>NC_139966.1:3618165-4818165 GCF_963993115.1 Abramis brama
TGGCACTGTCATGATCCAGGGATCAGAGTCTGCTCTCAAGGTCTTCATTGAAGATTTTGAATTAATAAAAAAGCTGGCACTGTCTGATGAAGTGGACAAGAATATGAACATTGTTCCCTCTCCTGAAAAATCAGACCAAAAGACGACAGTGACTTCAGCAACTGCGATCCCATCTCCAATGTCAAGAATGAAAGACAACTTTTCACTTCTGGAAGTAGAAGTCGTGGAGATAAAAGAATTAATACTATCCCACCTGAAAGACAACAACATGGAACAAGTGACAATTGACATAAAGAACTTAAAACAAGAAGTTGAATCTCTGCAGAGACACAGAGAAGAAATGACAGAAGAACTTCAGAAAACCAAAGATGAACTAAGGGAAGTTAAATCAACTTTAGGAAGACAACTAACAGACGTTAGAAAAGAAATGCAGGAGGAGTTATCGGCCTTGAAGTCAGTTCTCCACACCAAAGATGAACTCATCACAGATCTGAAAGAAAGACTCGATTCTGTTTCAGCACCTAAAGAGTCTTCTGCCAAACCCTTGACTCGTCCAGAGATGCTCATGGAAAACCCTCAACGTGAACAGCTGCCAGTGGAAGAAGAGCCTCACTGCTCGACTGATCCACACCCCAGATCCACAGCTCCTCTGCACAGGACCCGGGAGAAACACATGCTCTTATCCTGACGGACTCTAATGGGAAATATGTCAATGAGAGACTTCTACTACCAAACATGAGAGCCAAGACAATCTGGTGCCCAAACACTAGAAGTGCTTTTCAGATCCTGTCTGAGAGAAACCCACATGAAAACTACAAGCACATCGTAATCCACACAGGGACGAATGATCTAAGGGCCCTGAAGGGCCGTGTGGCTCCTGTGATGAGAGAGGTGGCGATCAGAGCCACACAACGCTTCCCAGACGCTAGAGTAACTCTGTCCACACTGCTGCCACGCACCGATGTGCCGTTCCACGTGATCCACGGGAATAATGTGGACTCTCCAGAAGCTGCGCACTCATTCCCAATCTTCATCTCGCCCATCACAAAGACATACAGCCTCATCATATGTATGACCACATACATCTCAATAAGCGGGGAGTGAAAGTCTTCGCCAGAGTGCTGAAAAGCACAGCCCTTGGAAACACAGCAAGAAACAGCAGAAACTCTGATAACAGGCGAAGCTCTCAGCCACCAAGAAGCCCTCGTCCTCCAGCAGAGCCCAGACCGGCCGCCGGACCACCATCCCAACACAAGAGCTACACAACACAGAGAAGCCCTCGTCCTCCAGCAGAGCCCAGACCGGCCGCCGGACCACCATCCCAACACAAGAGCTACACAACACAGAGAAGCCCTCGTCCTCCAGCAGAGCCCAGACCGGCCGCCGGACCTCCACCCCAACACAAGAGCTACACAACACAGAGAAGCCCTCGTCCTCCAGCAGAGCCCAGACCGGCCGCCGGACCTCCATCCCAACACAAGAGCTACGCAGCGGCCGCTCAACAACCACAGAACCCTGCAGCCGCTGAACTCAACCAGACACGACATCTGCTGAACGTCATCTGCTCCAGATGAGGACATAACCTGCATCACACACACACACACACCTTTTCATGAAATCATTTCAAATCAGTTGTTGGAATATACAAGGTCTGCACTCTTCTACTTTTGGTAATAAGACTGCAGACCAAGACTAACTCAGCAGTGTGAGAGACATGGACATCTGTATCTTTCAGGAGACGTGGTGTCGTAGTAATGAGACCTTACATTGCCCAATAGGATACAAGGAAATTATGGTTCCTTCATCAAAAAATTCTAAAATTAAATGCGGCCGAGACTCAGGTGGAATACTCATATGGCACAAAGACGATTTAAAACATTTGATTAAAGTTGCTAAAAGTGGAAAATCATCCATTTGGCTTGAAGTGAAATCCGTCATATATCAGTCTAGTCTTTACCTCTGTGCAGTCTATATTCCCCCTCACGACTCTCCCTATTACGAAGAGCAAAGCTTCCCAACATTACAGACTGACATCTTACACTTTCAGTCCAGAGGAAACATCCTCATCTGCGGAGACTTAAACGCCAGAACAGGGCGAGAAACTGATCATGTAAATATTGTAGATAATGACCCCATCCTCACTGACACCACGTTTCAGTCCTCATCGAATATCACACCGAGAAACAGCTGCGACACCTCAGTGAACATTAGTGGAAAACACATGTTGAAACTCTGTAAAGGTTTAGGATTATACATTATTAACGGCAGAACTCGTGGAGATACATTAGGTAGATTCACTCACTGCTCCAGATTAGGAACCAGTGTGGTTGATTATTCAATAACAGATATTGAGTCAGACCACAGTCAGACCTCAGCTCCCGATGTCCGATCACTGCCAAACTGTGCTTTATCTGAAGCCCCATGTCAAATAACCAAAACTGCTCCGCCTGAATCTGAAAAACTGTTTCCTCTAAAACATAAACTCAAGTGGAATCAATCCAACTCAGAACAATTCAAAGAAAATATGAACAGCCCTACTATATTAAAAATGCTAGATGACTTTATGTCCACTGATTTCACCTTAGATATTGATGGAATAAATTTAGCAACAAAAAACTTAAATTGCATATTCATAACATTGATAACTCTATCTAATATTAAACAGCAAACCAAACATAGAACCAATCGACAGAGAAAGAGAAAGGATGTCTGGTTTGATGATGAATGTGCCGGTCTCAGACACGAACTCAGGAGACTCTCCAACAAAAAGCACAAAGATCCGTCCAGCCAGACATTACGGCTTTCTTACTCAGACTGTCTGCAAAAGTACAAAACACTTCTCTGGAAAAAAAGAGAGAAATATTTTCAAACTAAAATTGAAGAAATTGATGATTCAATAGATCAAAACACTTTCTGGACCTTATATAAAAAACTCGAAAAACCCAAATTAGAGATGTCACTCCAGAATGGCACAATTTGGAAATCTTACTTTGAAAATCTGTATCAAAAAATTGAGCCGGTCGACCTCAACCAGCCTCAGAGTAAAGTAAAGAAAACACTAGAAGACATGGAAAAAACTATTAAGAATTATCAAAATCCATCAGATAAATCAATAACAATATCTGAAATATTAGAACATATTAAAAATCTTAAATTAAAGAAAGCTCATTACCCCCATATTCAAGAGCGGTGATCGACTCGACCCCGGTAACCACCGCGGGATCAGTGTGGGCAGTGTGTTGGGAAAACTGTTCTGCAGTGTCATACACACACGCGTCGTCTCACACATCTCAGCACACAACATCTTAAAGCTCAGATTGGCTTTTTCCCAAAACATCGCACATCCGACCACATCTATTCCCTCCACACTCTAATCAACAAGAACATCAACGACAAACAAAGGAAAATATTCGCATGTTTTGTAGACTTTAAAAAAGCATTTGACTCAGTTTGGCATGATGGTCTACTGTACAAAATCCTACAAACTGGCATCGGCGGAAAAACATTTGACATTATTAAATCTCTGAACACCAACAGCAAAAGTGCGGTGAAGATCGGCAACCACAGAACCGCGTTCTTCCAGCAGGGCCGTGGAGCGTGTGTGTGTGTGTGTGTTCTTCCAGCAGGGCCGTGGAGTGTGTGTGTGTGTTCTTCCAGCAGGGCCGTGGAGTGTGTGTGTGTGTTCTTCCAGCAGGGCCGTGGAGTGTGTGTGTGTGTTCTTCCAGCAGGGCCGTGGAGTGTGTGTGTGTGTGTGTGTTCTTCCAGCAGGGCCGTGGAGTGTGTGTGTGTGTTCTTCCAGCAGGGCCGTGGAGTGTGTGTGTGTGTGTGTGTTCTTCCAGCAGGGCCGTGGAGCGTGTGTGTGTGTGTTCTTCCAGCAGGGCCGTGGAGTGTGTGTGTGTGTGTGTGTGTTCTTCCAGCAGGGCCGTGGAGTGTGTGTGTGTGTGTGTGTTCTTCCAGCAGGGCCGTGGAGTGTGTGTGTGTGTTCTTCCAGCAGGGCCGTGGAGTGTGTGTGTGTGTTCTTCCAGCAGGGCCGTGGAGTGTGTGTGTGTGTTCTTCCAGCAGGGCCGTGGAGTGTGTGTGTGTGTGTGTGTTCTTCCAGCAGGGCCGTGGAGTGTGTGTGTGTGTTCTTCCAGCAGGGCCGTGGAGTGTGTGTGTGTGTTCTTCCAGCAGGGCCGTGGAGTGTGTGTGTGTGTGTGTGTTCTTCCAGCAGGGCCGTGGAGCGTGTGTGTGTGTGTGTGTTCTTCCAGCAGGGCCGTGGAGTGTGTGTGTGTGTTCTTCCAGCAGGGCCGTGGAGTGTGTGTGTGTGTTCTTCCAGCAGGGCCGTGGAGTGTGTGTGTGTGTTCTTCCAGCAGGGCCGTGGAGTGTGTGTGTGTGTGTGTGTTCTTCCAGCAGGGCCGTGGAGTGTGTGTGTGTGTTCTTCCAGCAGGGCCGTGGAGTGTGTGTGTGTGTGTGTGTTCTTCCAGCAGGGCCGTGGAGCGTGTGTGTGTGTGTTCTTCCAGCAGGGCCGTGGAGTGTGTGTGTGTGTGTGTGTGTTCTTCCAGCAGGGCCGTGGAGTGTGTGTGTGTGTGTGTGTTCTTCCAGCAGGGCCGTGGAGCGTGTGTGTGTGTGTTCTTCCAGCAGGGCCGTGGAGCGTGTGTGTGTGTGTGTTCTTCCAGCAGGGCCGTGGAGTGTGTGTGTGTGTGTGTGTTCTTCCAGCAGGGCCGTGGAGCGTGTGTGTGTGTGTGTTCTTCCAGCAGGGCCGTGGAAGCGTGTGTGTGTGTGTGTGTGTGTGTTCTTCCAGCAGGGCCGTGGAGTGTGTGTGTGTGTGTGTTCTTCCAGCAGGGCCGTGGAGTGTGTGTGTGTGTGT
Source organism: Abramis brama (assembly GCF_963993115.1). Classification (NCBI taxonomy): domain Eukaryota; kingdom Metazoa; phylum Chordata; class Actinopteri; order Cypriniformes; family Leuciscidae; genus Abramis; species Abramis brama. The sequence goes on from NC_139966.1 coordinate 3,623,012, forward strand.
GTGTTCTTCCAGCAGGGCCGTGGAGTGTGTGTGTGTGTGTGTGTTCTTCCAGCAGGGCCGTGGAGTGTGTGTGTGTGTGTGTTCTTCCAGCAGGGCCGTGGAGTGTGTGTGTGTGTGTGTGTTCTTCCAGCAGGGCCGTGGAGTGAGGCAGGGCTGCAGTCTGAGCCCGACTCTATTCAACATCTACATCAATGATCTGGCATCAGCGCTGGAGAGCTCTACTGCGCCCGGCCTCACTCTACAGGGGTCAGAGGTCAGATGTCTGCTGTACGCGGATGATCTGGTCCTGCTGTCCCGCACACCTGAGGGCCTTCAGCAGAGCCTGTCCCTGCTGGAACAATACTGTCACGACTGGGCCCTGACAGTCCATCTGGACAAACCCAGAGTCATGGTGTTCCAGAAGAAAGCCCGATCTCAGGGACACACACACCAGCTCCTGTATAAAGGCCATGTTCTGCAGCACAGCTCTAGCTACAGCTATCTGAGTGTGTGTGTGTGTGTGTGTGTGTGTGTGTGTGTGTACAGCTCTAGCTACAGCTATCTGAGTGTGTGTGTGTGTGTGTGTGTGTGTGTGTGTACAGCTCTAGCTACAGCTATCTGAGTGTGTGTGTGTGTGTGTGTGTGAGTGTGTGTGTGTGTGTGTGTGAGAGTGTGTGTGTGTGTGTGTGTGAGTGTGTGTGTGTGTGTGTGTACAGCTCTAGCTACAGCTATCTGGGCATCGACATCAGCGCTTCGGGACGCTTCGGTCTGGCTGTGAAGACACTCGGTGAAAAGGCTCGGAGGGCTTTCTATGCTATAAAGTCACGATGTGGACACTTAAAATTACCCATTAAAACCTGGATAAAATTATATAATTCAATAATAAAACCAATTATTTTATATGGATGTGAAATTTGGGGACCAGTACTAAATTAAAAAAATTGGGATAAAACATCAGTAGAAAAATTACAATTGGAAATTGGCACAAATATTCTCGGGGTTCACAGAAACACGTGCACTGCCGCTGCAGGGCTGAGCTGGGCCTGTACCCGCTGAACATCGAGATCCAGAAGAGATGTGTTCAGTTCTGGCATCATCTCCATCAGTCTGACCCAGAGTCAGTGCAATATAAAGCCCTCCTCGCCAATGAAACCTCAGCAGAACCTCATCCTCTGAACACACTCGCTCTCCAACTCGTCCATCAGACTATACTCCCCATCAACCCCAAACCTATCATTAAAGAAATCCACAAACATCTAAAAGACACTCATGATGAATCACTAAAAGCACATTTTGCCCTCCAGAATAAACTCCAATGTTACTCGACCCTCAATAGAACCACTAAACTGGCCAGTTATCTATTTATTAAACATTTTAAAGAAAGACAAATCCTCTCCAAATACAGATTAAGTGACCATGATCTAGAGATAGAGAGAGGAAGACATAGACTAACATGGACAGAGAGAGAGCAGAGGAGTGTGTGTGTGTGTGTGTGTGTGTGTGGACAGAGAGAGAGCAGAGGTGTGTGTGTGTGGACAGAGAGAGAGCAGAGGATCTGTAGACACTGTGATCTACAGCACATCGAGGATGAGTGTGTGTGTGTGTGTGTGTGTGTGTGTGTGTGTGGACAGAGAGAGAGCAGAGGATCTGTAGACACTGTGACCTACAGCACATCGAGGGTGTGTGTGTGTGTGTGTGTGTGTGTGTGTGTGTGTGTGTGTGTGTGTGTGTGTGTGAGATCTACAGCACATCGAGGACGAGGAACACTTTCTGCTCTTCTGCTCCAGATACTCCAGTATAAGAGAAGCGTTTCTGCCCAGATCTGAAATCTTGATTCCATCGTTCTTTGAACTGAGTGACACTGAGAAAATGTCCTTCTTACTGGGAGAAGATGATAGTACAGCTGCACTAGCGGCTAAATATGTGCTAGCTATTCACAACGCCAGAGTCAGCTAACTCTCTAGAGAGACCCACTGTACTTATTCATTTATTAGGATAAATTGTGTTTATTTATCTATTTATTTATATTTACTATGCTACATATGACATGATCTATACATATATGTTTTATTATTTATATATAATATGTTGATGCTTTGGCAACATTGTGTTACACAGTCATGCTAATAAAGCTCATTTGAATTGAATTGAATTGAGAAAGAGAGAGTGTGTGTGTGTGTGTGAGAGAGAGAGAGAGAGAGAGAGAGAGAGAGAGAAAGTAAGTGAGTGAGAGTGTGTGTGTGTGTGTGTGTGTGTGAGAGAGAGACAGAGAGAGAGAGAAAGAGAGAGAGTGTGTGTGTGTGTGAGAGAGAATGTGTGTGTGTGTGTGAGAGAAAGAGAGTAAGCGGAAGAGTGTGTGTGTGTGTGTGTGAGTGAAAGTGTTTGTGTGTTAGTGTGTGTGTGTGTGAGAGAGAGAGAGTGTGTGTGAGAGTGAGAGAGAGAATGTGTGTGTGTGTATGTGTGTGTGTGAGAGAGAGAGAGAGAGAGAGAGAGAGTGTGTGTGAGAGTGAGAGAGAGAATATGTGTGTGTGTGTGAGAGAGAGTAAGTGGAAGAGTGTGTGTGTGTGTGTGTGTGTGAGAGAGAGAGAGAGAGAGAGTGTGTGTGTGTGAGTGAGAGAGAGAATGTGTGTGTGTGTGTGAGAGAGAGAGAGAGAGAGAGAGAGAGAGAGAGAGTGTGTGTGAGAGTGAGAGAGAGAATATGTGTGTGTGTGTGTGTGAGAAAGAGATTTGATTTTCAAAACCCTTTTTATTACAATTTACATCACAAAAACCACTATTACAAACTGCCAAACAACACCATTGATATTAAAAACAAACAAAAGACTTAAAAGAAAACAACAACTCTTCTTTAACAATTTCACAAAGGATCTTATTGAAACACCATATTACCTCAAAAGATAAAAGATCATGCATTAATCTATAATAATGATAATCAATCAAAATCCGAGATTTGACTAATTTTACAAAAACTGTTGCAAACATTTTGCTCAGTTTTTTCTTTTCTTGTGGCATAAATCGCCATCTTTGCCTGACCCAACAAGAAATTTAACAATTCAATTGACACAAATGACGATTTTTCTTCACATATTTAAACCCACAAATAAACACTTTAATTGAGAAAACCACATCAAAAGAAGCAAAAACATAGTTTTCTTTCTCCAAACAAAAAGGGCAACCCTCAGTCACCTCAGAATTGATCAAGGAAACAAATGCATTTACTGCAATAGCCCGTGTAACACTCTCCACTGTAAATCCCCAGTGTTTTTGACTAATGGTGACTTATACAAGGCTCTCCATTCTGGTTTTTCATTGACAGCAAGATTGAGTATATTTGGTGCATCACACTTGTTGTCTAAAAATTTCTTATTAAAAGCTTTTACACAAATCTTGTACAGTTCTTTTCCAAGTGCAACATGTGAACCCACAATCATTACTTCTTTACGATCCAAAAACATACTGTTGTGCTCTCCCAAAATGGGAGATGTACCCAACTTCGGAAAAGGGTCTTTACAATCAGGATTTATTAACCCCTTTGAGTATTAATCCAACAGTTCTGTCTCTTCCTCAGTAAGAGCCGATCTCCATTTTTCAAGTGCTTTTGCTACTATACGGCAGGATTTGAGTCCCAAATGCTCAGCAATCGGGGTCACATTCTTAAAAGCAGATCCCGCTATTTGATGCAAATGATCAATTACTGTCAACTTGGCATGACACAAAGTCCTTTCTGGTGGTATGAGAAACGAAATCTCACGTGATAAGTCCAAACGTGAGCCACAGACCAATGGTTCTTGAAGTAACCAAAACAGAGAAGCAACATTGCTTTCCCTATTTTTCTTAAATAGAGACCAGACTTTAAATAGGCTGCGATAAAAAACTGGAGAATTAGATAGATTTAATCTTTGAGAGTCCAACCAGAATAAAGGTTTGTCCAGTCCAAGTTAGGCCTGTCACGATAACAAATTTTGCTGGACGATAAATTGTCCAAGAAATTATTGTGATAAACGATAATATTGTCGTTCTGAGACCATTTTCATCTAATAAAATGATAATGGCATAATAATGCAGGTACAACTTTTCAAAGATCTTAAACTTTTATTTCTAAAGAATATTAAACATTGAAAACGGATTTTTTTTTAGATATCCACAAAAAAAAAAGAACAAAACAATAAAAGCAATGGACTCTCAGTGTCTGTTAACAAAAAAATTCACTTGAATAAATACCAAAAACAATAAATGGATGTAAACAAAATTGCACTTCAAAAAATATTAAACATTAGGCTCAGACATAAATAGTGATATATTCCATAAGAGGCAAAACTGCCAGTTAGGATCTTTGTAAACAACTAAAAAAAAGCCTCAACAGGCCATATCACACCATTTTGCACTGTCCTCCTGTTACTTTGTCGACTAAACGCCCGAGTGATTGTGTACTGTCGGGAAGACGGAGACGCGCTTTATTGCGTGTGTGTGTTACGCACTGAAAATACTTGGTTAGGATTAGGGGTGAGGAGTGCGTGCGTATTACACGCCATAAGGTGCGTATCATATGCACACAAAAGATCGGGCTCGCTGTCGCGTTTGGCTTTGAAACCAATTCCATCTTTTTCTTTTTTTTCCTCCAACTCACAACTAGCGTCTTCTCTCTCTCCCGGAAGTCGCCACAAGCAGTCCCGCTTTCCCACACAAAGACCATGTGACTGACAAGAGGGTTCACTCCTCCTATACGCTAAGGAAACGAGAGTGGTCATCCAGTCTCTTTGGTAGAGAGAGAGAGAGACGAGGAAAACGGAAAAATTATCGAGCTCATTTTTTTTATTGTGCGATTAATTGATTTATTGTCTATTGCGACAGGCCTAGTCCAAGCCCTTCAATATTCCGAAGGATTGCACAGGCAGCCCCCATCCAACTCGACTCTGAAGAGCACTGTAAAAGTCTCTGTACATATTGCAGACGAAATGCAGCCGTTCGGCTCTGCAAGTGTATCAAACCAAGTCCTTCTTCGTCTTTTGATAAATACAGAACACGTTTTGGTACCCAATGCATGCGGTCCCAGACAAAATCTATTAACATTGACTGGATTTTCATCAACACATCTACTGGGGGATCTATACAGGCCAGGCGGTGCAGAAGTGCAGAGGCAACCAGATTGTTGATGATCAAGATTCTTCCGTTATAGGAAATTTTAGGGAGTAAAAACCTCCACTTGTCCAGTCGCCCTTTGACCTTTTCAACAGTGCCTTCAAAATTATTTTTTACAACATTTTCATTTCCTAAAAAGACTCCTAGATATTTAAAACCATCTCTTGTCCATTTTAGACCATCAGGAACTCTTGGTTCACCTTTTGGCCATTTTCCAACTAAAATGGCTTCACTTTTTTTCCAGTTAACCTTTGCCGAAGAAAGAGTCTTAAAATCATCCAAAACCTTCAACATCACATTGACATCACTGGGTTCACTGATTATGACAACGACGTCATCAGCGTACACTGATAACTTAAAAACATTAACACAATTTGGGATGCACAATCCACACACATCAGTTCTTAGTTTCTTTAACAGGGGTTCTATGGCTAAGGTGTATAACATGCCTGACAGCGCACAGCCTTGTCTGACACCCCTGTACACCCTAAACGGAGAGCATAAGTCACCATTAATCTTTAATATACTCTCAACGCCACAATACATCATTTTAATCATTGCAATAAAATCTGAACTAAAACCAAAGGCTTTTAAAACGTTCCATAAATAAATATGCTCGACTCTGTCGAAAGCCTTCTCTTGATTGATTAAAATCATACCAAAATCTACGTCAAAAATGTTTCCAGTCTACAATGTATCTAATAAAAGAAACATTATCAAAGATTCTTCGTCCTGGGACGCAATATGACTGATCTGGATGAACAATAGATCCAGTGACTTCACCCAATCTGATAGCTAAAGCTTTAGACGATATTTTATAGTCATTGCATAATAAACTTACTGGTCTCCAGTTTATGATGTCATTTAAATCTCCTTTTTTTCGGCAATAAAGTAATAATTGCCCTCCGGCAGCTTTGTGGCAGTTGTCCATTTACCAAACTCTCATTAAAAACTGTTACCAATTCTGGACCTATTTCTACCCAAAAAGATTTATAAAATTCAGTTGTAATGCCATCAATACCTGGTGCCTTTCCATTTTCCATTTTTTAAGGGCATTTTCAAGCTCAAGTGAACTCAAAGATTTACTAATTTCCTCATTTGCATTTTTAGTTATCTGTGGTAAATGTTCAAAAAAAAATCCAAATTTCCATCTTGTTCTCCTGAAATTTCACTTTTGTACAAATCTTTATAAAAAAGTACAGCTCTGTTTCTAATATCTGAGGGATTTGTCAATAAAAACCCTTTTTCCGACCGCAAGGCATGAATAAACTTTTTCTGACGATTCTTTTTTCTAAACTGAAAAAGAATTTTGAAGGAGCATCCATTAATTCTGCACTTTGGAAACGTGATCTAATGATAGCACCTTTTGTTGTACAACCAAGCATATCGGCTAACAAATTATTTTTCTTTTTTTTTATGTGCTCTATGTGGCTTCCTTTGTGGACTCTGAGTAGCAAGCTCCTGTAGCTTCATCAACTCTTCTTCTAACACACTCATTGAGCTGAAGACAAGAATTCCAAGGCACTCGAATGTTAGTGAAAAAAGTTAAAAAGCCTTTATTTCATTCCTGGCTTACTTAAAAAATTGGTGAGAAGTGCACCTACGCGTTGCGGCTACATGCCTTCATCAGGGTGTGTGATTCATTCATTCATACACTCATTGAGCTATTTATGTCTCTTGTGGAGTTGTGAGTATATTGTTGACACAACTGTTTGATTTGTATCTTCGCAAAATCCCACCACTGCTGCAAAGTTAAGAAAGAAGCTTTCATAGATTTAGCATTTGTTCCAAACTCTTTAAAAACTTCTCTAAAAAAGTGTCACATAATAAATTATTGTTTAAATGACAAAGCACTTTTTGATTTCACAAAACTTTTTGCTACAACACATTTTATCAAGCAATGATCAGAAAGACAAACCGGACTAATTGAACATTCTCTAAACATACTTAATTGATGCTTAAAACCATAGAATCTATCAAGCCTTGCCAGCGATAGCTGATTATCATGAGCGTGATGTGTACAGCCCAAGTGTACTGTCTCTGTGTACCATGGAAATTTCTCCATATATCAATTAAGCTATGAGACTTTTTCATTTGAATTAGCCTCTTTCTTGACTGCATATGTGGTTCAACATGATTCCGGTCTATGACATTTTCAGTGCAATTCAAATCCCCTCCTAACATTAACAAATCATCATTGCTACAATCATTTAAAACATCATCCAAAGTGTTCAAAAAAGTCATTCTTTCCAAAGCTATAGTTGGAGCATATACACAGACAAAAACAAAAGAACTATTTTCAAATACAGCTTTGATCTTCAGCAACCTTCCTTTAATTGTTTCCTCTACATTATAGAAATATGGAGTAAAGTTTATAGAAAATAACACCGCAACTCAATGAAGTATAATGACTTAAAATCACTAATCCGTCAAATTCTTTAACCCATTCTACAGCATTTGATACATCACTATGGGTCTCTTGTATGAACAACACATCAATTCTCTTATGTTTCATTAATTCAAATACTTGAGCTCTCTTCTTAAAATCCCTTGCTCTGTTAACATTCAAGGAAGCAAGATTTATTTCCCCCATAAAGGATAAAAAAGAGAGCAAAAGAAATAATAAAGCCATAAAAGATGCATCAATTTATCCATTCTGGCTGGTTTCACTGGGCCCACCTGACTGACTACTTAATTTCGTAAGAAGTTTCTTAAGACGGTAAACCTCTTGATTGGTGAAACGACTTTCACTTCTAAAAACCTTTACCTTCTCAATGAACTGTACTATGTCGGGAAAATACTCCTCTAGTTTGACCTTTTTCACATTTTTCGTCGTTTTCAAAAAGCACTTAATATCTCCAACAGTATACGTTACAGCTAGAGAAACCACATTGGGGAAGACTAACATTGACACTACATTCTGACATGTCGCTTTCACTCTCAGTGTCAGTCTGGCTCATGTGAATACCATCTGTTCTTTGTGCTTTTTTATCAGCAGGGCATTCCAACAACTCCCTTTTTTGGGGGATTTTAAAAAAACATTCTTCATCTTCCAACACAGAACCCCCATCCTCTGGGTTTACCCTAGCCTCGTCTCCACTGTTACTACCATCATCTGAAACACATTCTGCTTGTTCTATCCTCTGGGAACTTATGACCTCCTCTTCCTCAGCTACAGCTACACTGACTTCAACAACTTCTTTTTCTATAGTCTCAGAGACACTCTCCACCATTGTTGGAGCAACCGACACCCTGCTTGGACCCGGCATCTCCTCAACAACTGTGGCGATTTCACCCTGCACTTCAGTTACATTTTCTGAAGCAACAGTTGATGCAGTTTTATTTGCGTTATCCTCTCTTTTTGGACAAGCACGGATCAGGTGTCCATTTTCACCACAACCAAAGCACCTCATTTTATAGTAGTGGCATATATCACATAATTAAATTCTTCATGCCGAAAATTTAGAGTCAGATCAAGTTCCTCAACGTTATCTTTCAATACAGTGTAAACATAATGCCTGAAAGACACCACATGCTTCAACAAAGATGACTTGCTTCCAATTGGGATCATTGTAACTGAAGAGACCAGTTTTCCATACCTAGCGAGCATTCCAACTAAAACTTCGTTCTTAATAAACGGCGGCACATTAGATAAAGTTACTCTCTTAGACGGCGTAGAAAGAGGCAACACTGAGGTAAAAATACCACCAATCTATGGCAAGCCATTTTAACATTTAACAGCTAGACTGGATATGTGTTGCAGATATCTGTAATTCAGTTTTGCCTAGTCAAAAAGAACATTTCAGATATCCGCAACTATATTCTTCCTATCCATAATTGTCATTTCAGATATCCACAAAGACATTCTTCCTAGGACAAATGACGTCACTTTTGCCATTCATTTGTATGGGGTTTATCATTACAGATATCTACAATTCAGTTGCAGATATCCACTATGTGAATTACGGATATCTGCAACTGAATTGTAGATATCTGTAATTCTAGTTTGAGATATCTTCAATTTGATTCTGACTAGTCATAACTCCAGTTCAAGATATCTTTAATTCACCTCAATTCAAGATATCTACATGTTCATTTTCAGATATCTTAAATTAAATTTTGACTAGTCAAAATGGCGTTGTAGATATCTCAAACTGGAGTTAGGGATAGTCATAATTTAATTGTAGATATCTATTATCAAGTTATAGATATCTTGAAATTAATTTTGATTAGAGATATCTGAAATTTCAGAAATCTGTAACTTTCATTCTGCCTAGTCAAAATGTAATTACAGATATCTTGAATTAGAGTTTTGACTAGGTGAAATGACGTTGCAGATATCTGTATGCAAATTAGGCCCGCATCACACTTTAGGCGGAGCAGAGCATGTTGTTCAAATCATCAAATCACATAGCACCTGTTAACTGTTAACTTTTATACCATGGTCTGGGTGAATACTCGATTCTGATTGGCTGCAGGGTGTCCATTAAAAAGTGATAATGTACACCTAGGAAAGGCAGTTTGCCTGATGGCAGTTGTAAATGATTGCGCTGGCTCAAACTCACTGATCAACTGCTGCGGTCGGGTCGCTGTGGTTGCTTGGCAACGCCTGTATACGGGAGATATTAAATAGTGCGCTCGACTTAATAAATAAAACCCCTCACGATTTTTACTCTAAAACACATTAAAGTATTATTAATTGATTAAATATTTCTTTCTTTAGTAAGTGACCATGGTAAGCGGGTTAATGCCCTTACGTAATTAGCACTGATTAGCACCATGTCGGAGCAACCAGAGGGCGAAGGAGTTTTTAATCGTCTTTTTAATGCTGTTATACTGTTTCAAACTGAAAAAAATAAAAATAAGAACTAATCTGAGCTAAGAACTTTTTTCTCATCTAAGGAAGTTAATGTTATTGTACTTTCATGGCAAGAATAGCATGCATGTCAGCATCTTTATTAAAGTGAATTAGCGTGAATTGCTTTCACGTATAAATCTTACGTCAACAATAACCTACATAATTTTAAGCATGATCATAAACATAGCATTGCAACATTTTCTTTTTTTTTTTTTTTGTATATAAAATACATTTTTTTTATTTGTATATAAAAAACATTTTTTGGTGTTTTTTTCGATTACAGCCAACGCCATGACTGCTTCTTTCTTTTTCCATTCATAGAAATAAGGAAATGAACCCACTTCTTCTTTGATTATGGCGGGGAGGGGAAATTACTTATTTATGGATATCTAAAATAGAGCAAGGTCATGCATGCACAATAATTTCCACTAGACATAATGCTGTTTGAGATATCTTTAACTTTCATTCTGCCTAGTCAAAACTGAATTACAGATATCTGCAATTGTCATTTAAGATGTGTGACGAGTTGAATGTCGTTTTCAATGACGTCATTGCAGATATCTGTAATTCAGTTTTGCCTAGGCAAAACTGAATTACAGATATCTCTATCTGTCGTTTCGACTAGTCACAATTACGTTACAGATATCTTGAATGACAATTCCAACTATCCAAAATGTAATTATGACTAGTCAGTAAAAGGCATTGTTGATATCTACAATGTTAATTCCGGATAGTCAAACTTAGCTTTTAAATGTTAAAAGGGCTTGCCATACCAATCTCTACCCCACTCTCCACTAACAAGTTCGCCAATTGTATCGTCTTTACAAACAATACAATCGCGTTGTTCATTCCCGACGCCGACAAAACATTCTCATGACCAACTACTGCACTCACGCTAAACTACACTCCTCTATACTTGCGGTAACATCAATTTTCACACCATGACGCCTGTAGTACCCCAGAGTGCAGTCTGGACAATGGGGCGGGGCGACACTTTTAGGCGGGGCGACACGTGTCGCTCCGCCCACACCCGATTTTATTGGCTTATAATACCGCAATCTTATTGGTGTAGACGATTCAGGTCTGAGCATGCGCATTCCTTTAAGTGCGATTTTATGAATGATTTGGCCGTATTAAATAAATATGAAATGCTAACTTTAATCGTAGGCTATATCTTGTCGGTTTACCCTGGTAATTTTAGTTAAGATCTATTGGCTAATGTTTTATTGTACTTAAGAAACAGAATGGATGAAGTTATTGTTTAAAAACGAACGCAGGCCTACTTCAGGGAGATGTTTTACAAACTCGGGATTTTACGCAAAGGATGATAATTCACTGTAAGAATGTAAAAGCAGCTGATTTTAATTTTTAAAGCACGACCGTTTTTTGTTGTTATTTTTTTAACGAGATGTTGTCCAATGCGTGCATTATTTGGTAGGCTACAACAAAGTGCAAATCAAATGTTTAATGGCAAACTCACGTTTCTTTGTTAATAAAATGAGGGCATGTTGGTCCTGTAAATCCCTATATGTTATAGTTTTAAAGATTCATGTTTTCTATAAGTGTCAACCGTAGGCTACTTCGACTATCTGTTACTGTGACATCAGGCCATTGGGTTTTGTGCGTTGGCTAATAGAATTAAAACCGTGTAGGCCTAGTGCTGAAATGTGAAAATAAATAAATAAATATGTATTTACTAAAACAGATTTATTATATCGATCTGGGCTTGTATAGTATTTGGTAGGCTAGCCTATTATTGTCTTATTTTTCACTGTGGTTTTGCTTTAAAATAAAATAAAACACACTTTCGGATTTATCCTTTTGTTTTACTGAAATACAGTGAATTATCATCATTTGTGTAAAATCCCGAGTTTGTATTCACTGATCCTAATGGAAAAACGAAAAACGCATTTACGAATGATTTGAAATTCCGGAGCCCTGCATGACATGCGGAAAAATATTGTCTATTAGCCTATAGAAATTATCTCTCCTTTGAAATCCTATGCCAGTAATTTCATGCTGTCATGATCATTGCTCACTAAAAGTGGCACTGATCTGCAGGGTAAATTAATAAATATAGGCTATTTAGGCTAAATCTCAAACAGTAATTTATCAGCAACATATTTCGTGATATTGCCTAGCCCTAAAGCTGCTCAATATTAGCCTAAAGCTTACAATATTGATTTTTTTGTAAAGCTGTTTGAGACGATGTGAATTGAGCGCTATACGAATACATTTTGACAGTACTTTATCTAACTTGATTCGTAAATTCAGCAAAATATTATCCAATTGATCATTAGGCTACTGAAATAGGAAATCCCCATGGTTATCATCACTTAATATTTCTGTAGTATGGCCAAACAGCGTCGTAGATCATTCATAAACTCCTACCATTGACTCGTACATAAAGGAATGCGCATGCTCATGCCTCAAGCGTCTACGCCAATTAGATTGCTGTATTATAAGCCAATAAAATCAGGTGTGGGCGGAGCGACACGTGTCGCCCCGCCTAAAAGTGTCGCCCCGCCCCATCGTCCAGACTTCACTCTGTGGTTACTCTGACGCCTCGTTAGAAACTCCAGTCTCCGCACCTGGAGCTGCCATTCTCCCAGCACACCGACTGGGAGTAAAAACTCCCCCAAAAACAACAACCTCCCTCACCAATATTACCTAAACCTCAATATAAATTACTAAAGATAGAAAAAGGTAGAAAAAGGCAGAAAAAGAGTTTTCAGACACTCGTACCTCACAACGCCGTCACACTCTCCATCCACGCACCTCACTCACTCGACGCATGCGCACACGCAGAGAGAGAGAGAATGTGTGTGTGTGTATGTGAGAGTAAGCAAAAGAGTTTGTGTGTGTGTGTGTGTGTGTGTGTGTGTGTGTGTTTGTTTGTGAGTGAGTAAGTTTGTGTTACTGTGTGTGTGTGTGTGTGTGTGTGTGTGTGAGTAAGCGAAAGAATGTGTGTGTGTGTGTGTGTGTGTGTGTGTTTGTGTGAGAGTGAGAGAGTTTGTGTGTGTGTTTGTGTGAGAGAGAGAAAGAGAGTGTATGTGTGAGGAGAGTGTGTGTGTGTGAGAGAGAGAGTGTTTGTGTACGAGGCGCCATGTAGGATTTAAATCAAACTTCGCTTATCAATACATACATAACACACATGCATATGTAACAGAGGCCTCTGATCTCAATAGGCGCTCTAGCGACAGACGCTAGAGGCTGCAGTCTTTAGCCTCCTTGTTAGAGCGCCTGACTCTCATGCCGGAGACCCGGGTTCGAGACCCGCACGGAGCGGGGTGTGAAGGACACGGTGAGAGGGGTTACACATATACACCTATAAATTACTCGCATATATACATGTATACTATTGGATGTTCAAAATACATATATGAAATACACATGCACACTAATATGAAATCCATACCAATACACAATGCGTGTTTATATGTGAGTGTGAGAGAGAGAGTGTGTGTATATGTGAGCGTGTGTGAGAGAAAGAGAGTGTGTGTGAGAGAGAGAGAGAGAGAGAGAGAGAGAGAGAGAGAGAGAGAGAGAGAGAGAGAGAGAGAGAGAGAGAGAGAGAGTAAAAGAGTTTGTGAGTGTGTGCCAAGCGGGAAGGAAGTCGACCGGAAGTTGAAGCCGGCCGCGTGCCACCATCTTGTAGCAGAACTTCACCTGCTGTTAGCATCCCATTGACTCCCATTCATTTTGGCGTCACTTTGACAGCGAATAACTTTACATCTGAGGCGTTTGAAGACTCCATTTGTCCATTATTTATTTCTAAAGAAACACGACAATGTATAAAATGCTCCATTACCTTGTAGCTTATGTTATGGCCCCGTAGAAGCAGTTTTTGTAAAAGTAGGCTAACGATTGCGTCAGAACCACACGCTCTCTGTCGCACAGTAGAGAGATTACCGTATGGACAGGAGGAGAAGCTCGCGGGCAATCGGGGGGACGTGGAGGCAAAATGACAAAATAATGAATCAGAATACCTAGCAAAAGCTGCTCCTGCTCCAAGCTCATGGACAGCTCCTACTCACACTCTCCGTCTCTGCAAGATTCGGAAGGGAATGATTCAGATTTCTCGTGCCACAGACTCTAGAAGACAGACGGGTTGTTCACATCACATCTACGTCGTCAAGCTCGGTTTGAGTCTGCGCGTCAGGAACGGAAGTCCTAAAAATCACTAAAAATGGGCTTCACTTGTCTCAATTGAGTTCCAATGAGATGACTCTGTCCACTTCTTATACTGTCTATGGTGTGTGCAGAGCCATAGAGAGAAAGAGTTGCGACACCTCCATTGTAAAAAATGGTGGCACTTTTAACCGCCTACTTCCGGGATTTGAAGATCGGAATAGTTCCAAACACTGTCATTTGGGCGTTGGACCCCATTCACTTACATTGCTGCGCGTCGAGTTGTTCCAGAGGTAAGTTGCTGAAATATCGACCTCTTTTGAATTGTCAACTGTCTATATTGTATCAGAGGCCCTTTGCGATGCTTATACTGGTCTTCATTTGTACATGCACAGCGTAATTATTTATATTTTATCTTGGTTGTTTCAACCAATTTTCTAGCATTGCCTGTTTGCTAGTTAGCTAGCGCGACTTCGCCAGCTGTGAAGGTAGCATCTAATTAGTTCAGTAATGAATCGCTACTATGGCAACTTTTATAAAAATATTTTATTTGAAAACCTTCATTTGTATCAGCCATGCTTAATTGATGTCTCAATAGCTGTACCAGAAGTTACAAGTGTTTTGTTAGTTAATTGCTTAAATTACTTGGATTGAGTTACAGCTACCCTAACCCCTCATTTACACTGCACACGCCTGCGGCGCATTACGTCTGCGACAAGGTTTTATTCCGTCCTCCACGCGGTGCCAACTCACACCGGGAGCATATCAGAAGTGGAGTGACTGGATGCGGGAGACCACGTGATTTGCCTGTCCGACGTGTTTTTTTCTGATTTGGGGGTTTCTAGTACCATGGGTAAGTTGGCTAAATGTTTGTTTTGTCCGACATAAACGTGCAATACGTTTGGGAGTCTGCACAGGGTGTTTATTTTGAAATTGACAGGGTTTTTTTTACTTTTATTTTGTATTTCCGGTGCGACCTCCGTCAAAAATAGACTAGGCGCCTATATTTAGCGAAGCGGAGCGGAGAGCCGCTTCTGGGAAGCTTCTGAAACGCGCTGCATCGCGGCCGGTATAAACACAAGCATTGACTAGAATGGGGGCGATCAGCTCCGGTTTTAATCTGTTATAGTTTTGATAATATATGTATGGCTTAATCTTAAAATAATATTCTTAGTCTTAACATGATCATGTTTCACGTTCCTGGGGGTGGCCACTTTCATCAGAAGAAGTGAGCTAGCTTCTAAGCGAATTCTGAACGGACCGCCACGGCAGACCTCTTTGCGTGATCACGAAGGTAGGCTAATCGCTGAATCAAAATTTATAAGCAAAATCACGGGAATCAATAGCCTAATACAGCCCAGTTGTGCTAAAATAAATATCATGAGACGTCCATCATCAGATGAATGATATGGAAAAGTTAAGTTAGAGCCGCTAAAGCCAGTGCTACAACCCATGCAAACATGAACACTAAGCTTTTCCTCCAAAAATATAGCCTAAAACTTATCTAAGTAATATACAGTATTTCGTTGTCAACCTGCCTCTCCAAATGCAAAACTGACATTAACAAAATGCAATAATGCAATAACAGCTGAAAAAGTACTTGGGTGTGTGTTTTATTTTATATTTACCGTTCAATAATACAATCGCTGCTGTCTGTCCCATAGAAGAACATGACAGCCAGCGTGTGTTTTGGAACTACTGGGGCTTACATGAACCGCCATAGCGGCGACATCAAAGAGTGTCGCAACTCTTTCTCTCTATGGCTCTGAGTGTCTGCAAGAGAGTGTGTGTGTGTGAGACAGAGAGTTTGAAAGAGAGAATTGTGTGTGTGCGTGTGTGTGTGTGTGTGTGTATGTGTGTGTGAGAGAGAGAGAGAGAGAGAGAGAGAGAGAAAGAGAGAGAGAGAGTGTGTGTGTAATGTCGTTGAACTCTTCATGTTCAATAAATCATTAGTGTCAGTTAAACTTAGTACAGTTTAATCATCATTTACATGATCAACTCTAGAACTTTTCTGTCATGTTTTCTCTCAGCTTCTACAGGAAGATCATAAACACACTTTTAAGTTTCTCTGCTCGTTCTCTAGTGACTTACATTGAAGGAGGTCGTTCCTGGTCTTGGGAACAGTGACTGTGGAAATCAACAAACATGAAGAGTGTGATTATCATCAGGAGCGGGTCCACACACACACACACACACACACACACACACACACACACACACACACACACACACACACACACACTGCATAACATTTTACTCTGAATTGCACTACAGTAATATTGAATAGAATTAATGAGACATTTAAAAATATATATTTATTTTACTTTAAACTGCATAACAAAAAATGTCTACTTGCTTTTTATCTTGAACAATTGTCTTCTTATTGTGAAATCTGATATTCCGATCCTCAAATATGTCTTAGTGATTGTGTTTAGTCTTTTAAACACTTTTATAATGATCATGTTAGATGATAACGGGTAATCGGTAATAGTTTTCTTCATCCACTTCTCCTGAAAGACAGGAAAGTAAGTGGCCAGTGAACTGGATAATTTCCTACACGATGTATTTCTGACGTGAATAAAACGCTGTCAAATTAAAAGTTTTAAATGCCACTTCCATAGACATCAGTGTGTATGTGAATTTGCTGCTAGTATTAAGTGTATTTAAATGAAACGTTGTTGTTGCTGTTGGAAATAAACTGCCCATTATATATGACAAGAACTGAGCATGTCCGTCTCTGGCTCGCCGATTTGACTTCAGGAACTGGTTTAATAGAGACTTTGCAATCTCTAGGTATGGTGAAGGCTATGTGATGATGTGGGGCTATTTTAATTCCAGAGGCCAAGGGAACTTTATCAGGATGCATAGTATCCTGGATCCATGAAGTAACTGGCCTTTAAAAATAAAAATCTGCCTGCCTCTATGGGAATTTAACATAGGGGTGTCCAGACTTATAAACCCTGTATTTTAAGGAAGAACATTTATTTATTTACGATACATTATTCATTCACAAAGAAGATTGGTGTCCTTAAAGGTTGGATTTTTCCTAATTTTTTTGATTAAGGCATTAAGTTCAATTTCCAAAAGATGATTTTTTATTCCTCTTTTTAGTCTACTTTAGCATGGGTGTCTAAACTTATGCATAGCACTGTATGTTGTGGTCAGAATTAATGGCACCCACCCCTGGTAAATATGATCAAAAATGGCTGTAAAAAAATAAATCTGCATTGTTTATCCTTTTGATCTTTCATTAAAAAATTCACAAAAATCTAACCTTTCATTGAAGTAAAATAATTGGGGGGTAAATCACATTATGAAATAAATGCTTTTCTCCAAAACAGGCTGGCCATAATTATTGGCTCCCTGTTATTAAATACTTTTTGCAATCTCCTTTTGCCAAGATAACAGATCTGAGTCTTCTCCTATAATGCCTGATGAGTTTG
Organism: Abramis brama; assembly: GCF_963993115.1. Taxonomy (NCBI): domain Eukaryota; kingdom Metazoa; phylum Chordata; class Actinopteri; order Cypriniformes; family Leuciscidae; genus Abramis; species Abramis brama. Next base: position 3,640,562 of record NC_139966.1, read on the forward strand.
GAGAACACCTGACCAGAGATCAGAGACCATTCCTCCATACAGAATCTCTCCAGATCCTTCAGATTCACAGGTTCATGTTGGTGCTTCTTCTCTTCAGTTCAGCCCACTCATCAGGTCAGGGGACTGGGACGGTCATGGCAGAAGCTTCATTTTGTGCTCAGTTACCCATTTTTGTGATGATTTTGATGTTTGTTTTGGACCGTTGTCCTGATGGAAGATCCAACCACGGCCCATTATAGGATTTCTAGCAGAGGCAGTCAGGTTTTGATTTTTTTATCTGTTGGTATTTAATAGAATCCATAATACCATGTATCTGAACAAGATGTCCAGGACCTCCAGCAAATAAATAGGCCCACAACACATAAGATCCAGCAGTGTATTTAACCGTAGACATGGGGTACTCTTCATCCCTGTTTGCACCAAACACATCTGCTGGGTTTGCTGCCAAAAAGCCCTTTTTTTATTTCATCTGACCACAGAATCCAGTCCCTTTTGAAGATCCAGTCGTGTCTGACAACTGAATATGCTGGAGTTTATTTTTGGAGGAGCGAGGAGGATTTTTCTTGAAACCCTCCCAAACAACATGTGGTTGTGTAAAGACCGTGGAGAGTTGCTTGATGGTGTTTTAAGCCCCCAATGGCTCCTTAGAGGCAGCTAACCCTACCCTCAACCTTAAACCTACCCATCCCCAGTCTTTGGCCACTCAAACTTTCCTCCTCACCGTGCATTAAGACAATTTAGACACACGTCCTCTTCCAGGCAGATTCGTAACATCTTTAGTTGATTATAACTTCTTAATTATTGCCCTGATGGTCAAAATGGGGATTTTCAATTCTTTAGCTATTGTCTTACAGCCACTTTCTATTTTCTGACGCTCAACCATCTTTTGCTGCGCATCAGAACTATATTCTTTAGTTTTACTGATTGTGATGGATGATTAAAGAAATTTGGCCTTTGTGTTTTCATCATATTTAAACTCCTGTGAAACACATAGCTGAACAGTTTCATGTTCCTAGTGCCCCTGGTGTGCGAAATAAAGGTAAATATGAATGGGAATATACTTCAGAGATATTTTACTCAGAAACAATTCTAGGGGTGCCAATAATTGTGGTCGACATGTTTTGGAGAAAAACATTTATTTCATAATGTGATTTACCCCCAATTTCAATTCTTTTACTTGAAACGTAATGAAAGTGTGACAGGATTAGTTAAGTGATTGACAGTTGTGGTGTCCTATCAGGGGAGAGTATGGTCTATTTAATGCGGGTTGGCTGTATCCTGAGATACGTCACGCCTTTGCTCCGCCCCCCTCGTGCGTCATTCACTGGAATCTCAAGTATGTGATTATAGCGGCTGGTTTAAACCCTGTGTTTAGAACACTACTGATGTGTTGTCATCTCTTCAAATTGTAGCACTTTTCCGACGGTGCACTTATCAGCTCAGAGCGAGTGTCTGCTCACCCTTCAGGCATCAGGTCTCTGTATGCAGTGATTGGGGGCGGTCTAGTGGGTCACTACGTTACTTTTAATGTGTTGCTTCCTGTACCCCAGCTAATCGGCATTTTGAGGAATGCTGTAAACAGTAACGTTAGTAGGGCTGGTCCGAATACCATTTTTTGAGCTTCGAAGCTTCGGTAGTAATGAACATCGAATATTCGAAGCTTCGGAGAGAGGGGGCTGGCTGAACATATTCTTCTCTCTAATAAAGGCAGTATTCTCTGTGTCTATGTCCGTTTGCATTCTTATTATTTCGAAACCGTTCATCCAATCGACTTCACAAGGGAGTGCAGGCGCAATATAGATGGACACGCAAGACCCGACACATTCAGAATTAATAAACTTTTAGTAAACTACAGAACAGCGCGAGCGGGAAGCGGCGCACGTACCTCACGCGGGTAGGGCTTATATGCTCCGAGAACCGACACTGCACTAGTGATATTAAACACACACACACAGGTCTGTTAAATTAAGCAATACTTTTAAGGTAGTTTCATATTTTTCTGGCTAACAAATTACTGATACAGTAAAGGGTAGATTTAAATGAAGAAAAACGAAATTTAAATAAAGAAATACGAAATTTAAATAAAGAAAAAATGAAATTTAAATAAAGAAAAACGAAATTAAGTTAAAAACGAGATTAATTTAGATTGATAATAACGGGTAAAAAGGCGAATACATTTTGTTTCTATTATTCTATTTTCCACAATGTCAAAGCAACGCAGCTTAACGCAGCTCCGTGCGTTACTCATGTTATTATTTTTTTCGAATGCGCATGCGTCGCGTCTGAACGCGTTGTTGTCTTTGGAGCTCCATCGATTGATTTATAATTCTTGATTTCTCTTTAAACTCACTTACAACGAACATTTTCTATTTTTCCTCACCTCATAGTTACAACACGGACTGTTGAGCAGACGCGTCTCAAGCCTATTAGTGATCCAACGTCGGATACTCTTATAGGTTACTCCTGTGGATCACGGCTGAACGCGTCTTCTCCACACTCACTTACAAACAAACATTTTTTCGCCTATCGTGCGTCTACTCCACACCTGTACCACTAAAAAGACGGATTATATCCAAGACTTCAGTCATAAATTAGTATTAATATTGATAGCATCACTGGTAGCGTCGTAACTTAACTTACTGTCCATCTGTTAAAATGGCGAATATATCAGATGTAAGTAGTCTACCTTTTGGTGCAGGTGAGGACACATTTGAGCTACACGCGTTGCAGTCTGAGCTGGAAGCTGTTGAGAAACAGATCCACGACCTTTTAGTGAGAAAAGCCGAGCTGATAGACCGGCGGTTAGCTCTTGAAACATCACGCGCCGATGCACACAAATCAGTGATCAACGTTACTAACCCGCTGACTCCGACCTCGTCTACTCCGTGCGTTACTCAGCATCGGTCACGAGCGTCGAGGCCGCGATCAGCTATGGTCTCGTTTACGCCGGCTCCAACACGCCACCACGAAGCCTGGATATTTCCGCAGCGGAAGACGCGAGTCAGGTCTAGACCAAGAAAACTCTCTCCGACCCTCCCGGTTTTCGAGATATCCACACAAAACCGCTTCTCCCCTCTTCGCGAAACAGAACGCGATGCTGTGATCATCGGTGATTCCATCGTTCGACACGTACAAGCTACGTTAAATAAAAGTAAGGTGCATAGTCACTGCTTTCCTGGTGCTCGTGTTTCTGAAATCGCTGCTCACGTTCCCGAGATTCTGAACGAGCGCGTCGGAACTGTGGTCCTGCACGCGGGAGGGGCCGACATCAGGCTGCGACAGACAGAGGTTCTGAAGAAAGACTTCAGGAATCTGATCGATACGGTACGCAGCACATCGCCTGATATAACGATCATTGTGTCAGGACCGCTTCCCACGTACCGACTAGGTCATGAAAAGTTTAGTAGATTATTCGCGCTAAATGAATGGTTAATGTCATGGTGCAATGAGCAGAAACTGCTCTTTGTAAATAATTGGAATCTGTTTTGGGAGCGTCCTAGGCTTTTCCGTGCTGATGGCTTACACCCAAGCAGATTCGGAGTGGATCTTCTGTCGGATAACATCTCCAAAATGTTAAATACCTTTTGACTAGTAACCAAAAGTTCAAATCATAGTCTCTGCTGCACCAAATTAACTGATATAAATAGTGTAGAACATTGCATAGAAACTGTGTCTATTCCTCGTTTAGTGAGATCAAATAATAAATCTACTGCAGGATCTAGAAAAAATCTAATTGTTATTAAACCAGAAAATGTTGCTATTAGTAACCAAAAACAATTTCTAAAGCTAGGTCTTCTAAACATTAGATCACTCACACCTAAGGCAGTTATTGTAAATGAAATAGTCACGGATAATAGCTTCGATGTACTTTGCCTTACTGAAACTTGGCTTAAACCTAATGATTATTTCGGTCTAAATGAGTCTACTCCATCTGGATACTCCTATAAGCACGAACCCCGTCTGATTGGTCATGGCGGCGGTGTTGCAGCGGTCTATAGAGATATTCTCAATGTTACTCAGAAAACGGGTTATAATTTTTATTTCGTTTGAAATACTTGTACTAAATGTTACGCTCTTAGATGTTAGAAAAAAATCCATATTATCTCTAGCCTTGGCTACCGTATATAGACCGCCTGGGCCTTACGCTGATTTCCTAAAAGAGTTTGCAGATTTTCTCTCAGATCTATTGGTCAATGTAGATAAAGCATTAATTGTTGGAGATTTTAACATACACATAGATAATCCAAATGATGCGTTAGGGTCTGCGTTTATAGATTTATTAAATTCCTTTGGGGTCAAACAAAACGTCACCGGACCAACTCATCGTCTTAATCACACACTCGATTTAATTATATCATATGGAACCGATCCAACCGATATAGATATCATTCCACAAAGTGATGATGTCACTGACCATTACTTGGTAACTTGCATATTACGTACTGCTGTAATATGTCATGCGGCGCCGCGTTTTCGACCAGGCAGAACAATCCTTCCATCCACCATAGATAATTTCTCGAGTTGCTTGTCTGATCTGTCTCAGCTGCTGCCTGAACCCAAACAAACAGATGAACTAGAAGAACTAACTAGCACTATGAGCACCATTCTCTCTAGAACATTGGATGTTGTTGCACCCGTTAGATTAAAAAAGGTCGCAGAGAAAATTAAAGCACCATGGTACAATAATACTACGCATGTTCTAAAGAGAGAAACCCGTAATTTAGAGCGTAAATGGAAACAAACTAATTTAGAGGTCTTTAGAATCGCGTGGAAAGACAGTATGTCACGTTATAAAAAGGCCCTAAAAGCGGCCAGGGCTGAGCACCTCCGCAAACTAATAGAAAACAACCAAAACAATCCTAGGTTTTTATTTAACACCGTGGCTAGACTAACAAATAAACAGACGTCACCCGAACAAAATATCCCGTTACAGTTTAGTAGTAATGATTTCATGAACTTCTTCACTGAGAAAATAGAAAACATCAGAACCACAATTGTAAACGTTCAATCCTCAATCGCACCTTATAATTCAGCCTCAATTTTCCCCCCGCAAGAACAATTACAGTGCTTTACAACTATAGAACAAAAAGAGTTAAATAAACTTATCACTTCATCTAAAACAACAACATGTTTATTAGATCCTATACCAACTAAACTACTGAAGGAAGTGTTACCTGTAGTGGAAGAGCCTCTCCTCAATATTATTAACTCGTCTTTATCTTTAGGTCATGTTCCAAGAACATTTAAACTGGCAGTGATAAAACCTCTCATTAAGAAACCACAATTAGACCCGCATAATCTAGCAAATTATAGACCCATTTCAAATCTACCTTTTATGTCTAAAATACTAGAAAAAGTTGTGTCCACTCAACTGGGCTCTTTCTTGCAAGAAAATGATATCTATGAAAAGTTTCAGTCTGGGTTCAGGCCGCATCATAGCACTGAAACTGCGCTCGTTAAAATCACAAATGATTTACTCTTAGCTTCTGACCAAGGCTGCATCTCAATACTAGTTTTACTTGATCTTAGTGCTGCGTTTGATACTATAGATCATACAATACTCTTAGATCGACTACAAAAATATACTGGTGTTCAAGGACAAGCATTAAGCTGGTTTAGATCATACTTATCAGGCCGCTACCATTTTGTCTATTTAAATGGAGAAAAATCGATCATAACTCCAGTAAACTATGGAGTGCCGCAGGGATCTGTGTTGGGCCCTCTGTTATTCTCAATATATATGCTGCCACTTGGAAATATTATAAGGAAACATGGAATTAGTTTCCATTGTTATGCTGATGACACTCAAATATATATTTCATCACGGCCGGATGAAAACGCTAAATTATCCAAATTGACAGAGTGTGTTAAAGATATAAAAGATTGGATGACGCGTAATTTTCTATTATTAAATCCAGACAAGACAGAGGTAATACTTATCGGTTCAAAAAACCGCCCACAGAACCTCTCACACTACAACTTTGACATCGTAGGATGTCCTGTTACTTTATCCTCTACAGTAAAAGACCTGGGTGTTATACTAGATTGTAACCTGTCTTTTGAAAATCATATTTCGTATGTTACAAAAACAGCCTTTTTCCACCTTAGAAACATTGCTAAGCTACGTAATATGCTATCAGTTTCTGATGCAGAAAAGTTAGTTCATGCATTCATGACCTCGAGACTAGATTACTGTAATGCTTTATTAGCCGGTTGTCCTGCATCCTCAATAAACAAGCTACAGTTAGTCCAAAATGCAGCCGCTAGAGTTCTTACTAGATCAAGAAAATATGATCATATAACACCGATTTTATCATCACTACATTGGCTACCTATAAAGTTCCGTATTAATTATAAGGTATTGCTACTGACTTATAAAGCCCTAAACGGCTTAGCTCCAGTCTATTTAACGGATCTTCTATCACCCTATAATCCATCGCGCTCTTTAAGATCAATAAATTCGAGGCTTTTGGTCATACCTAGGATATCCAGATCAACCAAAGGAGGGAGAGCATTTTCACATTTGGCTCCAAAACTCTGGAATAGCCTTCCTGATACTGTTCGTTGCTCGGACTCACTCTCCCAGTTTAAAACTAGATTAAAGGCGCATCTTTTCAGCCAGGCATTCATATAATATTGTTAATCTCACAGTTTCAAACTACAATCCGGCCTCTAGTTCATAAATGCCAGAGGAGAACTGGCCCCCGACTGAGCCTGGGTTCTCCCAAGGTTTTTTTTTTCTCCATTAGGTCACCTGATGGAGTTTTAGGACACCATTAGGCCGCTTGATGGAGTTTTTTCGGTTCCTTGCCACTGTTGCCTTTGGCTTGCTCAGTTGGGGATATTTTGGGGATATTAAATTTTATTCTATCAATCAATAAATTCCACTAGAAACAAACTTTGTTGTATTATTTTATTTTAATACTGTGAAGCTGCTTTGATACAATCTGTATTGTGAAAAGCGCTATACAAATATACTTGATTTGATTTGATTTGATTTAACCCAAAAGACAAGCTCAAACATGCACTTCGGTCCATACAAACTCCGCTGTTCTGCGCTCTATAGCCAGAGAACACTCCTGTTGCTGGATCACTCAGGCATCGGTTCTATTTCTAACATGCACGCGTTTTCCGCATGGGTCGAGCCGCGCCTGAGATGCGTGTCTCACGTAGGCAGTGTGCAAACTCCAACCTGTTAACTTGAGAGCCGAAATAAAAACGGACATGCCACGCAGCCAGTGTGTGCCGGCCTTATTCAAGCACGAATGACAATGGTTTTGCGGGGGATCCCAGACGTGCAAAAAACCCCCCCCGAATGTTCGAATGTCAAATTTTCAAATCAAATACCAACCCAACGAACAAATATACGAATATTCGATTATTCGGGTCCAGCCCTAAACGTTAGCCTGTGGGAATTATATGTGAGAGATATCCTCTTGTGGTAAGTGTTATGTAAGATGGCTGGAAAATTGTAGTAAAATGAGCATTAGTAACATCTCGTTTCCTTTAAGGCTTAATCTTGATTATTGTATGTGTAATTTGGCTGTGATATTTTCTTTGTTTATTTTGGGGTTTTACTAAACTCAATTATTTATTTATTTTGTTTCTCCCAGGAACTGAGGTGGCCAGGCGGAAGGACCTTCTCTTGCAGTGTTGTAGTGGTGGTGTTGCAGTGGTTGACACTTTTGAAGTGCCTGCATGTGTGATCCAAGTGCACGGTGATGTGTGTGTGTGTGTGTGTGAGTAGGATTGCGCTTTTGGAAAAGCCATTAAGTAGTCCTTCTGCTGGTCGACTCAGCCTGGTTGTTTGGTACATATATTTTTTGTTTGAATCTTCTTTTCTTGAGACTCCTCCTACCCTTGTGGGTAGAGGACTGTGTTGGTGCTGCCATTTCATACTGCCCTCTGTGATTTCTCTTGCTAAGTGTCATATAAATGTGGCGCTGGGCACCTTTTAAAGCAGAACCTATTTGAACTTTTGTATATTAATAAAGACTGCTTATTAAATTATTTGCATTTGTGTCTCTGACCTCCCTGGCACACACGAACCTGTGTGACCTAGGGCCCTATCTTGCACCCAGCGCAATTGACTTTGTACAGCGATGTATGTTTCATTCCTATTTTGCACCCACGCAAAGCGCGCTTTTCCCTCCACAGAAGCACGTTGCTAAACTAGGGAATGAACTTGCGCTCCCTGGGCGGTTCAGCGCAAAAAAGGAGGCGTGTTCCGGCGCAAACAATCCCTGGTGCTATTTTACTGTTCCATAAAACAATTGCGCCTCTGACATAAAAAACCTAGTCTAAAGTCAGTGGCACGTTGCGCGTTGTTCATGATGCTATTTTAAGGGCGCATGCTTGACCATAATGTATAGCATGCACAACGCGCATACACTTTGATTCTCCAATCTACACAGAAGCAGCAGTTTTCATTTTTGCAAATCATATTATTACAAACGATAGATAGATAGATAGATAGATAGATAGATAGATAGATAGACAATTTATTATAAAAGCATACATCTAGCTTACACATTAACCCACATTATTATACACCTGTTTAACCGAAGCTAATTTGGGTGTGTTTCTCCATCCCCAATGTCACTTCTCTCACTTTTACGGCCGTGACGAGAGCGTTGCTCTCCTCGGCTGTGAACCGCTCCTGGCACGCACCTGGCAAATCCGACGTTATAATAGCAATACGCGCCTGCTCTTAAAGGGAATGTGAGATGACGCTCTGATTGGTTTATTTCACGTTACGCCCAAACCACACCTATGAATAATGAAGCTACTTCAGACCAACCCATTTTAGATTTGTGCCTGGCGCAAGAGCCATTTATCCGGCCGGGAAAATAGCAACAGCGCCGAGACCCGCCCACAAAGTTACTTGCGCTTTGACACTTGCGTTTCAGATCGTTAAAATAGGGCCCCTAGTATTTGTTACTGGGTTATTTAGATATTCCCTGATTGATTCAGGGTGGCGTGGTGAACAATTATCACCATAAGCTAAATTATTTATTGAAATAATTTGATTTATTGGTTCGATTTTTGCACATTTTTTTTAATGAAAGATCAAAAGGATAAACGATGCAGAATTATTTTTTTACAGCCATTTTTGATAAAACGGATAACTTACTACTTAATCAATCACTCACGAAAACAACACACATGCAGCAGTCCATTTTGTTAAAAAAAAAAAAAAACAAGTCAGTCTCTCCGCCTGTGTATATAGACTCTGACACTGGTTCAGAAATGCCCTGAATTGTCCATGCCCGTTCAAGCACCAACAAAGTCACATACATAAAGATACCTCCAGGGGGCGTTGTTGGGCTTTCGTACAGGTGTATTTTATGGTTCTATTGTTCTATAGGAGAAAATGCCTTTTGTGTCTCACGGCAAACAAACTAAATATTACAAAATGGTTAAACGATTAAAGAAATGTTATTCATTTTACGGTTTTAAAGTGTAGTCTTGTTTAACAACATGTAATAATCCTCTGAAATGAGTTTGCAGCAAAAGTCACAAACAGAGCGAAATGTTATTTCTTAAGTAAATGAGTAAACTGCAATTATAAATGCGACTGAAAATGTAATTGATAAGACAATTGAATGCAATAGAGTCAAAACATTAATGCCACTATTTTAATATTCATAAATAGGAATACATACAAATATATATATATATATATATATATATATATATATATATATATATATATATATATAAGATATATATATATAATAGATATACACCCGTTGTTCATACATAAATATTTTGCGTTTTAGTGCTATAAATACATCAGTATTATACGTTTCTCTGTGTATTAAAACGTAAGTAAATGTATGTGTGGTAGAACAACACATTACGTAAAAATACACACGTATTCTCATGAGATCACGCTGCATTGAAGCTTGAATTTGTTGTCATACCTTAATTTATAGATTTTATTTTCCTGCGGTCAGTTCAATTACTTCCTCTACAATTAACGTCCGTATGCTTTGCATTTATTAAGAGTAATTAATAATAATTATTAAAGAATATGTTGTATATTTTTTTCCTACTATGGAAGTCAATGAGACCAAAAACTGTCTGGTTACTGACATTCTTCTAAATATCTTCCTTTCTGTTCAGCAGAAGAAAGAAATTCATACAGGTTTGAAACAACATGAGGGCGAGTATATGATGACAGAATTTTCATTTTAAAGTGGAGTATCCCTTTAATGCAAAGAAATGTGCATATGACACTCACCTGGAGACTGTATGGGGCCGATAGTGTCACTGGCTTCACTCACTCCCACTTTACCCACTATCCTGTAGCGGATCGAGTACTGCTTTCCAAACTCCAATCCAGTCAGAGTAAAGTCTTCATCAGCGGTGTTTATGATAATCCACTGTTCCTCAGCACCAGAATCTGCTTTCTCCTGCTGGTACTCCACTCTGAACTGCACAGTTTCTCCAGTTGGGGACTTCTGCAGTTTCAGGGTCACACTGTCCGCCAGGACCTTCTCTACTTCTGGTGGGGGAGGCTTCGACACGGGCTGGAACTGTGTGTCTGACAGCTTCCCTGATTCATACAGATAGATAGAGGAGCCAGGACTGGAGGGATCGGAGATGGCAGAAATAATGAATCGATATCTCTTTTCATCTTTATTAGCCTCTGAAAAACTTCTGAAAAGAGATAAGTTCTCTCTCATCTTTGAGATGACATCAGGATCATTGAACCACTTTCTGACAGATGCTAATGTGCTATAATTGTGTTTCACTCCCACATCAAGCTCTTTAAACTCATCAGATTCCCGAAACTTCTTCAGGGCTGAAAGATACGGGTCTTCATACTTCAGAGATGTGAAGGTCAAGCACACCACAACATCAATATTAGGATCAACGAGGATGGCTTTGAGACGGTTTGAGTCTTCAGTTTTGATTCCCTTCAGTATCTCGGTGTGAGTACTCAAGATGTTAACTTCATCCGTTGCATGATCTAACCACTGGTTAAGCATCTCAGCATTAAAGGGGGAGCTGTAGTGGATCTTCAGGATGTCTTCCAATGAATGTTGCTCCATCTCTCCTCCTCGAATAGCAGGCAAGACCTTGGCCACTGCTTTTAGGAATACCATTTTGTAAATGTTAAGAGAGCTCTGAAATAAACTGCGCCTCTCTTTGATGTCTTTGAAAACATTTACCAGTGTTTTTCTGGCGAGGTCGTTGCAAGTCCTCTGTACTTCTCCCAGCCCCTCGATTATATCTTCAGTGTTGGAAACCAGACGTGTGGTGATTTCTCTCTCCAACTTAGCTGCTTTTGTATCCAGTAGAGAAAGAGGATAGAGACAGACTTTTATTGGAACTGCACTCTGTGGATTCTTCTCCAGTATAGTGGGGAGCTTCTTGTACACCTCTAGGGCATCCATGTAAGTGGTGGGGTTCTGCTCAAGGCGGACGTCACCATGAAATGTGCAGGTGATGCTCTCAGCCATTTTCTTATCATCTTCTGTCATTTGTAAAGCTCCTTGTCCATCAGTAGAAAATCCCTTGATGTTCTGGACCATGACATTCAGTTTTCCCTCAATCTCCTGCTTTTCTTCGTCTTCTGAAAATGTCTGATCAAACACCAAGACGGCCTGAACTCCATACAGTACAGCTGTGACCACATGAGTTGCAGTTTTCTGGTCAAAGACCTGAGGGTAAGTGATCTGACCCAGATGGCTCATAGTGAGCTGATCGAATCTTGTGGTTTCGCTGTAATTCATTGTAACTCTGGACTGTTGGTTTGAGGATTTGGTGTCACGCAGGAACTTGGCAGATCCTCCCACCTCCACCAGCCCTCCCAAGAAGCTGGCCTTCAGGGAAGCACTCACATCCAGGAGACTGGACTTACTGGAGAGAGAGTCGGAGCTACTGAAGTTCAAATCTGTCATGGGCTGTGGATGGGTGTCCAAATCTTCCTTCAGTGACTTCTTATCCCACAGAGTGACACCTGAAATGAGACATGGCTTTAACAGTTACCTTTATCACCTTTATTTATATAGCACTTTTTACAATACAGATTGTTTCAGCTTTACAGAGAGAACAGAAAAATAATGCAACAAAGTTTGTTTCTAAAAGAAAATAGCGCCATCGTCCAGCTTAAGTAAGTTCAGGGATGGTTCATTTTTGTTGTAAAAAAATTATTAATTTAATTAATATATATATATATATATACACACACATATAATAATGATGTATCTTAGCTCTTAAGAGCGCTTTCTACATGCAAGGTTATGAATGCTCGCAGCAATTCCATGAGCGTTTCCCAAAAATGCACTTAACATGAACGCGCGAGAATGCGCTCTACGTGCTACTTAAGAGTCGCTGTCCATTCGTGAAGTGCTGAAACATAACCTTATATGGAATCGTATTCTGAACGTAATTGAATAATTGTCATCTGTTGTGGATTAGCAATCAAGACAAGTATATATAAAGCACCTACAGGCGGAGGCACTGACAAAATGGCTGAACAAAAAAAACAACAAAAAAACCCAAGAGAATATACCTTTCAAAAAGATGAAATTAATGTCCTTTTAGAGGAGATAAAGCGAAACAAAGATGTCATTTTTAACAGATTTAAAGGATTTCATTTATTTATTTTTTGTTCATTCATTTAATTTTGATTAAAATTATTAGATTAAATTATTTCTATTTTTTTGTTTTGTTTTCTGACCTTTTTAATTATTTAATGTATACATTAATTTAACCAACAACAAAAAAGAGTAATGAAATGTGTATAATAAAGTACAATCAAAACCTTATATTATAATCACACTGCATTCGAATAAAGTTAAAGGTGTAATCTGCCGGTTGTCCTGCAGGTGTTCTCATAACTCTGTCTTCTTACGATGCACTTAGGGATTTACGATTACTCCAGAGCACTCGTAGTTCTACGAAGATTTTCAAGTGCTACTTAAGTTACGATGCTTTTGGGAAACAGACCGTAATATCAAGATCAGTCGTACGATAGTTTTTATGATCTACTTAGGCTTACGATGCTTTTGGGAAACGCAGCCCATAATATTAAGATCAGTCGTACGATCGTTTTTACGATCAACTTGGGCTGCCCAGGGCTGCGTTTCCAGACAACGATGGATCTTAGCACTTACGAGGATTTTCTACGAGCGACTTTATGAACGTTCGTGTTCATTTCACATGCGTTTCACAAAAATGCCCTTAGCACGATCGCACGCAGCTGTGCTTTAAGTGCTACTTAAGAGTCGCTGTCCGTTTGTCAAGTGCTGAAATGTCAAGTGCTCGTAATTGTAGCACACGCTTGTATTTTGGAATCTATAAAAAGCACAAACCTTCGGGTAGAGACACCAGCAAAATGGCTAAACTAAAAAAAAAAAAAAAAAAAACATTTTCTAAAAGAGGAGATTAATGTCATTTTATATGAGGTGGAGCTATCCAAATGTATTATTTTCAGCAGGTTTAAGGGCAGTCAAACAAATAAATAAAAACTAAAAATGTAGGAGTATATTGCTAGAAAACTGACTGCAACTAGGGGCATAAAAACATCAGGGAGGGAGGTCAGGAAGAAGTGGCAAGCCTTGCTAAAAGGAAATGGGCACTGCAGAGGACAACATTTAATAAAACAGGTGGTGGGCCCAATGAGTCCTCCCTTCTCACAGCAGAGGAAGAAAAGGCCTTGTCAATACTTGGCACAAGTGCTTCAGATGGCATTTGTGGTGGTATTGACATCCATGGAGGAGTAGGGGTAACTCAACCTGAGCCCGAGTCAGGTCCTTCATGCTCAGAGGAACTATCAGTTTCATCTGCCATCTCCAGGCACATCTCCTAGTCCTCCAAACAACCCTCCCAGGCCTTCTGTTGTCCAGACTGCAGCCACACACCTCAGCAGTTTGAGAATCTTTGTAGTTGTATAGTCAGGACATATGAGAGTGTCCTTATAGCGAGGAATAAGATGAAGAGGTGGTGGAGGAGGAGGAGGAGGAGGAGCTCAAAGATGGCATGATGGGGCCACATGATGGCCAATCAAGAAATGCCCAATACATGGTACAAGTCATTGACAGATTTTTTATTTTTTTAGTTCATCGTTATTTTTCCTTTTTCCATTTTTCCTCAGTCTTTGAAGCATATGTCATCTTTTATATAAAAAAAAAAAAGTTCATTCATTTAATTGAGATTAAAATGATTGGATTAAATTATTTCTATTTTTTTGTTTTGTTTTCTGCCCTTTTTAATTATTTAATTTAGAAATTAATTTAAACAAAAAACGAGTAATAAAGTGTAAGTGTAAATAAACTTAAAGTACAATCAAAACCGTATAATTACATTTCACTTGAATAAAGGTGTAATTGTCACGGTTCACGGATTCATTGACTCTCCCTCGCTATGTGTGTGCGTGTTGAGTGAATGGGCGCGGCTCATCAGATGGCTCGTTATCCACTGATGAGCCGATCAGCGCCAGCTGTTCTGAATGAGGATGTCCTATATATTGTTTGCTCACTCGTCTTGTCTTTGTCAGATGGTTGTGGAGGTTCTCCTGGGTCTGTGCGATTGTTCTCCTGTTCCTGTTCTGTTTCTATGACGCTTCATTGAGGATCTTCGTCTCTACGTTGGATCTGCAGTCCGCCCACTGAGTCCCTGCGTTGCCGAGCCTGCCCGAGTTGCCAGAGGATTATCTACCACTCCGACCCTGAGTTTCCCTGAGGACCTTCTGTATTTCTTCTCCGAGTTCACTTGAGATTATCTGCTATTTCTACACTGAGTCATCCATGTGGATGCTGCCTGTCGAATTGAGTCTCTTGTCTTCTCTTTTTGACTTTAATAAATACTTATTCACTCGCATCTGAATCCTTGACTATTTTCCAGCGCACCATGACAGTAATCTGCCGGTTGTCCTGCAGGTGACCTCATAACTCTGTCTTCTTACGATGCACTTAGGGATTTACGATTACTCCAGAGCACTCGTAGTTCTACGATGCACTTAGGGATTTACGATTACTCCAGAGCACTCGTAGTTCTACGAAGATTTTCAAGTCCTACTTAAGTTACGATGCTTTTGGGAAACAGACCGTAATATTAAGATCAGTCGTACGATCGTTTTTACGATCTACTAAAGGCGGGCATACACTGTGCGATGTCTGTGCGATTTCAGCAAGGAACCTACTCACACTGAACGAGTAGATCGCATGCGATGTAAAGCCAAAGCTCAGGATTTCTGTGCTCACACTGTACGGTCCGAACGTCGAGCTGCGACTTCACTGCTCACACTATACGTGTGAAATATGCGCGAATCAGTGCGATAAATCCTTGTGCCGGGTCGCGCCTATGGACGATATCATGTAGCCTATCCAGAGATATTGTCAAAACAAGCATCAGCTATCAATATCAAGAAGATTTAGCATTTCCAATTTATATATTAAATTATTAGTAGGCTAGTATTATTGTATTATTATTATTATTATTATTATTAGGGAAGGCCTAGGCTACTTGTATTATTAAAGTGATAGGCTATTAGCCTATAATTAAATTGCCACGCAACAATTTCATAGCGCATCACCGCATAACCAACGCGCTGTGAGGATAATAAAATATTACATAGAAGCTTACTTCTCATTAAAAATTGTCTAAAACATTTAGGTCGATTACAATGAATTATATAGGCTACATAGCCTATAATTAATTATTAACAGTCTATAATATGTCAGAACACTGCAATAATTCATCAATGAAAATTAAAAACAGCTTTATTTCAAAAACATTTTTTAATAATAAAAGAGGCAAAGTGTAGCCTACATCGCAGGTGGCTTGGAAGAAGTGGGTAATGGTTAATCCATTTTGCAACACGAACCAGAGGTAAGCAACAGTAATTTGTAGCTTTGAACTACAGAACTCAAAGATCTCCCTTTTTTCGTCGTCATTTCTTTTTTTTTTTTTTTGCTGCTGCAGATGAAACTGTTTTTGCGCAGGCCCAGTGAGGGAAAAAACACTGAGTTTAGGGCAATCGGCTCGTAGCTCTGCTTCAACTGTGCGATATAGTCACGAGGAGCGACCAAAATTTCTAAAGGCGGGCATACACTGCGATTTTCATCCGATTTTGAGCCGAATTCTGACTCGTGCGACTCTTTTTCGGGTCGGGCCGATTTTCAGCTTTTTCGTGCGTCGTTTGTCGTGCGGTGTACAGGGGGAAACGAGAGGCGATTAACCTCTCACGACCGGCAATCGGATGGTCGGATGAATTTCAGGCATGTTAGAAATTTTAGAAATTCGTAGCAGAGCTACGAACCGATTGCCCTAAACTCAGTGTTTTTTCCCTCACTGCGCCTGCGCGAAAACAGTTTCATCTGCAGCAAAAAAATAAATAAATAAAAAAAAAAACGAAAAAAGGGAGATCTTTAAGTTCTGTAGTTCAAAGCTATTACTGTTGCTTACCTCCAGTTCGTGTTGCAAAATGGATTAACCATTACCCACTTCCAAGCCACCTGCGATGTACACTTTGCCTCTTTTATTATTAATTTTTTTTTTTTAAATAAAGCTGTTTTTAATTTTCATTGATGAATTATTGCAGTGTTCGGACATATTATAGACTGTTAATAATTAATTATATGTATATAATTCATTGTAATCAACCTAAATGTTTTAGACAATTTTTAATGAGGAGAAGTAAAGCTTCTATGTAGGCTAATATTTTATTATCCTCACAGCGCGTTGGTTATGCGGTGATGCGCTATGAAATTGTTGCGTGGCTATTTAATTATAATAGCCTATCAGTTTAATAATAAAAGTAGCCTTACCTAATAATAATAATAATAATAATAATAATAATACAATAATACTAGCCTACTAATAATTTAATATATAAATTGGAAATGCTAAATCTTCTTGATATTGATAGCTGATGCTTGTTTTGACAATATCTCTGGATAGACTACATGATATCGTCCATAGGCGCGACCCGGCACAAGGATTTATCGCGCTGATTCGCGCATATTTCACACGTATAGTGTGAGCAGTGAAGTCGCAGCTCGACGTTCGGACCGTACAGTGTGAGCACAGAAATCCTGAGCTTTGGCTTTACATCGCATGCGATCTACTCGTTCAGTGTGAGTAGGTTCTGTCATAGAGAATAGATATTTACATATGTTGATTGACAACCTAGCCTGGTAATAGGATAGGTTGAGAGTAAGGGGGGCGGGACTTGAATCCAGTAGCTAGAGACATATGGAGACGGTGTCTGTTTAGACTGTGTCTGTTGCAAGCTGGTGAATAAATAAGTTCTTAGCAACAAAGTCGTTGTAAGTAAGACTTATTTGACATGGTGTCAGAAGTTGTGGAGTAGTAGAAATGGCAAAATTTGCCCCACCCACGAACTTCACCTTTGATAGACCTCAAGAATGGGCCACATGGCGACAGCGCTTCACGAGGTACAGGATAGCCTCGAAGCTCACGGAGGAGGATGGCGAGGTACAAGTGAGTACCCTTATATATGCCATGGGGCCAGAGGCAGAAAACATATTCAGCTCGTTCACGTTTGAGAGGGACGAGCAGAAAAAAGAATTCGACGCCGTGCTGAACAAGTTTAATGACTATTTCATCCCGAAAAAAAACATCATCCACGAGAGGGCGTGCTTTTACCAACGCATACAAAGGCCGGGGGAAAAGGCAGAGATGTTCATCCGTGCACTCTACGAATTAGCAGAGAGTTGTGAGTTCGGTGCCCAGAAAACAGAGAACATTAGAGATAAGCTCGTGGTTGGCATCAGAGATAAAGAGCTTTCAAGAAAGTTACAGCTGATGACAGACCTTACCTTAGACACGGCGGTGCTGATGGTGAGGCAGGCGGAGGACATCGCCCAGCAGGTGAGCCAACAGGAGGAAGGTGCACCAAGCAGTGTTCAGGAGGTTACACGCAGACGACCTGAAAGGAAAGGAAGATGGGATGAAAAGAAGCCAGCGAGAGGAAAAAATTATAGAATGATCGGTGGCGGTAGGTGCGGAAAATGTGGAAAAACGAAACATCACAACAAGGAGAAATGTCCCGCAGCAGAAACTGAGTGTCGAAAATGTAAAAAGAAAGGACACTGGGAGCGTATGTGTTACTCAAGGACAGTTAATGAGGTAATAAGAGGAACACACACACAGGCAAGTGATGACGATTCATATTACCTGGGAACGGTAAGCAAAACTGGGGCTGATGACACAGAGAACTGGTTTGTGAAACTGAACGTGCAAGGCTCGCGAGTAAAATTTAAAATTGATACCGGAGCTGACGTGACCGTTATGAATGAAGAGACTTTTAACTCGCTTGGAAGTGAAGTGAAGCTGAGTCAGACACATGCGAAATATGACAGTCCAGGTGGAAAGATAAATTGTCTGGGACAATTTGAAACGACCACGGAGTACAAAGGAAAAAAGTTCAAGTTCACAATTCACGTCATGGAGGGCGATACTGTGAACAATTTGCTAAGCAGAGAACAAGCAGTAGAGATGGGCTTAGTTAAAAGAATCGAGCAAGTCAGCGCAGCATTCGGTGAACAGGGAACAATGAGAACCGAACCAGTTAAAATAAATCTAAAAGAGAATGTAGAGCCATACGCAGTCCACACCGCGAGAAGAGTGCCGTTACCATTACTTCCCAAAGTTAAGGCTGAACTCCAACGAATGGAGGAGAACGGAGTCATTGAAAAGGTAACGCAACCCACGGACTGGTGCGCACCGATGGTACCAGTGATGAAACCTAACGGGAAAGTGCGCATCTGTGTAGACCTGAAAAAACTAAACGAACATGTAAAAAGAGAACGGTTCATCCTACCCACGACTGACGAAATTCTTGCCAAACTCGCCGGGTCCAAAATATTCTCATATTCTCATCATTGGACGCCGCAAGCGGCTTTTGGCAAATTCCCCTACATAGTGAGAGCAGTCTTCTCACTACTTTCATAACGCCGTTTGCTAGATATTGTTTTAAGCGCTTACCATTCAGCATTAGCATAGCGCCAGAAATATTTCAGCGCAAAATGAACGAACTACTAAGAGGCTTAGAGGGAGTTGCGGTCTACATGGACGATTTAATCGTTCACGGCGAAACCCAAAAACAGCACGACGAGCATCTGAGGCGCGTTCTGGAGAGGATCGAGCGTGCAGGGCTCAAGCTCAACAAAGATAAGTGTATCTTCAGACAGAAGGAGCTTTATTTCCTGGGGCACGTCATAGACGAGAGAGGAGTCAGGCCTGACCCGGGGAAAGTAAGGGCTATCTCAGAGCTGCAAGCCCCACGAAATGTGAGTGAACTGAAACGGGTCCTGGGGATGATAAACTACATGGGACCAGGACCGTGCACAGACCTTTTGAGGGGCATGTGCTGAAACTGAAAAAGGGCACCCCCCTCCCTTTTTTCTATCAAGATTATTTAGTAAGCCTACATAAAAGGAAGAAATGGTCACATCTTCTTGACAAATTTAATAACACAAAATAATAGTCTCAAAAGCTTTAGATTTATTCACGATTAATAACAACCATAATTCAGCTTTGATCACAGAAATAAATTACATTTTAAAATATTTAAATTTAAATAGAAAAGAGTTATTTAAATTGTAAAAATATTTCACAATATTACTGTTTTTGCTGTATTTTGGATCAAATAAATGAAGCCTTGGAATGAATTAAATCATGAATTACATTCTGCATGATAAAATATAAAGATTTCACAATGATCTTCTGTAATGTTTTTTTTAGTTACAACATTACTGTAGAAAAACCATGTTTTGCTACATTTTATACATGTGAGGGCGAGCAGAGAGCACAGAATATATAGATTAAAAAATTAGCTAGATAGCGAATGCATGCATATTAACAGCCTTGAATTAACCATAATTGAATATTATTACCATAACATGATTAGCCTAAATGTTAATAAATTAAGTGTATCAGCAATCATAAATCAAATAAGAAATTTCTTAGAAATATGTTACCTAAGTGACGAGGATCACTCGTCGCTTTGTGTAAGTTCCAGTACGAAACAGCGTGGAGGCGCACCTGTTATGATTTTCCGATGGTAAAAACAAATTATATGTTGTTGTATTACTTATCAATATATAGTTTTTGACCAGCGAATGTGTGCAAATGTGCATTTTTTTGTCCGTCATTAAAACGTCGCCGGCGCCTGCCGGCATCACATTACATTTTCATCAACAGGTTACAAACTAGTGTGTTGTAGCTATATAGGCGGGGTGCTCAGTTTTTCCTGTTGTAAAATATATTTGGCCAAAATCGCATTTTATAAAAGATGAAATGCTACTGTATGCACACACAGGCTATTTAAGTGTAGGCTATGTATTGGCTATGACTAGATGGCAAATGCTAGCCTAGACCTCTCTCTCAGGCGACGTCCCACATGTCTTAGTCAGTGAGTCAGACATGAAATAAATAAAATATGAGCCTTTATAGACATAGTGTTTAGTAGTACTTATTCAAACAACAAGATATTTATTTACCCTTCGCAAAACTTCGTTCAGCTGCTGTCTACTGTGAGTGTGCGGCTGCTGTGGAACTTCAGTTGATTCAGTGAATATAGAGGGGGCGGAGTTATCAGCTTACTGACAGCTTGAGGATCGAATAAGATTTACACAAGCTCGTTTTAAGAACTATCATTGGCTAAATATTTGTAAAACAGACAGACAGACATAAAGGGTGACCAATAGCATTGATTTAAAAAAAAATAAAACACCAAAAAAAGGGCACTTCGGAGTGTAAGGTCAAAAAGGGCATGTGCTCTGCACAGGTTGAGCCCTACCTGTGCACGTGCCTGCATGGGACGTTACATTCCAGACTTGGCGACAGTGGGCGGGCCGCTGTTTGATTTATTAAAAGGGACTGTAGCATGGACATGGGACCAGTCTCAAGAATGCGCTTTTCAAAAGCTTAAAGAAACTTTAATGACTGCACCTGTTCTCGCGTACTACGATTCGGGGAAGCCCACAGCGGTGTCTGCAGATGCGAGTAGCTACGGGCTGGGAGGAGTCCTACTACAGCTGCACGGAGACAGCTGGAAGCCGGTGGCATATTGTTCGAGGAGGTTAAATGAGGCAGAAACCAGGAACGCGCAAATTGAAAAGGAATGTTTGGCCGGGGTCTGGGCGTGCGAGAGATTCGAGAAGTATCTCATAGGCCTGGACAGATTTCGCCTTATTACAGACCACAAACCCCTCGTACCATTGATTAATAAAAAAGACTTGGACGCGGTACCAATACGCTGTCAAAGACTTTTAATGAGACTAATGCGATTCGCAGTGACCGCGGAATACGCACCTGGGAAGACACTGGTAGTAGCCCATACGCCGTCGAGAAGTCCGATAGGCGATGATACAACGAGCAGTAGACCTACAGCGAACGAGATAGCCTGTTACGTTGACGCAGTTATAGCCGGCTTGCCCGTGTCGCAGTCAAAGTTGAGCCTGATCGCAGCAGCGACTGAAAGAGATGAACAGTTACAACTAGTAAGCAAGTTCATTAAGCAGGGATGGCCAGAGCATGTAAGAAACGTACCGGAAGGTGTTAGAGACTTTTTCTCTGTGAAAGATGCGCTGTCAATAAGTGAAGGATTGATAATTCTGGGCAGGCGCATTTGTATTCCAAGTGAACTGAGACAGGACATCCTTGAGCGCATCCACGAAGGCCATTTAGGGTTGACAAAGTGCAGAGAACGGGCAAATTCATCCGTATGGTGGCCTGGTATATCATCGGATATAAATAACAAAATTGACTTGTGTATGTTCTGTCGCGAAAACAGGAAAACACAAAGGAAAGAGCCACTGAAGTCAACCCTGCTACCTGACAGACCGTGGCAGCGCGTGGCTATAGACATTTGCGAGAACAAGGGCCAGATGTATCTGATTGTTTCGGATTATTACTCGCGCTTCATAGAGATCCTTCATCTGCCAAAGACAACGACGGCGCAGGTGATAAATAGACTGCAAGCTACTTTTGCGAGATTCGGAATACCGGAGCAGATTATGAGTGATAACGGTCCGCAGTTTACTAGTGAGGCATGGACTTCATTTAAGGAAAAATATGACTTTGAACACGTCACATCGAGCCCGCACAACCCGCAAGCAAACGGGCATGCCGAGCGCGCGGTCCAAGTAGCCAAACGCATCCTCAGACAGGACGACCCGCTCCTCGCTTTGATGTGTTACCGCGCAACACCACATTCATCTACAGGGGCAAGCCCTGCTGAATTGTTGATGGGCAGGAAAATTCGTACGACGTTGCCTACGTTGAAGAAAAACCTGCAGCCAAAGTGGCCAAATAGACTGTTGGTGAGAGAAAGAGACGCTTTGGCCAAAACACAACAAGCCTTCTACTTTAATCGGAGACACGGGGTGCGTAACTTACCTGAGTTGAAGCCAGGTGACGCGGTGCTGATGAAACTGGACGGGGAAAAGTCGTGGAAAGGTCCAGTGCAGGTCAGAGCGCAGGAGAGTGCACCGCGCTCATTCGTGGTGCAGGCTCCGAAGGGGGAAGGTGAGATGAGGCGGAACCGCAGACATTTACAGAAAGTGCCTGCGGAATGTTTAAATGCTGATAACGAGTGTGAAACAACAGCGAAGAGTCCGCAGAAGCTTGAAAAACTGCACATCAGCAATGCGGATCAGCCAGTGTCGCAGACACCGGGTGAAACACAAGGAGTGACTGTGACCAGGTCCGGCAGAGTAATAAAACCAACTGTTAAACTAAATTTATAGTCAAGAGTAAATTGAAAATCTGAGCACATTATTGTGTAGTGGATGTGAGTTATGCATCTTAAAGGAATGCGATGTTAAATGTTTATTGATAAATGGGAAACTGTTAAATGTTTAAAATGTTCATTATAGTTAAAATGAATATGGTCAAGTGCTAGTTAGATAATAAAGAATTACGGTTACAATAACGTGTTTCTTTAGGAAAAGTTAAAGGGGGAGGTGTCATAGAGAATAGATATTTACATATGTTGATTGACAACCTAGCCTGGTAATAGGATAGGTTGAGAGTAAGGGGGGCGGGACTTGAATCCAGTAGCTAGAGACATATGGAGACGGTGTCTGTTTAGACTGTGTCTGTTGCAAGCTGGTGAATAAATAAGTTCTTAGCAACAAAGTCGTTGTAAGTAAGACTTATTTGACAGGTTCCTTGCTGAAATCGCACAGACATCGCACAGTGTGTGCTCGCTTTAACATGCCAGAAATTCATCCGACCATCCGATTGCCGGTCGTGAGAGGTCAATCGCCTCTCGTTTCCCCCTGTACACCGCACGAACACTGCACGACAAACGACGCACGACAAAGCTGAAAATCGGCTCGTCCCGAAAAAGAGTCGCACGAGTCAGAATTCGGCTCAAAATCGGACGAAAATCGCAGTGTATGCCCGCCTTTAGGCTTACGATGCTATTGGGAAATGCAGCCCAGCTCAGTTCTCATATAATAATGTCAATGCAGGCAGATCAATAATATTGTTGAATATTAACGTGTGAGGACGCAATGTACTGTTCAAGTCAACATGCCAATTTTGTATCTATAAGACTATACTAATTTAATAGTTGTGTCCTTTATCTTAAATCTCTAAATTAGCACATTGTTGATTCACATTTGGGTGAAAAAGAGAGTAAAAAGCATTTTAATAGGTACTGTACACCACCTGGAATGAAGGTATCCTTGCGGCAGTCATAAAGCATACCAGGATACAGAGGTCTTCCTAGAGCTGCCACTTCAATGGGCTGTGATGATCCCATGGCTGCAGAACAATGGGGACATTTATACATGTGAAGATTAATAATGACTTTATCATTCTAAAATTATTTTTACTTGTTACTAATTTCATTACTTTACTAATTGTTTTAACGTTCCTTAAAATGTAATTTAATCCAGTGTTTAAAAAACATATTACGGCATAAATCCTTCAAGATACGTTTACATGCAACCAAATAATCCATTAATGAGATTGACGGCTCAATCTGACTGAAAAGCCTTCATACACACCTTAATCGATCCGATTGAGCTCGATCCAAATGAAATTTCGATCGGATTGAAAGGGGAGGTTTATTCCTTTTCTAATTTATGGAGAGAAGATGTAACACGCAATCGTTTTGAAAACCGAAACTGAAAGGACTGTGCATCTGCAATGACGTTGCCTAAAATGCCGACATGACGCGCAGAACGAGCTGATGTTGTTGTTAAATAAAATTTCATAAATGACTTGTGTTATACACTAAAATATCACTATCGTCTGTGAAGTGTAGCATAACAACATCCCACCTGTGTTTGTTTCTCTCATCCACAGACGCTTTGTTTTGGCCGCGGAATGAGGTTTTTACTGTTTAAAAAATAAGCAGCACAGTATAATGGTTCATGTGCTCGTCGTCTCCTCATGACCAGAAATAGATATTGAGAATTTAATGTGCAAACAGCAGGAAACTCTGTATTCGTGCAGTGTTCAAGTAAACAGTGCAATTAGATAATTTTTAACCAAAACCAATTTTGTGGTGAAATGACATATATCTGATTAGTTTAAGACATATTTTTGTTCCTAATGCATTTTGAGTCTTCCTGCAGTACTGTTGAGATCCAAACACCTCATGATCTGTAGGTGTGTTACGTCCCATGTGATAAGTGTGACTTGTGTTTTAGAGTTTGTTCTCTCTCCCTCTTTACTTTCGTTTTCAGCAGGTTGATGCGGGTATTTAATTTTCTCGTTCATCTGTCAATCTTGGAGACGCATAGGCTACTGACAACATCGCGTGTTTCCTCCAATGAGGGCTCAGAGTGTGGAAATTAACACTTTTTCAGTGTTTATATTCACCTTATTCCGCCCCGCCCACTTTTAATACTTCGCGCTTCCGCATTTTGTCATCCGACTTCCGCTAAACTGACACGGCACATCCGGTAGCTATTTCAGTAGTTAGATTGTTTATAGTTAGCCAAAACTTTATCAAAATGTCAAATAACGTTAATACGGTAAATGTTTTAAATTGGGAGCACGGAGAAAACTTCGTACGACTATCAGTTCGTCTCACATTGTCTCATCCATCGTCATTGTTAACGTGGCCAGAGGTAACGTTAACCTATGGGAATATAACTACGTCCTGTCAGAAGGAGTTGATGGAGCAGCAATAAAAAAAATATTTGTAAATAACAAGGAATGAGAATATTTAGGGTTAAGGATAGGAGATTAGGTAATTGGTTAAATATGAACGATTAAATAAGTTGTATAAAATCAGTTGTAAGAAGTGTTTAATGTTTTCAGGAAGCTAGAGACACCTTCTACTGACCTTCATGTAGATACATTTCACCATTTAAATTTCATAAGTAATAAACCAAGATGGTATTCATTTGCAAACTTGACATGACTTATTCCTTCTAACTAGAAGACTTGATTCATTTAAGTTTTAAGGGGAATCTACAGAGCTCACATTATATTGTTTTATAATAAATGACTGACAGGTAAAATCTGCTCACACTGTAAAGGTTTATAAAAATAACTATTCATAACAGGTAAAATCTGCTCACACTGTAAAGGTTTATAAAAATAAATGTTCATAACAGGTAACATCTGGGCACATTGTAAAGGTTTATAAAAATAACTATTCATAACAGGTAACATCTGGGCACACTGTAAAGGTTTATAAAAAATAACTATTCATAACAGGTAACATCTGTTTTACAAGATTCACAAGGAGGACAAGTTTGACCTTCCTTTCATAGAGGAGATCGGTAATGGTGAAGCCTGTCTGCCATTACTTCATCACCTGGACGAAGTTATTAAGTGCACGATATTGAAGAAAAATGCGATAACTCATTAAACAATGCGATATTCGATACGATAATGCTTAAAGTATATAAAATTAACTTAAATTAGATTTAAAATTATATAACCTACATATGTGTTTCACATTCTTTTTGTAACAAGAAAACATCCCTTCAACTTGTGAAAGTGAACATCAGTGTTTTACTGTATATAAGATGTGTTATTTTAACATCAGTGTAAACCACGGGGTTCAGGTTATCCTACATTAGGTTTATTTAACAACAGAAACTGAATAATCAAATGTAAAAGTAAAACACTGCTTAGTTTTTCCACTGTATGAATTATATAAACTGATTAAAGCTTATTAAAGCAAAAAAAATATTATGCATATTGCGATATATATATTTGCGATATTTTGATATATTGTGCTCTACATGTGTTTGGAAACCGCTCTCTGAAACACTTCTCCTCCATGATGTCAAGCCAACGCGAAATCACCTTGCTTACAATGAACTGAGAAACACCAAACCTTTCAGCAAGATCACCCTGCAATAAATTAAAGGGTTAGTTCACCCAAAAAAGAAAATTCTGTCAGTAATTACTCACCCTCATGTTGTTCCAACCCCGTAAGACATTCGTTCTTCTTCGGAACACAAATTAAGAAAAAACCAAAAAAAACAAATGGAGGAGTGAGACAGCTCTCAGTTTAATCAAAAATATCTTAATTTGTGTTCCGAAGATGAACGAAGGTCTTACGGGGCTGGAACAACATGAGGGTGAGTAATTACTGACATAATTTTCATTTTTGGGTGAACATTTTTGGAGCGTAGTTGTGGTCAGAGACAGATGGATCCTCCCATTGTGTATCTGCATCACAGGTCTGGGGCATGTGGCTGTGATCATCCTCACAGTTGTCCACTGCAACACTGACGCTCATCGATGTTCTATGGAAATAATAGAACCATAAACATTTTTACATTAGTACTTAAAATAGATTTAAATAGTACTTTTTAAATTAGATTTAAATTAGTACTTTAAATGTAGGGTAAGTGTACCCATTAAGCCCACCAAAATCTAAGTTTAGGTTTTTTTCATAGATATTGACATAGTTTATAAGAAAAATAATTTGTTAAAATGCAAGATTAATCTCTCATTTGAAATTGTATTAATTAGTTGATGTACATTTTAGAATATAAAATTAAGATAATTTAGGAATAAAGTCAGAAGTCTGGCATGGGCTTAATTGGTACTTTTGGCACCATTTAAGCCCGCATGTGTTCCAAATAAGCCCACATCATGAATGATTTAAAAGTTTATTGATTTTAAAGAAGTAAAACATCAATATAATTTATTCAGTGACTGTATTTAAAATATTCCTTTTTTACTAATGGTTGCTATAGTACTCATCACCTGTACCAATAACATTCAACATGAAAAACATTGGCTACAGAACATTTCATGAACAAAGAATGCAATCATTTGCAATTACTGTTTTGCGACTGAGCTTATTTAATTGATTGAAGTTTCTTTTTGTAGAGGTTCTCTACTTCATTGTGGTTTTTCAGGTAAAAAGGGCCAGCACCCTCCAGGTTCGCCCTGCAAAGAATAAACCTGCGCTCAACATCTTCA
Source organism: Abramis brama (assembly GCF_963993115.1). NCBI lineage: Eukaryota > Metazoa > Chordata > Actinopteri > Cypriniformes > Leuciscidae > Abramis > Abramis brama. The sequence goes on from NC_139966.1 coordinate 3,667,958, forward strand.
ATCTTCTCTCGTAAAGGGAGATTGTAAGTGTTGTTTGGGCCTCTGTCAAGGAACTTCATGACAAATGACGTTTCTCCATGCATTGGGGAGGATTCATTCAGGGCTCGCGCTACATAATAGGCTGCCGGCATAGTGAACATGACAGCATAGTATGCATCTCTCTGTATTGGAAAGGCATCTGTTATGACATTGTTTTCTTTCTCATGGATGTCATTGCCTGCCTTGTCACTGTTGGCTCCTTGTGTTCCTTTTGTTTTCTTTCTTTCCGGTTTTTGCTTGTTTAGTTTCTTTTTTTCAGCTTCATTCAATCTTTCCAGAGCTTGCTCTGAGGTCAGAGACTCACCATATTTTAAGACTGAGATTCTCTTTCTTTTCATTGAAGGGTTTTTCTTTGGCAGGAGGCGCTGTAGGAAAAACTCTTTCACTCCAGTGTTTGAGGTGGGAGAAGTTTTTGAAGAGGTGTTCTGGAAAGAGGATGATGCACTCTGGGGTCTAGAAATTTCAATGTTTGTGATGTTAAGTATGTTAGAACCAGGAATCGTCTCAACACTAAGGATGATCTGAGAGGCTAATTCATCATCACCTGCTGTCAGACATGGAGATGTGGCTGCTGTTGATTGGCTCACTGATGCGACTGTAGGAACAGATAATGGCACAGCTGGATGCACTCTTGGTTTGGTCAGTGGCATGTTTGGAGATGTGGTCAGTGGCATGTTTGGAGATGTGGTCAGTGGCATGTTTGGAGGTGTGGTCAGTGGCATGTTTGGAGGTGTGGTCAGTGGCATGTTTGGAGGTGTGGTCAGTGGCATGTTTGGAGGTGTGGTCAGTGGCATGTTTGGAGGTGTGGTCAGTGGCATGTTTGGAGGTGTGGTCAGTGGCATGTTTGGAGGTGTGGTCAGTGGCATGTTTGGAGGTGTGGTCAGTGGCATGTTTGGAGGTGTGGTCAGTGGCATGTTTGGAGGTGTGGTCAGTGGCATGTTTGGAGGTGTGGTCAGTGGCATGTTTGGAGATGTGGTCAGTGGCATGTTTGGAGGTGTGGTCAGTGGCATGTTTGGAGGTGTGGTCAGTGGCATGTTTGGAGATGTGGTCAGTGGCATGTTTGGAGGTGTGGTCAGTGGCATGTTTGGAGGTGTGGTCAGTGGCATGTTTGGAGGTGTGGTCAGTGGCATGTTTGGAGATGTGGTCAGTGGCATGTTTGGAGGTGTGGTCAGTGGCATGTTTGGAGGTGTGGTCAGTGGCATGTTTGGAGGTGTGGTCAGTGGCATGTTTGGAGATGTGGTCAGTGGCATGTTTGGAGATGTGGTCAGTGGCATGTTTGGAGATGTGGTCAGTGGCATGTTTGGAGGTGTGGTCAGTGGCATGTTTGGAGGTGTGGTCAGTGGCATGTTTGGAGGTGTGGTCAGTGGCATGTTTGGAGGTGTGGTCAGTGGCATGTTTGGAGATGTGGTCAGTGGCATGTTTGGAGATGTGGTCAGTGGCATGTTTGGAGATGTGGTCAGTGGCATGTTTGGAGGTGTGGTCAGTGGCATGTTTGGAGATGTGGTCAGTGGCATGTTTGGAGATGTGGTCAGTGGCATGTTTGGAGATGTGGTCAGTGGCATGTTTGGAGGTGTGGTCAGTGGATCTTCAGTATGCGTAGCAAACGGTGTATCACTCTCCATCCCCACTAGTGCACACCGTGGGTTGAATGGATAAATGCCTGTGCTTTCAAATCCACTGATGATGTTTTTGGGCTTTAAGGCAACGTCCAAGACATCTTTCAGCTTCTGAGGAAAATCTTCCTTCCTGATTTTGTCTCTGCTGACCCTCGCATGGCAACGGAGTTTTTTCTGCCACTGTTTCTTTACTTCCCCAAACACTGCCTTATCCAAAGGCTGCAGATTGTGCGTCAGGTGAGAGGGAAGACGAAGTAGCACAACATTATTTTCTTTTGCCTTCACTGCAAGGCTCAGGGACACATGGGAGGTATGGCCATCAAATATTCAAATCCTAGGTGATGTCAGGTCTGAGAGCCGAGCTGATTCATGCAGGAAGAGGTTTGTGAAGTAGTCTAAAAACACTATCTTTTCCATCCAACCATGTTCTGTCACAGCAAAGCGTGCTTGGTCAGGACCTCCTTGACACCAAGAACTGTACAAATGTTTTCCTTTGTAGACAATAAATGGTGGAAGGAACTGCCCAGCAGCATTCCCAGTGATGCAGACGGTTATCTGTTATTTTGTTATTTCAATGTAATTATTGTACTGCTGAAATGTACTGTATGTTGTATGTAGAGATTATAATTCAGCCTAGATATTCGAAAACCACTATACGATCACACACAGTTTTATTTTGTTTCAAAGACATACCAGTTATGCATTTTTGTTGTGAATATGCTTGATATCTAATTTGATTTATTTCACATTAGTAGTATCACATACATTTGTAACTAACACAAATACATTCCTGTATTTGTATAGCATTTACACACACTGGAGATAAAGAGATAAGGGATTGTTGTCCCGAGATCTATTTGCTGAACCCACGATTCCACACTGTCATACTGTGTTCCAGCAATAGAGAAACCTGAGCCCAGTGGTTGTCCGTGGTGATGTGTAGCAGCAACAGTAGGATGGAGTGACCCGTCACATATATACAACAAAATTACAAAAACAAAACAAAAGTTACAATAACTGTAGTAGTATAAGTCAAAAAAGTTTAACAATTCTAGTAAATTAAATTAGTAAATGTAAATTAAATAGTTAATAAATTTAAAGAAAAAAATTTATACATATGTATTTTTCAGGATGTAAAATAATATAAATGAAAGTAGTAAAATTCTTCTAAAGAAAAGAAAAACCCACCATGTCTAAATGTAAATGTCTAAATGTTTACTCTGAATTTGTGTTAGGTTGTGTTTGTTTTGGTTCTTGTGCAGGTGAAGCGGGTCTCTTCTCACCAGGGATTTTTTGTTCTTTTGTTTGAGTCAGTGACATCGCTTCTGTGATTGTGCAAAGTTCACTGTCACTTTCTTGTGTTTCAACTGGGGTAAATTTTGTAATTTGTGTGACATGGTTGTTATCTGTGTGTGTCACAGTGACAGGCCCACAGGTGAGTAGGAACTCTTCGATATCCTGGGCGTCTAGAAATGTTATGTCTGCCTCAGTTTTTAAGAATTTACTTGAGACAGAATTTGTGATTGACAGTGAGATTTCTTCCACGTCTATTTTCAAAATGAGAGTCCCGTTACATTTAGTAATGTAGCTCTCCTGCCTCCTCAATTTTACAGGTGCTGCACCTGGGGAATTTTTCCTTTGTGCTGAAATCTGTCTGCGTGCTGTGACACTTGGGGCACAATTTCTTAACTGTGACTTTCTTAAAGGGATAGTTCACTTTGAAATTAAATTTTGGTATGTTTTAGCTTACCTGAAGGGCATCCAAGATGTAGGTGTCTTTTTTTCCTCAGTAGTTTCAATTTTGATATTTTTAGGTCAAACCGTTCTTGTCTGTCAGTCATATAATGCAGGTCTGTGGTCCCTGTCTCAAAACACAAGCACAGAGTCCAAATTAAAACAATTCCCCATCGTCCAAATTAAACAATTCCCCATCGTAAGTACACATTGATGGCCTAAGACACGAAACGAGCGGTTTGTGTGAGAAACCGAACAGTATTTATATCGTTTTTACCTCTTATAACACAACCACAACGAAGTGATCTGAAGTCGCGGGCGCTTCCTGCTGTGTGACGTGTGCGCAGACTGGCGCAGACTGTACACTAGATGTCGCATTAAAGACATTCGTTCCAATGAACTGCCGTAGCCAAGGCGACATCTAGTATATATATCTATGCGCCAGTCTGCGCACACGTCACACAGCAGGAAGCGCCCGCGACTTCAGATCACTTCGACGTGGTTGTGTTATAAGAGGTAAAAACGATATAAATACTGTTCGGTTTCTCACACAAACCGCTCGTTTCGTGTCTTAGGCCATCAATGTGTACTTACGATGGGGAATTGTTTAATTTGGACGATGGGGAATTGTTTTAATTTGGACTCTGTGCTTGTGTTTTGAGACAGTTTCCATCGACCTGCATTATATGACTGTCAGACAAGAACGGTTTGACCTAAAAATATCAAAATTGAAACTACTGCGGAAAAAAAGACACCTACATCTTGGATGCCCTTTAGGTAAGCTAAAACATACCAAAATTTAATTTCAAAGTGAACTATCCCTTTAATAGAAATTGTGCTGCCCTCTATTTCCTGTGTAACAGTGTTAGTCTGTGTTGGAAAATCATCTGTGTTTGATGATGTGGTGGCTAATGTTACTGTGTTGGTCTGTTGCTTGATTTTTGTGTTTCTTGTGGTGGTTAAATTAATTTGACCATTAAACAATCTTGTGGAGAGATTTGTGAACTCATAAGTTCTACCAGTCAGCACCTGATCTATATGAGTGTCCCACAGGAACGGGAATGGTCCCCGTCACATCTCCAATTCTGCAGGTCTTCACCTCGCTCTCTGTGCCATGGGCAGTCACCATGAAGCTTGTGCTGCTGATGCTTGAAACTGTTGCGTTGAGTTTCAAAATCTGTAAAGTAGAGTAAATGGTTAATAATGTACTTATTAAAACAAAGGACCTCTATCTAGTGTGTTTGTGTAAAAAAATAAATAAATAGCAACACAGACGCACTACGCTAAAACACTACGTCACTACTGTCACACCATTTACATGCTGCATTAGCAGGACAAAAGCTACAATTAAACTAACCTTATGAGGCGCATGTTGCCATCAGTGTGCCAGAGACTGTTGGGACAGGGCACATGATAGACTCTTCTAGCCACTGTGCCTCTCCATCTCCTTGCAGCACTCCTTGACTCACTGACTGAGACGTGGGACATCGCCTGAGAGAGAGGTCTAGGCTAGCATTTGCCATCTAGTCATAGCCAATACATAGCCTACACTTAAATAGCCTGTGCATACAGTAGCATTTTTAATCTTTTATAAAATGCGATTTTGGCCAAATGTATTTACAACAGGAAAAACTGAGCTCCCCGCCTATATAGCTAAGTTACAACAAACTAGTTTGTAAACTGTTGATGAAAATGTAATGTAATGCCGGCAGGCATTCGCTGCCAAAAACTATATATTGATAAGTAATACAACAACATATACAGTAATTTGTTTTTACCATCGGAAAATCATAACAGGTGCGTCCCCGCGCTGTTTCGTACTGGAACTTTCGTACTGGGGTCGTCTTATAATTAGGGTCGTCTTATAGTCGGGTATATACGGTAATATTAAATTATGGTTAATTCAAGGCTGTTAATATGCACCTATTCGCCATCTAACAAATTTTTTAATCTTTAGTATTCTGTACTCTCCGCTTGTCCTCACATGTATAAAATGTAGTAAAACATGGTTTTACTACTGTAATGTTGTTGTAGTAACTAAATAAATTTACAGAAGATCACCGTGATATCTTTATTTTATCATGCAGAATGTAATTCATGATTTAATTCATTCCAAGGCTTAATTTATTTGATCCAAAATACAGCAAAAACAATAATATTGTGAAATATTTTTACAATTTAAAATAACTGTTTTCTATTTGAATATATTTTAAAATGTAATTTATTTCTGTGAATAGTGGTTACTATATCCCAATGTCAAACAGGCTGCAGTCAAACTATTGTCGATGTCTGGGTCAACTTACATGTGTGAATCACTTTTTTTCAACACTGAAACAAGTGAAATCAAAGCATCGCTCTGTCCTGACTGACACACACATGTGAAAGAGTTACTGCGAGTGGCCACAACTGAATACAAGCCAGACTTCACACAAACTGTGGAAACCAAGGAGTGCCACTGAGTCAAGTAAAAGGAGGTAGGCTGATACAAACATTTAAATCCATGAAAACTATTGTGTTATGTAATTAGTAATTGTAATAAGTTATTGGGCCCTATTTTAACGATCTGAAACGCTGTAACTTTGTGGGCGGGTCTCAGGCGCTGTTGCTATTATACCGGCGGGATAAATGACTCCTGCGCCCGACGCTAATCTAAAATGTGTTGGATAAGATAATACAAATATAATTTCACTCACCAAGCCTGTCACTTGAAGCAAATATCCATCCCTTCTTAAATGTCCGCGCCAGCGAGCGCGTTGGGCCGTTTAGTGGAACTGACGCAGTTTAAATAAATAAAATAATGATTTAAACTATGTTTTACTTCTGATATAAACATTTAGATTAAATATGCCATTCAAATTAATGGAGTTAAACACTTAAACATGAAATCATTACTGAGAAGTTACAACATTTTTTATATTCAATCAAATATTTCTTGTGGATGCGATGTTTTTGAACACTTTTCCTGTGGCGTGCTGTGCTTTAATGTTTTAACCACAGAGATAATTGCTTATCATGATGATAATACCAGATTGTCTGAGAAAATAGTTTCGAGCAAATAATGCCCAAGGCCTATCTGTTTCCATTAAAAATAGAAATCAATTAAAAATACAATTTGGCCAGTGGAAAAGATTGAGAAAAACTTTCTCTGAAATGTATTTTACACTGTTTGATTTATGTATTCAAAAACAAGGCAAGGATAGACAACTACTTGATTTTTATTAATGTAATACCGTTAAACGTTATCACGTGGATGAATAATCATATGCAAATGATATGCAGATGAGGATCTGCATAGTAAAACTAGGCGATGTAAGCTCCATATATGGCTATTTTGGGGAGGAGACGCATGTGCGCACAATCTTCCGCTGACTGGGGTTTATAAAGTGAATTCTGCGCAGGTTCTGGCGTACGAACGTTTTTTTTAAGTCTGAATATTTTTTTGCGTACGCCATTTTTGGCTTTCAGGCGCACGTACACTTTTAGTAAGGTTCCTACACACAGTTTTATAAATGAGACCCCAGATCTTTGATGTATTAAGAGGAATGGTTGAGCAAACAGCTCTGCACATTTGAAATGAATAATAAAAAATAAAAATAAGAGAGAGGTTTGAGATTTAACAATACCTTTATTTATACATTTTTACTTCACAATTATGAACAATATAACCACTACTATACATACATTTGTATTCTTCTTATTATAAAACCTCCTTTAAAACCTGATCCTCATGTAACATACATAACACTTCATTGTCACATTCTGTTCTGTCGTGTTTGCACCTGTTCTCATTATCCTTAATTGGTTTACCTTCTTCCACCTGTGTTCAGTTAATTATCATCACCTGTTTTCAGTTCATCAGTGTTAGTATTTAGTTACTGGAGTTCAGTCAGTCTTTGTCCATTCATGTCGTTTATTTGTGTGACATTGTGAGTAAAAGTTTATATTGGAGCTCTTTGACTCTCTAGTCTTCTTCAACCTACACCCCACCGTGACATTCATCAACACACCATATATCACAAAAAAACAAATAAATTATTTGTCAACCTATAATATGCAAATTCAATCTTAAGCCTCCCTGCTACAAGCCACTTGCACAATTCTTCAGGATCTATAGTTGCCAATTGTATATTGTTTTTCCGTGTTTTCCACACTGCCAGTTTAGCCTTTCCAATCAGGTAATTTAATAAACACATTTTTTTTCCTTTTTGAAAATGTATATTTTATTCCTCCAATAAATGCCCTATCCGAAAACTTCTCATCAAATTTCCTATGTTGTGCCGAATTCCGACTCCCTGCCAGAATCTGACCGCCCTCGCGTGCACGTGCACGACGTCAATTCGTGCCGCCAGCTGCGGAAACAGACAGGCATCAGACGGCGTAAGAAATTACATGATAGCAATTTGTGTGTTGATCTTTGATCATGTATTTATTAGTTATTTGTCTTTGATCATGTATTTGACCAAACTCGTATGATTTACAACTTGGACTGTCTAGCTGTGATTTTTCGCTTATATTGTGTGTTTACTACAGTATTATAAAACAGTGTTTTTTGTAGTAAAACAATGGTTTAGTTTCGTAAGGGTTGCCTACATCTAAACATGAACATCATTACTAAAGGGATGCAGATGAAATTTGTCATTTTACTTTACTGCCTGCACATTTTCTTTATGAAAACAACAGCAGTGCTGCCAAAATCATACTCCCTTATGTAAAATACTTATTATTATTATACCATGGGCTGTTTAAATACTCGATTCTGATTGGCTGGAAGGTGTGCAGTAAAACCGTTTAATGCACTGGTAGTTCCAGTCAGTTTGATTACAGTTCAAAATTAATCCGCTACTATAAATCTGTACGAATAGATATAAATAAGGAAGCTTCAGTTCATTCGCCAGGACCAGCGTTCATCATAAGAGACACGGCAAGAGCGCGCAAGTGTGTTTTTCTGGATTTCTCTGTTGTTCTGTTATTTTAGTGCTGTATTTTAGTCCAGGTAAGCCCTTCTTCGATTCTCTGTTCATCTTGTATTTTTAGTTTCACATAATTCTGTATTTTAATTAGACGCGCTGCTACATTAAACAGAAGCCGCGAGTGAAAATTAATATTGCTCTCTAGTTTGCACTTAAGCCTTTGCTATTGAAGAGTTTCGATTCAGCGCATTCTCACGCTATTCAGACTTAATTGCCCGAGAGAAACAGCATCTGTACGAATAGATATAAATAAGGAAGCTTCAGTTCATTCGCCAGGACCAGCGTTCATCATAAGAGACACGGCAAGAGCGCGCAAGTGTGTTTTTCTGGATTTCTCTGTTGTTCTGTTATTTTAGTGCTGTATTTTAGTCCAGGTAAGCCCTTCTTCGATTCTCTGTTCATTTTGTATTTTTAGTTTCACATAATTCTGTATTTTAATTAGACGCGCTGCTACATTAAACAGAAGCCGCGAGTGAAAATTAATATTGCTTTCTAGTTTGCACTTAAGCCTTTGCTATTGAAGAGTTTCGATTCAGCGCATTCTCACGCTATTCAGACTTAATTGCCCGAGAGAAACAGCTGTACTCACTGAAGCGGTGAAAGCATTATCTATATATCTGTGTAATTTGTGCGCTGTCGCGGAAGCGTCAGCGGAAGCGTTCAGCTCTCGTGTTCAGCCTCCTCGTGTGAAGACCGACTCGGGTAAAGACCAGCGACTCTACCTGCGCGACTCCACCGAGCAAGGACACCAGAAAGGCACTTAAGTATCTCCTTTTCCCTTTTCCTTCACTCTTTTTATCTTATTGTTCACCTTAATCAACATGTGCCTTCAAAACATTCCTGTTATCTCTCGGCAACGCCCTTTCATCACGTGCAAAAGGCAGCGCAATACTGCCAATCTGCGTCCCATTCTCTCATCCTCACACACTCCTCTCTCTCTTTCCGTGGGTCTATGGAATTGTCAGTCAGCAGTCAATAAAGCTGACTTCATTCCAGCCTTTGCATCTCATTCTTCTCTTAATATCTTAGGCTTGACTGAGACCTGGATCCGGCCAGAAGACTCAGCAACCCCCGCTGCTCTCTCTAACAATTTCTCCTTCTCTCACTCCCCTCGCCAGTCTGGGAGGGGTGGGGGTACAGGGCTCCTCGTTTCTAACAATTACAAATACTCCACGCTCTCTTCTCTATGCAACAACAACTCATTTGAATATCATGCTATTACACTTACAACTCCCATTAAGATCCATATTGTAGTCATTTATCGTCCCCCAGGTCAGCTGGGTAACTTTGTGGATGAGCTGGATGTGCTGCTGTCCACTTTCCCTGAGGACGGCACCCCACTCCTAGTCTTCGGTGACTTCAACATCCATCTCGAAAAGCCGCATGCAGCAGACTTCATCTCCCTCCTAGCCTCCTTCGATCTCACACGACTCATCACCACAGGTACTCACAAATCAGGCAACCAACTGGACCTGGTTTACACACGCAACTGCACCACAGAGAACATCTTGGTGAGACCTCTCCATGTTTCAGATCATTTCCTCATTACTTTCAGTCTACAACTCTCTACCCCTGCACCTCCAACCCCACCTCCAGTCACTTTCAGGCGAAACCTGCGCTCACTCTCCCCCTCACACCTTTCCTCTGCCGTGTCATCTTCTCTTCCCCCACCCTCACAATTCTCATCTCTGGATGTGAATACCGCAACGGATACCTTATGCTCCACTCTAACCTCTTCTCTAGACACTATCTGCCCTCTCTCCTCCAGGCCAGCACGCGCTACTCCCTCCAACCCCTGGTTATCTGAGGTTCTTCGTGAACACCGGACTGAACTCAGGGCAGCGGAGAGGAAATGGCGCAAATCAAAAGACGCATCTGACCTGGGTATGTATCAATCTCTCCTCTCTTCCTTTTCTGTAGATGTTCATGCTGCAAAATCTTCATACTTCCACAACAAGATCAACAGCTCCTCCAACACACGAGTACTTTTCAAGACATTCAACTCTCTCCTCTGTCCACCTCCACCACCACCCACCTCCTCCGTAACTGCTGACGATTTTGCGAACTTCTTCACCAACAAAACTACAACTATCAGCAGTCAGTTCTCGGCTCCACACACACAGGAACCCAGACCGACCCCTTCCTCAGCCAATGTCCCTCTGTCCTCCTTTTCTCCGCTAACCGAGGAAGAAGTATCTACACTTCTCCTCTCCAGTCATCCTACCACCTGTCCCCTAGACCCCATCCCCTCGCACCTTCTACAAGCCATCTCTCCGACACTTCTACCAGCACTCACACACATCATAAACTCATCCCTCCATACTGGCACCTTCCCTACAGCATTCAAACAAGCTCGGGTTACTCCGCTGCTTAAAAAACCAACACTAAACACATCAACTGTAGAGAATTACAGACCAATCTCCCTCCTACCATTTATTGCAAAGACACTTGAAAGAGCTGTTTTCAACCAAGTAACATCCTTCTTGTCTCGAAACAACCAGCTGGATGTCAACCAATCCGGCTTCAAGAAAGGCCATTCTACTGAGACTGCACTACTATCAGTCACAGAAGCCCTACGGATCGCAAAAGCTGCTTCCAAATCTTCAGTCCTCATTCTCCTGGATCTGTCTGCTGCCTTCGACACTGTGAATCATCAGATCCTTCTGTCCAGCCTCTCATCACTGGGCATCACAGGTACTTCACTCCACTGGTTTGAGTCCTATCTCACAGGTAGGTCCTTCAAGGTCGCATGGAGAGGCGAGGTATCCAGATCGCATCAGCTGACCACAGGGGTTCCCCAGGGTTCAGTTCTTGGACCCCTCCTCTTCTCCATCTACACCACATCACTGGGACACATCATACAAGCGCACGGCTTCTCCTACCACTGCTATGCTGATGACACACAGCTCTTCCTCTCGTTTCAACCAGATGATCCCACAGTAGCTGCACGGGTCTCAAGCTGTCTGGCGGACATCTCGGCATGGATGAAGGAACATCACCTACAGCTCAACCTGCCAAAGACTGAGCTTCTCGTCCTCCCTGCCAATCCGTCTCTACAGCACGACTTCACTATCCAGCTAGATTCATCTTCAATCACCCCATCAAGGACGGTCAGAAATCTTGGAGTAACATTTGATGACCAGCTGACCTTCACAGATCACATTTCAAAGACAGCTCGATCATGCAGGTTTGCACTGCACAACATCAGGAAGATCAGGCCTTTCCTAACTGAGCATGCAACACAACTTCTCGTCCAGGCCCTGGTCATTTCTAGGCTTGACTACTGCAATGCTCTTCTGGCCGGTCTTCCTTCAAGTGCAACTAAACCTCTACAGATGATCCAGAATGCTGCAGCTCGTCTTGTCTTCAACGAGCCCAAGAGGGCCCACGTCACTCCTCTGTTCATCTCTCTGCACTGGCTACCTCTCGCTGCTCGCATCAAGTTCAAGGCATTGACGCTTGCTTACCGATCTATCACAGGCTCAGCTCCCTCCTACTTTAACTCATTCCTACGAGTCTACATCCCTACCAGACGCCTACGATCAGTCAACGAGCGACGTCTCGTGGTTCCATCGCAGAGAGCCACAAAATCACTTTCCAGAACATTCTCATTCACAGTTCCATGCTGGTGGAACACTCTCCCCTCCCTCATCCGGAATGCTGAATCCCTGACAACCTTCAAAAAGCATCTGAAAACCCATCTCTTCCGTGAGCACTTAACCACATAAAAAAAAAAAAAAAAAAAAAAAAAAAAAAAAAAAAACCCCTCCCCTTTCCCTCTAAAAACCTCACTTATCGGGCTTATGCTACTCTGAATAATGCCTGAACTTTGTATCTTGAGCACTCCTTGCGTAGCTTTGGTTTTTGCCTCTTCATGATGATTCGCTTAATCTAGTCCTGCTTTGTAAGTCGCTTTGGATAAAAGCGTCTGCCAAATGACTAAATGTAAATGTAAATGTAAATAAACATTGGTAACCATAGTAACACAGATACACTGGCAAGCAGAGTGAGAGACACATATGAAAACGTTTATTTAGGTAGGCTAAATGGATGATTTTTGCATATCGTTTAATTTGTATGGTGGCAATTTTGAGAAATGGGCCCAGGCACAAGACGAAATAGAAGACTAGGAGAAGACGTTGAATGACAAAAAGCGGCACAAAGAATTAACAATAAATAAATATAAATAACATAAATTACATGATTAGTTCAAATAAAGTGCTGCCAAAATCATACTCCCTTATGTAAAATACTTATGATGTAGATGTGGGGCTGGGGGCGGGGCTTTAACATTTCAAAGCCGCGATGTACAGAAAATCACACAAAGATATAGAAGAAAATGTATAAAAACATTTTGGATCAATAAAACTAAGAAATAACATAAATAACTCCAGAAAGGCCACAGACAGGATTTGCATTTCACATACAAATCAAATTAAATCGGCTAAATTACCTGTGCGAGCAGGCTCTATACACCACAACATCGATAAACCGAAAAAAATAAACAATTAATTTACTAAATTATATTAGAACAGAATATAGCCTACCTTTCTAATTAATAAAAATACAAAACGAAATAAATCAGAATCAAGTCACAAGATGAGCAAATGTATAAAATGCCTAAAGTGCAGGGGAACATATATTCAAAACACAAGCCACAAATAGTTAGATTAGATAACCCTGACAGATCAATAAATAAAATAAAAATAAAGAAACTATTAAAATAACGATAGTAGCCAGAATTTTCAACTTTGTCTTTGTAACTGCAGAAACAAAATGCTAAACTGGAGTGGCAGTCTTTTTACCTAAAAATGTTCACACTCACAGCATCCAAAAATCAAATTAGAACCGGCTGAAAAGTTTTGAAGTCACTTGTACCCGTATAGCCTACCTGATCGAGAGAACAAATCCAGTCTTTCACTCTGTCTGTGTCCGTTGGAGTCTTTTGTGCGCGCGGATAAAATACATTCTAACGTGAAACTTGTTAGCGTTGGCCGGCAGAAGTGCGATCATGGTTTTCCTGATGCTAAATCGAGCCTTGGAGAATATCCTTTCTGACGGTGTACATCCACACTTTAGATGTTCTTATCCCAGACATTGTTATTTTAAAGATTTAAATCCTTGCCGCCAAGACGCTCCTCTGTCGGTCACGGATTGAAAGTGAAACTTAAATCTGTCACGCGGACGCGGGGTGTTTGGATTTATTCAAGCACGTTAAAAAATATTTATTTAAAGCTTATTTCTTTGCACATTTTTATATACAGCATTATCATAATAGGCTGAATATTAACGTATTGACAGAAAACGTCAAACGTCTTTGAACAAGCTTGCAAAGGGATCTGGTAATATAATAACATTATTTTCAGGTTCAAAGCAGTCAGGAAGGAGCATTTACAATCATGCATCTGGTACACATCTGGTGCATCTGGTTCTATGTGAAATCAGACATTGAGCGCCCTCATATAGCCAAAGTGGCATGATCCTCATTTCATAACACCTATGCGAAGATTCGACTGTGAGATCGGTAGTCGAATCAGGCTCCTCCAATCGAAGCATCGAATCTTCGACTATTCGGGGTCACCCCTAATTGGAACATCTATTTCTGATTTGGGTTTTTATTTACTATTTACATAAATTTTGTCGATTTGCAATAAAGATCTTTACAAAACCTGGCAAACAAATTGTATAGGTTAAGAAATGTACAATGGGAAAAAAAGGAAAAAAAGAAAATTAACTCAAACCTTACATTAAATAAAATAATTGGTCACAATAAATCATTGTGAGTATACTCCTCAAGGTTGACAAACTGGGCAGATGTAGTTTTTGTGTTTCCTTGAACGTTGAACACAGTTTTGTTTGTTTTTTTTTGTTTTGTTTTTTTTCAATATGATATTGATGATATGATATTTATTTGAAAATCATAACAATCTGCAGTTACCCGATAGTGCTCAGGTATTTCGGAAGGGTAACGGGCCTCCCTTCCAAACATTAAAAAGTACGGTGAGTATGTAGTGGTCACCTGCCGCTTTGTCCGAAGCCCAAACATTACGGCATCTAGGTGTTTATCCCATTCATTGGGCTTGTCTTTGAACAAGCTTGCAAAGGGATCCGGTAATATAATAACATTATTTTCAGGTTCAAAGCAGTCAGGAAGGAGCATTTACAATCATGCATCTGGTACACATTTTTATCCCATTTAAATAATAGTGTAATCAGTGTGTACATATGATTATGTGCATTTGCTAGGAACTGAACCAATGAATTTTGCATTTCTATCATCATGCTCTACTTAAATACATAAATGGCAAGTTGTTTGCAAAATTGTTGTCAGTGTGAAGAGAATTAGAATTAAATTATTGTTACCTCTGTATTGTCGCATTCATTCGTTCCACAAGGCCGTTTGTCTGTGGGTGGTACGGTGCGCACAAGGACCTTTTAATGTTGAACACTTTGCAGGTATTACTGTTCAGCTGCAATTTATAAAAGAAAACAGACTCTTAAAGTTCTCAGGGAAAAAATGAAAGGTGTGTATATTGAAAAAAGTTGACATTTAATAATTTTTGATCAATGTTTTAGAACATGTCTGACTCACTGTGTTTACGAACTCTTTCCCCTGGTCTGTGAGGACTCTCTTAGGTGCCTCAAACTGATGCACACATTTTAAAAGGCAATCAGCAACCTCGCTGGCAGCCTTTGACTTGAGGGGATAAGCCTGGGGCCACTTGGTCATGTAGTCAATGATGACACAAATATACTGGTAACCATTTTCTGTTGGTGCTAATTTGCCAATTAGATCCATCCCCACAAGTTCGAAAGGCTGTTTAACCTAGAGATCATTAAATAGAAGCAAAATAATCAGTTATATAACTTAATTGTTATTTCTAATTTAATTCTAACAAATAATAATAAATAAATGTGTGATGGAAAGGAATACCACAATTGTAATGATTTCATTTTGCTCCTTAACCGATGACCTGCTGGCCTGACGTGGTACACACTGTGCCACCTGTGATCAAAACAGTATAATGTTGGAAATCATTAGCATTTTATAATATTGCAAACATATTAATTCTGTACATGTTATTACCCAGGTGTCAATGTCCTGTGACATGCCAGGCCAGTAAAATCGTATAGATATTGCGTTTCGTGTTTTCTTTTGTCCTGTGTGAGCTCCGAGGCTGCTTGCATGAAACTCCTCAAGAAGTTTGTTTGCCTCTTCTGCCCCACACACAACTTTTAGTCTACTCTGTTGTTTTTTGCCTTCGTTCCTAAGGTAATACAATTCACCATCTATGAAAAGAAAAACTGGGATCTGGAGGGATTCTTGAGATTCTCTGAAGGATCTCAGAGCTGTTATCTTAGGGAAAGGAGGTTGAAAAAAGTATTTAATAAAAGGGGAAAAATAATTTTTCCCAATGTGTTTTAGAGAAAAACATTTATTTCATTATAACCATATAACTATAGGTTTAATATCGTAAATGTTTTTTTTTTTTTACTGTAGTAATAAAAGTTACATTTTTGTGATTACGAATGTGTCAGCTTTAAAATGCATGCAGTACTGTATAGTGACAAACTATTTTTATTTATGGCGATTCAACTTTGCAGCGTTCATGATTTTTCAACGTGTGCATTAATCATGCATGTCCTCACGTTGGATAACCTACATTGCAGGCAACTATAAAGTAGTATTCTGTACTTTTTTTAACCTAAAAGTATGAACGCAAAAAGCAGGCCTAGCTATGTTGCACGTGCACCTGGCCTCACCTTTAGCATATGAGATACAAATTTAAGATCAAACTTTGGACCATTTTTGAGAACTGATAACATGATTTAAAAAATTGTAAATATTAACATTTTTATGGCTCTTACCTTGGAGGTCAAAAGTGTTGGCCTTTTTTCTAAAATTTGATTTCTCCGTCTTGGAATACCCATCAGGGTATGAACCATTTGTTTTATAATTTAATATTTTTTGTATATGTCAGGATCCATGTTAATCACCAAATTCAACAAGATAACCCAGTCAAGAAATGTCTGCAAGCTGGTGGGTGGGGTGAGTGAGTGGGTTTACCCGAGACACAAAACCAACACAAAAGACAGTTGTAAAAAAAAAGATTTTATTAACAAAAGATACTACAATACTACTAATACAATACAATACAATGAAACTGCTAAAGAGTACTTCAATGCACAAGGATGTAAATATGGAGTATTGAAAGCACTGAAAATACAAGTGAACTATGTATGGTAGAATGTTATCTGATATGTAATAAGGTGTAAAATATCTGATGTCTAATTTAAACAACAACTGAATAACAATTTGTGAAAAGAAATCTGAAAAACTTTCCACAGATTGACTCGGCTAATTTGTGGCTATGCGATGATACGTAACAATCTCATCTGCTTGTCTTTAGGATCCCCATAAGGTTTAACTCTGCCATATTGGCCACTCTGATGAAAAAGTGTATTTGTTTGAACCAGATCTTAGCACACCTGGTGACCCTGCATCTCTGCATATTTCACATCCCAGTGCATTATTAGAAAGGAATATTAAAGAGTATTTGGTTTTAAAATGTGTTCATATTGGGCCAGAGTCCAACAGATTGGCAAACTGAGGGCTGATGCTACTTACCCTCTTTAGGGCTTTTCTACTAAATGCATAGTTCCAAACATCAGAATTACTGACACCGCACAGGCTTACATCTTCAATCTCGATCATTCTTTTGATATGACAAACAATGGACTATATGCACGGCCACTTCCTGGTTTAGATAGGTCAGCTCAGTCATTTCCGGTCTACTGTCCAAAATCAAGCGGCCGTGAAGATGTCTTTCTACACTCGCTGTCTTCAGGATTTACCTCAGGTCAACATCAATGATGTACACCGCCTTATTCAGGAAAACTCCAAGGCTTCATCCAGTAAACGGGAAAAAGGATTTAAGTTGTACATATCCAGTTATATTCATGACTGTGAAGGTAAGTTATCGATTATCAAGACTGCTGTTATGATGTTGTTTAACGTACGAGATAGGATCGCTTGCAAACATCCAAACAGTTAACGCGTTAACATAGTTTTTAACGTTAGTTGTCAGCATTTAAATGTACAATTACGTGTCTATGTAAGTTACTCTCCCGTGATTACCAGGCTCGACATATACACTAGTAACGTTATGTTTTTATATAACATGAAACTTTAAAATAACAGTTACCACAATCGTTAGCTGCTGTCTGTAACTTTTTTTTTATGTTCAAAATTTACACAATTTATATGATGAGCGAGTACATCATGAATCAATTTTCCAAACCGTGTTTTTGTCTTATCCTGAATCACTACGTTACACACCTATAATAGTGTTTATATTGGGACTATTTTAGACCAGTCGGCTTGTATCACTATGTATGGACCGGAGTAAGTAACCACATCCCTGCGTGACTCGCCATAGATATAAACATAGAGAAGTAGCTCCGACTACAATGTTCTTCCACAAGACGCATGCATTTTTAACCGCTGGAGTGCCAAAGGTTACAGATTTTCCCTTTTGATTTTTGAATGTACTCTTATCTGTATGACCATAAATAACAGCAGGCAGTATAAGATGTTTCCACTGCTGAGGAAAAATCCAAGTGCATGTGTATTGATATTCCATGTGTTGTAATTGTGTTGTTTCTCAGTTTCTGACAAGAACGAGGCAGGAGAGGTTTCTGTGAGGGCAAGATGCTTCAGGTCTATGAGGAAAAATGAGAGACCACACAACTTGAGTGTAGGGGAATGAGATCAGATTCAATGTAATAAGGTTTACAGTGTCTGCTCTCTAGGAATTAAATGGGAAAATAAATAAATACATAAATAAAAGATATCTATAAAAATTATGCAAATAGTGATTGTAATAGACCACTGTTTGGAGTTTACAAAGGCTTACAGCCTAACGGTTGCTGTCAGGACAATAGTTCACTCTACCACTATATCAACTGCACACTGTGTATTCTAACAAGTATTTACACAGTAATTTATTACAAATACGGCCTATTAAGATTCCCAGAGAGTAGAGTTAGTTAGATTGCCAACATTTGACACTGTAGCCCAAGGAAGGTTCAAACATAGCTACAGTGTAAACCAACATAATTCAACTAATGATTATTTATTCCAGTAATTAATGACTATGATTGCCTGAATCCTAAAACACAGAATATATACAATTGATATCTTTTTCGCTTACAGATTGTCCTCAAACACACTAAACCTGTTGAGCTGATGGCCTGTCAGTGCTCATGTGTGGCAGGGCTTGCTCTATGTAATCACATTGCAGCATTGCTCTTCCAAACAGCACATTACAGCCAACAGGGAGCAGCAGCTGTCCCCCCGACTCACAGCTGCACAGGGTCTGAGCAGCAATGGCACAAACCCAGGACCCAGGTGATGCTGCTCAACACTATCACAATTAATTCATTGTTAATTTACACATTATAGTATAATCCTGCATCTTCTTTGTTACGTAAGTTGTGTTCTTGTTCTCACATCAACTTCCAATATCACAGATAGTGCAGCATCTTTTCTTATGAAAATAGGTAAATCATTGAGCTAAAGTAAACTAAATTCAGCACAAATAAGTTCTTATACAAAATTCATTTACAGGGTTTTAAGCCTGGTCCAACAAATTAAATGGTGGTATTGTCAGCTAGGCCCAAGGAGAGAAGATTGGCAGAAGGCATCAGGTAAGGTGTAGAAACGGGAAGTTGTTCTACTACATGCATGTGTTGAAAATATGTATTGAAATGTAAAATACTTTTTTCAGACTGGTTTATGATCACTGTAATCGACACATTACATGAACCTTTATTAACACTGCGTGCATGTCTTTTATGTATGTTTTCAGGAGCACCCTGTATAAAGCTGCCTGTAACCTGACCTGTGACCTTCCAGACATGTCAGTTCTACGGGTGAAGGATATTTACGAAGGCATGTCAAAAGAAACTGCTCCTTTAATAGCCACCATGGGGATTTCAGGGGATGTGCCTTTAGTGGACAGTGCTTTTGGAAAAGTCCAAGAAGGGAGTTTACTGTCCTATCAACTTCCAGCATGGAGCCCACCAAAGACCTGTCCACATAGCACTGCACCACCACGACCATACTTACCCCTGGATGGCTACTGTCTAGGTCCCTCAGAGTGCTGTTTTGTGTTGACTCACCATCAGCAGCTGCACATGACTTCACACGAAATTGAGATGGGCACAAGACAACAAAGCACAATGAGGGAATGGCATTTATTGAGAAAGCCACGTCTAACCTCCTCTAGATTCAGGTAACTAAACTATACTGTGACATTCAGCACATTTTGTTTTCTCATTTAAATACTCATTTATTGTCATCACATTTAAATACTAAAGTTATTTTTGTGTATCAATTTATTTCTAGAGAAGTTTGCCATGTGAGAGGGCAGTCCTCAGCGGCGAGTCTAGCGGTGAGAATTTTGCGGTCAGGCTATCAGTCAGCAGAAATGAAGAGGGGCTTCAGATGGAGCCCAAAGCTATTGAGGAATACTGCTGCATTCAGGAGGTAAATCACTACCCTTGTGGGTTTATCATCCACCCCGATGCACCTTGGCTTGGCTCATCACCAGATGGGTTGGTGTACGACCCTAAAGCTGATCCTGTGTTTGGACTGGTAGAAGTGAAGTGCCCAAATTTGAGAAGCTATGTGGACTGTGCCTACCTTAGGGTCTCTGATGGAGTGCTACAGCTCAAACAGTCTCACACTTACTACTGGCAGGTGCAGGGCCAACTATTCATTTCCGGGATGAAGTGGTGTGATTTTGTTGTGTTTACTGAAGACGACATGTTCATACAAAGAATATACAGAGATGAGGGAGTCATTAAAACAATGAAGCAAAAGGTTGATTACTTTTACTTTTATCTTCCAACACTTTTGGCTTGAAACGTTTCAATCCATTCAATCAGTTTCCATCAATTTGTACATATTTTTTGCCCATGTTTTATTTTGAACTGTTTCCACAAATGTACAGGATCTGTTGTTAACTGATTAAATTACGTATTTTCATATACATGTTATTTGTTTGTGTGTGTTCTGAATTTATACTTCATTAGTTAACAAATAATGAAAAGTTAAATACAATTAACAAAGAGTACAAAACATAGAAATAATGTAAAAACAACAACAGTAATTATAATACAGTTAATCAGATTTTTAGTGAATAGATTTTAAGTTTAAACTATGAAATGAATGATATATACAGAGAATAAATCTAGAGGCATGTTTAAGATATATTTACAAGGATTAAGAGAGGATAAAAACAAGAGGCACTTTTACTTAGCCCAAGCTTTTACAAGTGGCCCACTCTGATAATTTAACAGTAGGCATGCAACTGCATAAAGCTGATTAATGTTACCAAACATGTTTAAGGGGATGACCGTATCAAAGAATTTAAATTCCTTCAGTCTACGAATTAGGCGCTCAATGTGCACTCTGAGATGTGCGATAGATTGGGTCTCCCTGACCTCGTGCTTTGGCATCTGAGGTCTCCCAGCGGGGAATGCAGGCCTGTACACCTTACAGGGCACACAGTCATCCACAAGGAAGCCTCTGTCGACCATAATTGCCATATCTGGCCTAAGCAGAGTAAGAATACCTGACTCTACAAAGATCTGTTTGTCACTTACTGAGCCGGCAAAAAGGGAGGAAACAAAGGTTACAGCGCCATGGGGGGCCATGCCAATCATTCCCTTCAGGGTACAGTGGGACTTATAGTTTGAGTATACCTCACTCTGAAGTAAAGGGGAGGAGGGTGTTTGACACCGGAGCTCTGTGCAGTCCAGAATTGTGGTGGTGTCTGGGTAGTCTTCAAACTCTGATGGCAAGTGTTCCTTAATTTTGTCTTGAGTCATCCAAATGCATTGTGAACCAAGAACAGAGAACAGAAAATTGCTCCAGGTCAGAATGATTCTGCTTACAGTAGACTGATGCACCCCATACCGCTCAGCTAGGTCCCTCTGCTTCAGACCAAGGGCAAGGTAGTTCAGGAAGAGGAACAGTTCATCTATTGCCTGTAAGGACTGACAGATCACAACACAGTTACATGTATATGTAATTGTCAGAACTGGTAGGTGTACAGTACAGTTACAACAACAGACATCTGATGGTGTGGAATTTATTTCCATTCATTCTACATTCAATTCTAAAAGTGCTAGTGTTGGTGATAATGTGAACATCCTGGCTTCAGAAAGTAAAAGTCCAACCATGTATTGAACAAGTATATGATAGGATGCATAAATTCTGTAGCCGGAGAGTTTGGTCATAATAGCACAGACGACAGACTTACCATGGAAGCACTTTGCTTTTCAGATTCAACGTTTGCAGTTCCTGTTCTGGTTACCCGAACCATGAATCTCAGTGATGGTTCAATGACCTGCCAAAACCGCATCAGATGATCGTAAGATGAAAACCTGTAAATAGTGAAAATGTCAAAGCATTGACATTTCTTACATTTAGCACCATACATATTATTACATTTATACACACCAGGTCAGAGGTGAACCTGAAGTAGGAAGTGACTTGCACTGGTCTATTTGACATGCTGATTATATTATATATGTTCGGGTTTGGACACCATAGTGCAAAAAAAAACCTAAACCAAAATGTTTTTAAAATATATTTATTTCATACTAAGTATACAACAAATCGATATTTACTGACATAATGCTTGAAGCTTAGGATATTACAATTAAACTTTATTTGGAGTACTTCTTTAATGCACGATGCTGTGACGGATTTGAGATGAACCGCACAGCTTAATTGTATAAAAATGCAAGAGCCAATCAGGAGAGAGGTTTGGAGGATCTTCAGAGGAAATAAACGAATAAAAGCGGAAGTGGAAGAAGCAGGGGGAGAGTTGAATTGCATTGAGTGTGCGAAAAGAGACTGCAGATTCTAGTCGCGGGCAGATTTGAATCACACTGGATTACCAGCGCCTGGCTGGCTTTTGGAACTTTCTAGCAGAGACTACAGAGCGCTTGTTTTGTTGGCGAGTACAGCGTGTTGCCTGGCACGAAAAATTGCCGGTTCACTTCTGAGACTGTGTGCTGATTGAGCGTTTGTTCCTGCGTTACCGAAGCCGCCTGCAAAGTGTTGCTGGATTCACCCGTGGGTGTTTTACCTCGATGTGTGTTCAAGTTCAGTGGACAAAGAGGGATTATTCGTCTTGGATCTCCTCTCC
Organism: Abramis brama; assembly: GCF_963993115.1. NCBI lineage: Eukaryota > Metazoa > Chordata > Actinopteri > Cypriniformes > Leuciscidae > Abramis > Abramis brama. Next base: position 3,690,542 of record NC_139966.1, read on the forward strand.
TCTCCCTGGTGATTCCTAGACTGCCGACCGACTCACTGCAAGTACTCACTAAAAACAAGCACTTCTCTGACTATAAACTCAAGCTCTCAAGCGCAGAGCCATTTACACACACACAAACACACACACACACACTCCACACGTACCTCACCTACCTCACACACGTAGACTCACTGCAAAAGCGTGTTTTGGTTATTTGTTTTTGTGTCCTTTTTTTTTCGGGAGAAACTGTTGTTTTGGAACGGTTGTTTTTCTTTCTTTTTGAGTAATTAACGAACTCCCTTTTGAACTAATAATCTCCTACAACGCACTGCATCAAAAGACTTCTGTTTTGTGTGTTTGATTCGTGTATTTGCATTGATTCACCGTGTGAAACTTTGTCTTTTCTGTTTTGATATTTGAATATTACAATTTGATTTGTTATTGAATCTATTGGGTGTTTTTTTTGTGTGGGTGAACGAATTTCATTATGTAATCTAATAGTGTGTAATTGGTGGTTTAACTATTCTGGGGTAAAATATTACATTGAATTATTTTGGTGGATTCAATTCTACCTGGCGCCCGAATTATTTCATTTAGAATTTAAAAATCCTTTTCAAGGGCGTGCCACCGTTACATAAGTGGCGCCCGAACAGGGACTTGAATGACTTGAACGTATACCGTATACTATATTTTGTTGTACCCTCAGATATATTCCCTGGTGAAAAAAAAATATGTTAAGTATACTTGAAGCCAGACTAATTATTAGTATACTTCAAGTGTGTTAATGATTAGTTAACTTAAAGTGTGCTATTTTGAAACAACTAATTTTGTACTAAGTATATTTTAGTAGTAATGAAGTTGTAGTAAAGCATAACTTTAAATGTATTTAGTGTACTTTTGTGTACTAAATTGGAACAACTTTAAGTATATTTAGTATATTTTAAGTATATGCCTGTGTAGGGACTAGTTACATACTTGATTAGTGTATTAAAGTGTACTTTATTTGTGTTACAAGTACATTACAAATTAATTACAAGTGTCTTCGAAACATACAAGAAATATACCGTAAATTTATTAAAAATATATACTAAGTATACTTGCAGCCACACTAATTATAAGTATACTTCAAGTGTGTTAAGGATTAGTTAACTTTAAGTGTGCTATTTTGAAACAACTAATTTTGTACTAAGTATATTTTAGTTGTATTTAAATTGTAGTAAAGCATAACTTTAAGTCTATTTAGTGTACTTTTGTGTGCTAAATTGGAACAACTTCAAGTATACTTAGTATACTTTAAGTTTATGCCTGTGTAGGGACTATTTACATACTTGATAAGTGATAATAAAGTGTACTTTATCTGTTACAAGTACATTACAAAATCATTACGAGCAATATACAAGTCTATTATTTTTGAGTAAAAATGATATTCTCCGTAATACCTTTGGCTTAATCCAAATACTACAAATAGCACACTTTGTCTTCAATAACAAATGCACATTAATAAACAAATATTACTTAGCTATACTTTGTACAATATACTTTAAAGCTATGTTGGAGAGCTAGCAAGATTTGAAAGCGGCACCTCTTGGAGAGCTAGCAAGATTTGAAAGCGGCACCTCTTCTAAGCTCCACCCCCTCCCGTCAGTACTCCGTCCAAAGCTACGCCCCCACAAACATGAACGCGCATCCACAGTCGGAGTCAGCTGCAGGTCACAGGAAAGCAGAGTATTTTTGTCATGTTGGAATAAATATTTTGAAACGATAAATGCCTTTCCTTTACCATTTCAGCATAAACAAGCTATTACTTTTCTTACCTCCTTACATGCTAAATGAATAATGACAATGAATGTGGTATAACACTTTTTGTTTTATTTTTTTTTAAAAACGAACAAGAGAGACCTAAGAGAAATACTTTTTTACACAAGTATCTGTACTTTCGCTGCTTTTGATTGTCATAAACAATCTGTATTTACATATAATAAATAAGAAATAAATATATATAAGAAAAGGAGTGTCCAGGGATGGCTGACAGGTCAGGCTTTGCATGAGGCGTCGTCTGCTGTGGTGATCTACTCCTTTGGCAGTGATTTACCTTTAGGAAGAATATCACATTTACACATCTGACAATAATTACTGCATCTCAAAGACACACAAAGAATGACAACAAAACTTTGTTTCCATATCACACAGTAACAAACATTTCTTCTCGTAGCTAACAAAACACATATGCCACATCACCACAGTTGTCCCGTTTATAAGCAATATATTAACGTCATTTTATCACAATTATAATGCAGACACTTGCGACTATGGCTGTGCAATATGTTCAAAATGGCATGTCCTAAAAGTCAGATAAGCAGACCTGTAACGCAACTGGCTTACACCGACAGAGAAGCTAATGTTAGCATTGCTAGTTAGCACTAGCTACAAAAGTAGCTACGTGGCCTAACGTAACATATATCATGGAAATAACAAATCCCCCCGAAGCAAAACAAATAATTACCTGTTCAGCAGAAAGAACGCAACCTCGGCATCGCTTTTTATCACTTTTGCTCCCTCAGTTGTCTCCACCATTCAAATGCTGCAATGTTGACGCAAGTTTGTTCTCTGGCTTTATCCAGTGCCTGTTTCGTTGCAGCCTTTTCTGCCTCCGATTTTCTTTTTTTTAGGCTTTTTATCAGGGCGAGCAGTTACCAGCAAAGCTGGCATTGGTAGATTTTGCTGCATTTTATCTTCCATTGTGCCGCAAACTCCTGCTTTTCGGTGTAGTGAGCTGAATGTTTCCGGAACGGTGACATGTGATGAGTGCACGCAGAGCAGCGCACGCAGTGGGGCTCGGGCACGAGACATGAAGGCATCTGATTGGTTCTTTTACATTCGCACCGAATGGCAGTGATTGGTCAGAGTTTTTACTGTCCTGCAGCTGCTACCGAGGTCTGATTTTTTTTCATTCCTTTTTCTGAACACATAATGTATTGACTACTCTCAGGATGGAAGGACCATTTCACCCAGTATATAAAAAAAGTGTTTCTGAACAGGATTACCTACCCTAGTGAATGAACTTCCATTTTTGGCCATGCAATATAGCCAGTGTTTACTTGGCTGCATGTTAAACGGCCACTTGTGACATCACAATCCAGTAGCTGCCACTTTCTGTACAGTAGAAAACACATTTTCTTGTGTGTTCCAATGGTGTGATTGTTGATGTAAAATCTGTAATGGATTTGTGTTTATTGTACATTGTGCCTATCTTTAACATTGTATAAACTTAAATTAAAAATACTTAAATCACAATTACAAAAGTAGCCATTTGTACACTGCATACTCAAATCTATTTTAAGTAGATCAACATAAGTATGTTTTCTTTAAATACACAAAAACTTAAAAGGACTTGTAGTGTACTTTTTAGAAATATGTTAAAAGTGTGCTTGTTTTTAGCATATTTCTTAAAAGTGTAATTAATCATATATTTATTACCAATGTACTTATAGTGCACTTGTTAGAAATATATCGAAAGTATGCTTGTTTTTAGCATATTTCTTAAAAATGTAATTAAGCATATATTTATTACCAATGTACTTATAGTGCACTAGTTAGAAATATATTAAAAGTATGCTTGTTTTAAGCATATTTCTTAAAAGTGTAATTAAGCATATATTTATTACCAATGTACTTATAGTGCACTTGTTAGAAATATATTGAAAGTATGCTTGATTTTAGCATATTTCTTAAAAATGTAATTAAGCATATATTTATTACCAATGTACTTATAGTGCACTTGTTAGAAATATGTTAAAAGTATGCTTGCTTTTAAATATATTTTTAGAAAATATACTAAAGTACTATTATTTTAAAGTGTGTTAAAAGTTGTATTATAAAAATAGATAAAAAGCATGATGCTAATATACTTTTAATATATTTAAAGATAGTATATTTTTTTAAATATATTTGCAATGTACTATTGAAAAAGGGAATATATTTCAAATATAATAAAGTATACTTTTTTTTCACCAGGGTTTACTCAGATATTCTTATAATTGTGTGGGGCTATTATTTGATTTTGTGAAAAATTTGAATGTTTGTGGGAAGATTGCATGACTTCTGTGAATATAGTGTGTTAATGAATTGACAAGCTGAAATTTATGTGGGTAACCCTTTAGAAAAAAAAAGAAAAAAAAATCCCTACAAAGGAATTAATTTTGTTTTGTTTTTTTGTTATCACTTTTCAAAATTTTCATGTAAAGAAATTATTTTTTTTTACAACTGTGTGTTGCTGATTTTGGAACCAACTGTTATTTTTGAGCCCTATGATAAGTGTTTTTGATAAGTGGTTAAAGGACAGACATCAAGAGAGTGGCTTCTAAGCTAATGGACAATTGAAGTGAGTTTCTATACTAGAAATTTATGTGCAGGCCTATTGGTAATTGCTGTGGGGGATCATCTGAAAATTGTGACTTTTTGTTTAAGGGTGTATGTTAATTTTTGTACTTTTTTTTTGTGATTTACATAACACACACATTGAAAGACAATACCTTTATTGAACATTTATACATTGACTGATATACACGATACATATGGCCACAAAACCACCCTCCCCGTCCACTTTGGTGGATATCGATCCTCCTCCGGACATCCCTACGCCAAGTGGGCAAACGGGGCAACTGCATGCACAACGTTTCAGTCAACCGCTGCCAAGCACTTCCATTTTCTATTCCACACCCACACTGCCCCACAAACTTCCACAGGGATGGAATGTCCGTTTTGCTTCTACACCACCACCACCTGCTGACAACCTTCTTGACCAAGGCCAACCCTGGGAGCAGGTACTAGATCCTATGCAACTGTGCACCCCATCTGACACTACCTCTCCAGAATTACAACATGGCTTACCTGGTTCCCTACCTGGTTTCTTTCCCACGCCTGGAAGAGAAATGCATCATCTTACTACACAACTACAAGGGAATTGGGATCGTCTATTTGAAAGTCAAACAAATCAAGAAAAGACTGTAAGTGAACTTACCTATGAAATAAAACAACTGACTTCTCACACTGGTGGGCAACTGGATGCTTTGACTGTAAAAATGGAGTCCAACCATCAGCAACTCTTCACCACCTTAACTGCAACAAAACAACAAGAAGCAACCGAGACTGATCAATTAATTAAAGCCATGAGAATGCTACTAACAGAGAAACTACAAAAAACTGAAGCTACCATGTGTACTGAATTTCGCTTTATGGTGGAACAACTACAACTGGAGATACAGCAGGACATCAAGACCACCCAGCGAATTTTTCAAAAGGAGCATGAGCAACTCACTGCAGAAGTTACCAAAGGTAACATCAAGATGAACGAACTAGACAAGAAGATAACTGAACTTCAAATTGAAATGAAGAACAGCCTCGAAACAATCAAGGTGGATATAGAAAGTCAAAGTGAGTCCTTATCTACAACCCCACCTGAGATACCTGCTGCACCAGTAGTAAGTCCAGCACATCTATTAACTCCTGCCATCAAAAGTGACCATTTAAGACTGACTTTTCCTACTTTTGGAAGATCATCTGATGACACTGACCCACTGCTATATCTAGCACGATGTCAAGACTTCCTAGCATTACACCCTCTTGCCGACATTGACATTTTAGCAACTTTTCGCACAGTCCTACATGGCACAGCACGAGACTGGTGGGAGGTCGCTAGATCTTCCATAAACACGTGGGATGAGTTTAAAACTGCATTTCTTTCTGCTTTTCTATCAGAAGATTATGAAGATGAGTTGGCGGAACGAGTTCGTACCCGAACACAAGGAGAAAAGGAGACAATTCGAGATTTTGCTTTCACATACAGAGCCCTCTGCAAACGGTGGAAACCAACCTTGACAGAAACTGAGATGGTTAAATTGATTCTCAAGAACATAAAACCTCACCTGGCCAGTCAGTTACGTAGTCGTGTCACCACAGTGGAAGAACTCGTAAAGTTGGGTCATCAACTGGAGAAGGACTACGAGCAACAACAGCAGTATGAAACTTGTGTGAGTAAACCATCATTCCCAGATGTGCCACAAAAGCCCACAAACAGAACTGCTGACAAACCATCTTCTGTACGATGCTGGAGATGTAAAGGATATCACGCACCTGGAAACTGTCCACATTATTCATCCACTCCTGAGAATCCACAACACCCACATGGTAACAGAAGAGCATTTCAACCTCACAAACATGGCAGCCAACCAACCAGTAATGCTGTAACTGCTACAACCATACCTAAAATGAAAACAACCCCGAAAATACCTTCATCTTCATCTCCAATCATTCCGCCACAGTTAGTAGTGCCTGTCTGCATTGGTGTTTGGGTAGGAAAAGCTATTGTGGACACAGGAGCAAGTTATACTATGGTGCAGGAGGAGGTGTGGAAAAAACTTACCCCACATGAGAAACTGCAACCTTGGACTTTGGGACCTTTGTATCTGGCAAATGGAGAAGCTGAAGTTCCTTTAGGATGGATACATCAACAAATTTATATACATGATCATTCTTTTACTTTACCCATTGCTGTCCTTTCTTCCAAGGCCCTTGCCTATTCAGTAGTTTTGGGTTTGGACTTTATATTCTTTAGTGGCATGCAAATCAACGTCATTGACCGACAATACTTTTTCAAGTCAAATCCAGGAGAACAACATTTGTTTCAACCTGGAAATGCTAATGTGCCTGCAAGTTGCAATTCCCAACGACAAAGAAATGAAAGAAAGCTGCAGAGTCTGTCCTTACTAAGTTCTATACCTCCTCAATCCACACTCATGTTACCAACTCCTGAGATTACAGACTTAACTCTGATTGAAAAGGCTGTGAATGATGCCCACTTACCTCCTGATGGTAAACAGCAATTGCAGGAACTTCTAGAGAGGAACCCTCAAGTATGCACACTTCAACTTGGTCGTACTGATGTTCTGAAACATTACATCTACACAAGTCAGCAAGTACCCATTAAACAGAAACCTTACCGCATGTCTCCTGTCAAGCAAGCTCTGGTAAAAGAACAGCTAGAAGAGATGCTTAAGACAGGAATTGTGGAACCATCACACTCAGGTTGGGCTTCTCCAGTCGTTCTTGTCCCCAAGAAAGATGGCAGTATGAGATTCTGCGTGGATTACAGGAAGTTAAATGCCATAACCGAAACAGATGCTTACCCATTGCCGAACATTACAGAGATTTTTGAATCACTTTCAGGAGCAGCAATTTTTTCCACAATAGATCTCAACAGCGGTTATTGGCAAGTGGCCATGGACCCCTCAAGTAAACCAAAAACTGCCTTCATCACTCCTTCAGGACTTTTCCAATTTAACGTTATGCCTTTTGGGCTTAGGAACGCCCCTGCGACCTTCCAAAGGTTAATGGAGACGGTATTGGGAAAATTGCGAGGAGAACGGTGTTTTGTTTACATAGATGATATAATCATCTATTCATCAGACCTAAATCAGCATCTACAAGACATTCAGACTATCTTCCATAAGCTACAAGAAGCAGGTTTGACCATCAACTTGAGAAAAAGTAAATTCTGCCTCCAAGAAATTTCATTCCTTGGCCATGTTGTGAACACTAAAGGTATTATGGCAGACCCAAGCAAAGTTGAGGCCATTCGGTCTTATCCAGTACCCACCAACCTTAAAGAGGTACAGCGGTTTCTTGGACTAGCCGGATGGTACCATCGATTTGTGCCGAATTTTTCAAAAATTGCAGAACCCATAAATGCTCTGAAAAAGAAAGGGAAAACATTTCATTGGTCAGATAAGTGTCAACAGGCATTTGAGCAGCTCAAGACCTGTTTGTCTTCACCCCCCATTCTTAGTCATCCAAATCTGCAACATCCTTTCACAGTATACACAGACGCTAGTGGCACGGGTTTAGGAGCTGTGTTAACACAAAGAAAAGAGCAAGGAATGGAAGAAGTTATAACTTATGCAAGCCGAAGCTTAAACCCAGCAGAAACTAACTACTCCGTCACCGAGAAAGAATGTTTAGCAGTCATTTGGGCGTTAGAGAAATGGCAACATTACCTTGAGTACAAAATGTTCACAGTTGTGACTGATCACTCTGCCCTTCAGTGGGTAATGTCCTCTACTAAAACCACTGGTCGTCTCATCCGATGGGCCCTGCGTTTACAAAAGTTTGACTTTGTCATCGAATACAGAAAAGGAAAATTAAATGCAGCGCCAGATGCCCTTTCTAGGATGTCCAACTTACCTGCATGCACCTTGTTCAAAACCTACAAACGTCTACAGGATGTTGTCTTCTGGCCTAAAATGTGGACAGATGTCAAGAATTACGTTAAATGTTGTAAGAAGTGTCAAACCTACAAATATGACAATCGCAAACCGGCAGGCAAGTTACAAACTATCACCACCACACGTCCTATGGAAATGTTAGGAGTGGACATTATGGGGCCATTGCCCAGCAGCAGCCCACACCGTCACGAATACCTTCTAGTCTGTGTAGACTATTTCTCACGGTGGGTTGAAATGTTCCCAATGCGTAAAGCAAATGCACAAACCATTGCTCTGATTCTCCGCAAGGAAATTCTTACTCGTTGGGGTGTGCCAGATTTCATCTTGTCCGATCGAGGAACCCAATTTGTCTCATCTCTTTTCAGAGAATTGTGTTCAAAATGGAACATTGCACAAAAATTGACGACAGCGTACCATCCACAAACGAACATGACGGAGAGAGTGAACCGCACCTTAAAATGTATGATTGCCTCTTACCTAGAGGAAAACCACAAAAAATGGGACTAGTACATACCTGAGCTTCGTTTTGCTGTTAACTCCGCCATCCAAGAGAGTATTGGTATGTCACCTGCAGAATTACAACTAGGGCGAAAACTCCAAGGTCCAATGGACAAGCTGCTCCGACCTCAGGGAAACAACCTCTCACCATCTGATCCATCTTACAATGTTGTAAACCACATAGCTCAGCTAAAGGAAAGAGCTAAAGAGAATTGCATACGAGCGAAGAAACGCCAACTGCGAAACTACAATAAAAACAGACGAGAAGTCTTGTTCAAGGAACAAGATCGCGTCTGGCTGAGGAACTTTCCACAATCCAGCGCACAACAAAGTTTCAGTGCCAAATTAGCACCCAAGTGGAAAGGGCCTTACCGAGTGATCAAGCAGATGGGTCCAATTAATTATCAAATCGTTTTGGAATCAACGGGCGAAGATGTTAGAGTTACTCACGTCTGTAATCTGAAACCATGTTACCCCAACGCTGCTGATTTGGAGTTATATGGTAAACAAAGACTCCAGGAAATCTTTCAAGAATCCTCAGATGAGGATACAGAATTCCGGGGATTTTAAAGCATGTGACTCTCACAACCTTGTGGTTGTTTTTTTCCAGCGGGGGGGAATGTGACGGATTTGAGATGAACCGCACAGCTTAATTGTATAAAAATGCAAGAGCCAATCAGGAGAGAGGTTTGGAGGATCTTCAGAGGAAATAAACGAATAAAAGCGGAAGTGGAAGAAGCAGGGGGAGAGTTGAATTGCATTGAGTGTGCGAAAAGAGACTGCAGATTCTAGTCGCGGGCAGATTTGAATCACACTGGATTACCAGCGCCTGGCTGGCTTTTGGAACTTTCTAGCAGAGACTACAGAGCGCTTGTTTTGTTGGCGAGTACAGCGTGTTGCCTGGCACGAAAAATTGCCGGTTCACTTCTGAGACTGTGTGCTGATTGAGCGTTTGTTCCTGCGTTACCGAAGCCGCCTGCAAAGTGTTGCTGGATTCACCCGTGGGTGTTTTACCTCGATGTGTGTTCAAGTTCAGTGGACAAAGAGGGATTATTCGTCTTGGATCTCCTCTCCTCTCCCTGGTGATTCCTAGACTGCCGACCGACTCACTGCAAGTACTCACTAAAAACAAGCACTTCTCTGACTATAAACTCAAGCTCTCAAGCGCAGAGCCATTTACACACACACAAACACACACACACACACTCCACACGTACCTCACCTACCTCACACACGTAGACTCACTGCAAAAGCGTGTTTTGGTTATTTGTTTTTGTGTCCTTTTTTTTTCGGGAGAAACTGTTGTTTTGGAACGGTTGTTTTTCTTTCTTTTTGAGTAATTAACGAACTCCCTTTTGAACTAATAATCTCCTACAACGCACTGCATCAAAAGACTTCTGTTTTGTGTGTTTGATTCGTGTATTTGCATTGATTCACCGTGTGAAACTTTGTCTTTTCTGTTTTGATATTTGAATATTACAATTTGATTTGTTATTGAATCTATTGGGTGTTTTTTTTGTGTGGGTGAACGAATTTCATTATGTAATCTAATAGTGTGTAATTGGTGGTTTAACTATTCTGGGGTAAAATATTACATTGAATTATTTTGGTGGATTCAATTCTACCTGGCGCCCGAATTATTTCATTTAGAATTTAAAAATCCTTTTCAAGGGCGTGCCACCGTTACAATGCACATTAAGCCTAAAAAGTGTTTTAATATTAAATATTATTTTATTGTAAATATAATTAGTAAAGATAGTATGATCACTGTATAATATCACTGTAATATCAGTCTTTAAATGCAAGATATTTAAAGTGTTCTTAATAATGCGTTTTTATTAAATTAAATATTTCTACATAACTTACCTGGTGTAGAAACGGATGTCACTGTCAGAACCTGTAAATCGCTGTAGCCCAAAACGCTGTTTGAGTGACATCTATTCCATCTGCTGCCTCACATGGTCGATTTCTTCGCGAAGCCTTTCGTTTTCTTCCAGAACCGAGTCAACAAACGCGGGCTGCGGTGCTGTGCTGTAATCGTGGTCGTTGGTAGATATACGTTCAGAATATTCCCCAGTTTCCATACTCTCTGGCCTCGTTCTCCTTTCCCAAACCCCAAGCCTTCTCTCTCCAAGAGAGTAATTATTCCAAGGGAACAGTACAGGTACGGCACCAGATTTCAGCCTTCGCCTCCCTCCGACTTCAGCAGGCTCCTTGAGCTCTTCTGGCAGAAAGTGCCGACTACACACGCGTGTATGGTGAGATATAATAAAATTGTCTCTTCTTATATTTATTATCCATTTCTTTCGCTGTTGTACGTCTGACGGGAAAGTATGAAAACTAATGACTGAATTGAATTTCGCTGAGGACGAACACTGAGGGACACAACAGTGCTCAGCTAACGTTCCCTCACAGCGCTGAAATTTAAATGCCTTTTTCATTTCCGTTAACCTAAGTTATTGCTTTATTTTCACGTAGCTGTTGAATAAATAATAAATTAAATAAGTTCTAGTTCAAACTTTATCTATAAACCACTAGTCTCAAGGAGTCTTTACCTCACGGATTTAAAGGTGCCGCCCACTAGCCTAAAAGTACCACAACATCAAATGACATTCCACCGGAAGTTCACGGGCTGACTTATCTTTATGCGGAAGTTCCAAAGAACGCTCCGTGCATATAGTCCATTGCAGCATTAACTTACCTAACCCCCCCCCCCCCCCAAAAAAAAAAAAATCTTCCAGGGTCCGCTTCATGTTATAGATCAATGTTTATCAATGAACACAATCAGATTTTGTTTAATCTTTTTTTTAAAGTGGGACATTCTAAAACACATAATGTGAAAAAGCTTAGCGTGGTTTAATGTACCTAAACAACGATCAATAATCACCAAATGTCTCTCTCCGGAGCAATATGAGAGAGAAATGTGGTGATCACTGATCGTTGTTTAGGTACACTAAACCACGCTAAGCTTTTTCCTCACAATAGGCTGTAATGAAGCAGACACGCGTAATGTCAGATAACATTATAACAGCGTAGACTTGTAAGACACTGTTCAGTCACTGCGAGACGACCTTCTGACACATGTTCTGTAATGCTAGATAGGCCTATATATAACCACCATTTAGCATTTCATGTTTTGAGGTTCATTTTGAATTAGTCAGATGTTAGATAATTATATACTTTTTAAATATTTTATTTTTAATTATCAAATTGGTGTAAAAAAAATAATTTTTGTAACTAGCAGAATTGTATTAGGTTTAGAAACAACAATTTATATTGTTTACATGGTACAGTTTCTGATAAGCTACTTTTTTTATTGCTTGACACAAATTTTATGATTTCAATTCAGTTCAGTGCTTGTGATTTCATTCAATATTGACTCATTTGGATAAATATTATATGCTACACAAGATAGGCATTCATTTTTCTCAAGACAAAAAAAAAAAAAAACCTCACCTAATCAGCCCAGACATATAATGCGTTTTTCTATTTATTATAACAACAACTGTAGCTAGAGATCATCTGTTCACGTGACAGTGTGTCGATTCTCGTATCGCACGCAGAAGGACAACAGTATATCGCCATATCAATATTTTGTCCCACCCCTAGTTTTGTATATAATGCTGCATTGTGTTGTGATATTGATTGTTTTTGACATTCCTCTGTTTTTAACAGGTTGGGACCAGCATAGTTGAATACTTGAAGGAGGCTGGGCTCAGTAAACCCTTCCCCTCCGTCCTTGGTCTTGGGGACGACAGTCTGTGCCTTCAGGCCTGTGTAACTGTTGGCAAACAGGCACTACAGCAAAACACTCTCCTTGGTGCTGTGCACACATGCTTTAAACTGTGTTTCGGACATCCATTTCCTGAAGCAGTGCGCACTAGTGTGGGAATCTGTGCAGACTGTTGTCTACTGACTCCCAGGAACAGAATCCCCTTCAGTAAGTGGATGTGTGTCATGTGAAGCAGCACTGGAACCAAAACAACTAAAAAATATCACTCCAGTAAAATTCATAAAATTCATTTTCAAAATTACCTTAGTAAAAGTACAAAGGTAATTCATTTTTAAAGTACTTAAAAAATAAAAAGCAATCATCAATGTTTTCTTTTTCTAGACAGTTTTAGTCCTTCTTCAGCACTAATAAGAAAGATAAGTGCAGACATTTACCTATAGGCTATATATTGATCTGCAAATAAGCAAACTTTTTATTTCATTAGCAAAACAAAATGTACATTACACCTTACACACATTATACATTTTAAACTTCTTTTGCACCATTCAAGTTCTGGCAATATCGCGGTAGCCTGCATTTTACAGTGATTTGGAGATGCAAGAGCACGGGTATTAGCATCCTCTTCTGGAGGTTTCTCAGCGCTGCCGATTTGGTGCATTTCTTCTGTGAAATACAGGTTTGTGTGTGCTTTATTTAATCTATAAAATCATTACTGTGCTGTAAATGGAAACGCCTGATCCCTTGCATAAAACAAATTATTTTATTTCTAAAGTTACTAAGTGTATTTACATCAGATGTTTGAATATGTTCTCAGAGCTGTGCACTGTTTGTTTATGGGCAGGTTATAGAACCTGATAACAGACTTGCCCCTGTCGTTTGCAAACAGCCCACAAGTACATATATACAGGCCACATCACTACACGATTAGGGAGATCAGTTAAGCCCCCTAACAGACTTATTTGTGAAATTGATAGTCAGAAAGTTGTGGAAAGTGATTCACACAGTGATGCACAAGTTATTTTTATAAAATAGGAACTAACTTTGTAGTGGAGTTGTTAAGGAACATTTTTGTTTAGAATGACTGAGTCTAAATGATGATTCATATCTAAGAGTCGACTGTGATGTTAAGAGAATGACTTTGAAGTGAGAGTTTTTTTTCTGAGAAAGAGTCTGAGAAGTTTGTTGTTTGCGTCAAAAGGTATTTGAAGAGCAGAGATACATTTGTAACCACTAGGAGTGTGTAGACTGCACCTCCTATAGTCTGTGTTAAGTGTGGAACCTGGTACCATTCCATTCTTTCACACTTCCTGGGGAAGAGATAAATTCTGACATACTGTATTGTAAAGCTCTTTTACTCACACCTATTGTATTCTATTTTCATTCTTTTTTTTTTCTGCAATCTTTACTGCATATTTAGTTTGTTACATATTCTGTCTAGCCCAATTTAGCAGAATTTAAGGGGGGTGTATGTAACGGAGTTTAAATAATGCTGTTAAATTCATGCATTAATTGGAAAAACTCGACATTGGCTGTTGCGTCCCTTGCATTTGCTTGCGTGATATTAAGGGCGGAGCTACGTCACCAGCAGCAGAGTTTCACATCTCTCGCTGCTGGTAAGTCGCATCAATAAGCGCTGCGTCATAAAAACTGAGTTTATATTGTTTTCGAGTGTAAGGTTGGACTTTTAAACTACACACAAGTTTACTTCATGTGCCTGTCAGCCCCTAGTTCTATCAGTCGAGTCAAATGTGTTATTTGCGATGATGAAATGTGATGAGAGTGTGCGTGTGTGTGTGTGTTAACCTGTTTGTGAACTCCGAATCTCTGATTTCATTTAAGATCTATGAGCAACATTGATGCGTGATGCACTGTCCTTTAACCAGCTTTTGGTCCTGTTTGTCCCAGGTATGTTTTATATTCGGATTTGTCATGTTCTGTGTAAGAATATATTAGTCAAACTGAGTATTAGCATTATCACATGTGCTATGTGCTCTCACGTGCTCGCACGTGCTGAACTGTGTAACGTAGACTAACCATGTTCCGTACAGCAACGATGTTCCGTACAGATGACCTTTTCCCGCCGATTGCTGAATAAATACTTCCAGGTCATAAATAAACTATATATGTGTGTGTACCTCATTTCTCCCTCTTTCATCCCTGACCAAGAAAGAGAATCGCCAGCCGTTTGATCCAGAGAGATTTCAGTAAGTTTGCTAGGTGCGCCCACTGCGCCTGCTAATGGAGGGTAGGCAGGCTGCAGCCCAGATATTAGCATTAGGTGGGGAGACAATTATAGCGGTGAAAATGTATATTTCTAATGGATTAATGCTTCTCACAGTAATATAATCCTCATGAATTGATTATTATGTTATCATAAATCATTAAATATATTACCTTTGGTTGAATAACTGCTTTGAAATGGGAATTTTTAAACGTAAATTCCGGACAATGGCCGCTTGGCGCAACTCTCGCACTGAGACAGGCAGCAGAGACGCAGCACGTCTGTCAACACAGACTGCGGGCAATGATGATTATTATATTTATAATATTTTAACATTTAAAATAGTCATTCTTTAATAAATCAACAATTATATATATATATATATAATTGTTGATTTATTAAAGAGTGACTATTTTAAATGTTAAAATATTATAAATATAATATTTTAACATTTCAAAAGGTCATTCTTTAATAAATCAACAATATTATATATAAGGTTCTATATGTTACTGTTAACTCTTATATTACTATAACTGAATTGATAACTGAATTATTTCATAGCCAAATTTCCATAAAAACGAATGTTATGTTTATGATACTGTTAAAACAATGATAGGATCTTCACATGTTAATGTTATTTAATAAAATGTCATACATCAAATGATTGTTTAGAAATATTTTTTATTCACAGTTGTATGTTTATTTCAAAGGAAAATAAGAAAAGTCAGAATGTCAGGCAGAAAAAAGCAGTATACTAAGGTAGTGCTAGAAAAAGCAGTTCAGGAAGTAATAGCAGGAGCTAGTTTGAGGCAGACCTCCAAAAAATATGCCATCCCCCACACAACCCTGCAGGACTACAAAAAAAAAAAATACAGTTCTGAACCCTCATCCTAATTCGGCCCTGGCACCTGCAGAAGAAGATGCTCTCATCTCATTTATTTTCTGGATGGCAGACCACGGCTTCCCAGTCACAAGAGCTGTGGTGAAAGTGCTGGCTATTGGCATTATTAAAGAGAGTGGCAGAGGGGACAGTACCACTGTCAATCTGGAGAAGGGGCCAAGTGACGTCTGGTGGTCCAGATTTAAGGCCCGCCATCCAGAACTCACCTCCCGCACAGCCGACTCCCTGGACAGGGCAAGAGTCCATGGAGCTACTCCAGAGGCCATCGAAGGATTCTTTAAATTATATGAGGCCTTATACGTTCGTCACAGTTTAGAGGACAAACCCCATCTTGTCTTCAACTGTGACGAAACTGGCTTTGGGGACAAGCCAAGGTCCAGGGAGAAGGTGCTGTGCCAGACCGGGAGGAAGCATGTGTACCAGCAGCAGCAGACCACCAGGGAGCACATCACAGTGCACTGCTGCGTGAGTGCAGCCGGGGACAGCATCCCTCCCTTCATCATCTACCCCGGCTGCCTCCCAAGCAATGCATACAGGCTGGATGGGCCCCCCAACGCTCTCTATGGCATCCAAGAGAAGGGGTACATGGACTCTGAGCTGTTTCTTAAATGGCTCAGGCATTTTGTGCAGTATGCTCCAGAGGAAAGGCCAATCATATTAATATTGGACCAACACGAGACGCATGTCTCAAGAGACGTCATCCTATACAGTAGGGAAAATAAAATTGAGATCCTCTGCCTCCCTGCCCACACCACACACATCCTACAGCCCCTAGACATCGCGGTCTTTAATCCACTTAAGGCTGGTTTTTCCACCATGGCGTCCCGGATGGGTCTAGTGCGAGGGGATCTGGTGGTGGGGAAAAAGCAGTTTTCCTCCCTGCTAAAAGCAGTCTACCCCACTGCCGTCACCGCACTGAACATTAAGGCTGGGTTCCGGAAGGCAGGCATCTTCCCTCTGTCCAGGGCGGCTGTGGACACAACCCAGGTAATTTTAACATTAATACAATGATAATTTATCCTCTAAGTTACTTGCATTTTTTTTGTGGTGTGCTAATGAGTATTAAATATGCTGTATTGCCTTAGGTGGTGAGAGTGCTCCCATCTGTTGATGCCAGGCCATCCAGCGCTCCCGTCACTACCTCAGCCACGCCATCCATCACTCCATCAGCCACGCCACCCATCACTCTTGTCACTCCATCAGGCACGCCATCCTTCGCTCCCGTCACTCCATCCATCGCTCCCGTCACTCCCTCAGCCACACCATCCGGTGCACCTGCCACTCTCACACACACATACAGTGATCCCACTACTGACACACAAACATCAAACACTCCCTCCACCACTCCAACACCTTGCCCCACCTGCAAAAGGGGGGTTACAAAAAATTACCTAGTAGCAGCGGGGGTGATTCCAGAAAGTCTCGCAAATGTCCTGATGAGCCCAGCCTTGGACAGGAGGGACAAGGTGAGGCGTCGCCTTCCGCTGCCAGCCCGCGTCATCACGAGTGATGGGTATGTTCAACTGCTGGAGCAGAAAGAAGCAGAGGAGAAAGAGAAGGAAGAAAAGAAGAGAAAGAGCAAGGAAGATATGACAAAGAAGAGGGAGGAAAAAAACCGAGTGCAGGAGGCCAAAAGGCAGAAAAGACAAACACCACCTCCCATTGAGGAAGATGGGGAACACTGCGCTGTCTGCAGTAGGGTGGTCCCACCTGGGTCAGGAGATGGGGCCACTGATGAATGGGTGCAGTGTGACCTTTGTCATCTCTGGTTCCACATTGAGTGCGCTGAGGTGGAGGAAGTGCCAGACGCTGAGTGGCTTTGCCATAAATGTTGTTTGTCCACATAACCTAACACACACACACACACACAATGTAAATAGTTTTAAGTAGTACACACACACACACACACACACACAATTAACACATCCTACTGCTGATTTACTGACAATTTCTAATTTTATAATCAGTTTTAGTGTTAAATTTAAATGGTGCACACACACACACACGTTACAACACTCACACACGCACACAATATCCTTATTTTATCAGTTCACGGTTGCCCATTAATTGGTTACTTTTAATTATTAAATGTTTTAAACAAATGCAAATTGTTTCCCCTCCTTCTTGTTCTTCAGAAATATATGATCAAGTTGTTTTATAACGTTTCACATGGTTCATGCTTAATTCACGTGCCATAATTAACGTAATATCATGACACAATCATGACTTACCATCGCGTGGTGGTCTAGCTTATTAGGCAGTAGGCAAATTAACTTCAGTTTTAACAAAAAAAAATGTACTCACCTTTCTTATAGAATATCCTCTTCTTTTAAAATAAATAAACAGCTCACAAATGAGCATTTTAACGTCGAGTTTAGCAGTTGAAATCTGAAATGCGCTCTGTACGGAACACCGTTAACGTCTGTGAGCATCCGAACACAGGTGGAAGTGGGACTTAACCCCACTTTTCTCAAATACTATTGGTCCAAAAGACATCAATCAAAGAATAGATCCTCCAATGGGAATTTCCCCTGAGAATCCCTCGCGTCAACAGCGATGGAAAAAGGCCGAGAAAAATCAGGAGCGGCTAGCACAGGCGCAGTAGTAAGCAGTGCTTTAACAGACTCGAAAGCAGCTTGACTCCGTGGAGTCCAGTTGAAGGTCACCTTCGAACTAAGCAAATCGGTGAGAGGCGAGGCAAAAACAGAGAAATTTTTACAGAATGACCGGTAGTAACCTACCATGCCAAGAAAGCGGCGGAGTTCGCGACGAGTGGTTGGAGGAGGATAATTCACAATCGCCTCAACTTTAGACTGGACAGGACGTACCTGCCCACAGCCAACCACTTTACCCAAATATACCACAGTGCCCTGGCCAAACTCACACTTGGCTAAATTGATGGTTAAGTTAGCTTCTGATAGTCTGCGAAACACAGTAGAAAGATGGGCCACATGTTAAGACCAGGTGTCACTATAGATGACCAAATCATCTAAATAGGCCTCGCAATTAGGCACATCTTCAAGAACGCCGTTGATAAGCCTTTGAAAAGTGGCGGGAGCGTTGCGAAGGCCGAAGGCCATGGCGGTATACTGTAGGAAGTGATCGGGTGTCACAAAGGCTGCGATCTCTTTGGCACGGAGGGTCAGCGGAACTTGCCAGTAACCCTTCAATAGGTCAATTTTACTGACAAATACAGCTG
Source organism: Abramis brama (assembly GCF_963993115.1). NCBI lineage: Eukaryota > Metazoa > Chordata > Actinopteri > Cypriniformes > Leuciscidae > Abramis > Abramis brama. Next base: position 3,709,352 of record NC_139966.1, read on the forward strand.
AACCCAAACGATCAACACAATCGTCAACACGCGGTAATGGGTAGCTGTCAGGTTTTGTAACGGCGTTCACCCTCCTGAAATCCGTGCAAAAACGCATGGAACCATCACTCTTTGGAACCAGTAAACAGGGCGAACTCCACGGGCTATTACTAGACTCTGCAATGCCATTTTCCAACATAAACTTCACCTCATTTTGAAACAACAACCTTTTATGTGGATTTACACGGTAAGGATGTTGTTTAATTGGGCATGTAGCGCCCACATCAATGTCATGTTCAATTGCCGTTGTCCGATGAGGCACATCAGGAAACAAATTCTCATATTGCTTAATCAGAGAGATTAAATCATTACGTTCTAAGGTGGATAAACTAGACAAAAATAGATCCAGATCATTAAGAACCTCAGAATTCTTCATTCTCCCTTCAATAACCTCCCTCGAGGGAATACGACCCTCATCTTCAAGTAAAGGACTAGTCACAGCACCCTGTTGTACTGACGGAGACGCGTTTTCAACTTGTGCCGCAACCGCCAGTGAAGAAACAACTTCAGCACCACCCTTCTTGGACAGCGCCACTTCTGTTGCGCGAACATTATTTCTGACAATGGAAGTGCAAGGCGACTTGAGTTCCGAAATTGAACCTTCTCCACGATCACAAAACAACTTCAAACGATTAATGTGACATAGCGTGGTCTTTCTCCTTCGATCTGGAGTGGAGATGACATAGTTTAAATCACTCACTCGTCGTTCGATACGATAAGGACCACTGTAACGAGCCTGCAAAGCAGAGCCCATCCCAGGAATCAACACAAGAACTTTATCACCAGGACTGAAACTTCGGGAAACAGCCCTCTGATCAAACCTCTGCTTCATTCTCTTCTGACAGAGACCCAAGTTATCTCTAGCCAACTGACATGCACGACTGAGCCTACTACGCATATTGGACACATAATCCGACAAACTGGGACACCCTTTAGGCTCAGCAAGCCACGACTCTTTCAACAGCTTTAAAGGTCCACGAACCGTGTGCCTGAAAACCAGCTCCGACGGGCTAAAACCCAAACTCTCTTGCACTACCTCGCGAACAGCAAAAAGAGCAAACGGAACACCTTCATCCCAATCACGCTGGAACTCGAGGCAGAAACACTTGAGCATACTTTTCAAAGTTTGATGGAACCTCTCAAGTGCGCCTTGAGTCTGTGGACGATATGGGCTGGATGTAACATGGTGGACCGCGAGCTGGCGCATAGCTTGTGCAAAACCACGGGACATAAAATTAGTACCGCGGTCAGTCTGAATAGTTTTTGGTAGGCCAAAAAGAGAGAAGAAACCCATCAGGGCTTTAATGATGACAGGAGCTGTGATCTTACGGAGCGGAATAGCTTCTGGAAAACGAGTCAAGCTACACATTATGGTGAGTAACCATTGATTCCCAGTCTTTGTTCGAGGCAATGGGCCAACACAGTCCAATATAACGCTTTCAAAAGGCTCAGACGTAACCGGAATCGGCTGTAAAGGCGCAGGCGGAATCACCTGGTTAGGTTTACCAGTGATCTGACACAAGTGACACGTTCGACAATATCTCACGACATCTTTCTTAATACCTGGCCAATAAAAATGGCGTAAAATTCTGTCAGCAGTCTTATTTACGCCGAGATGACCCGCAAAGTGATGGTCATGAGCTAAACTCAAAACTTCATCACGAAACGAAACTGGGACAACGATTTGAAAAAGAACTCTCCACTCATCTTGCGCTGAGGCCATAAGAGGTCTCCACTTACGCATTAAGACACCATCTCGTAAAAAATAGCCATGCGGCGAATGCTCAATGTCTTCCTCAGACATAGCTTCCGAAAAGAGAGAAGACAGAGACGGGTCAATTTTCTGTTCCTTAATAAGCTGCTCTCGACTCATAGAAAAATTAGGAACATCGGAAGAAAACGACAGTGAAACAGAATTTCCAGATAAGTCACTATCGCTTGAGAGTGAAGGTCGAGCAATAAAAGTATCACTAAGATCAAGTTGATCCTCAATTTCATTCTCTTTTTCGTTTCTCGCCATAGCACGAGTAACGACGCTAGAAGAAAAAACTTCAGGGAAGTTAATTGACAGGTCATCAGTACATATTTTTGGGGATACATGAGACACTATGGGGCAAGGCAAAACTTTTCCACCACACAAATCGTTACCAAGTAGCACCGCTACATTTTCGATAGGCAAGGAGGGGCGTACGCCCACAGAAACCTTGCCAGTAACTAAGTCAGAGCTAAGAGAAATCTCATGCAGAGGGACGTTAACGTAACCCATTTCGAATCCACATACAAGAATACTATCACCAGTGAAAGTCTTATCACTAAAAGGCAACACATCTTGTAAAATAAAGCTCTGTGAGGCGCAGGTATCACGCAGAATTTTTACCGGAATTTTTAAGTGCTCACTAGACTCACCGGGCAAAGAGACAAAACCATCCATTATGAAAGGTGCAAAACTGCGATTGTCAGTACGAGTGTCGTCCCTACTCACAGGCATGTTTGAGACACACAAACCCACTTCTGATCTATAAGCCGATTGACTCGCTACCTTATTTTTGCGCTTTAGAGAATAACAGTCAGCCAGAACATGACCACGTTTCTTACAATAAGCGCAGATCGGAACTGTAGCGTTAGACCCCGACGGACGGCGGTCTGGAGAGCGGGCAATAACAGGCACGGTTTCTCTAAACACCTTAGAAACATTTGAATGACTAGAAACGTTTTGTGAAAATTTAGAATTAGAAGGAACACGCTTATGTGTGAGTACATACTCGTCAGCAAGCACGGCTGCACGAGCTGGCGTCAGATTCTGATGCTCACTAACATGAGTAGCGACTGTTTGAGGAAGACCGTTTTTAAAATCTTCAAGAATCATCAAATCACGAAGAGACTGGAAAGTTGTTACTTCTTGAGAACTAAGCCATCGATCAAATAGCATTTCTTTTTCCCTAACATACTCGACATATGTGAGAGCTTCAGGTTTATGATAACTACGAAACTTTTGACGATAAGCCTCTGGCACAAGAGCATAAATGCGTAAAACAGCATGTTTGACTTTTTCGTAATCTGCTGCGTCTTCGAGAGTTAATGAGGAATAAGCTTCCTGTGCTTTTCCAGTGAAAACACATTGCAACGTCATGGTCCAAATTTCTTTGGGCCATTTAAAAGTCAACGCTACGCGCTCGAAATGTGCAAAAAACTTATCAACTTCGCTCTCATTAAAAGGTGGAACGAGAAGAATGTTACGAGTTATGTCAAATTGATCTGGCTTGAACGAAACACCAGCCTCACGAGCCTTCAGCTCAAGTTCTTTAATTCGTAATGCCTGCACAAATTCAAGATCTTTCAATCTCAATTCGTGTTCTCTTTTTTCTCGTTCTCGTGTTGTCTGTCTATCAGCCTCAAATCTATTTTTTTCGCGTTCCCATTCAATTTCCTTTTCTTTTAACTGTAAACGTTTCAATTCTAGAGCTGCTTTACTAGGTGAAGGAGAAGAGTCAATAGAAAGACGTTTACCCTGATCAGGCGACGTAGATACATCAGGAGACACTTTCCAAAACACTCCAAGTTCTCGCAAATCTTCAATAAGCTTATCCTGAAGCTCAGCCTTGGAAGGGCTACCACTCACCTCAAGTTTATAGTGGCCAGCGATTCTAACAAGGTCATCACGCGTTACAGTTAATAAAATATCCTCTGAAGGAGCAAAAATGAACGCGTCTAAATCAAACATTGCGAGTGACACAAAATTCCCTAAACGAGCGAAAAATCAAGAAAATACACACACAAAAAAAAAACATCACCGAAAATCTACGGCACAAAAAGAGCAAAGGGCGATCACAACAAACTAATGCGCACTCACAGCGCGCAGTGCGACCACCACAGAAAAAGATTTTCACAAAGGGAAAATCGGATTTATTCAAAAATGCCCCAAAAAAAGACAAATATAGTTCAAAACCCGGCTAAACGAGCCCCCATTTATATGTTACGAGCCCATTAAATTAATTAAAATGGAACATCATAACATATAAAGACCACAGAGATTCAGTGACGGTGCATAAATTATTTATTTATAAATAATTTAAATGATAGATAATTTGTCATAAACAAAGCATGGTGGTAAAAAAACACAAAAACAGACAGAAAGAAAACCCTGCGCACACATGTCTACCGGAGAAATATCACTTGCCTACCTCCCGTTCGAAAATCAAAGACAATGTTCTCCGTGAGTCTTCCGGGTTCTCTAACTGCTGCCCTAACTAAACCTAAACTAAATAACGTGAAAACCCAACACCAATTACCACCAGCTTAAAATAATATTATAAACTAAATCTAACAAACATGAGTTCCACGCCAGGAACGTGCTTATAGGAAAACACGATCATCAATTCGACACGGGGAACTCCATGAAGAGGCATAACGAGCCAAACACACGGGACACCTTGGAGCTCCGCTCCGTCTGCCACCTGAAGCGGATCGGAAGTGAGAGTCAGAGAGAGAGAGCGGATGGCAACAAAGGCATTTTTAAAGCAGTTGCGCCGCCCACAATCAGCAATCGGCGAGACGTCACGTGACCTATAGAGGAAACAGAAACACAACGCACAAAACAGCACAAACACTGTTCCCATTTTGCTTGGCAGCGTAACAGGCTTATTCCCACGATAACACGTTTGGATTTGAATTTATTATGGGCTCGTTCTTATTTGTTGTTTTTCTAGCAAGATCTTGCAACACTGATTCAAAACTTACTTTGTGATTTCTTGCAGTGCACATACAAAAATACACAACTCTATACATGTTCAAGTACGTCATTAACAACTAGTTGTTCAGTTTGGTTCCGTACACACACTACGCAGAATTTCTGTAGATGCGATTGTCGCCAACTGCAGTTTTCCGGAGTCAGTCCCGTTGTAGAATACGGTTGTCGCTCCTGTAAATTACTGAACTGTGTCTGTGCATAACAGAACTAAGCAGCAGGGTGCGGACTAGACCCTTGCAGGTGCGGGACGGGGGGAATAAAGTCCCGTGCAGACCTTTCACTGTAAACATTGTCTGATGTAAATTTGATAGACATTGCACAACCCTAGTTTATTTGTTAAATGTTTGTGAGCAAAAGCATTGAAACTTAATTTCTCCTCCTATCTCATATTTGTTCCATCACCATGTCCCTTTAGGGGCTCCATCGAATGCATTCTTTATTATCTGTGCCTTTGCAAATAAAGTATTTAGTTTCGGTCACATTCCTACAGGATACAAACTTATTTTGTGTGTTTTTAGGAAGCATGGTTTAGCCCAGGACGAAGCCATCGTCCAGCTACTGGATTCCTGGAGGAACGCCTAAGAAATGTCAGAAAGAGTTCACGCCGTGAAAACTGTGAGAAGAGAAGGATGATTCTCAAGCCATGAGCAGCATCTTGGATATACCAGGTTTAAATTTGTTATCTTTTACTAAAAACAAGTGTTTATTATTTTGGCAAATGCCCTTAATTTCATTGTTGTTAAAATTATTTTTACTTGCAGAGCCAAGTATTTCACCGGACAGGGCAGTGCAAATTTCTGAATGGCTCAAAAATAATATGTGGCCCGCTGACAAAGCAGCAGAACACATGAAACACATGAAAGAAATGTATTTGAAGTAAACACACTTTAAACATTTTTTAACTGTGCAAACATGCTTAAACATGCCTTAAAACAATAAAAGTTAGATTGCCTCAAATAGTGTCAGCAAACATCTATGAAATTATCCATAAAAACAATACTGTGATTAAATTGGCCTATCATGCATATTAATGTAAATAAACTACCCTTGTTATATTCATCCTTTTAAATCGAGCTATATTAATCTCAAATATTAAACCAGATATCAGGTAAAAGTGCTTTCCTTCAGAAGCACATACGCAGCGTTTCTCTCATGTCCTTCGGAAGGGAATCACATCTTATGTTTCAGTTTTTACAAAAATAACATGAATGAGAAAATAAAGTGTGGGTCCCACCCAGAAGCGCGCGTATCTTTGTCACCATGTGATCCTCAGTTCAGTTCTGTTAGTGGCATTCAGAACTGCGCTTGAACATCAGATACACAAACGTTTTCACAAAAATGAACAGCACTTTAAACTTTTTTTTTTTTTTTTGATTTTTATTTTATATACAGTATAATTGTGCTTAAAAATAAATAAAAATACCTACACCTTATTCTTGTTTAAAAGCATTTACATAATATATGTAGGATAATGTATAGCGAGGCGGTTGTTATAGCGAATAACAGGCTGAACGGGACCCCGACGCGAAGCGGAGCTTGAGTCAGCCTGAAGGGGCTTGTATTCGCTATAACAACCGCCTCTCTATACATTATCCCGCTTATTACATGCCTGCCTACAAAATAAATAAATAAATAATTTGACACAAAATATTGATTTAAAAAGGAGTTTATTGATTTAAAAACGATTGTATTGCTTCCGCTAAAGAAAATAGTCCGTTCCGCGTCCATAGCAACGCTCTGTTTTTCATGGCAACGGTGTGTTATACTTCGCAGAGAAAGTATTGAGTAAAGAAAGAAAGTAATACGTCATCAAGAAATAACAGACCGCTAGACCATTCTACATTAGAATTCAGCCAAGCCATGAAATAAATGAATGCATATGGAGCGTGATTAAAGTTAGGCGCACCAGTGCAACCAAGGCAAACGTGTGTTCAGGGCTTTAAAGAGATAGTTCACCCAAAAATGAAAAGTCACTATCATTATTCACTCACCCTCATGTTATCATTTAGTCGCAGTCTGAAGCCCCTGTAACGTTTTTTTTTTTTTTTTTTTTTATCTCTTGTGTGGTGTTAGCTGAAGAACATTGTGTCTTGTAGGGATATATTTTTAAATAGGGAAATTCTGGAAAATGAATAGTCTTAAAAACCACCTTGAAAAAGCTTTGAAATGGGTTAAACACTCTCAATAAAGACGGAAGACAGGGCATTGCCTTTGAAGTGTTTAAAATAAGTGTTGATTTGTCACTTTCAGATTTCACAAGACTTCTCTATATTATTCCCCGACTATGCAGAGAGACTTTGTCAAAACTGGAAATTGAGTTTCAAAGACAAAACCTTCACTTTCCCAGCCAGGAGAAACAGGCTCAGGAGCTTCTCCAGGTACGGTTGTGAATGCAAGAGCAGATTGTTGATCATTAGAACATAGGTCTTCAACCCCACCGGCCCGTGGAGTTCAGCTCCGACCCAAACACACCTGAACCAGCTAATTAAGCTTTTCAGGATCACTTGGAAATACACAGGCGGCTGTGCAGAAGCAGGCTGGACATAAACTTTGCAGGACAGCGGGTCCCCAGGAGCAGGGGTGAAGACCTCTGCCTTAGAGTAATGACAGTAAAATAATGAACTGATATAAAATATGAATCTGCACAGAAGCCCAAAGTGACACTGCACTCAGGCTGCTACCTGTGATACTGCCCAGCCCTGTCTACAAAAACGGGATGAAGATGTGCAAACCAAGCTTGGAAGAAAATATCAAGTCTTTCATTGAATTCAAGAATGTAAGTAATGTAGCATTGCACACATCACTATGCAGACTATACTAAGAACAACTTAAAATGGCTAAACACATATCAACAGTCATTTCAAAGTATTACATTCTGCATTGTGATTTCACCGTAACGAATAGAGTCTCCACAACGGATTGAAGCGCGCATCTGTGCGCGAGCCACAACAGAACACTGTATTCACGCCACTGATTGCAGCAGCAACGAGCACTTTCATCACTTGATTTCATAAACAACAACTAGAGATGCAGCGATTACAGTTTTCTAGGCCGATTCCGATTTGTCATTGAGTTTGACCTGCCGATACCGACTTTAGCCGATTCAGATTTCATTTTTTTCTAACCACTGCACACATACAGCACACACAAATATTCATTTTCTATCTTTTCTTTAATAGAACATTTTGCATAGAACATAGAATTTATTTCTAACAGATAATGTTAATAACTAATACAGAACTATATGCATTACTCCTGGTGTGGGAAATTCACAGTGCAGTGCTATGGAAGAACCTTTTCCTTCTTTACACATTCAATATCAGTTTCTGCTCTCATCTGCCACATGTCCAGCCAGGCTCACCAAGCACTCACCATCAGCGCTTCACCAGCCGATCAATCGGTGCGTCTCTATAAACAACACATTTCAGCGCTAGATCGCCTCTTATTTGGGGTGTTTTAAACATGTGAATCTTGTTTCATGCAGTGGCGGTGCTTGCCTTGAGCACTCAGCCCAGCGAGGGCTCAGCAATATGAATGAACTTCTTTTACGAGACTAATGGTGACCAAATACAACAGAGAGAGCATTAAATTCAGCGCTTTTATTTCCAACATGCACTCATTCATGTCTGTTTTATTTAATTCATGTAAAGTTACATCTTTATTAGGCTACGTGACTCTGAGTTTGTCTCTCTTTTTTAAAGCCAAACTGCATAAATAAACTACACATCAGGCATTTATGTCTCAAATCTCATTTGTGCATTAATGTCTGTTATGTTAAATAAAGTTGAATAACTAAAGTAAAGCAAGTAGTACATATACTTTACACCTGTGCACGCAGTAGTTGTTGTCTCATCTCTCCTCTGAGAATTCTGCCATTGCAGCACCGCGTCTAAACGCCCACAAGATGGCGCCGTTTATACAAAATATCGGCTTTATATCGGCCACCCTGCTCTCTAAGATATCGGCATCGGCCTTCAAAAAAACAATATCGGTCGACCACTAATTTAGAGTGCCTTATTTTATCAGTTACAATATCGATATTTGGCGCCAGTGTGTCGATTCTCGTAACGCACGCAGAAGGACAACAGTATATCGCCATATCAATATTTTGTCCCACCCCTAGTTTTGTATATAATGCTGCATTGTGTTGTGAGTTGTATGTTTTTACCATTCCTCTGTTTTTAACAGGTTGGGACCAGCATAGTTGAATACTTGAAGGAGGCTGGGCTCAGTAAACCCTTCCCCTCTGTCCTTGGTCTTGGGGACGACAGTCAGTGCCTTCAGGCCTGTGTAACTGCTGGCAAACAGGCACTACAGCAAAACACTCTCCTTGGTGCTGTGCACACATGCTTTAAACTTGATGTTTTGGACATCCATTTCCCGAAGCAGTGCGCACCAGTGTGGGAATCTGTGCAGACTGTTGTCTACTGACTCCCAGGAACAGAATCCCCTTCAGTAAGTGGATATGGGTCATGTGAAGCAGCACTGGAACCAAAACAACTAAAAAATATTACTCCAGTAAAATTACAATTAGGCCCTATTCATTTTCAAAATTACCTTAGTAAAAATACAAAGGGGATTGAATTACAGTGAATAAGAACCAAATCAATATGCAAATTATTCAGAATTAATATTTAACACTTTATCAACTATTCGTCCACCGATAAATTGAGATTAGGGTATTTTATCAATTCTGGACAGAATAATATCCCGTGGCCTACGGTAATAATATCATAAAATTATGATAACTCTGATTATGAGCAAGGTAACAGAATCTACAGTTTAAGGCAGTAACTTGTAATCACACAGCACAAGACACTTGTATGTAAAATCAACCAAGACTTTATTGAACTACTCTAATACACACAAACTAAACTAACGAAAACACACAAACATTCATTCAAACAGTGACAGAGAAAAGTGATGTTATTAACGGAGGGTGAATGGAGTCCCAAATGTCTAGCGTTAGACACTATTTCTTGACCGCAACCTGAGAGAATCAATCTACTAGCACTTTAATCTTAGTTCGTTTTCTTAATCAGATTTGCACCAGTTCAGCCAGAATTAGGAGATATTGTGTACTTGCGTTTGGATGCTCCTGTGAGCGCGTGCGTTCCCTTCTGTGACGAAGTTGCTGGAGAGGGAATCTCTGGCGCTGATTGGCTGGCAGTCGGTCGATGATGAGTTTCCTCTGAGTCTGGAGGAGCTGCCTGAGCGACTCTGAGAGGGTTTTCTTTGACGAAGTTCAACGAAGGATCTTACGGAAGAGTTGATGAGTTTTGAGTGAGCTCTTGGTGGTTTGAAGAGTATGTAAGCATACACGCTGGACGATGGAAAGGTCAGCACAAACATAGGCAAGAGCAAAAGTCACTGCAAAAGCAAGGCAAAAAGCAAGAGACAGGGGTAGCTGCAGCTTGGAGTAATGGCCGTGGCAAGAGGTTTCTCATTGGTCAAAGGAGTTTCCTCCTGGACAGAGTCAGAGCCATAGGCCCTGTCCCAATATCCGCACTTCCGCCCTTGTGCCCCTCAATGCGCGTTCTTGCTAAGGGGTGCAAGACCGTAGGGTGTCCCGATCCTCTAATGGTGTTCTCCAGGGGTGATCATCAGCGCACTTAATGCACCCCTTTCGCAAGTGTGCATCAGCGCTCACTTTGCTATAGACTATTACCCAGAATCCTTGTTGTGTCGTGACGTTTCGAACAGCTAACCAATGAGGGAGCAAAACGGTTGCTATGGTCGGACACCGGGGAAAACTCAGAAGAAAAAAGAAGCCGGCCGGCAAGAGGAAAAACAAATGGAGAAGAAATTTATTTTTAAGTGTAAGTGAAAATAGTTTTTTTTTTATCAGAATATGAGCGATAATAACATAATACATGATGATACAATGATTTCACTTTCTTTTGTCAGGGTCCGACGAGCAGACTTTCAATTTTATAAAGTTCAGGGCAGAGAATGAGCGGCTATTCACGGGGCACAGCAATGCCTCTAGCCAGGGATATGAGTAAGTTAACATGGCCATAAACATGAGCAGACAAGTGTTTTATTTGAAAGTAAGGGCTTCATTGCAAAGTGATCTAATGGATGAATGTGTGTCTTTCAGTGAAATTATCAAAATTATGGGGCTGGAGGGGAAAGTGACTAAAAAGTGAGTAAAAAGAAGTGGGAAAATCTGAAGAAAAAGTACAGGGTAATTGCACTTTCACATGTTTTGTAATTCTTATATTGTATTGATAATACAACAATACAATCGTTTTTAAACCTCTAGAACATTTCTGAGCAATGATATGTTAGAGAGAGGTTAAAGGGCACTATATGTCACTTTGAGTGATTTATGGCCCTTAAGCCCCGCCCCCTTTTTGACGTGGGAATTTTCCCACGCTTGCTCCTCCCTTATGGGCGTGAATTATTTATAATTAATTAATTATATATTTAATAATATAAAACGTTGTATAAAAGTTAAAATACACATGTTTAGTGTTATCACACATTTGTAAAATGTTAAAATGTCAATGAAAAAAGTTTAAATTGCATAATCTTAAAGCTATCAAAATGTATTAGTATTAAGACATTAAACAAATATTAAAACATATCAAGTGCATAAACACATACGTACGTTTAAAAAACTAACTTACGTTTTTACAAGTCCGTTTTGTTGAAAGAAGAACAAAAGTTTTTTATCCGTCTCCAAAGGCTTTTAACTCCAAAAATGACAAAATCCGAAAAAGCGAATAGTTCTATTTTCTAACATACATTTAAAGAAAAAGCTGTACTTTTACAATTACATTGTGTTTAAAGGTGTATAAAACATTGTTTAAAGTTTAAATTATATTTTCTTAAAGATATCAAAATGTGTTAGTATTAAAACATCTAAAACAACATTTTAAAGATGTTAAAACATTAATGAAAAAAGTTTAAATTATATTTTCTTAAAGATATCAAAATGTGTTAGTATTAAAACATCTAAAACAACATTTTATGTTAAAACATAAATGTTAAAACATTGAAAAAGCAATATTCAGCTCCGGACCGTGGGAATTTCCCATGGTCCCCTTCCCTACAAACATCCCCACCCCTCCCCACTTCTGGTCAGGTTATGTGACCGCGGGAAATTTTCCCACGATCCACATTAAAACATCTAAAACAACATGTATTAAAATTATAATCAAGCAAATAGTTCTATTTTCTAACATACATTTGAAGAAAAGTTGTACTTTCACAATTACATAGTGTTTAAAGGTGTATAAAACATTGTATAAAGTTAAAATAAACGTCTTTAGCGTTCATACATTTGTAATTAATTAATTATAAATAATTCACGCCCATAAGGGAGGAGCAAGCGTGGGAAAATTCCCACGGTCACGTGACCTGTCTGGAGGTGGGAGGGATGGGGTAGAAAGGGGCAGGGCAAGCGTGGGAATATTCCCACGGTCATAAAGGGGGCGGGACTTAAGGGCCATAAATCACTCAAAGTGACATATGTAGCCCTTTAACCTCTCTCTATTATGGATGCCTCCACTATCCAAATTAACGTTAATCGTATACAATCATAATTCCTTATACAAATACTTTTTTACGTTTTAACGGTACAGATTCTAAGCAATTGTAAGCAAATCTAAGACATTTATGTACTCCACACAGATAAAAATCATTGAAATCGGTGGAGAGATGAAAAAGTTATAAAAAAGTTGCAGCTTTCCCATTTACTCTCATTTCTTTGCAGGCTACTATTGCCACCGTTAATATGGCGGCACCACTGACGTATCGCAGCAGCTGACCAAATACAAGTTATTTCGAATTCACATGACATTTTCCTCTTTGTAAATTCAATATACCTTTACATTAAGGTCTGTGAAGCATTACCCTGCTAAAAAAACAACAACAGCATAGACTAGCATAATTCCCATGACACAACATATGCTGGTCTTGCTGGTTTTTCCAGCAGGGAAGTACACCACACAACTAAAAGCATTACCAAAAAACTATTGATTTCTTACTCAAATGTATTAGAAATTATAAATACATAAAAACTCATTTAGTGATGAAACCTGAATCGAAAGGCAAACAATCGAAAGGCGAACAAAACTTACCTGATAATGTGTCCACGAGTGTAAAGTACAGTAAATTACGAAGATTTCGTAACTTAAATGCTGTAACGTTACTGGGCCTAAAATCCGAAGATGAAAGATACGTAAGTTAATACAACTGTAAAAAGATATACAATTGTAAAAGATGTAACGTTAATAGAATTAGACAGTAGGTAAACATTAGTTAAACATTTGCGACTGGAAGTTTGCTGTAGATTCGGACATGAAAATAAAATAAAAACATGTTAACAAAATATGTTAGCGAATAAATAAACAAATAGATATTATATTGTTTACATTTTTAATCGTTACAGTAGCCTGCATTTCTTACAGATAAAAAAAAACCTTTACCCAAAGATTTCGTATGGTGATGGATGAATCCAAAGTTAAATTTGACTTCGATCTTTAGATAGGTTTTTTGATTTCTGAATCGGAGAATCGATAGGCTCAACGTGGTAAGTAGGGGAGAGTGGGGTGAGTTGTGCCAGTTTTTACTCAAAGTGACTTTAAAGTGAGGCCATGGCAGTAATGCCTTCAACTTAAGGATGCACATATATTTCAGGATGTGGTGCATCCCTGAGAACAATAACTTTGGATCTGAAATAAATTGTTTCAGAAATATAGCTCTTGGGAAAAAAGTGGTCTCATGGCACAACTTGCCCCTGGTGCGGGGGAAGTTGTGCCTTTGGGGGAATACATTGGGGGTAAATTGTGCCAGTGATTTCTGAAGTAAAACAGAACATTTTAATGTTATGAACCGTAATGCTATATGAAAGCAAGATAAATTCAATACAAAATTACTGTTTTAAGGTTTATTTAGATATTGTCACCCTGGAATACCATAGCATGCGTTTATCCTACTATGGTCAATTGCATAGGGATTTTGTATTGAACATAACTCTGGATCACAGTGTCATAGAGACAAGGGGGCGGGCTCATTTTACTCAGACGACCAATCAGTCTCTCAGGATCATTGTGAAGCTATCAAGCTACGCCCTAGCAACCATTTAGAGCACCATAGCAACACAATATATGATATTTGTGAATCATTTCAGGCAAAAAGGCTTTGGCAATAGATGCCTGTTGACATAGCGCTGTCTGTCAATTATGTAACATATAAGAATAAAGTGACTAGGCTAATTTCTAAACATCCTATTGTGACATAGGCCACTTAAAAATGGAATAAAACTTCTCTTTAATAACATAGAGCAAACTCAAAACTGAAATCAGTGTTAGCTAAATTAAACAAATAACAGGCAGGCCCAAGTAAAACAATGATGAGGCATGCCCATCTCCTCACTTGTCAAGATTATCCCCTCTGAGAATGTTGGTCTAGGTTAGTGGTTCTCAACGGGGGTGGTACCGCCCCCCAGGGGGCGTTCAGAGAACAACGGGGGGCGTTGGAAGCAAGATTTTTGAAAGGGGGGCGTTCACGAGTTTAAATATGTAACGCAAATTTTTGTTCATTTACTTTTATTCATTTTAAGCATTTAGTAGTTGTAATAAACACTGTAAGTGGGCTATTTAAAAAGTGTTAGGACTATGTTTTTGTTAAATTATGTTGTAAAACATATGCGCAGAATGTGATGTGATATATTGTGTGTGCACGCGCATCTATGGTGCGCGTGAAAGAATACCTCAGCAGCGCTCAAAAAAAAAAAAAAAACAACATTCGTCCACACCCGCTCTAGTCCTGACCGCAAGTCCACCGTCAGTGTTGTAGGTAGGCACTAGGCAGGTTTTTTGTCTTCATTTCTATTGCATTACGATTGAAAGCAGTATCAATAATGTAAAAAAAATATGATGTGGAGTCAAGTTCGGGTATGCGTATATGCTGCGAGTGTTCTCACCGCGCGCGCTTGTTGTGATTCGAGGAGTTTTGACGAGTTGTATTTTGACGACTTGATATTATTTCTTATTCAAAAGTTTAGAAAAAAAATTATAATTATAAAATAATTAAATACTTATTCATAATTTTTCAAAAAGTTTAGAGCCTAACATTCTAAAATCTTCCAGTTTTATGCGACATGTAGCCTATCGTTACTTTTGCAACGACTAGAGCTATTATTTTTCCAGTCATAGACCAGCGCTCAAGCACTGACTAGAATCCAGCGCTGATAAGAATCAGCATTCACGCGCTCAAAAATGTGTTTGGCGCTGACAACAATCCGGTGGTGCCGAGAATCCAGCGCTTACTAGAATCATGCAGCGGAGGAATGGAAAGTTGACAAGCCATTAAAAAGTATTGACTTAAGAAACACTTATATTTTTTGAAATATTTTCAATAAATCATGTTTCCATTCACTCTGGCGACGAATTTTAAAATTAATTAAACTATATTCTATTTATAAGGTCAAACTTTTACATTTTTAGGCATTAACTAATTCAAATCCCAAATGCCAAAATGTTTTCTTTGTTCACCAAGTAATTTACTGGTCAGGCATTATTGTTAACTCACAAGACAGTAAGGAGAAAATGACAATTTGATGGATAAATAAAATATATTCTGCAATCACATTTTGGTAATGTATTCATTCCGCCATCACATCTGAGCAGGAAACACTGCTTGGGTAGTTTCAAGATATACAAATAATTAATAATACAATAATAATGTAATTGTTCATATGTGTTTATTCTTGTTAGAAGATTTTTTTTACAGATTATGAACACAAATTAATCACAACAAACCAAATTAATTGTAATTGTATTAATTATACCATTGAAGAAAACAAGCTGATACCATGGTATTTTAGGCCTACAATTCTAACATAATTTTTCATGAAAAATCAAGATTGTATTTATTTATTTTTCGAAAGTAAGGTTAATGTAAGCAGCTTCTTGCAATACTCTCCTAAATGTGTAATAAAGCCTAAGTGCAAACATTACCACTTTAATGACCGTCCTTTATTTTTCAGTGCATTTGTTTTACAATATATGGCTATTACTGTCATGGGATTAATTTTATAACTATTATTATGTAGTAGTGTAATGTAGACAGACACAACTAAAAGAGGTTTGAATTTTTCTTTGTACACTGAATATGGGTTGGCACTTTTAATTTTGAACTCTCAAAGTGC
Source organism: Abramis brama (assembly GCF_963993115.1). Lineage (NCBI taxonomy): Eukaryota > Metazoa > Chordata > Actinopteri > Cypriniformes > Leuciscidae > Abramis > Abramis brama. The sequence continues at coordinate 3,725,299 of NC_139966.1, forward strand.
ACCAGATTGATGAATTTAACATTAAAATGCACAAAATTTTCTTACGGGGGGGGCATGCCCCCGGACCCCCCTAGAAGGCATGAGGTCCACTCACCACAGATTTACCAAAATCCTATGAGAAATACTGGTATTGCTATGTCAATGCAATTTAGAACTTGTTTTTTGGATGAATCACTGTGGAGTAAAGTTCAGTTGTATTAATAAAAGACAATTTTGCACTTATTTCATCTATTAACTCTCACTCGTTCATGCTCGATCAGTAGTTTGGGGGTGGGGGGCGTTCAGGGACCTGGATATTGGATAGGGGGCGCTGGCCCAAAAAAGGTTGAGAACCACTGGTCTAGGTGGTCTGGATCTGGCACAACTTAACCCAGGCCCTTTGGCACAAATCACCCCAGACCCACAAGTTTGAAAAACTAGCATGATCCAGCAGTTAAGATCCAACTGTTAAGAGCAGTTAAGATCCAGCATGTTTTAAGAGTCATGCTAACTGTATAGACTCATTGTGTAGCCTACTAAAGCACTAAAACATGTGTGAAATGTTTTCAAACTTGTCTATAATTGTTCAGACACTACAATCAAAAAACCTTAATCATAGAAATTTTACTTTGAAAGGGAAAAAACAGTTTTTTGCACTAAAATGTGCTTAACTCTCATGCCATGTGTCTCTCTTCTTTGGAGGACGAGTAAAAGTGATTGCTTTTCAAAATGATGTGGTCACATGACCAATTTCTTCTATGGTTTTCCAGAAACAAGGGTGGAACTACTTCCCCCCCTGGCACAAATCACCCCACTCTCCCCTACCGCCGCGAGAGCAATTCAAAAGCACAGGGAGCCGTTTACTTTCTAATCGTTCTCGCGATACTTTGATGTCACTGATAGATCTTTTGCAAGTAGACGTCACAGTCACGTCACTGCAAGCTGTGCGCGCAATGTGGTGGCGAAAAAATAGTGGAAAAGAATTATACATGAGTGAAACGAGAAAGATAACTCACAAGAAAATGTCTTGTTGTGCTGTTGAGTGTCAGAATAGGAATGCAAAAAAAAAATGCCCATCATTTTTATAGAATACCATCGTCAGAGGGTTTTCACCGACGTCACGTTCTGGGCGGTAACCCGGATGCGCGGCCATTATGGAGGCACTCGGATGTAAACAACAGCATGGATTGCACTGTTTATGTACTACTAAACACATTGTTACACTAATAAACCACGGAAAAAACACGTGGAAGCTGCGGAATCATATAGAGAAGGAATAGAGTAGGAAAGAGCGCGAAATTTTGACAAACTAAAGTTAATATGTGGTAAAGATCTGAAAGAGCTAGCTTCTCTAGCCCTTACTGCAATTCTTCTTTCTATTTCTTATCCCGACATAGGCTAAGTACGTTCAGATTGTAAGTCCAAAAAAGCACATGAAATCCGTTTCAAGCTACATCCGTATTTGGTTAGGAATCCTATTCAAATCACATATCAGGACATCAGATTTCGCAAGACAACATCTCTATTGCAAATGCAAACCCCTCCATCAACGCAACGTCATTGCCATATTGCCAAAGAGCTGCATGGACACACACATCGGATCTGAACATTAAACATCATGTGGACATCATTTTAGATCAGATTCCAATCGGATACAAAGATAATCGGATTTGGACTGACAGTGTTAATGTAGCCATAGTTTAACTACTTTACGTCAACATTTTAGCCATAGTCAACGTTTCATTTGTGTGGCTGATGCTGTGCCTCTCTCAACCACAAACGCCTTCTTTCATCAGTTTTTTGCACTCTTCTCTTTAACTTTTGACAGTCTATAGAACTCGAAATGTTTTTTCTCGCTACGACCGGCTAGTACAGACCAAACCTCGACAATTTTTCAGCAGCAATAATCAGCCAAATTTGCGAGTCCGTTCAGTAGTTCAGTGGCATTGTTTACGTTCAGTGCCTCCAAAATGGCCGACTTCCGGGTTGATGACGTGTAGTGAAAACCAGACTGGAGTGATTAAATAATCTGAAATTTTATTAATAATTAGAATAGAAAATATTAAGAGAAGATGTCCGGTGTTCTGTCAAAGTCTCTTCCCTCTATGTGTTTCTTTTCATCACGTTACGTTTACAATTTATTTAGAAAGATTAAAGATTTGAATGGGTTAAATTTAAAAAGCAATAATAGCATGTTTTCAATATTATAATTTATTAAATATTTCATAGTTTTTCCGTTTTCTATTATTTCCTTTCTATTTTTACCTTATATCGTATAGCATGTGTCTTCTTCCTTTTTGTCCCTACTGTTTGTTCTAAAATTATGTTTACATACTTAATAAATATAGAAAAATAGCACACACACGCACGCACGTTGTAAAGTGTTATTAATATATAAACAGGCCTATGCATATTAACTTGTATGTAAACATAATAGTTTTATAATAGTTTAAGAACAAACAGGTAGGCTATAAATATTAGGAAATAATATAAAACAGGAAGATTATGAAATATTTAATAAATGATATTAGATAGAATACATGATAGTATTGCTCTTTATATGTACTATAGAGATTCATATTGCAAAAATAATTCATTTACTAATAAAGAACAGTACATATACATTACATACATGCACACATCTCAGTAGCCAAGCCATTTAAACTTTTAATCTATCTAAAAAATAAACGTAACGTGATGAAAACGCAGGAACCGGGACCATAACAATCACAGTTTAACACTTCACACTGCCACAAGTTGGGCTCCGCCCACAAAATACGTCATCTCTGTTTGCAAACACGCAGAAGCATAGATATATATATAAACACTAGATACCTCGTACGCGCTGTTGGCCAATGGAGGTCGACGTCCGCACACGGCGGCCATCTTGCGACAGGGTGCTCGCTCACTCGTTTAATGGTGCATGTACTTTAAAATAACCATAACTTGCTCAATTTTCTACCGATTTTCAAACGGTTTGGTTTGTTATAAACGTCAGAGATGTAGTTACGACACTGCATACATAAACTGCATACATATGAAAAATTATAACATGCATGTTCAAGCATTCGGAATTATAGCCATGTTAATAACGTTTGTAAGAAACCAAACCGTTTGTAAATCCGTCGAGATTTCAGCGAGATATGAGGATTTGTGTGCGTGCTGATCATTCACCTTAATGCACAGAGCACTGCCGTAAGATGGCCGAACGATGATGCCGGAAGTGACTGCGCCATAAGACATCTAGCGTTTATATATGATATCTATGCGCAGAAGGTCTATAAGCCTGTTTATTTTTGGACTCGATTCCCAGACAGTCAGGTAGGATATATAATAGAATAACGTTTTTTTAATTAAATTAATTAATTTACCTTTTAAGTACGTGAAGCCATGAGGTTGCATATTCCGGTACAGTAGGTGGCGATATGCACCTTGCTTGCGACCCGCCAAATACCAAGAGAGTGAGAGATAGTGAGTTGAGTGTCCGTCCTTCATGTAATATATCAGATGTTCCTTTTTCGTCTTTAATCAAAGATGAACCGGCCCAAAAGAAAGATTATGAAGCCGTCGAAGTACAGGACGGTGGGTGAAAACGCCACATCCACTGAAGTCGTGTGTGGGAGCAGCATGACCACCACTGTGTCACCACGGGCGAAGCCTTAAAATTTTACTTTACTTTTTCCCAGGATAACCAATCAAATATATTTTTGTTCTATAATGTTTTCTGATTATTATTTAGAATTTTTTGAATTTTTTATGATACTTTGCATTAATTATATAATTTTTATGAGCTATTTTTTCCATTAGAATTAATATATATATTTTTATTTTATTTATTTTATTTTATTTTTCAATAAATGCAACATTTCACATCAAAATAGAGTGCAGGCCTAAAAAAAAAAAAAATTTCAAGTGAGAAGAGCGCCATCTAGTGGCTTAAAAATGTATTAATTTGTGTCATGTCCTATAACCGCCTATAGGCGGCCTATAGCTTTTTTATTTATTTATTTGATTTATTCCCATTCGGAAAGAACATTTTTTATTACTAAGCAACCACTGAATGGAACAACACAAATTATATATCATTTTAAAGCTTAGGATCTCAGCTTTTTAATGCATCTAATTACATTTATTAACTCCTAACGAGTGCTGAGTAATCCCTCTAAAACCGAGTGTACCGCCAGCAGGCGCCACCTAGCTGCGAAAATATTCTTTACCATATTTTTTAAAAATCTTGCCTTGATTAACACAAAGTTGATGTCATTTGAAAGCTTAGAGTCTGAACTTTACAGTGATGTATCCACTTTGAAAAACTCTTAAGTATTGCTGAGTTATTTGCTGATAAATAGAATTTCTTTTTTTTTCATAATCTATAAAATAATGTACTGCAATGTGTCAAAAACATCATACAGCTCATGAAACATTCACAGATCATTGAAAATGGCACTTCATTTTTTACAGCATATTATTACAATTAAAATGAGCCCAAAATTAACATAATCTATTGCTTTTATGACAAGATATTCTTCATGGAGAAAAAATTGTCCATGAGGGGGTGTCAAAGACTGTACAAAAAGGCTATCTCTTTTCCAAATGCTGAAACTTTTGATTCCTTTATCCAAAAATGATTATTTTTTTATCCAGATGCAGCTAACATGTAGGGGGACTTCACTAAAAAAGAATTTTCCTCCTACCTTATTTCCTTCCTGAGTTATTCCATGACAAATAAGAAAGACATGCAAAATCATAATAAAAATGATATATATATATTGTATTTTATCCGCTGTTTCTTGGCAGGACAATGTCCAAATGTAATGTAATTTATATTTTCAAAAAATTTAAAAAGAGTTCTTTCAAACGATACCTACCTTTTGACTCTCCTTGCTACAGTTTTGGAGTTATTATGATTATATAATTTTTATATAGTTTGGGGCAAAATTTGCTGTTTCAGTCTTACCAGTTCATTTCTCTGTGTGTGTGTGTGTGTTTGGGTGTGTGTGTGTGTGTGTGTGTGTGGGGGGGGGGGGGGGGGTCTTATTTGCACTCTTGATGTTTTAGAGTGTCACCCCTTCATTGCTGTACACTTTTTTTCAGCACAGTGGCTGATCTGTAGCTTGTACCACCAAAAGTTTCTCTTTTTTTCCTATTTTTTTCCTAATAGTTTTCCTATTTTTTCGTATTTCCCATTCATTTCCTATGTTCCTATGGGAGGAAGCTAAGTGTGACTTTTTTTTTTACGACCCTTTAACATATCAGAATCATCTCCTTGATTTTTTTGTGTGTTCATATAGGTAATAAAACAAAAGTCACCAAGTTTCACCCCCATCCGATGAAGCAAAAAAATTCAACAATTCGAAACGTTAAAGTTTTCGCCCGTTTTCGGGCGAAGAAGCCCAGATGGTTAAGTGTAAGATTGGGGAGTAACATTACCTTTCACAATATTGCAGCATCACAATCTTTCCAAATTGAATATTTTCAGCACAAACTTTCCCATTGTAAAGATATTGGTATGCTATTATAATTGCGCATTGAATACCCGTCACCCCCGAGCAACAACACAAAATGATTAAATATATTTTCTTATGATATATCAGGCCACTTATTAATTTCATCCTCCCATTGGTTCATACATGGCAAGTGTAGTAAATGTTTACCCTAACTATTTAAATCATGTTTTATGCATACTCCCATGAATATTGAAACGGACGTCAAGGGAAATACGTCACACCACTTACTTCCGCGTTTGAAAATAAGGTGGATAGATGTGCAATATTTATTTTTATGAAGTCTATGATGCTATGTAGCCACAACTTCATATTTATTATGTATATTATCATTCCAACATTAATTTGTAATGCAATAAGTTTGTTTATAAATTAGGTACAAGAACATTGTTCAACGGAACTTGATGAATTGTGTTTGGACATATTAACAAGTGCATTTATAATGTACAGTACCAGTGATGTTTAGTTCCTCAATTTGATGTTTTAAAAAAATAGGAAAGTGGTCACAGGTATAAGCCCTGGAGTAGAGCAGGAGTAAAATTTAAACGTCTAACCTTTCTTTTTTTCTTTTTTCTTTCAAAGATAAGATTATCACTCTTAAAGCAGAGATCACTGCTGTGATTTTTTGAAAAAGGAAATTGAAAAGATGAAGTCTGCTGTCCCATCTGCAATGGCACAAAGATATACTGTTCCTATAGTGTCACAGCCCTCAGGTTTGTGTTTCATGCTTTTTTGTTTTTTGTTGCTGTCAGAACAACTATACCTTTTTTAAAAACATTTTCTGCTGCACTACAGTCATTATCACTATAAAATATCACAACCCCCCCATGATCTGCCTCAAACTTCACCGAAATGTGTTTTCTTCAAATTTACAGTTACTACAGTAATATCAGGTGGCACAAAATGTTTTAGAGTGGAGGATTGTTCGACAACTTAAAATTCAAGGTGTAGCTTGCAAAGAACATGTATATTCATATTTTTGCAGTGCTGCAAGACCAATGGGACTCCATCAACTCCTCAACTTCAGAGTCCCAAGTGGAAGTTAAGAAAAAGAAGAGCAAGAAAAGAAAGAAGAAGAAAAGCAAGAGAAGCAAATAAAGGGAGGGGGGGGGGGGGGGGGGTATAATGTGTTACTTTGTTGTTTGAGTATACTGTAGAAAAGACAATGTTTTATTAAGATGAAAAAGTGTTTTTAATTTTTTTTGTAAAATAAAAGTCAGAAATTAAATGGGATCCTTTATTGTATATTTACTGCACTTACCCTGTAACTACACAGAACAAGGGGGTAACAAGCGCCACTTTAATTTACAGCCCGCAGGAGTTACACTTACCCTGTAACTACACAGAACAAGGGGGTAACAAGCGCCACTTTAATTTACAGCCCGCAGGAGTTGCACTTACCCTGTAACTACACAGAACAAGGGGGTAACAAGCGCCACTTTAATTTACAGCCCGCAGGAGTTACACTTACCCTGTAAATACACAGTTGAAACGGGTAACAAACACTACTTACTATGTAACAATACGAAACAACACTATTTGCTCAGTAATTACAGAGAAAGGTACTCTTATAAAAAAAAAAAAAAAAAAAAAAAAACGTTTTAATTACACAGTATATTTGCCCTGACATTTAAGTGTCATTGCAATACAATGTGATAAGGTAAGTACTAAGTACTACATGGTACGTTCTAAATTAAAATCATAGCAGAAACTTTTTTTTTTTTGTCTTAACGTTAAGTAGTTTAGTAAGAAAAGCCAATAAATTCTTTTTTTTTTATCATACTGTGCTTACATACAGCCATATATATGTTTAATTTAAAACCCACAGATGTCAAAATTACCCTGTAACTACATTGCACAAGACCATATTTTGCCAGAAATGTGATAAAAACTTTAATATACAACAGACGTACAATTTTTGCCTGGAATATATTAACAGAATAGGTACCTGTTAGTTTTAAAATAATTACATTATAAAAAATTTGCTTGTATATCTGGTTGTACCCCTTTATTACCCAAAACTTAACATATTGTTCCCTTATACCTACACGGAGGTACACTATAATTACAGAAACGTACACCGTAATTTTGGTTTACTCATGAAGTTCTTTGCAGGTTGTATATCTGCTTGTTACCCCTTTATTACCCAAAACTTTACATATTGTTCCCTTATACCTACACGGAAGTACACTATTATTACAGAAACGTACACAGTAATTTCGGTTTACTTACGCAGTTGTTTGCGGATCGTAATATAAAGTGTTACCAAAAAAACTAATGCGTCATTGTACCCAGAACTTCTGAAAATGCACTTCTGAATGCGTCTCTGTCCCCAGCACATCTCAAACCAAACTGACGCCCATGACTTATGGTCACATACAGGGCGCTCGTGCATTAATCTTCATCAGTCATTAATGTGCTCCTCTCAGTAATTAAGACACAGATGTAAGTGTGGAAACAATTATGAATGTGAGATACTGACTTTGTATTTAGAGGATTGATACAAATACAGAAAACTAATTCTTTAATTACTAATTGATTACTTAGGCCATATATCTTGAAAATGAAAGATACAGTTTAATTTAATCAGAGAAAGCTGACTGACAAAGAGTATTGACATAGACACATCAGAAACACATGAAATAAAAGGCAAGTTTACTTAAATTAAAAGTTACTATAATATTTAGAATGTTCAGTGATTGTTAATAAAAGATAAACATAAACATCTGTCAATTTCAGGCTTATTAAATAAATGTAAAAAAATATTTTTACTGTATGCTGAATGACTATAAATACAAATTTCATCCCCAGAAATTTAAAAATAATAAATATATCCAACAAATAGAGGCATCAGTATCAGTGTTTGTCACACTGGCCTTCATTCTAGTACTGGAGTACAGCAAACATGTAAAAGATCTGTCTTAATGTCTTTAGCTGCATTCATTTGGAGATTCAAATGAAATTTCACTATTTAATGTTGGGTGTGATTAATCTCAGTGTGTGGTTAATTCATTAATTTGTTTAATCGGTCGACAGCAATTGTTTCTGCATATTTGATATAGTCAAAATATTATGTCATCACAACGAGTCCATCTTAGCAGACCAGCTCAGACTAAACTGGTCCTGTCGGGTTGAGATTTTGAACACTAAGATTCTGCCTGCAGACCAGCACACACACGAGAGGGTCTGACATCAGTCTCACACTCAACAAGAAATGAGGAATAAGCCAAACATGAAGAGACAGAGGAAAGAATAAGAAAACATTGGGCAGTAAAAGCATCAGCACAGTGAATATGAACACAACCCAAATATGACGATCTGGTTTTCTGGATGTGTGAGAGTGACGATCAGAAAAACACCAAGCTAAACTAGATATTATCCATGTGATCACTGATATAATGAACACTAAAACATAAAAAAAGAAATTATACATTGGATTCAAAAAAAATCCACCGATAATGATACAGAGAAACACCAGTATGTAGCAAGTGATGGGACAGGGTGAAGAGAAACCCGAAGCAGTGTGCAGTGGACATTTCACTGAAAGAATTCCCTCTAGCGCCACCAGCTGGTTCAGGAGGAGACCACAGAGTCTTGATGAGGACCATAAAGATACAGAAACACGGAATGTCCAATTTCCATTCCTGTAGAACTCATTTAAGACAAGTTTTAACAGTATATAGGGACTCAAAAAAATCTCAATAAAGTCAGTGAGAAGGAGGGGGATGATGAAGGCTGAAATACGGTGTCCATTCTTTCTGTGATGAATTAGATCGCTGGCAGACCAAACAAGAGCTGGTAGACCTGCACACACACCAATGATGATGAAGATGGACCATCTGACATTTATCTGTAGCCGGACCAGATTCCGGTCATATATATCATTTTCCATATTCCAGCCATATCTATAATTTTCCATATTCCAGTCATATATATAATTTTCCATATTCCAGTCTGTCTTTGATCTGTTTGCGATATCCAGCTGAAAATATGTAATTAAATGAAAAAGTGAAGAATTAGTATCTGCTGAATAAATGCTGAGCAACTTTCAGAAGTCACAAAACTCATTCCAGCTGAACATACAACTGAGAATATTCAGACTGAAAATATTAATGCATTCTACCCTTATGAAACAAAAATATATGATGAGAATATACTGCAAAATATAATGCGATTACATATTACATTTCCATATATGGGAAACTAGTGCTTATATTTTTCAATATGCTACAATTTATGCATTGACTGTGTCTGTATATTAATACATATAACATATTTATAAATGAAGACAAAAAATAACATTACATGTAATATTCACAAAGTTTTATCCTTTATTGTGTACAAATACTGCACATACATGTTCCCAGAAAGATATGAATGCATGTTCACACACACACACACACACACACACACACACACACACACACACACACACACACACACACACATTTAGCTTCAAACAATGTTTAAAAAACTAGTATGAATTTTTGACGGTCACTTTTTAGCACATTTACAACAATATTTGTCAACTTAGAGATATTTTAAATAGTTAAATCTAAATATTAAATGTTAAACCTAAATGTTAAATCTAAATGCTAAATCTAAATGTTAAATCTAAATCTAAATGTTGAATCTAAATGTTAAATCTAAATGTTGAATCTAAATGTTAAATCTAAATGTTAAATCTAAATCTAAATGTTGAATCTAAATGTTAAATCTAAATGTTGAATCTAAATGTTAAATCTAAATGTTAAATCTAAATCTAAATGTTGAATCTAAATGTTAAATCTAAATCTAAATGTTGAATCTAAATGTTAAATCTAAATCTTGAATCTAAATGTTGAATCTAAATGTTGAATCTAAATGTTAAATCTAAATCTAAATGTTGAATCTAAATGTTAAATCTAAATGTTGAATCTAAATGTTAAATCTAAATGTTAAATCTAAATCTAAATGTTGAATCTAAATGTTAAATCTAAATCTAAATGTTGAATCTAAATGTTAAATCTAAATGTTGAATCTAAATGTTAAATCTAAATGTTGAATCTAAATGTTAAATCTAAATCTAAATGTTGAATCTAAATGTTAAATCTAAATGTTGAATCTAAATGTTAAATCTAAATGTTGAATCTAAATGTTAAATCTAAATGTTGAATCTAAATGTTAAATCTAAATCTAAATGTTTAATCTAAATCTAAATCTAAATGTTGAATCTAAATGTTTCGGGTGAAACTTGAATTTGCATATTAGTTAAATATTTAGTTTCACCCGAAACATTTAGATTCAACATTTAGATTTAGATTTAACATTTAGATTCAACATTTAGATTTAGATTTAGATTTAACATTTAGATTCAACATTTAGATTTAGATTTAACATTTAGATTTAGATTTAACATTTAGATTTAATATTTAGATTTAACATTTAGATTTAGATTTAACATTTAGATGTAACATTTAACATTTAGGTGTAACATTTAATATTTAGATTTAACTATTTAAAATATCTCTAAGTTGACAAATATTGTTGTAAATGTGCTAAAAAGTGACCGTCAAAAATTCATACCAGTTTTTTAAACATTGTTTGAAGCTAAATGTGACAAAATGTTGCTGTTATTTTCAGCGTGAGCCGCTTTACAAACGGCATCCCATGTATATATATAGTGCTTTTGAAAATATGAAAAATGTGTAATGTAAATAATTAAAAAATATATATTACAATATATTTTTCTCTACATATGTGTGTTTATGTTGCATGAATAAATATGTCTGCATTATATTACACATGCAGTACCATATCTGATCACATATACATTTATATATAATGAAGTGTATTACTGAATAAAATTACATACATTATGATATATTAGTAAATAAATTGTCACATATTTTTCGATATATAAAAAGCAGCAATTCCCTATGTATTATTTAATATATTGTAATATATTAACACAACATATGTCACAACACAATATGTATATTTTCAAATATACTGTTAAACCATTTCATATATTGATCATTCACATATAGGGAATTATATATTTTCATAAGGGTAGTCTGTATCACATCATGTCAGTTCATCTTTAATAACTAAAAGTGAAGTAAAATAAACAACCATGTCTTACCTAGATATATTCAGGAGATTTCTGCAGCGCTGTGCTCATGGCATGAGAACGTCTGCAGTCTTGCTTGATTTCTTCTCTCGTTCTGACTGTGTTTTTGCTCTTTCTTCTCTTTTCTACTGCTGGTTTCTGGTTTATCTGCTGGTTTGATCTCAGATCTCACATGTAAGCTCTGACTGTGGTTTCAGTAAGAAAAACGGATAATATCTACTTAAACCATCTTTACTTAAATGTTTAAAAGCTTTAAGTGAAATTATATAGTACCTCTGTAAATGTAGTGTAGAAAAATTAAGTCTTTCACCATGATTTTCTGTTATTCATTAAGTTTTTTTATTAAGTTTTATTATCATATTGGGAATTTGTCCTCTGCATTTAATCCATCCAAGTTAGTGCACACACATTAGGAGAAGTGAGTAGTGACATTACCTATCATTCTTGAGAATTGAACCTGCGACCTTTGGGTTACAAGTCTGACTCTCTAACCATTAGGCCCCCAATAGAGAAAAGATCATATTAATATAATAGACACAGACTTGTAGTGGAAATAACATTAATTGACATACCCTTGACGTTTAATTGATGTAAAAAGGCCTATCACTGAAACCACAGTCAGAATTTGTGAGCTGAGAACTGCAACCACACACAGTTCAAAACCACCAGATAAAACCACCAGAAACCAGTGGAAGAGCAACACATTCTCACTCTAAAGAAGGGCCACTTTCTTCAAATGTATATTTATTATAATGATGCATACAGTTAGTGTTGGCGGTATGGTTCTGTTATGGGCAAATCCATGCGCCCGTCTATGCAGCCATGCCTGAACAGAGCGGCGAGAGCAGCAAGTAAAACCCCCTGGGGTAACTTAACACATCCAGTAATCATGCATACATAATTACAGTCACAGTTTACATGATTGTTGTAAACAAGCCAAAATACATGAAAGATGATACAATGAAATTAACTATGACAGTAATGAACATAATTGATTATATTACAGATTCAGCTAGGTGGAGCTGGGGATGGAGGGGGAGTTAGATGCAGTGTGCAGATAAGCAATAGAGAGGCTGAAACAATGGGGATTTAAAGGAAACGCTGAGATGAGTGTCACAACTGGATTGGTAAACGTCAGGAACTGACTGTCAGCTGGTGCAAGCTTGACTGATGTGGCCAGCCTGAACTAATGTGAAGCTCAATATTGGCAAATTGGTGGCTAATTCATATAAATTTGTATGATTTCAATGCTTGCTTACCTTTAAAAAATTTTTTTTACAATTCACATTGTACAAATTCATCACCTACCGCATAAATTTCCTATTTTTCAGTGAGATTTCAGTTTTTTCCTAATTGCTTTATCTTCAATTTCAAATATTTTTTTTCTCAAACCAGTAAATTCAGATCTCTGATCTCAGTTTACACCAGATTTGAATTTCTTATTCTTTTAATAAAAGTGCACATGGCACATGAATAAAGAGTAAGTACATTTGTCTACAGTTTGCACAATAACTAAAAGCACGTGACTTGCTGATCAAAACTGATGGGCTGATTCTTAGTGAAATTGCCATGCTCATCACATCTTATAAACATTCATTCAGAATTCATGTCACACTGACGTTCTGTTGGCAAGAATCATCTAAGTTTAAGGAAAAAATATAGCATTGTAATACATAGAAAGAGGGAACCTGTTGTATGACGCCGCTGAAGGATCTGAAGGGTTTCAATAACAACCTGTTTTAATTTAAGTTTCATTTTCTTTATTATTTTAAAGATTATTTTCTTTGTTTTTAAAGACAACGTAAAAAATGAGACATACTCTCCTGATAATGTTGACATTGATTATACATTGACTTGTAGTCGACAGGATCATCACCTGCCTTATGTCCTGCTCCCTGATTACTGCTTTATCAGGTAATCATTCATATTCATGAATCTGTATTCAATTTGAGGAATGTAACTGATCTCCATTCAGTTTAGCCTGTTCCTGCTGAAACACAATAACAAAAAACTACATCTTCTGTTTAGGAGAAAGTGACTGACATGGCTATTTTGTGATATTTAATGAGATAAAGGTCTACAAAAGGTGAATCTGCAGCTTTACAGAAATTTTCATTGGAAAAAAAACTAAGCTCTTTTATTATAAAGGATAAACTTGTCATATGAACACTATGTAGTTTAAAGGTGCCATAGAATGGATTATTTTATTATTTTATAATGTTTCCTGGGGTGCCCTTATAATGTTAGTATGTTTTTTAGATCAAAATTTGTTATAATTTAGAAATAAAAGGCATATTTCCTAGCCTGATTTCATCCATTGATTTGAACACTCTGTTTGAAGGGGCGTGTCTGCTGTGAGACTTCAGTGTTGTTGCCCACTGCTGTGATTGGCTGACATGCTTGCATATGAAATATCTGGCATTACATGTAGAGCTATCTGGAAAACTTTTACTATTACAGCTTTTATATGTTTTTACTATTACAGCTATCGGGATTAACGAATCATGAGAAGTTTTTTTTTAAGTATTTAGATCTATTCCCATCACATAAAAGGTTTCAGTGATGAGCACTGAGCAGATGACAGCCTGTTGATCGCGTGAATGAAGATCTTATCACTGCAACGCGATATACTGATGCATAAACAGTGTTGAACGACTTTGAAAGAAAGATTATCTGTCTGAATTTGAACAATTACACATCAGAAATTCACATAACCCACTGGTTCTCCAGAGGCTCGGATGAAGGAGCAAAAAAATATTTTTGTGTTCATTTGTACAACCAAACACTGAGCAACTGCCATGCTTCGTTCGCTCGTTTGCAAGCCATGATGTCTCTCGAGGAAAAAACAATATCGCGCTGGATCTAGATAACACAATGTAAATTATCGTTAATAAAATCCCTACTTGCCGCTTGCGGGAATATAACGTTAGTTGAAATTGCCCCCTTCGTCCGTTTGAGACGCCGAGAGAAGCCTGGCTGCTTGATATTGTTGTAACAGTCCGTGGTGAAATGGGCAGAGCAACTAAACAACTTCGAATTAAACTGTAGCGGTATCCGATTATAGATAGATAGATTATAGATAGATCTGCCATTTTCCCTATGATCCTCCTCCTGCTTGTTTCTTCACCTGCAGAACTTCTGATGATTCGGCTGTGCAGTTTCGCCTGGCACTGAGCATGGGCTGACATATGCAAATTTTTAGAGGCGTACATATTAATGATCCCATTGGTTTCGTCACAGTTGGTGTTATGTGGAGATTCGCCCGTTTTTCAGGGGTGTTTTTCAAAAACGAGATTTAAATAAGAAAGAGAAAACTATGGTGTTTGAGACTCACTGTATGTCATGTCCATGTACTGAACTCTTGTTATTTAACTATGCCAAGATAAATTCAATTTCACATTCTATGGCACCTTTAATGGAAAATTAACTGAAATTTATAGTAATGGCCATAGTACAGAGGTGTTTATTCCGTTCCAGTGAGAGACATTCCCAAGGCCGCTCCCTTGAGAGAAATTCCAGAGACCAACCCAGAGAGCACTTCACGGTCCATAATGGTTCTGGCTCTGACATGTATATGTGACTAAGACACACACAGATCCGCTCGAGCCCCTGACCAGAGTCCAGTGATGGGTTCAGACACAGACCAGAGTCCAGTTATGGCTCCAGCCCCTGGCCAGAGTCCAGAGATGGCTCCAGCCCCAGACCAGAGTCCAATTACGACTCCAGCCCCTGACCAGAGTCCAGTGACGACTCCAGCCCCTGACCAGAGTCTTAGTGAGGGCTCCAGCCCCTGACCAGAGTCCAGTGATGACCCCAGCCCCTGACCAGAGTCCAGTGATGACTCCAGCCCCTGACCAGAGTCCAGTGATGACTCCAGCCCCTGACCAGAGTGCAGTGATGACTCCAGCCCCTGACCAGAGTCCAGTGATGACCCCAGCCCCTGACCAGAGTCCAGTGATGACCCCAGCCCATGACCAGAGTCCAGTGATGGCTCCAGCCCCAGACCAGAGTCCAGTTACGACTCCAGCCCCTGACCAGAGTCCAGTGATGACCCCAGCCCATGACCAGAATCCAGTGATGACTCCAGCCCCTGACCAGAGTCCAGTTACGACTCCAGCCCCTGACCAGAGTCCAGTGATGACCCCAGCCCCTAACCAGAGTCCAGTGATGACCCCAGCACCTGACCAGAGTCCAGTGATGGCTCCAGCCCAGCCCCTGACCAGAGTCCAGTTATGGCTCCAAACCCTGACCAGAGTCCAGTGATGGCTCCAGCCCAGCCCCTGACCAGAGTCCAGTGATGACTCCAGCCCCAGACCAGAGTCCAGTTATGACTCCAGCCCCTGACCAGAGTCCAGTGATGACCCCAGCCCCTGACCAGAGTCCAGTGATGACCCCAGCCCATGACCAGAGTCCAGTGATGGCTCCAGCCCCAGACCAGAGTCCAGTTACGACTCCAGCCCCTGACCAGAGTCCAGTGATGACCCCAGCCCATGACCAGAATCCAGTGATGACTCCAGCCCCAGACCAGAGTCCAGTTACGACTCCAGCCCCTGACCAGAGTCCAGTGATGACCCCAGCCCCTAACCAGAGTCCAGTGATGACCCCAGCACCTGACCAGAGTCCAGTGAAGGCTCCAGCCCCTGACCAGAGTCCAGTTATGGCTCCAAACTCTGACCAGAGTCCAGTGATGGCTCCAGCCCCTGACCAGAGTCCAGTTATGGCTCCAAACCCTGACCAGAGTCCAGTGATGGCTCCAGCCCAGCCCCTGACCAGAGTTCAGTGATGACCCCAGCCCCTGACCAGAGTCCAGTGACGGCTCCAGCCCCTGACCAGAGTCCAGTGATGACCCCAGCCACTGACCAGAGTCCAGTGACGGCTCCAGCCCCTGACCAGAGTCCAGTGATGACCCCAGCCACTGACCAGAGTCCATTTACGACTCCAGCCCCTGACCAGAGTCCAGTGATGACCCCAGCCACTGACCAGAGTCCAGTGACGACTCGAGCCCCTGACCAGAGTCCAGTGATGACCCCAGCCCATGACCAGAGTCCAGTGATGGCTCCAGCCCATGACCAGAGTCCAGTGATGGCTCCAGCCCCTGACCAGAGTCCAGTTACGACTCCAGTCCCTGACCAGAGTCCAGTGATGGCTCCAGCCCAGCCCCTGACCAGAGTCCAGTGATGGCTCCAGCCCAGCCCCTGACCAGAGTTCAGTGATGACCCCAGCCCCTGACCAGAGTCCAGTGACGGCTCCAGCCCCTGACCAGAGTCCAGTGATGACCCCAGCCACTGACCAGAGTCCATTTACGACTCCAGCCCCTGACCAGAGTCCAGTGATGACCCCAGCCACTGACCAGCGTCCAGTGACGACTCCAGCCCCTGACCAGAGTCTAGTGATGGCTCCAGCCCATGACCAGAGTCCAGTGATGGCTCCAGCCCCTGACCAGAGTCCAGTTATGACTCCAGTCCCTGACCAGAGTCTTAGTGAGGGCTCCAGCCCCTGACCAGAGTCTTAGTGAGGGCTCCAGCCCCTGACCAGAGTCCAGTGATGACCCCAGCCCCTGACCAGAGTCCAGTGATGACTCCAGCCCCTGACCAGAGTCCAGTGATGACTCCAGCCCCTGACTAGAGTCCAGTGATGACCCCAGCCCCTGACCAGAATCCAGTGATGACTCCAGCCCCAGACCAGAGTCCAGTTACGACTCCAGCCCCTGACCAGAGTCCAGTGATGACCCCAGCCCCTGACCAGAGTCCAGTGAAGGCTCCAGCCCCTGACCAGAGTCCAGTTATGGCTCCAAACCCTGACCAGAGTCCAGTGATGGCTCCAGCCCCTGACCAGAGTCCAGTTATGGCTCCAAACCCTGACCAGAGTCCAGTTATGGCTCCAAACCCTGACCAGAGTCCAGTGATGGCTCCAGCCCAGCCCCTGACCAGAGTCCAGTGATGACCCCAGCCCCTGACCAGAGTCCAGTGACGGCTCCAGCCCCTGACCAGAGTCCAGTGATGACCCCAGCCACTGACCAGAGTCCATTTACGACTCCAGCCCCTGACCAGAGTCCATTTACGACTCCAGCCCCTGACCAGAGTCCAGTGATGACCCCAGCCACTGACCAGAGTCCAGTGACGACTCAAGCCCCTGACCAGAGTCTAGTGATGGCTCCAGCCCATGACCAGAGTCCAGTGATGGCTCCAGCCCCTGACCAGAGTCCAGTTACGACTCCAGTCCCTGACCAGAGTTTTAGTGAGGGCTCCAGCCCCTGACCAGAGTCTTAGTGAGGGCTTCAGCCCCTGACCAGAGTCTAGTGTTGACTCCAGCCCCTGACCAGAGTCCAGTTACGACTCCAGTCCCTGACCAGAGTCTTAGTGAGGGCTCCAGTCCCTGACCAGAGTCTTAGTGAGGGCTCCAGCCCCTGACCAGAGTCTAGTGATGACCCCAGCCCCTGACCAGAGTCCAGTGATGGCTCCAGCCCCCTCCCTGGGGGCTGGAGAACTACAGGCAACTCCTTATCTCCCTGAATAGCCGGTGTATCCCTGGATCCCTGAAAATACTATGCAAGTCAATGGGTGCCGTCAACTGTCTGGTTACCAACATTCTTTTACAGAAGAAAGAAACTCATACAGGTTTGGAACAACATGAGGGTGAGTAAATTACCTGCGAAAAACGCAGAAAATCAAACCCAATCCAAATTTTTTTATGACGGACAAAAGTTTCGTTGGCCTTGTGTAAAAGTGATTGACAAAACATGAGATTGTATTCAGTTTTTAACGTGCGAAAATGTCAGATGTGAATTTCAGTGTGCAAGGACCTTAACACTCACAGTACTGCTACACTCCCTGTAGCGCTGGGACTATAAGACATCATACTAATGTTATGTTCATTGTATTATAAATACAAAACCTATGTAATTGTATACTGTAATCAGGGCCGGACTGGGACACAATTTCAGGCCGGGAAATCCTACACCCATCTAGGCCATCCTATGCACCCAAATAAAATTTAGAAACACGGACAACCCTATTTTTACCTAAATTACATTTATTGGTCTAAATCCTTAGGCTGGGGCCATGTAAAATAATTAAAGGCTTTCTCTTGAACGGTATCCTCACTTCCCTTTTCCTTCTCTTCATTTTATTTTATTTTTTTATTTAATTTTTTTTTTTTTTATTTGTATAGCGCTTTTCACAATACATATTGTTTCAAAGCAGCTTTACAGAAAGTGCATTTCAGGAATGTACATAGAGAAATACAGTTAGTTAATCATGTATTGATTTAGGGCATAAACATATCGCCAGCGTCGAGTCGTCTCTTCACGGGCGTCGAGTCGTCTCTTCACGGGCGTCGAGTCGTCTCTTTCACGGGTGTTGGGGCATCTGTAGTTTCCATGGGAGGCTGGATACAAACTGGAGCTGACAATCTGTATTTACCTCGGGACTAGCGTCCCGAGATAACAACAGAAAAGCAGATGGGAAATAATTAGCGTAGCTGCTGTTCATAATATTAATGCATTCAATCTGATTCAACTGTAGTATAAAAGGTAAGTATTATGTGAATGCTTGGCTAAAGAGATGCGTCTTTAATCTAGTTTTAAACTGGGACAGCGAGTCTGAGACTCGAACAATATCAGGAAGGCCATTCCAGAGTTTAGGAGCTAAATGTGAAAACGCCCTCCCTCCTTTAGTGGACTTAGATATCCTAGGAATGACCAGAAGCCTCGAATTTAGTGATCTTAAAGAGCGCGATGGATTGTAGGGCGATAGAAGATCCGTTAAATACACTGGAGCTAAACCATTTAGGGCTTTATAGGTCAGTAGTTATACTTTGTAATTGATACGGAACTTTATAGGTAACCAGTGTAGAGACGATAGAATTGGTGTTATATGATCATATTTTCTTGATCTAGTAAGAACTCTAGCGACTGCATTTTGCACTAACTGTAGCTTGTTAATTGAGGATGCAGGACAACCAGCTAATAAAGCATTACAGTAATCTAGTCTCGAGGTCATGAATGCATGAACTAACTTTTCTGCATCAGAAACAGATAGCATATTACGTAGCTTAGCAATGTTTCTAAGGTGGAAAAAGGCTGTTCTTGTAACATATGAAATATGATTTTCAAAAGACAAGTTGCAATCGAGTATAACACCCAGGTCTTTTACTGTAGAGGATAAAGTAACAGGACATCCTTCTAAATTAAAGTTGTATTGTAAGAGCGTTTGTGGGCAGTTTTTTGGACTAATAAGTAATACCTCCGTTTTATCTGAATTTAATAGCAGAAAATTACACGTCATCCAGTATTTTATATCTTTAACACACTCTGTCAATTTAGATAATTTAGTGTTTTCATCTGGTCGTGATGAAATATATAATTGAGTGTCATCCGCATAACAGTGGAAATTAATTCCATGTTTTCTTATAATATTACCAAGTGGCAGCATATATATTGAGAATAGCAGAGGGCCTAACACAGATCCTTGCGGCACTCCATAGTTTACTGGAGTTATGATCGATTTTTCCCCATTTAAACAGACAAAATGGTAGCGGTCAGATAAGAACGATCTGAACCAGTTTAATGCCTGTCCCTGAACACCAGTGTAGTTTTGTAGTCTATCTAAGAGTATTTTGTGATCTACAGTGTCGAACGCAGCACTAAGATCGAGTAAAACTAGTATTGAGATACAGCCTTGGTCAGAAGCTAGAAGTAAATCATTTGTGATTTTAACGAGCGCAGTTTCAGTGCTATGGTGCGGTCTGAATCCTGACTGAAATTTTTCATAGATATCATTTTCTTGCAAGAAAGAGCTCAGTTGAGCTGACACCACTTTTTTATAGTATTTTAGACATAAATGGAAGATTTGAAATCGGTCTGTAATTTGCTAGGTTATTATGATCTAATTGTGGTTTCTTAATAAGAGGTTTTATAACTGCCAACTTGAATATTCTTGGAACATGACCTAAAGATAAAGACGAGTTAATAATATTGAGAAGAGGCTCTGCCACTACAGGTAACACTTCTTTCAGTAGTGGGTATTGGATCTAATAAACATGTTGTTGTTTTAGATGAAGTGATAAGTTTATTTAGCTCTTCCTGTCCTATAGTAGTAAAGCGGTGTAGTTGTTCTTGAGGGATAATTGAGGCTGAATCATAAGACACCATTAAAGATTGTACATTTACAATTGTGTTTCTGATGCTTTCTATTTTCTCAGTGAAGAAATTCATTAAATCATTACTACTAAACTGTAACGGAATATTTTGCTCAGGTAACGTCTGTTTATTTGTTAGTCTAGCCACGGTGTTAAATAAAAACCTTGGATTATTTTGGTTATTTTCTATTAGTTTGCGGAGATGCTCAGCCCTGGCTGCTTTTAGGGCCTTTTTATAACGTGACATACTGTCTTTCCACGCGATTCTAAAGACCTCTAAATTTGTTTGTTTCCATTTACACTCTAAATTACGAGTTTCTCTCTTGATAACATGCGTAGCACTGTTGTACCATGGTGCTTTCGTTTTCTCTCTAACCTTTTTTTAATCTAATTGGTGCAACAATGTCTAATGTACTAGAGAAAATGGTGCTCATAGTGCTAGTCATTTCCTCTAGTTCATCTGTTTGTTTGGGTTCACTGAGCAGCTGAGATAGATCAGGTAAGCTATTTGAGAATCTATCTATAGTTGTTGGAAGGATTGTTCTGCCTGGGCGATAGCGTGGCGCAACATGACAAATTTCAGCAGTACGTAGTATGCAAGTGACCATGTAATGGTCAGTGACTTCATCACTTTGCGGTATAATATCTATATCGGTTGGATTGGTTGGATCGGTTGGATTGGTTCCATGTGATATGGATAGTTGTTGGAAGGATTTGTTGTAAGGATTGTTGGAAGGATTGTTCTGCCTGGTCGATAGCGTGGCGCAACATGACAAATTTCAGCAGTACGTAGTATGTAAGTGACCATGTAATGGTCAGTGACTTCATCACTTTGCGGTATAATATCTATATCGGTTGGATTGGTTCCATGTGATATAATTAAATCTAGTGTATGATTAAGAC
Source organism: Abramis brama (assembly GCF_963993115.1). Classification (NCBI taxonomy): domain Eukaryota; kingdom Metazoa; phylum Chordata; class Actinopteri; order Cypriniformes; family Leuciscidae; genus Abramis; species Abramis brama. Next base: position 3,746,935 of record NC_139966.1, read on the forward strand.
GATGAGTGGGACCAGTGACGTTTTGCTTGACCCCAAAGGAGTTTAATAAATCTGTAAACGCAGCCCCTAACGCATCATTTGTGTTATCTACGTGTATGTTAAAATCTCCAACAATTAATGCTTTATCGACATTGACCAATAGATCTGAGAGAAAGTCTGCAAACTCTTTTAGGAAATCAGCGTAAGGCCCAGGCGGTCTATATACGGTAGCCAAGGTTAGAGATAATAGGGATTTCTTTCTTACATCTAATAGAGTAACATTTAGCACAAGTACTTCAAACGAATTAAACCTGTGACCTGTTTTCTGGGTAACATTAAGAAAATCTCTATAGATTGTTGCAACACCACCGCCACGACCAATCAGACGGGGCTCATGCTTATAACAGTATCCAGGAGGAGTAGACTCATTAAGACCGAAATAATCATTTGGTTTAAGCCAGGTTTCAGTAAGGCAAAGTATATCGAAACTATTATCTGTGACCATTTCATTTACAATAACCGCCTTAGGTGTGAGTGATCTAATGTTTAGAAGACCTAGCTTTATAAATTGTTTTTGTACACTAATATTGAGATTTTCTGGTTTAATCACAATTAGATTTTTCCTAGATTCTACAGTAGATTTAATGTTTGACCTCACTAAACGAGGAATAGACACAGTTTCAATATAATGTTCTACATTGGTACTTATATCAATTAAGTTTGGACAGCAAAGAGTGTGATTTGGACTTTGACTTACTAGTCATATGGCGTGTAGCGTCTTGGAGATGTTGTCCGACAGAATAGCCGCACCGATTCTGCTGGGGTGAAGGCCATCAGCGCGGAAGAGCCTAGGTCGCTCCCAGTACAGATTCCAATTATTTACAAAGAGCAGTTTCTGTTCATTACACCATGACATTAACCATTCATTTAGAGCAAATAATCTACTGAACCTTTCATGTCCTAGTCGGTACGTGGGAAGCGGTCCAGACACGATGATCGTTGTTTCAGGCGATGTGCTGCGTACCGTCTCGATCAGGCTCCTGTAGTCCTTCTTCAGAACCTCCGACTGCCGCAGCCTGATGTCGTTCGTTCCCGCGTGCAGTACGACAGCTCCGATGCGCTCGTCACCGTTCAGGATCTCGGGGACCTGCGCAGCGACATCAAGAACAGGAGCACCAGGAAAGCAGTGAGTGCGCACCTTACCTTTACCTGAGGAAGCGTGGACATGCCGGACGATGGAACTGCCGATGATCACAGCGTCGCGTTCCGTCTCGCGTAGAGGGGATAAGCGGTTCCGTGTGGAGATCTCGAAGGCCGGGAGGGGCGGAGAGGTCCTTGCTCTGGTCCGGGCTCGCGTCTTCCGCTGTGGAATCAGGGTCCATGTAGGGGTGGGCGATAAATCGATTTTATCGATTAATTCGAATGTGCAGTTTACGTCGATTTTTTTGAATGAAAATCGGTTTTCTCTTTAACATTCACCGACGCTCCCCTCTGGGCTCCCGTAGCTCCGAACGGGCTCAGCTCTTCCCCCACGCGTTAGGCATAGAGATACACAAACAACACGGCAAGAGCGCGGCAGCACAAACACACCCGCCAAAAAACAACCTACAGTCTTACAAACTGAATCCGCAGAGCCGTCAACTCTCACGAATTCACCGTGAGACTCACGCAATCGTCACTTTTTAAACGCTCTCAGGCCACACATCCATTTTCTCACGCAGAGAAAAGTCGCGAAGCAAAGAGGACACTGACACCGACAGACAAGACAGAGAAGGTTACTATTGCTATGAAACAAATTCTCAGCTCTCAGATTCTGTCGATTTAATCACGAAATTCAAACAATAAACACCGTTTTGGCGCTTGACAGATCGATGACAGAGTTCAAGCGGCACGTGAACCGATCATCTGTAACTCTTTACTACTAGTTAATAGTAGGCTAAATAAACACGAATGATCAATAGGTAATTTGAAAGATACAGTTCAACTTACCGAAATGAAATAAAATCGATCGATCTGTGTTTTTCAACTGCGGAAAGAGGTCTATAATAACAGCTAGAGGAAAATACGTCATGTAAAGTTACTTTTACCTCTGGAAAGCCCATTAATGACCATAGCACGTTAGTTGGACTTTAAAATAATTGCTGTAGAGAGTAGTATTTTGCTAAATATGATAACTATTATCACATATTTATTATATTTTTACCTATATCATTAAAATATTATAATGTTGAACTTGTTATTATAAAAAAACGCATAATATTTAATTTGAGATGTTATTTTTAACCTTTAATAATAATACCAGCTGACAGGGCTTTAAATTAACATGTAGCCCATCTACTGTACCTAGTATTTATCCAAAGGAATCGATATTGAATCAAGATCAGAATCAAATCACAAGAATTGAATTGAAATTGTGAAAGCAATAGGCTAATAAAAACAGTAGCATACCAGTCATTGTACCATGTAAACATTGTGTTGTCACTAAACTTAATAAAATTCTGTTTAGTTACCAAATGTTTTGACAATCACATTACACTTGATTGTGATGTCAAAAAAAAATTCACGTTCCCCACCAATCCCAATCCACCCATTTCATGTTATGTTATGTTATGTTACATTTTCACTGTTTACAAAGCCAGGGCCTGCCATCTTGTCTTTTTGGCTTGTTGTTTCTGACTTGCACTTTTGTTGCACTTTAACCCCAAGGGGAAAATCCAAATCAAATCCCAGAAGGGAAATTAAAAATTAAACAATTAAAAATTGTTTGAACAATTTCTTTGTCATCTGCAGATTGATTTTAAGTAGGGAAAAAAAAAAAAATCGATTTAAATCGTAAATCGGATTTTTTGTAAAAAAATCGGGGATTTTTTTTTTAGGCCATATCGCCCAGCCCTAGGTCCATGGTGTTGTGTCGGTGCCGGAGTGAATGAAACCAGGGATGATCGCGTCCTGGGCAGAGAAATACACGGAGTAGACGAGGTCGGAGTAAAAAGGTTACTAACCACTGACTTGTGAGCATCTGCGCGTGATGTTTCAAGCGCGGATCGCCGATCTCGCAGTTCGGCCTGTCTCTCTAGTAGGTCGCGGATCTGCTTCTCCACGGATTCCAGCTCTAACTGCACAGAATGCAGCTCGAACGTGTCCTCACCTGCACTCAAAGGTAACGTTAGACACACATCCGTTATATTCGCCATTATAGCAGACGTGCTATAATGGCGAATTATAGCTTTCAGTGATACGGGTGTAAATAAGATGATCGATTGGCGCGACCACGCGTGCAATGCTAGCGGGCTGAGGCTAGTAGCGGAAGTTTGGATATAAGTAGCGATATCAAAGCAATCCGATTGTTTTTTAAAGAGAATAGTATTCCAGATATGTTCACACGCTATAAAAATGAAAAAGTTCGTTTGTAAAAGAGTGTAAAGAAGAAAATCAAGGTTTCTGAATTAATTCGACGGAGCTCCAAACACAACAACGCACTCAGTCCACATATTTTCCCTAATATCTCTATGTCTATCCCTTCCACCAGTATCATCAGCCTCATACCCCAGCCAACACGTTTATGTGGGGCCCATATGGGTTACAAATGGGCAACAGGGGTACAGAGTGGGCATGGGCTCAAAATGGGCTTCTTATCTGGGACCCATATGGGTTACAAATGGGCTACAGGGGTACAGAGTGGACATGGGCTAAAAATGGGCTTCTTATCTGGGGCCCATATGGGTTACAAATGGGCTACAGGGGTACAGAGTGGACATGGGCTCAAAATGGGCATCTTATCTGGGGCCCACTTGGGTCAACTAAGTAGGTCCAACATGGGCAAACCCAGATGGGCTCCCTATGTGAGACCTAGTCAGTTCACTAATGGGAAATGAGTACATACCCAGCCAGCACATGACCGACTTTCAACGTTGAAATATGGTTGAAATAATGTCAGTTTGTTGTTGAAAAAGACAACTTCTAAATCAACGTTGACATTTTTACAAGATCCCCAGCCAACACATGTGGGGCCCAAATGGGCTGATATCAGGGGCTCACCTGGGCTACCCAACTGGGAACCCAGCTAATTTTGGCCGCGGTTTCCGTGGTGGCCCCACGTGTGTTAGCCCAGATGGGTTGATGATGGGCTCTTGATGGGCTCCATATCGGGCCCATATGGGTAACCTAGGTAGCACCCATTTAGGGCCTACAGGAGTCTGCCCACATGGGTTGATGATGGGCTCTTGATGGGCTCCATATCGGGCCCATATGGGTAACCTAGTTAGCACCCATTTAGGGCCTACAGGAGTCTGCCCACATGGGTTGATGATGGGCTCTTGATGGGCTCCATATCGGGCTCATATGGGTAACCTAGGTAGCACCCATTTAGGGCCTACAGGAGTCTGCCCACATGGGTTGATGATGGGCTCTTGATGGGCTCCATATCGGGCCCATATGGGTAACCTAGGTAGCACCCATTTAGGGCCTACAGGAGTCTGCCCACATGGGTTGATGATGGGACCCAGATAGGTCTTATCTAGGGCTCTTATGGGCCACAACGGGTATATATATGGGCTACCATATTTGTCTGTTTGGGTTACCTTATTTTACAGTAAACCCCTAAATACAATCATTACATGTAATCCACTAAACTATACTAAAATGTTAAAGGTATTCAATGAACAGAAAGCAGTAGTTCACTTTTAAAGTTACTTTATTAAGCAAGTACAAGTATCACAAAACAAAAAAAGTAAAAGATTTAAATTAAAACACTTAAAACACTTCTAAATCAACTTTGACATTTTTTACAAGATCTGTACGTTGAAACAACATACAACAGAAATATCTGCCTTTTAACATTATTGTGACAATTAATTAGCATTTCATAATTTTTTTTTATATAACAGCTCTTCAGTGTATATGTTAAAATATAATTATCATTATTAACAATACTAGTTTCAAACCTTTTGCCTTATGTGATTTTGTGTGAATTTACAATTTTGTCTGCTTGCCTAACCGTTTGCATTGCATTATTACATTTGTATTCATACACTGTCATGTCATTTGACTAATTAATTAAATAATAATACAGACTGCAAATAAAACTCAATACACCGATATGTTAACTCGCGCAAACTATTGTTATTGGTTGTTTCGCCGTTTTACTTTGAGCATGATTGGTTAATCTGTCTGTCTTCCAGGAAACTGTCCAATGAGAATGTGCGCGGCTCTGCGCGCCTATTTTAAATTTGAAAATACGTCCATTACTCTCGGTCATTGACTGAGCAGCTGAGCTGCTGCTTGCATTGATTACTCGGTCAGACCTGGATTATTTTATAGCAGCTATGCCTGTTGAATTCTTACATTTTGAGCGAATTTAAGTTGATATCAATGAAGAACAAAAGCTGGAATGTGAACAGAGGAAGTGGTCTGTAAAAATACTGGCGATATCAGGTAAGAAAACATTTTTCAGTCCTTAGCAGTGAGTTAAATTAACGTTTATGGACATGAGTAACGGTCATAGGCTTAATGCAACCTTATAGTGTACGTTAAATAAGTTATCTCTCTGTGTGTTTTTGTACTGCTGTAGCAATATAAGCATGTATTTCAATGTAATTTAGTACCATCTGATATTGCTGTGTTTTGTTGTTGGTAATGTTGTGTGTTTAATGTCAGCTAACGTTAGTTTAAAAACGCATTAGAGGTAAAAAAAGCGTGGGAATGAGTAAAGTGATAAAACAGTCATTTATTCGTTAGAAGTATGTTTACATAACCTCTTCAAACACTGATAACAGTATTGAAAATATATTTGTTTACATTTTTTTTTTTTTTTTTAGATCAAGCATTGGAATAATTTTTTTCTGGGGAGAACACCCAACAGAAAGACCCATTCACCAACTAACTGTTACAGTAAGTGTATTTTACCCACTGTTCAAAAACCTACACTGGGTTTAATAGTATTAATATGATTTTCACCTTTAAAGTAAGACATTTAATGTTACTGATAGAAAGTCTGAGTAACTTTGTTGTCCTTTTGTCTTTCTTCTGCTGAAGTGGCGCACTGAAAGTGGATGCATGTCACCTTCATCAGTCCTTTCTTTAATCACTGGACACCATAAAGGGAAAGACCCTCAGACGTGTCATAATAGGATAAATGGCTGCAGGTAAAATTATTTGATGGTTTGATTTTGGTACCAATTGTTTTTTTTTGGTTTTTTTGTGTGTGTGTGTGTGCTTCCCTTGCTATGATACAGATTTCTGATGGGATTGCCATGCTTAAAGTTTACATTTTTAATCATGTAACAACTAACAGTCTCAAAGATGACATTACTAGGGCTGGATTTATTGGATGGGATGCGCGCTACAATGTTCCATTCATTCATCAACTGAAAACAGGATGAGGATGACTAATCGATTTTTGGGATTTAAGAACTGATATCGTTTCGTAAAAATGAGAATCAATTAAAATCGAGAAATCAATATTTTTTACCCAGCCCTTGACATCACTCAAGTCAAGTCAAGTCAAGTCATTTTCATTTATATAGCGCTTTTAACAATGTAGATTGTCTCAAAGCAGCTTTACAGAGATAAATGTATAATTTAACGTAAGATTGTTTTGGCTTTATAGCGGTTCTTTAATAAAGTTATTTTCCAGCTAAAGTTAGTTTTGATTGATTCGCTTCCGTCGCAACGATCATTTGTTTTTAAATTAGGGCCGCCAAGACGACACCATTCTCTCTACACAGACTTTAAACGCGAACCTGTGAGAAACGCTGATGGCGTTCAGATGCGCATTAAGAACGGGTTCAATAGTTATGTGCGTTTGAATATATGTGTGCAGGTTTGGAATTCCCTACAAACCAAACCTAAACAAATTACTGGTGTTTCCTTATAGTTTTGATTCAGAATTTTATTTTATTTTATCAATTCGGGGTAGATGCGCAAATTGAGTTTTCCCGACGACGCGTTATCTGTAGAGTGGGAAAGGGATCCTCCATAGGGAGAGACTAGTTGGCACTTCAGCACTGCGTTGACACCGGGTCCAGGCGAAGGTCCTTCATCAGATCTGGAAACGGCCTGGATCCGGCAGGCTGCGGGAAAACCTTGGGATAAACAAAGACACTAAAATTAGCGTAGATGCCATTCTTCTCATGATGTAACAAGTACATCAGGATTTATGGGAAGTGTTCCCGGTTCCAGCTGACCTAATCTATGCAGCCTAATATTTAATTATAGAAGTCTATAATGTATTATGTGAACGCTATGTCAAAGAGATGTGTCTTTAATCTAGATTTGAACTGACAGAGTGTGTCTGCTTCCCGGACAATGGTAGGAAGGCTGTTCCAAAGTTTTGGTGCTAAATAGGAAAAGGATCTACCGCCAGCAGTTGATTTAGATATTCTAGGTATTATCAACTGGCCGGAATTTTGAGATCGCAATAGACGTGAAGGAGTATAATGCGTTAAGAGCTCGCTCAAGTACTGCGGAGCTAAACCATTTAGTGCTTTGTAAGTAATCAGCAATATTTTAAAATTGATGCGATGTTTAATAGGGAGCCAGTGCAGTTTTGACAGAACCGGGCTAATATGCTCATACTTCCTGGTTCTGGTAAGAACTCGAGCTGCTGCGTTTTGAACTAGCTGTAGTTTGTTTATTAAGCGTGCAGGGCAACCACCCAGTAGAGCATTACAATAATCTAGCCTTGAGGTCATGAACGCATGGACTAATTGTTCCGCATTTGTCAATGAGAGCATATGACGTAATTTAGATATATTTTTAATATGGAAAAATGCGGTTTTACAGATACTAGACACGTGACTTTCAAATGAAAGATTGGTATCAAAGAGCACACCCAGGTTCCTAACCGACGACGAAGACTTAACAGAGCAGCCATCAAGTGTTAGACAGTATTCTAGGTTATTACGTGAGGAAGTTTTTTGTCCAATAATTAGAATCTCTGTTTTTTCAGAATTTAGAAGTAGGAAATTACGAGTCATCCAATTTTTTATATCAGCTATGCATTCTGTTAATTTAGTGAATTGGTAAGTTTCGTTAGGTTTTGAAGAAATATACAGCTGAGTATCGTCGGCATAACAGTGGAAGCTAATTCCATGTTTCCTAATGATATCTCCTAATGGCAGCATGTACAGAGTGAACAGCAGCGGTCCTAGTACTGAGCCCTGTGGTACGCCATACTGAACTTGTGATTGATAAGACATCTCTTCATTTACTGCTACAAACTGATAACGGTCAGATAAGTATGATTTAAACCATGCTAGTGCAATTCCACTAATGCCAACATAGTTTTCTAGTCTATTTAAAAGAATGTTGTGGTCAATGGTGTCAAACGCAGCACTAAGATCGAGTAACACTAATAGAGAGACACAACCACGATCGGATTATAAGAGCAAATCATTTGTTACTCTAACGAGAGCAGTCTCAGTACTATGGTATGGTCTAAATCCAGACTGAAAATCCTCGCAGATATCATTTCTTTCTAGAAAGGAACATAGTTGTGAAGATACTGCCTTTTCTAGTATCTTTGACAGAAAAGGTAGATTCGAGATCGGCCTGTAATTGACTAATTCTGAAGGATCAAGTTGCATTTTTTTAACAAGCGGTTTAATCATAGCCAGCTTAAAGTTTTTTGGTACGTATCCTAGAGACAAAGAGGAATTAATGATGTTAAGAAGAGGATCTATGACCTCTGGAAGCATCTCTTTCAGTAGCTTAGTCGGTATAGGGTCTAACATACATGTTGTAGATTTAGATGATTTAACGAGTTTAGTAAATTCTTCCTCTCCTATAGCAACGAATGAATCAAATTTTTCCTCAGGGAGACTACAATGCACTGCCTGATGCGATACTGTAGTAGACGGTTGCATAGTTATAATTTTATCCCTGATATTATCAATCTTATAAGTGAAGAAGTTCATAAAGTCATTACTGCTGTGCTGCTTGGAACCTTCTGTGTTTGAAGCTTTCTTTTTCGTTAGTTTAGCCACTGTTTCAAATAAATACCTAGGATTATGTTTATTTTCTTCTAATAGGTTTGAAAAATAAGCAGATCTAGCAGCTTTTAAAGCCTCTCTGTAAGCAATCGAGCTCTCTTTCCATGAAATGCGAAATACCTCTAATTTTGTTTTCTTCCAGTTGCGCTCCATTTTTCTGGCTGCTCTCTTAAGGGCCTGAGTGTGCTCGTTGTACCACGGCGTTGGATTATTTTCTTTAATCTTCTTTAAGCACAAAGGAGCAACTGTGTCTAAAGTGCTGGAAAAGAGAGAGTTAAAAGTTTCTGTTGCAATATCAAGTTTTTCTAAGCTATCCGGGATGCTAAAATAATGAAACTGATCAGGAAGATTATTAATAAAGCAATCTTTAGTAGCAGAAGTGATAGGTCTAACATATTTGTAACACGGAGTCGGCTTTGCAGCCTTGGCTAAATGTAATTTACACGAGACTAGATAATGATCTGAGATGTCATCGCTCTGCTGCAGAATTTCAACGGCATCAACATCTATTCCATGTGATAATATTAGATCTAGAGTATGATTACGACGATGAGTAGGTCCTGACACGTGTTGTCTAACTCCAATTGAGTTTACAATGTCTTTAAATGCCAAACCCAATGCATCTTTTTCATTATCGATGTGTATATTAAAATCACCAACAATTAGTACTTTATCTGCAGCCAATACTAACTCTGATAGAAAGTCCGCAAATTCTTTGATAAAGTCTGTATGGTGCCCTGGTGGCCTGTATACAGTAGCCAGCACAAATCTCAAACGTGATTTATCATTTTTACTATATATTTTTACATTAAGCACTAACACTTCAAAAGAATTATATTTGAAACTTGATTTCTTAGTGGTTTTGAAAATATTACTATAAATTACAGCAACACCACCCCCTTTGTGTTTAAGACGAGGTTCATGTTTATAACAGTAATCTTGCGGGGTGGACTCATTTAAAGTAATGTAATCGCTTGGTTTTAGCCAGGTTTCTGTCAAACACAGCACATTTAGGTTATTATCTGAAATCATATCATTAACAATGAGTGCTTTTGAAGTAAGTTCATGTATGTGAATGTTATAATGGCAAACGTTTTTACAATTTAAGATTGTTTAAAGGAATGATGCACTATCACTTCTGGTACAGATTCATTGGCCTTTTGTGTTATTTTTTTATTTTACTTGATTTAATAAATTACTTTTAATTAGTAGCCTACAATGTATGGTTAGGATTCTGAATTAAAACAGTGTAATGTTTCTCCACAAATATTATCAGAAATATACGGAGCCCCCAGGGGTCAGGCAAATTGTTGAAACAATATAAACCTGCATTGAAAGATCTAATTCAAAGAGCAACAGACCACAGCCCTCTCAGCTCAACACCACAATTTGTTGATTTCTTCATCTGTTTTAAAGATGAAATCATGACCTTATCATTATAGTAATCGTAACTGACACATGGGAGTAATATTATTTTTTTTACAATTCCATGTTGGGGCTCTGAAGAATTGCTTGTGTGAATACATAAAATGTGTTTTAGAATGGATTGTGTTGTATACTTTGTTTTCTACCCGACTAATTGAACTGTAAAGTGAAAATCTTGTACATGACTTATTTTGTATTGTATTGAGTTTTCTTGCTTTTATTTATACAGGATAGTACAGACAGCAGGCAAGAAGTGAAGAGGAAGTGATGGCATCAGGAGCAGCACAACCAAAAGCTTGTGACCCCATGGAAGTTGTCCGAGTGCGTGGAAGAACAAGTGTAAGTGCAGAAGCCGATCTTAGGATGTAGTGGAGGGAGTGTATATGAAGAAGATATAAAGGAGCCAACTTGTTTAGTTTTTAAAATTGAACTAAGAGCCAGTGCAATTGTTGTAAAACAGGAGAAATATGTTCTGTAACATAACATTAGAGCGAGCAGACTTTGTAAAGTTGCTACTACTTACATGTCAAGTGATAAGCAATATTTGAGTTGGATGAATGATGGGCAAATGTTTGGTTTTCTAACTTGTCCTGGGAACCCTCAGTACTGCACACCCACTTCAGATCTTGCAGTTTCTATAAATGAGCTAATGTGATGAATCAGGTATATTAGATGAGGGAAACGTACAAAGTCTGCATCTGAAAACTTAGGCAGCTGACTCATTGCCTCGCTGCCCCATCAGGCAACGACTTAGCAGGCAGCGTTTACACACTATGGTGCCTCACAAAACCGATTCAGTTTAGTTAATTTTTTTATTTATTTGAGCAGTAACCATTCTGATTTCAGACAGACTTATGAGGCAGCATAACGGTTTAATGATCTACAACACTAATTTCTAGAAATTACTTCAAAAGTGGTAAAAGTTGGTCAAAATGTACATTTTGTGCCTCCAATATGTGCAGTGCAGGGGGTGTTCCAGGACAGGTTTGCAAACCCCTTATCTAGATATACTTAATTTGGGGCACCAAAAGGCTAACCTGACACATCTGATTGAACTGTGAAAAGGAATTTAAAAAAGTGGCATAATGGATGACTGATTTATTTTCTCTTTTCAAAGGGCCGTTGGGAGAGCGACAACAGAGGAGTGAGAAGCTGCACGGTTATTGTTTTGTTTGTGAAATGGTTAATTTTTCAGATATGCATATATAACATATATATATATATATATATATATATATATATATATATATATATATATATATATATATATATACATACATCTCTCTTTTACTTTTTTCTTTTCTTGTTTTGTGATACTTGTACTTGCTTAATAAAGTAACTTTAAAAGTGAACTACTGCTTTCTGTTCATTGAATACCTTTAACATTTTAGTATAGTTTAGTGGATTACATGTAATGATTGTATTTAGGGGTTTACTGTAAAATAAGGTAACCCAAACAGACAAATATGGTAGCCCATATATATACCCGTTGTGGCCCATAAGAGCCCTAGATAAGACCAATCTGGGTCCCATCATCAACCCATGTGGGCAGACTCCTGTAGGCCCTAAATGGGTGCTACCTAGGTTACCCATATGGGCCCGATATGGAGCCCATCAAGAGCCCATCATCAACCCATCTGGGCTAACACATGTGGGGCCACCACGGAAACCGCGGCCAAAATTAGCTGGGTTCCCAGTTGGGTAGCCCAGGTGGGCCCCGGATATCAGCCCATTTGCAGCCCGTTTGGGCCCCACATGGGTGTGTTGGCTGGGACACTAAGTAAAGTGGAGTACTAGTGTTATATATATACAATATATATATATATATAAATTGTGCGTATTTTTATTGTACCTGTCACTTCTTCACCTGTCATTTGTTCTGGCCTCATATTACAAACAGAACTGGCTCCACCTTGGTGTAAAACAACCACCTTATTGTAAATTGTTTGCCCAGAATCTACATTTATTTTAGTAAAAAATCATATTATATTTATGACAAAATGTTGTGTTTTTATCTTAAAATTGCTTAAATATCCAACATTTAGCAACACTATATTTCATACAATATGTTAAAAAAATAATAATCTTATTTTGCTTCTACATGTCATCTCACTCCCTGGCTGAATGTGTGATCATTGCACCACAGCTAGTGCTAGGTTGACTGTCTCCACCTTCATTTGATATAAATAAAAAATATAAAAAATAAAATAAGGAAAGGAAAGGAAAGGAAAGGAAAGGAAAAAGTTTTAAACCTCACAAATGGGCAGACATACTTTTCTAAATTTTCTAATAAAATGTTATTGCATTATTTTTTGTTGATGTCTGCATTATCACTTCTGTCTCCCTGCTCCCTGAAATTAGCAATGTAACTTTACACTAAATAATATTAATCTCCTTTAGCGTACAGTATTTTGAGTGACGATAGTAATAGGGGCGCTATATACCGCTTACATTTGCTAGCATTTCAATACTAAGTTAACGAAGAAAAAAGTACAGTATTTACAGATGAAACTGACCTGCACTTGAAGCCCTGAACAGGTAATTCATTTTGCAACATTTTGATACTTGTTCTTGGAGTGCTTTCTTTTTCGTTGTCCTTTCCCTCTCTGCTCCACCTGGCCGTTTTCTCTCCATCATCGGGTGATGCTCGCATTTTCTGTTTAACCGTTTGGCTGAGGCTTAAAGGGCACCTATTATGCAAAATTCACTTTTACATGGTGTTTGAACATAAATGTGTGTTGGCAGTGTGTGAGCAAAACCACCCTAGAATGATAAAAATCCACCCAGTAGTTTTTTTACTATCTCAATAAATCACAAGCACTGTCTCAGAACGCCCTGTTCTAAGATTGCTCTCACTGTGACGTAGAATTGCGCTAAGCCCCACCGACGTGATGATTGACAATCTGGTTTTGGCATAGACCCCGCCCTCGGTGATCTGTACACCATCCTCCATTGTTTCAACGACAGCCGGTGTGTAATGTCTCCTAAGAAGTGTAGTGTTCTGTTGTGGGATGTAAGAATGGACATAGTAGTCTTCACTGACATCAGAGCCACTGAAAACGCAGCGGATGGATTTTATTTATGAAGAAAAGGCACCACTTAAACTTCCTAAATACAAGAATCATTTTCTGACTGACTGTTTAGTGAACGAGGGTCAAAGTTAATCCTCAAGTGTGGATCGTTGCCTACTGTTCGCGATCCAACGTCACCTCAAGAAGTAAGTGTATTTTATGATTTATGAGCAAATAGTCATTTCAATCGATGTCAGCAGTGACAACAAATGCATCTAAAGCTATTTATTGTTGTCGTCATAGGATGTCTCAACAAACAACGTCAGACAGTTTTATGTCACGTAAATTATTTTTTTGCAGCAATTACAAATGTAACGTTAAATAAGTGAATACCTCTATCTCCATAGACAGTATATAAACGTATATCTCCCTGCAGCATTTGTTTTCTGGTTCTGTAACGTTAGCCATCTTCTCACATTTGCCACATAAGCGTGTGTGTAGTTTCAAAAAATTGCGCGAAAGTTATCACAATTTGTTTGTGTGTGTGTGTGTGTGTGTGTGTTGCACATCCATAATTGCAAAGGGGACGCGATTAAAACTCTATAAGTACATAAATGTATTAAAAAAACATTCCGAGACGCCCTGGTCCATTCTCATTCGTGTTTATTCTGCCGGAGTCTTCTCGTCCAGCAGGTCCAGCAGGGCGGGGATTATGCAGCTCATTTACATTTAAGGTGGTACACACCAAAACAGCTCTTTTTAAAACAGGACCCAAAAATGACATTTTCAAATGGTTCTAATAAATTAACTGTGGGGTATTTTGTGCTGAAACTTCACAAATACATTCTGGGGACACCCAAGACCAATATTACATCTTGTAAAAAGGGGCATAATAGGTGCCCTTTAAAGTCGAATCGTAGCCTTGCCAGTCAAGACTAACAGATTCATGATTTTATTTTATAATAATAATTTTATTGAATGACAAATTCAAAAATCATCACTGGTAAAGGTAGTAGTATAAGAATAATAATAATAATAAACAAGTAATAAAAACTCTGTGAGTTTTTTTGCGCAATTTTCTCACCTCATGGGATCACAACACTAAGAGATAGTAAATCTTTTCCTGGATTTTTTTTGTGCGTTCCCGAGATTAGACCTTCCTTAACATAATGCCGAAAACCCTAAGTCTCTAGGTGGTCTGGTTGAGGAGTAGATAGAAGTGCAAGATTGGTGCGCACAGACGCACAGAACAGAAATCATGAGGGGGAAAATTGCGCTAAAAATAAATAAAAACCGCTGGCTGGCAGCAGGCCAAATTAGTTGCCAGGCCACCGGGAATTATCCCGGTGCTCCCGATGGCCAGTCCGGGCCTGACTGTAATTGTTTATTTCCTGGAAAAGTCTTATATGGGCAAAGTAGTAAGTGAAAATAGCTATAAATTCTAGTTACACTGTGTAAAAATAGCAGCATTTTCTTTGCAATAAATGTATATATTTAGATACGATTTGCACTTAAGTATTTTAGTACATTATAAAACAGTATGCAATTGTAGCCCAGCTAGGGTTATTTATTATCTCCTAAATGCATAATTTCTAATATGTAAATGTTTCTGACCTTCAAGGGTTAAACTGTCATAAACGTTATGTGGTTATATATTTGTACAGCATTTCACTTGTACTAATGTTATACAGATTACGGTAAAGTAAAAAACATGGCAGCAGCGAGTGCGTAGCGGCAGCTCCTTGAGTCTCACTCCCACGACTTTTTTGTTTGCTATTAACCTGATAAGCTGATTTCACTATGGCTGCTAAAAGAACTAGATTAAATCGGAAGGATCAAAATGCAGGATCGGCTGCTAATGATGAAATTACCAGCAGTGAGCTTTATGTGACGACTCTTTCTAGCCTCCTGGATGATCTCAGGAAATCAATCGCTGTGGATTTTAAAGCTTCTTTCTCTTCGCTCGAAACTAAACTTGACTGTATGCAAGAGACTTTGTCTGATCATGCTCAGAAAATATCAGCACTTGAGAACAATGCCAATCTACAAGATGAGCGTATTTCAGTTTTGGAAACTTCCTTTGTTTCATTGTCGGCAAAAAACGCTAAATTGCTGGCTAAAGTGGCTGATCTGGAATCACGTAGTCGCCGCAACAATATTAGGCTACTCGGCCTACCTGAATCAATTGAGGGCGGACAGCCCACCTCCTTCTTCTCTGGGCTTCTGATGGAGGTGTTCGGTGACGGTGTTCTGGGTTCTCTGCCGGATTGTGACATGGCTTATCGTGTTCTCATTGCTAAACCGAGCCCAGGTCAGCGGCCTCGGCCAGTTATTATACGCCTTCTAAGGTACCAGCAGAAAGTGACATCATACGTGAAGCCAGAGCTAGAAGGGGAAGGCTTCAGTTCCGTGGAACATCTATCGCGATCTACGAGGATTACACTCCCGAAGTAATGGAACAGCGATCAAAGTATCGTGAAGTTATGTCGGACCTTTATAAACTTGGACTTAAGCCTGCGCTACTGTTTAATATTTTTTATTTTTTGTCCCTGCTGATGGCTGGTTGATAGTCTGAGACCTGATCTGGTTTGTCCTTTTGCCCTGCTTATGAGTAGCTAATGTGAGTCTTTAGCTTGGCACTCCAGAATATACAGTAATAGTCTTTGACACATGCATTACTCATAATTTGTCTAGTTATTAATTTATCTGATGTATTCACTGTGAAACCATTAGGAACTGATAAATGATTAAAATAAAGTAAAAATATTTTTATTTACAGAAAAAAAATATTATTTATGTGGGTTTTGAGACTCCCTGAGTCATTTATTCTTTATAGTTACTGCTCAATTATGGATTATTTGTTTTGCTTGTTTAGTCTGTTTTGTTTTATATCTGTCTTTGTTTTTGTTTGTCTAAATTTGTTAACATTGTTGTTCTCGCCACCTGCTCCTTATACCCTATTTGTTATATGCCTACTACTTATTTGTGAGTTATTGATTTAATTAAAGGATTAAAAGTCATTCATCTCAACATCAGGAGCCTTGCTACTAAAATTGATCTTCTCAGGGTATGGGCTGCTTTACATAAACCTACTATAATCACTATTTCTGCTTCATGGCTTCATAACAGAATCACTAATGATGAGGTGGGAATTGATAATTATGTTTTATATAGAGCAGATAGGACAGCAAGAGGAGGAGGTGTTGCTACTTATGTTGATACAAATCTGGTCTCTGAGTGTGTCTCTCCTAATGTTGAGCCTACTAACTTTGAGTGTCTTTTTATTAATATAATTTTTCATGAAAACAAACAGCTTACTATCGGAAATATTTACAGACCTCCCTCTGCTCCCACTGATTCCTTAAATGGTATCTTGGCTACTATTAATTCTCTTGACAGAAATAATGAACTGATCATATTAGGTGATTTTAACCCCCTGGGGTCGGCGGTATCGCCGGCGATACCAGCTCACTTTTGTTCTTATCAGTGCAAAAGAGACTCTAATAACTCTGTTGATTTTTGTCATACAGGCAAGTGTTGTACATAATTTAAAACTGTTAAATGTCTTCTTTTATTTGTGTACACTCATAATAAAAACAAAATGTTATGTTTTTTGTAAAACAAAGAAAATAAACATGATGCGCGTTCTGCCGTCTCTCTCAATGTGAAATTCATTCTGAAACGCGACAGAAAATGACCTGTAACTCAGCGAATGTTTGTCACATAGACTTGAAATGCATGTCTATACAACGCTTGGAGTCTCTATTTTTAAAGTACTGTATTTTCCGGACTATAAGTCGCTCCGGAGTATAAGTCGCATCAGTCAAAAAATGCGTCATGAAGAGGAAAAAAACATATAAGTCGCACTGGACTATAAGTCGCATTTATTTAGAAATTTATTTCACAAAATCCAAGAACAGACATTAAATCTGGAAAGGCAAGTTATTCAACTACACAGTGTGACAGTAGCACACAGAACAACAGGCTGAGTAGGTGTCCGGTGTGTTAACGCAACACATTAACAGTTATTCAGCTACACAATAGCATAAAGAACATATACCTGGGAGGCTGAATAGGCTAAATTAACATAAGCCAGCAAGTCCAACAAGCAAGTTACCAGTAAACAAGTTCACCAAGCCCCCGCGATGTCATTCCACATCACTGAAGCCATTGAATTTTCTTCATTCTTGGTGTCGCTTCTGAACAACGCCGCCATAGAGCGCCCTCTTGCGGCTGTAGACGGTAATGTTTTCTCTTGGTTCATCTCAGTCTGAATTAATTTTGATATATAAGTCGCACCTGACTATAAGTCGCAGGACCAGCCAAACTATGAAAAAAAGTGTGACTTATAGTCCGGAAAATACGGTATGTAAATTATATAAAAAAAATAGGGCTGTCAGTTAAACGCGTTATTAACGGCGTTAACGCAAACCCATTTTAACGCGATCAATTTTTTTATCGCGAGATTAACGGTCTTTTTGGCCTAGCAAACTTTGTAGTTTTTTTCACATGCTTTTGCAACAGGACGCGGCATGCGCGGCGCTGCTCTATGAAACCCATTCATTTCAATGGCTTGCACCGCGCGAGGACGTTTTGTTGCTTCGTCGACCAAAGCGCAAGCGGATCTAGCTAGACCGGAAACAAAACAGCAGGCACGCGTACACACTTATTTGGGCTTGCGAGCCGGCCAAATAGTAGGTTAACGTTACGTTTTGAGTGGATGACGAGCGCGAGACGCCGAAATGGATGCCAATAAGATTCTGAATGGAAAGTTTACTTTTAAAAAGTTGCCAAATGGTTCCATTGACAAAGTGATCTGTGTGTTTTGTCGTTGTGAACTGAGCTATCATCGCAGTACGTCCAGTCTGAAACACCTCTTGATGATGGCCACACACACACACACACACACACACACACAGCTGATGCGAATTCTCCAAACCCTCGTCAATATCAGGACCTCGTCAGGATTTCTTTCACCCTTTTATTGATGGACAGTGTTACATTGTGTGAGAGATTATTTGCTCCAAGTGAGAATGTTAGTGTGAAATTGAACACAGTATTGCCAATGTTGTTTTCAATAATAAAAAAATCTGCGCAAAGCAAGCCAATCCGCTTTTTTCATGTTGATAAGAGCATTAAAATGAGAAAAAATAATGGGACAAAAATAAATCAAGAGACATTTAGAATAGATAAAAATGTGCGATTAATCGCGAGTTAACTATGACATTAATGCGATTAATCGCGATTAAATATTTTAATCGTTTGACAGCACTAAAAAAAACCAAATATTCTCTGTTTAAGTAATCCGTATGAAATACCGTATGAAACCAGCTTTGGTGCGTTACATTTTCTCAAATGCGTCATAATTAACTATAATGTGACGAGCGATTGACATGCAAATGATCCACGCGGAGAAACGCAGACCTGTAAACGCCCTCATCACCTCAAAACAAAGAATCAGAGACTTTGGTAACTTACTCCTCAGCTTTTCATCGAGTTTGGAAGACTGTGTTTGTGCTGTGCTCTGCTGTTTCACTTGGATTTACCTCAGAAGAATTAGAAGAACGCGATTTGAAGACAAGAAAGTTGTAAGGTAAGAAATTCTTAATTATTAGTTTATATTATTGTTGCATAAACTTCACATTGCAGTTGAACTTTTGCTAGATATTAGATGAATATTATAATATTTAGACCCGTGTTTTACTGTGTTTGTGGATATCTGTTCAAACGTAGATATGTATAATATGGTAACCATAATGTTTCATATTTTGGAGCATGCTGAGCGTTTGAATGTATCATATTTTGGAGCGTGATCGCGTTTGAATGTATCATATTTTGGATCGCGCTGTGCGTTTGAATGTATCATATTTTGCAGCATGCTGTGCGTTTGAATGTATCATATTTTGCAGCATGCTGTGTGTTTGAATGTATCATATTTTTGGAGCGCGATCGCGTTTGAAAAGCAAAACGCACCAAACATTAGGCTTCATGTTTTTACTACTATCTCATTTCATATCATAACGAATGGAAACATTTGAAGTAACATATGATAATCAATATATTTTTCTCTAACGTAGTTGTTACTGAAATCTTTTGGATGATTTATAGGCTGCTATAGGTTATTGTTATTATTATTTTATGCAGCACTGCACGTAGCCTACAAGGCACAACAAACCTGGTGTTCATTATATTATATATTGTTGGAAACATTTGTGTGTGTGTGTGTATTCTGTGAATTTTAAAAAGCAATTTTAACCAGAAAAATTTAAAATGTATTCCCAAAATCGTGCAGCCCTATAGTTTCTCTTGATATCAGTATGTTAATTTTTTTTTTATTTTATTTTTTTTTACAGGGCCCAGATGCCCTGAGTCCTGCTGACTTCAACATTCACATGAGTCTCTGTACATGATCATGGTAAAGTGAAAATCAAACACCTTGGAAATGAAAGGTATGTACAATGTTTTTAGGAATGGCACAAAGGTTTCTGTCTTTGGATCATTGTTTTCAATAATGTGCTTTTTTGTCATTTGTTGTGTATCTTTGGATTATGTTGTGTTGTAAATAAATCCAAACAATCTAAAAGCCATTCTGTTTTTAAATCTCCTCATTCTTTGTGCAAGGTTGCTCAGAATGACAGGGCCTGATAGCTCCTAATAGGGCCGTTAGGGGAGGGTCTTTGTCTTCCTCAGGCGTGAAAGGCTTACATATTAATGATGTGATCACGCCTCTTCGCATAAAGCTTTCTTACACAAAACACGTCTTACAAATTTTAAATCAATATATTGTCTTATCTGAATGAGCAGTCAGGGTGATTTTCACATAGTTTTAGAGCAAATATTCTAGGCTACGTGATACAATTTTCAAAAGTCTTGTGAAGAAATAATCAGTATGGGTTTCATGGCCAAAACTACAAACTTTTACATACATGATGCTGATATATTATTGTAGCAGAGTTTGTGCTGAATACAGTGTAATCAGACTTTAGCCATGAAAATGTCACAAGTAATAGAAATAACCACAAATGTCAGAGCATGTCAGAACACCTCCAGGGCCAGAAAACCCCTCAGACCCCAGAGGGTTAAGACCTGTTTAACTGACATCTCAGCAAGCTCTCCAACATTACTACTGATGCTTCCAAGTTCTTCAACTATTTCTTGAATGGCTGTCTTCGAGACATGTAAAATGGCTTCCATGCGTAAAAACAGTGAAGCCAACTTATGTTGAGTCAAGCCCTCAACAGGAAGATCTGGACTGGAATGCAATGGACTGGACTGGGTGCAAACACCCTTCGGCTGGTAGGCGGTCCGCAGGTTGATCATCTGATCTAACAAAGAAACTAGGGTAAATGTTTATTTCATGAGGACTTTAAGAAATGCTGTAAATAACTATATGCCCAGGAACTTCTGTTGTGTTATTGTGGAGCTGTAATGACCCTCTGTTGGTCCAGGAGCAATGACTCTCCATAAGCTGAATCTTGCTCTTGAAGGAGTCGCCTCTGTCCTCTATTCTCGAATCCTGTTAAACACTGATAGAATGTGTACAAATCCAACATGCTGGCAAACAAACAGACAACCAACCGCACAATACAACCATTTGACTATAATTAACATATTTAACCCTCTGGGGTCTGAGCTGTTTTCTGGCCCTGGAGGTGTTCTGACATGCTCTGACATTTGTGCTCATTTCTGTTACTTGTGACATTTTCATGGCTAAAGTCTAATTACACTGTATTCAGCACAAACTCTGCTACAATAATATGTCAGCAGCATGTATGTAAAAGTTTGTAGGTTTGAGATAATGACATTTATGCGTGGTTTGTGAAAATACAAAAAAAAATCTCACTGAAATAAGGCCATGAAACCCATACTGATTATTTCTTCACAAGACTTTTGAAAATTGTATGACGTAGCCTAGGGATGTCCCGATCCGATCCACAGCATCGGTACCGTGCCGATACTGGCCCAAAACGCTAGATCGGATATCGGAGGGGAGAAAAAAAATGATCCGATACCCATTAGGGGTGGAACGGTACGTATTCGTACTGAACGTACGTTCGGTGCATGGATTTACACAGAGAATACACGGTATAAAAATAAATAAATCTCGCGTGCACATTAATTAATGTAATACTGAACTAACGTTACTGTTAGATACGCGCATATGCGGGTTCTTTAGGGACACCTAATCTGTAGCCCACATTAGCTCTGAACGCGCGTCTTTATCGCTTCAAACGCTCACTTTATCATTATACGCGCGCGGCACGTCCTATTCGCTTTGGACGCGCGAATGGATTCAAACTGTTCAAGCATCGAACTAGACGCGATAGACGCAAATTTGCCGCTCTATTCGTGTTTGGCGTGAACGCAGCAAAATGAACAGGCTGCGATGTCAAGATTGCAATGCTGGAGTGTGTGTGTGTGTGTGTGTGTGTGTGTGTGTGTGTGTGTGTGTGTGTGTGTGTGTGTCAGAGAGAGAGAGGCACGGGCGCGATCGAACAGTGGAAACATAAAAACATACTCCGTCATTTTCATACAGGACATCATTAAAACTGCAAAAAGTGTTTAGCCTACTTATATTTGTGTAAAACACAACATTGTGCTTTTGTCAAACTGTAAACTCTTGTCAAACTGTAACTGTCACACACACACACACACACACACACACACACACACACACACACACACATGCTGTTTAAAAGCAAAAATGATCTCATCTTTGGACATTCATCATTCCATTGGTTTTCATTTCTTGTCCTAAAAAAGAGCACTAATCTGTTTATTTTTAAGTTACACATTCTACATTGAATAAAAAAGAAAATCAAATGTGTTTTTAAAAGTAGTATTATTTTATACAGAAATAAATTATTTATAATTCAGATGAGAATAAAGTTAAAGTTAATTAAAATTTTAAGGAAACAAATATATTGATCTGAAATATAGCAAATTAATTTTAAATTCATTCAGGTTACCAAACATATCTCAAGGGCTTTTGAATAAAGGCTGGCAGTCTTTCATTATCAGCTGTTGTTGTGGACTATACACTGGAGAAGTATTTTTCTCCATTTGAGTGAGATGTTTTTATGTGGCTAATTGAGCAAAGTGCTTCCATTATATTTTATTATTATTAGTATTAGTTCAAGAATAAAATAAAAATATCGGATTGATATCGGTATCGGCAAATAGCCAAAGCTTCGGTATCGGTATCGGTATCGGAAGTGAAAAGGTGGTATCAGGACATCCCTAACGTAGCCTAGAATATTTGCTCCAAAACTATGTGAAAATCACCCTTACTGCTCATTCAGATAAGACAACATATTGATTTAAAAATTTTACGACGTGTTTTGTGTGAGAAAGCTTTATGCGGGATGTAAGCTTTTCACACCTGAGAAAGACAAAGACCCTCCCCTAACGGCCCTATTAGGAGCTATCAGGCCCTGTCATTCTGAGCAACCTTGCACAAAAAATGAGGAGATTTAAAAACAGAATGGCTTTTTGATTGTTTGGATTTAATTACAACACAACATAATCCAAAGATACACAACAAATTACAAAAAAGCACTTATTGAAACCAATGATCCAAAGAAAGAGACCTTTGTGCCATTCCTAAAAACATTGTACATACCTTTCATTTCCAAGGTGTTTGATTTTCACTTTACCATGTTCATGTACAGAGACTCATGTGAATGTTGAAGTCAGCAGGACTCAGTGGCATCTGGGCCCTGAAAAAAAAAAAAAAAATTAACATACTGGTATCAAGAGAAACTGTAGGCCACGATTTGGGGAATACATTTTAGATTTTTCTGGTTAAAATTGCTTTTTAAAATTCACAGAATACACACACACACGCACACACACACACAAATGTTCCCAACAATATATAATATAATGAACACCAGGTTTGTTGTGCCTTGTAGGCATAGGCTATCCGCAGTGCTGCATAAAATAATAATAACAATAACAATAACCTATAGCAGCCTATAAATCTTCCAAAAGATTTCAGTAACAACTAAGCTAGAGAAAAATATATTGATTATCATGTTACTTCAAATGTTTCCATTCGTTATGATGATATGAAATGAGATAATAGTAAAAACATGAAGCCGTTTGGTGGTTTTGCTTTTCAAACGCGATCGCGATCCAAAATATGATACATTCAAACGCGATCGCGCTGCAAAATATCAAACATTCAAACGCGATCGCGCTCAAATATGAAACATTATGGTTACCATATACATATCTACTGTGGTGAGATCTGGTACTACTCTCACTTTCCTGAATAACCCCTGGTATCTCTGTGTCTAGGTGGTCTTTTGCTGTCAGGTCAGAATAGATATAATTCCCTCATTAGCTTGTTATAATTTATACCAGTAAATCTAGGTGTAGTCCCTACACTCCCAGGAAACAATAATAATCATCATTCACTTAGACATATGAATAAAATTCATGCTTACCATCCAGCAGAATCGCTCTTGGAATCCTTGTTTTCTTTGTTTATTAAAGGATTAATAAATTGCTCTGTCCTTTGCTTTTTAGAACTGTTTGTAATACTTACTACTTTATACTTTATTGTCCCATTCCTGGGAAATTTGTCTTGGACAGCATGACACGGCCAGTACACAACTTCAATCACACACAACACAATACATACAGTGACATGCAATAATAACAGAACAGCAACTTTTTCGATGGATTACTTAAAAAACTAGCAGCATCCTACATCAATTTTAAAGAAAATCTCTATTTAAAATTTTAACCGCAGTTGGGACAAAAGAGTTTTTATAACGATTGGACTTGCACATCAAGACCCTGAATCGTCTCCCCCATGGTAACAAATTAAAATACATATGTAAAACATGTGTGTCATCAGAGACAATTTTTTTCGCTTGCCTTAAAATAGATACCTCATACAGCTCTTGTATGGTTCGTTTTTCCTCCCACCCTATAATTTTTTGAGCTGTATGCACCAATCGTGCTAGTTTTGATTTTGATCGAACGGTCAGATTTCCATACCATGCAGTGATACCATATCTAATTACGCTCTCAAAAACAGACTGATAAAACAAAAACAAAATCCTCTGGTTCACTCCAAACATTTTTAACCTTCGCAGGAAGTATAGCCTCTGCTGCAATCTAGAACAGAGAGTATCGATGTAAGAAGACCAGCATAGTAAGTTGTCCATATAAACTCCCAAATATTTATATGAAGAAACCTGTTCAATGATACTACCATGTATTTTTACAGGGCTATGGTCTCCCACAGATCTAGGATCAAAGATAATTTCAACAGTCTTCCTTTCATTTAAAACCAAAGAATTAGTATCGCACCAGCTAACAAATCTGTCAACATCAGAGAAGTACTGCAAGAGATTTGTTGTCTTATTCAGTAAGCTCAATATTGCTGTATCATCAGAGAATTTGATGAAGTATGTATCATCCTGACTCGAAACACACTCATTAGTGTATAGTGAAAATAAAAAGGGTGAGCTAACACAACCCTGCGGGGCCCCTATATTGGTAGTTTTCATCTCAGAATAGAAATTATTAACTCTGACTTGTTGTGTACGATTAGTTCAAAAAGAATAAAACCACTTAATACAGAATGGATTCACTTCTAGCTCTACCAACTTCTTCAGCAGTATATTGGGTTGAAGTGTATTAAATGCTGAACTAAAATCAATAAAAAGTAAATGAGCATATGCTTGAGAATCTTCTAAATGGCTATTCACCAAATGAGTGATGCAGTTAATAGCATCATCAGTGCCCCGTCCAACCTTATATGCAAACTGAAATGGATCAAGGGATGATTTAACCTGATCCTTTAAGACAGTTACAACAAGTCTCTCAAAGCATTTCATCACATTTGAGGTTAAAGCCACAGGTCTAAAATCACAATTTCCAACTGGACAAGTTTTCTTAGGAACAGGTATAATTATAGATTTCTTCCACAAAGATGGGATAATATGTGAGTCCATAGATTTCTGAAAGATAGGGCAAAATGCTGGAGTAAGTTCATTTGCACAGATCTTTAGCAAAAAACCTGAAATTCCATCAGGACCCGTGGATTTTTTAGTACATATACCTCTAAATTGCGAGCTTACTCTTTTTGGTGCTATCTCTAGCCTGTGACCTGAATTACATATAATATGGTCCAGAGTACACAATTGATCCACCGGTGACTCAAACCTAAGAAAATAATCATTTAAGTCATTTGCTCTTTGTTGGTCATTGCTAGTTACAAGCCTATTTCGAGGAGGTGCCATATTAGTTACGACTTTCATAGCATCCCACAATTTTTTTGGGTTCCCTGAATTAAAGTTTTGTTCTATAGTATCTCTATGTTTTTTCCTTGCCCTCTTCAGTAACAAATTTAATTCCTTTTGGACTGATTTTAGTTCAATTTTGTCTTGATTAATAAAAGCCCATTTCTTTTTGTTTAAACACTCCTTAATTTCTTTTGTTATATAACTTTTGTTATTAGGAAAAACAGTTACAGTTTTCTTCTCCACAACTGTGTCCACACAAAAGTTAACATAATCAGTTATAGTCTCTGTGGCCACCTCAATGTCCGTCTCAGCATGAAACAGTTCCCAATCAGTAGAAGCAAAACAGCCTTTTAATTTCTCAATGCTGTCCTCGGACCACACAGAAACTGTCTTTGTCTGTGGCTTAGTCCTTTTTAAAAGTGTTCTATAAGTTGGCATCAAGTGAATCGTGTTATGATCACAATTTGATAAAGGGGGTTTAGACTTTTCAACGTATGCATCCTTCACATTTCCAAAACATTTATCTAAAATCTTATTACCTCGGGTTTCGCACTTAATATACTGCTCATATCCCGGAAGAGAAAATTCCAATCTGCAGTGATTAAAGTCACCAAGAATAAAAATCGGAGCTGCAGGAGTGCACTTCAATTGCTTGTTAACACAGTCCGTTATGCAGCTGGCCGCTTTAACGGCATTCCCGCTCGGTGGAACATACGCTGCACAAATAACGATGTTTCCAAATTCTCGTGGAAGGTAAAAAGGCCTCAGTGATAAACACAATATTTCCACATCAGAATTGCACAATGTCTCTCTCACCGTATACTGGCAGCACCATCCATCCCTAATGTAGACACAAATGCCCCCACCTCTCGTTTTCCCCGAGTTTTCATCCCTGTCTGCTCGAACAAGGGAGAACCCCTCAAGATCAACACTGAGCTAGGGACATGACGGTGGAGCCAGGTCTCTGTAAACACCATCAAGCAAGAGTCACGATATTCATGGCAAATCCTTGAGTTTATGCGTAGCTCCTCTATTTTGTTCCTTAAAGACCGCACGTTGCTCAAAATCATGGACGGCAATGGTGGTTTGTTTCCCCGGTTTCGGAGACGGAGACGGATTCCTCCTCTCTTACCTCTTCTTCGGGGTCGCGTCGGATGAACACGCTTCTTTCTGACATCCTCAGGTATGTCTGTGGATAGCGTCAGGCCGCAGTGAAAGTAGCTCTTCTCTAGTATAGCGCAGCGATAGCACGTCGACAGAGCATGCAGGTGTCTCTCGATCCAAAGCGAAAATCTCTCCTCCAATCAATACTAGCAGTAAGAACTGTGCCAGAATCGTCCTCATTATGATTGATTAAATAAATTAAACTAAAACTAGACACATTTACTTGGGACAACACTTAATAACAATACGCAGCAGACAGCAACTGGCCAAAGCACATGAGTCCGTGTCGCCAGCAGAGCAGCGCCACCGGAAGCGGTTTATTCACTCAAAATTCACGGTTTACTTAATAGCTGAAGTAAAAACTTAACAGTGATTGTCTTTAGAAATAAAAATTTATTTATACAAAAGATTAAAACACTGGTTATACAAAAATTTAAACTCGTAGCAAATCAAAAGAAAATGTTACAGGTTATAAAACTTCAGCTTACTCAATCTCAACAGGGCAGTCCTGTATGAGTGAATATCACAAAGGCTAATTACCTTGTATGCAGTTCAAGCAATTGGAGTAAATACGAACGTTCTCATCCGAGGTTTTTCAAGTTGCAATAATACAGCAGAGCAAATTAAACCAAAAGAAATTCAGCTAGGAATTTCTAGAAGACTAGAAGAGATTTGATTTCTCTCTAGGGATGCAATCGACATCAAAATCAAAAATGCAGCAGCTAACAGTAAAAAATGCAGTCATATTTATACGGAACTGGGTTACATTGTTCTAATGCAGTTTCTTGGGTTTTTTCCAGAGGAACTAAGTCTCATGACTGAGCCTTGCAACATCAACCGTCTCTTGCTTAAGACTGGGGTTTTCGCTGATATCTCTGTTTCCCATATTCTTGCATCCTTTACGTCCTCTGCGCTTTGGACTTCTATGTATGTGTGTGCGTGCATATGTATCTGGAAGTGTATTTGTAGGTTCACAATACCTATTAAAATTCACAAATCCTGCCGCACTACGTTTGAGCAGATATCCACAAACACAGTAACAGTAAACACGGGTCTAAATATTATAATATTCACCATATATCTAGCAACAGTTCAACTGCAATGTGAAATTTATGCAACAATAACAAACTAATATGTAATAATTTCTTACCTTACATCTTTCTTGACTTCAAATCGCGTTCTTCTTCTTCTGAGGTAAATCCAATGTAAGCTCACGGTGCGCCTTTCAAACTCGACGAAAAGCAGAGACTTGTGAAGTTTTTTCGTGCGTTGTTGTTGAGGTAATGAGCGTGTTCGTGTTCCATGTGGAGATTTGCATGTGAATATCTTTTGCGCCCGTGGGCGTGGTCAAATTAAAAATAATTAGGAAGCGTTTGAGAAGCTGGAAATCTTGTTGGTTTTATACAAATTACTTAAACAGAGAATATTTGTTTTTGAGTGTGAATCCGATCATTTAAAAGTACACACTTAAATATTTATAAAGGTATATGGCTCATAAATGTGTGACAAGTATTCGTTGAGTTTTGTTTCAGTTTATAGACGTGCTCAAGAAAAAAAAGTTCACCGCGACGGGGAGGCAGAAAGCACACCGTTTATTTTCTTTATTTTACAAAAGCACAATGTTTTGATTTGATTTTAAGTGGACACAAAAGTAGAAATATCACAGATTATTTTTTTATATTTATTTTTTCTGTATGACCATAAATGACAAAGTAATTTAAGTTTATTGTGCTACAATGTGAAGAAAATCCAGCAAAACGCGCGGGCGCGTTTGCCTACCTCAGAGGGTTAAACTGACTCTCAGTGTGTTACTGAATAACTTGTTCTGGTTAGTGCTCCACCAACCTATTCTATCCATAGAAAGGTATAGAAATATAGTTGTAGATTGTAGTTATATATTGAAGTGAAGTGAAATACACATTGCTAGCAAGATTATCTGCAGGGTTTACCGTTTCACCGCCAGCATGATGGCCTTGGGGCAGTTCGTCACCTTCATTGATGACCTTCAGATGAACGATGAACAGGCAGACAAACAGAAGTAGTGAACACTGTAGCGACTCCATTACACACACAGGTCAGGGAAAAGCATCTGGTGTGGTAAAGCCAAGTCAACTACCTTAGTTGAGATAAGAGAATATAAGAGAAAAGAGAATATAGTTAATAGATAAGGCAAGGCAAGGCAAGGCAAGTTTATTTATATAGCACATTTCATACACAATGGCAATTCAAAGTGCTTTACATAGAAGAAATTAAAATAATAAAAGAAATAATTAAAACAGTTTAGAAAAATAAAATACAGTACAGTACAAACAGTCGGACGAACAGTGGCACAGTGCTCATTCAGTAAATGCATAGCTAAACAGAAGTGTTTTGAGTCTGGATTTGAATGTGATTACTGTAGGAGCACGTCTGATCTCTTCTGGAAGCTGGTTCCAGCTGCGGCTGGCATAATAGCTAAAAGCAGATTCGCCATGCTTAGAGTGAACCCTTGGTATTTCTAGCTGATATGATCCTAATGATCTAAGTGATCTGTTGGGTTTATATTCAGTGAGAATATCTGCAATATATTGAGGTCCTAGGCCATTGAATGATTTATATACCAGTAATAATACTTTAAAATCAATCCTAAATTTAACTGGGAGCCAGTGTAAAGACCTGAGGACTGGTGTGATATGTTCATATTTTCTGGTTCTGCTCAGAATCCTGGCGGCAGCGTTCTGTATGAGCTGCAACTGTCTTATGGTCTTTTTGGGAAGGCCAGTGAGGAGTCCATTACAATAATCCACCCTGCTGGTGATGAAAGCATGCACAAGTTTCTCTAAGTCTTGTCTGGAAACAAAGCATCTAATTCTTGCAATATTTTTCAGATGATAGTATGCTGATTTAGTTATTGCTTTGACATGACTACTGAAACTAAGGTCTGACTCTAGTGTCACACCAAGATTCCTGACTTGATTTTTAGTTGTTTGACCCCTAGAGTGAAGGTATGCTTTCACCTTGAGAACTTCATCTTTGTTTCCAAACGCAATGACTTCAGTTTTGTCTTTGTTTAATTGAAGAAAGTTTTGACACATCCAACTGTTTACTTCATCAATGCATTGGCACAGGGAGTCAATGGGGCTGTAGTCGTTAGGCGATAGGGCTAAGTAGATCTGTGTGTCGTCTGCATAGCTGTGGTAAGAGATTTGGTTCTTTCTCATTATTTGGCTCATTGGGAGCATATACAGGTTGAACAGGAGTGGTGCAAGAATTGAGCCTTGAGGGACTCCGCATGTCATGGATGTCCACTCAGACTTATGGTCTCCTATACTCACATAATAACCTCTCCCATCTAAGTATGACCTGAACCATTTTAGGACTATCCCAGAAAGCCCCACCCAGTTTTCCAGCCTGTCAAGAAGTATGTTATGATCGACAGTGTCAAATGCAGCACTGAGGTCGAGTAGCACCAGCACTGATAATTTGCCTGAATCAGTATTTAAGCGAATATCGTTTATTATCTTTATGAGCGCTGTCTCTGTGCTGTGGTGCGGTCGGAAACCAGATTGAAAATGGTCAAAGGATCCATTCAAGCTCAAGAATTTGTTCAGCTGATTGAAGACAACTTTTTCATTGATCTTGCCTATGAAAGGAAGATTTGAGATCGGTCTATAGTTGCTTAATATGGTCTTATCCAGATTGCTCTTTTTCAGGAGGGGCTTGACAACTGCAGTTTTCAGGGAGTGCAGAAAACTACCAGAGAGAAGTGAGGCATTTACCACTTCTAGAAGATCTGCTTCTAGACTGTTTAACACACTTTTGAAAAAAGATGTGGGAAGTGTGTCAAGAGCGCAGGTTGATGTTTTAAGGTGCTGTACGGTTTCTTCCAAAATTTTGCCATCAATTTCTTTGAAGTCAGACATAGTAACTACTTTCTCAGGTGGTCTGGTCTGTCTGACCCCAGTGCAACTCAAGGATGTGCTGATCACCTTTCTTATATTATTGATTTTCTCAGAGAAGAAAGAAGCAAACTCACTGCACTTGTTGTCTGAGAGCATTTCACTGGGAATCTGGCTTGGGGGGTTTGTCAGTCTCTCTACAGTAGCAAAAAGAGTGCGTGTGTTGTTTAAATTGCTGTTTATAATATTTGAGAAGAAAGTCTGTCTAGCTTTGCTTAGTTCCATATTGAAAGCATGAAGGCTGTCTTTGTAGATGTTATAATGGACTACAAGTTTTGTCTTCCGCCACATGCGCTCTGCTTTTCTGCATTGTCTTTTCATATTTTGCACTGCTGTTGAGTTTCTCCAAGGTGCTTTTTGTCTGCCACTCTTCTTCCTGACTTTCACAGGAGCAATATCATCAATTACACTTTTAACTTTTGAGTTAAAAGAATCAAGGAGAAAATCAACAGAATCTGCAGATATGCTTGGTGTTAAGTATATAGCCTTCATAAATAGGACACTAGTGTTCTCATTTAAGCATCTCTTCTTGACAGACACAGATTTCGCTTCAGTGGCAGGAAAGATCAATATATCAAAGAAAATACAGAAATGATCAGACAGTGCTACATCCTTAATAACAATCAATGAAATGTTTAGACTAGGGATGGGACGATACACTTAAACTCACGATACGATGCACCTCGATATGCCAGGGTCACGATACGATACGTCACGATACGATATCAAAAAAGAAAAAAAAAGAAAAAAATATTACTGTACAACAACTTATTTATTTTTGTTTCAGCTGCACACAGGGAAACACAAGGCCTAACTGGCCAAACACAAACAAGAACACTCCCTACTCGACTCGGCTCTGTTTGGTTTTCCACTGTGTAAAAGTTGTACCACCTGCTTCCAGGTACTTTTTTTCGTACCACCTCCGGCGAGGTAAGCGGGCTGAGGCGAGCTGAGGCGATACTAAAATGTGACGTGAAAACACGGCAGACTGCTGATTAGTCAGAGAGAATCGTCACTATTCACTGCGTCATCATTGCACGCGCCAGACGGAGTATCCTGAATAAAAAACAGCAAAAACAAAAACATCCAAAAACAGCATACACTCGATTTCCTCCTTTGCCCTGTGTGTGTGTGGGTAGCGGGTGTGTCTCGCGCGTCTCGCGTAAAAGATTAAGTCACGGCAGTTTCCTGCGGCGTCGCTATGACGTCCAGGTACTATTGTGGAGGTATGCTAACGTTACTAGCAGCTATCTGCAATGGAAAACGGAGCGAAAAGCGAGCCGAGCCGAGTCGAGTCGAGCTGGTACTGGTAATGGAAAAGCGCTAATTGGTAATGGAAAAGTTAGTGCTGCTCTAATCCTAGGTTAAGTTATCTCAGGACTGGTTCTTCAAAAAAACTACATATGACTTGTATCCAGGCGGAGCGTCCTCAATTTCGACCTCATTTGACTCCATGGTCGGCTGTTTGGGGGCAAGGCAGTTGGTGCTAATGCTAATATTTGTTAGCTCGCTGTAAGTGGACTGCAGTGTTGTTGTTGCAACATGCGCTGTCTTGACGTGACGACGCACCGCACCGTTCCCCGGATATAATTTATTTTTTCATTTAGCAGCTAGTTTTACCCTGCTTGATCAGCAGATGGTGCTGCCAGCCTGCCACCATAGACTGTATGTCTGCCCCATATACATACACACACATATAATACACTAAATTATTTATATACTACGCAAATCATGCAGCAGTGCCATCTATCTTTATTTCGCGATCCATTTTTTTCGACCTCGATGCGTTTCGTCACGTTTTGTATCGCGATATTTTGTCAAACGATATTTCGTCCCATCCCTAGTTTAGACCCTTACTGATAAGTAAATCTAGAGTGTGTCCACGATTGTGTGTGGGTCCATGTACATGCTGATTCAGATCAAAAGTTTTTAAAACAGTTTTGATTTCTTTTGCCATATTGTTTTCTGCATTATCTATGTGAATGTTAAAATCTCCAGCAATGGCAAAACAGTCAAACTCTGAGGTAATTGTTGATAACAGTTCTGTAAAGTCCTCAGCGAAGGCTGGAGAGTATTTTGGAGGCCTGTAAATAATGATAAGTAAAATGCGTGGAGCACCTTTTAACACAATACCCAGATATTCGAAAGAAGGGTAATTCCCAAATGATATTTGCTTACATTGATAGATATCTTTAAAAAGAGCAGCTAGACCCCCACCTCTCTTAACAGCTCTGCAGACACTCATAAAAGTAAAGTTAGGAGGGGCTGCTTCATTGAGGATTGTTGCACTGCAGCTGTCTTCTAGCCAGGTTTCATTTAGAAGCATAAAATCTAGGTTGTTTGTGGTTATTAAGTCGTTAACTAGAAGTGATTTATTTTTAAGTGAACGAATGTTTAAAAGTGCTAACTTAACAGTCGTACTTTTTGTCCTCACATCAATCTTACTTTCACGTGTAATAGGCACCAGATTAGATGGGTTTGCTGTACGGCTATTGAAGGCCTTAGACTTTCTATCTTGTATTAGAACAGCAATAGAGAAAGATACAGGCACACTGGGTTCCCGCTTGTTCTGTAAACATTTGAGAAAGTTACTGTTATCAGAGCGGGGACCCGACACATATCACTGAGAGCTGGTATCAGTTGTTTTTGGTTCACCTCGAGCAGATGGAGGAGGGTGTGGGCCCTGGCGTTGTGGCAGAGGCCGAAGAGCTCTCACAGGAGGAGGGGGAGGGCGAGCTGGGCCCGCAGGCTTTGGTGGCAGCGGTGCCTGTCGTTTTTTGGTTGGTATCTGGGGGCTTGCAGCAAAAGAGTGGGATAGTTTGGAGATAGTTTGGGATAGATAAGTCAAGTTATCTTCATTTATACAGCGCTTTAACAGTATAGGTGTCTCACAGCAGCTTTACAGTGATAACAGGAGATTACAGTAACAGAGATTGTTTAGGCTTGACAGCAGCTCTAGAGTAAAGTTATTGTCCAGCTAAAGCAAGCTTTTGATTGATTCACTTCTGTTGTAAAATCATTAGTTATTACTGTATAATACTGTATGATGTAGTTGCAAAATTCTCAAAGTACTTTGGTTCACATTTAATATATATAAGACGTACAGGTATAATGTCCTCCTCCTCCTCAGGATCCTGCAGATTCTCTAGTTCCTCAGACAGATGCAGTGTCACCTTAACCATCAGTGAAATATACATCAACACAAAGAAGAAGAAAGCATTTGCTCTCACATCATGATATCCGTTAAGGCACAAACATGGCTTACTGATGTATTTGAAGAGACGCTGTCCTCAGGCAATCCCAGCGGCTCCTATTTAACAAACACAACATGTTTTTCACAAGTAAAAGTATCTGTGGTCGCCATTATAGCACAACATTTCTTACTGGTGAATGTGGAGAGACATTATTGCTGTATTTTATTACAATTAAAATATTAATTATCATTGCAAGGTGTGCTTTAGATTCTTAACTGTGTTTTGTTTGTTTATTAAAGTCGACATGAAATCAAAATTGACCCTATTTACTTTTTAAGATCATATTACTAGTGTTGTGGTGAACAATTAATCCGTGCAAGTTAATACACAGAAAAAAATTGTTTGCCGTGGAAATCTTTGATCTAAATCTGAACAGTTTCTTCCGGTCAGGAATGGCGTTCCTTCTCTGATGACGTGTGTTTGACGGCTTGGGCTGGGAAGCGCTGAACCCCTCCTCAGACCGCTAGTCTGCCGCTAGTCTGACACTCCTCAGACCGCTAGTCTGCCGCTAGTCTGACCGCTAGTCTGCCACTAGTCTGACCGCTAGTCTGCCGCTAGTCTGCCGCTAGTCTGACACTCCTCAGACCGCTAGTCTGCCGCTAGTCTGCCGCTCCTCAGACCGCTAGTCTGACGCTAGTCTGACGCTCCTCAGACCGCTAGTCTGACGCTAGTCTGCTATGAGCAGAGATGGAGAGGAGGAGCGCTAGAGTAAACCCTCGGTTCAATATTCCCTTTCACTGGGAAATACGTCACAGCACTGGAGAACACACACAACTTCCGGTTCATGGGGACTTTAAACTAATGCTAGTAAATGGTCATTTAAATCATTCTTGTAAAATATATTTATATGAATACAATACAGAAAATAAACTAGTTCTGTAAGTAAATTAGCTAACACTAAAGTTTTGAAATGAAGTGTTCCAGTGGATGTGATGATAAAGTAGAAAACAGAAGTTTGACTTTTAATGAACAAATGTTTTACATCTATATGCTTGCTGTAAGGGTAATTGTACTCCATATACAGTTGAAACTAGATATTTACATACACTTCAAGAAAAAAACACACAAAAACTTTTATTTCTTTACTGTCATACATTAAATCAGAGTAAACTTTTTCTGTTTTAGATCAATAAATATTAACATATTTTTTGCATTTGTTAAATGTCAGAATCGAGCGAGGGATCATTTGTATGTATTTTTTTGATAACTTTCATCAAAGTCAGAAGTATACATACCCTAAGTTTATTGTGTCTTTAAACAAAAAGAAAACTCCAGATGATTCCATTCTGAGCTTAAGAAGCTTCTGATAGGTTAATTGATTCCATTTGAGTTAATTGGTGGCACACCTGTGGATGCATATAAAGGCACACCTCAAAACACAGAGCCTCTTTCTTCTTTCCCTCTTTCATGGGAAAATCAAGAGAAATCAAACCCAAAGACATTAGGAAAAGAATTGTGGACCTCCACAAGTGTGGCTCATCCTTAGGTGCAATTTCCAGATGCCTGAAGGTCCCACGTTCATCTATTCAGACAATAATACGCAAGTATAAAAAACATGGGAATGTACAACCATCATACCGCTCAGGAAGGAGACGGATTCTGAGTCCCAGAGAGGAACGTTTTTTGGTGCGAAATGTGCAAATCAACAGCAAAAGACCTTGTGAAGATGCTAGCTGAAACTGTTAAGACAGTGTCATTATCCACAGTAAAACGAGTCCTGTACCACCATGAGCTAAAAGGTTACTCTGGGAGAAGAAAGCCATTACTTCAAAACCACCATAAAAAAGCCAGACTACAGTTTGCAACTGCACATGGGGACAAAAATCTTAATTTCTGGAGACATGTCCTGTGGTCTGACGAAACAAAAATTGAACTGTTCGGCCATAATGATAAATGGTATATTTGGAGGAAAAAGGTCGAAGCTTTGAAGCCTCAGAACACCATCCCAACTGTGAAGTATGGGGGTTAGGGTGCATCAAAAAACACAATTCTTGAATTTTGATATGGCTGGGTGCTAAAAGTGTTCCAATATATGTAGAAACAACACATGCAAAATATTTTTCCAGTACATGATGATTTAGGGGTGCCACTGCACATCTGTTTTTGTTGGATAAAGTGGTCAACAGTGCTCAATGGTCACAATGGAGATCTGAGGTAAACAATACTACAGCTCAAGAAAACTGAGGTGATCTTTCTGTTTGAGGTGATCTTTCTGTGTTGGGTATGTATTATTACACATTACTATCATATCTGTAGTTGTGTCTTTGTATACTTATTTATCATAAGTCATTTAAGTCATATTTATAGGTATTTGGTGCTCATTACAGTCTGTAATTTTTATCATAGGTACATTTTAACTGTGAGAGACGGTATCTAAAACAAAAATCCAGAAAATCACATTGTTTGATTTAAATAATTAATTTGCATTTTATTGCATGACATAAGTATTTGATCAATTTAGAATTCCGACTCTCACAGACCTGTTAGTTTTTCTTTAAGAAGCCCTTCTGTTTTCCACTCATTACCTGTATTAACTGCACCTGTTTGAACTCGTTACCTGTATAAAAGACACCTGTCCACACACTCAATCAAACAGACTCCAACCTCTCCACAATGGCCAAGACCAGAGAGCTGTGTAAGGACATCAGGGATAAAATTGTAGACCTGCACAAGGCTGGGATGGGCTACAGGACAATAGGCAAGCAGCTTGGTGAGAAGGCAACAACTGTCGGCACAATTATTAGAAGATGGAGGAAGTTCAAGATGACGGTCAATCTCCCTCGGTCTAGGGCACCATGCAAGATCTCACCTCATGGGGCATCAATGATCATGAGGAAGGTGAGGGATCAGCCCAGAACTACAAGGCAGGACCTGGTCAATGACCTGAAGAGAGCTGGGACCACAGTCTCAAAGAAAACCATTAGTAACACACACCGTCATGGATTAAAATCCTGCAGCGCATGCAAGGTCCCCCTGCTCAAGCCAGCGCATGTCCAGGGCCGTCTGAAGTTTGCCAATGTCCATCTGAAAATAGAGCTTTTTGGTCTAAACTCCACTCGTCGTGTTTGGAGGAAGAAGAAGGATGCTTTTCTGCAAAGGGGACAGGACAACTGCACCATACTGAGGGGAGAGTGGATGGGGCCGTGTATCGCGAGATCTTGGCCAACAACCTCCTTCCCTCAGTAAGAGCATTGAAGATGGGTCGTGGCTAGGTCTTCCAGCATGACAACGACCGGAAACACACAGCCAGGGCAACTAAGGAGTGGCTCCGTAAGAAGCACCTCAAGGTCCTGGTGTGGCCTAGGCCGCCTAGCCAGTCTCCAGACTTGAACCCAATAGAAAATCTTTGGAGGGAGCTGAATGTCCTTATTGCCCAGCGACAGCCCCGAAGCCTGCAGGATCTGGAGAAGGTCTGTATGGAGGAGTGGGCCA
Source organism: Abramis brama (assembly GCF_963993115.1). Taxonomy (NCBI): domain Eukaryota; kingdom Metazoa; phylum Chordata; class Actinopteri; order Cypriniformes; family Leuciscidae; genus Abramis; species Abramis brama. The sequence continues at coordinate 3,784,391 of NC_139966.1, forward strand.
GAATCCCTGCAGTGTGTGCAAACCTGGTCAAGAACTATAGGAAACGTATGATCTCTGTAAGAGGGAAAACCTGAAAAATCTGCAGTGTATCAAATACTTGTTCTCCCCACTGTAGATGTCTCATGTGTATTGAGAGTAGCATTGTAGTTGTTACAGTAAATTAAGGGTAAGGCCACGTGAAAATGTCCCATTGACCTCCATTCATTTTGCCTATAGGACAAATGAATGGAGAATCTTGAAAGTTGAATTCTGAGAAATGCCCAAGTTGCCCAAAGGGCAAACAAACAACTTTTACTTTGATAACCCTATTGAACATGTTACTGTATAAAAGTTCACTGTACTCAACATTTCCAGGTCAACCTTTTGGCAATTAGACTAAAAATTGCTAATTTTTCGAAATTTCGCCAAAGTTCATGTGTTAGGTGGCACCCCTAAATCTCAATGGAATTCCTCAAAACTTTGCAAAAGTCATTTTTATGTTAATTGGAACAAAATGCAATGCCAGCCAAATTGATATTTTGAAATTAAACTTCACTTCACTGCACTTCACAAAATAGATGGCATCATGAGAAAAGAAAATGTTGCGGATATATTGAAGCAACATCTGAAGACATCAGCCAGGAAGTTAAAGGTCCCGTTCTTCGTGATCCCATGTTTCAAACTTTAGTTAGTGTGTAATGTTGTTGTTAGAGTATAAATAATATCTGTAAAATTATAAAGCTCAAAGTTCAATGCCAAGCGAGATATTTTATTTAACAGAAGTTGACTACAAAAAACGGCTGGATTGGACTACACCCCTCTACTTCCTTCTTTAATGATGTCACTAGAACCGTAACCTCCGCCCACAGGAACACAGGCGTATTGATGGCGAAATGTAAACAGACGTGGTTGATGTTTATCTATAATCGGATACCGCAAAAGTTTAATTCGAAGTTGTTAGTTTGCTCTGTCCATTTCAACACGGACTGTTTTTCTAACCTGGGATAATATCAAGCAGGCTTCTCTCAGCGTTTCATACTGACGAAGGGGACAATTTCAACTATATTCCAGCAAGCGGTAAGTAGTGATTTAATATGGAAGTAGCGATCAACTTCACATCGTTTCTCTTAGTAGGATGAAAATAATCTTACTTAAACTGTGATTAATATACAGAAAGCGATCAAAGAACAATCCCTTTCCAATCGCCCAAGCTGTTAATCACACAGCGCAAGTTTATCTGGACACTTGCCAAAACTCGTTATGAAATCAATGACGCTGTTACACTGCACAACAAAGCTCTTACTGTATTTATATACCTTGTGGAAATTGCAGTAATTTGCAAGAGACAACTTCTCACTTTGAGCACACGAATGCGTGTGTCGTTTATTTTACCAGGTAAACAAAACCACGGAAGAATGGCGCTGAACCGCGTCCTCTGTAATCACGCCTTCCCAACATCTTAAAGGGACCGCGATCCCTGAACAGTTATGCAGAAAAACAGTGTACAGAACTACACTTAATAACAAAGGTGAATTATGTCTTTCACATTCACTACACACGTCCCCCCAGAATTCACCATAACAGAAAAACCAAACAGTCAACGTGGAGGTGGGCGTATCAACCGGCCACAACGACTGCGCTGTACCGAAGGTCGAGGAGACCCCAATGCAGCCGGTGTAACGTCATTACACGGGTGAGGGGCATGGAGTGTGGGAGGCTTGAGTGGGATGGGAGCACAGGGTGGGGGCAGAGCAGGAGGCCGTCCGCGTCGTGGGGGCTGGGCCAGGTCAATGGGCCTAGCCACGTCCAAATGAGCCGGTTTAAGGCGGTCGATGGAGAGTCGCTCCGGTTTGCCACCCCTGTCCACCACAAAGTGTTTGTCCCCTGCCTCCAGAACCCGGAATGGGCCCTCGTAGGGTGGGCGTAGTGGTCCCCTGTGGGCATCGTGGCGAATGAAAACATAGTCGGCTGTTTGAAGTCCTGCGGGGATGTGTGACTGAGGGAGGCTGTGACGGGAAGTGGGGATGGGTGCAAAAAGCCTCGCATTATCCAGTAGAGTAGACCGCTGGAGAGAAGCAGACCAGGGAACGGTGGTGTTAGGGACAAAATCCCCTGGCACTCGCAGCGGCTGTCCGTAAACAAGTTCCGCGGATGAGGACTGAAGGTCCTCCTTTGGTGCAGTCCTGATGCCCAGCATCACCCACGGGAGCTTGTCGACCCAGTTGCTGTCTTTGAGGCTGGCACGCAGGGAAGCCTTCATCGACCTATGAAAACGTTCACAGAGTCCGTTAGCCTGCGGGTGATATGCAGTCGTGCGGTGGAGTTTCACTCCGAGGCTCTGTGCGACAGCGTCCCAAAGCTCAGACGTGAATTGCGCACCTCGGTCAGAGGAAATGTCCGAAGGGGTACCAAAACGGGCAATCCAGGTGCCAATAAATGCCCGAGTCATCTCGACAGACGTCACAGATGTCAGTGGCACAGCCTCAGGCCAGCGGGTGGTCCTGTCAACCATGGTTAACAAATATGTGAAACCTTGAGAGCAGGGCAGAGGACCAACCAGGTCCACGTTTACATGGTCAAAACGCCTCTCAGGAACCGGGAATGATTCTAATGGGGCTTTAGTGTGGCGGTGTACTTTGGCCCGTTGGCACTCAACACAGGTGTTAGCCCAGTCCCTAACGTCCTTCTTGAGGCCGTGCCAAACAAATTTAGCTGCAACAAGTCTCTGTGAAGCTTTCGCACCTGGGTGGGAGAGACCGTGGATGGCATCAAACACTTGTCGTCTCAACCCCGAGGGAACGATTGGCCGAGGACTACCTGTGGAGATGTCACACAGGAGCGTTGTGCCGGCATCGGCAAAAACCACGTCCTCAATCTGCAGTCCAGTGGTAGAGTTTTTCAGATGTTGCACGTCTGGGTCTGTGGTCTGAGTCGCGGCCATGTGGTTGTAATCTAAACCAAGATGGACTGCCCCTGCCACGGCCCGTGATAGGCAGTCCGCCACGTGGTTGCTCTTACCGGCAACGTGCTGCAAGTCCGTGGTGAACTCGGAAATGTAAGACAGATGCCGTTGCTGGCGGGCAGACCACGGCTCAGCCACCTTGGCCATGGCAAAAGTCAGCGGCTTGTGGTCCACAAAAGCAGTGAAGTGTCGGCCTTCTAGCAGGGAACGAAAGTGTCTAATGGCGAGGTAGAGACCCAGCAGCTCCCGGTCGAAAGTGCTGTACTTCCGCTCACAAGGGCGCAGCTGACGGCTAAAGAAAGCCAGCGGCTGCCAGGCCCCGCCCACCCACTGCTCGTAAACAGCGCCGACAGCGTAATCCGAGGCGTCCGAGGTGATGGCAATGGGGGCTGTCGCAGAAGGATGCGCCAGCATGGTGGCGTTCGCTAGTGCTGTTTTAGTGGCATCAAAAGCCTTGACTCTGCTCTCAGTCCAGTCCACAGCGTGATTGGGTTTACCCTTCAGGGCCTCGTGCAAAGGCCCCATGAGCTGAGCGGCTCGAGGGATGAAGCGGTGATAAAAATTTACCATGCCGAGGAACTCCTGCAGGGATTTGACAGTGGGTGGGCGTGGGAACTGCATGACTGCCTCCACCTTTGATGGGAGAGGAACTGCCCCGTCCTTAGTGACTCTGTGTCCTAGGAAGTCGATGGTGGAGAGACCAAACTGGCACTTGGCGGGGTTGACAATTAGTCCATGGTGGCTAAGCCGCTCAAAAAGGGTTTGGAGGTGTGCCAGGTGCTGAGACTTGGATGTGCTTGCTACCAGGATGTCATCCAAGTACACAAAAAGGAAAGGCAGGTCCCGCAAAACAGAGTCCATGAGGCGCTGGAAAGACTGGGCGGCGTTTTTAAGGCCGAACGGCATGCGTAGGAACTCAATCAGACCAAACGGCGTGATTACTGCTGTTTTGGGAATGTCCCGTGGGTGTACCGGCACCTGATGATATCCCCGGACGAGGTCCACCTTGGAAAAAATTACCTTGCCAGCCAGGTGTGCTGAAAAATCTTGTATGTTCGGGACTGGGTATCGATCAGGTGCCGTTGCCTCATTAAGCCGCCGGTAGTCGCCACACGGGCGCCAGCCGCCGCCAGGTTTGGGGACAATGTGGAGGGGTGATGCCCATGGGCTGTCGGATCGGCGTATTATGCCCAGGCGTTCCATGTTTGCAAACTCAGCCTTTGCAACGGCAAGCTTGGTCGGGTCGAGGCGCCGAGCGCGGGCGTAAACGGGTGGACCAGCAGTGGCAAGATGGTGCTCCACACCATGCTTCACAGTAGATGCAGAGAAAGTGGGCTGAGTGAGGGCTGGGAAACTGGCCAGTAGACGGTGGAAGTCATCGGAAGCTGAGAGCATGTTAGACAGTCGGATGGGGTCAGCCTCGCTGAGCGTGCACGTATAAGAACAAAACGTGACAGCATCAATCAGACGGCAGTTCTTAACATCTACCAACAGTCCATGTGCACACAAAAAATCGGCGCCGAGGAGGGGAACGGCAACCTTTGCAGTAACAAAGTCCCAACCGAACTGCTGTCCTCCGAAGCACAGTTCGACATACCTTGTTCCATATGTGCGGATGGGGCTACCGTTCGCAGCTTCCATAGGGGGGCCGTGGCTGTCGGTCACCATGTCCAAACGGGATGCAGGCAGAACGCTCCTTTGTGCTCCCGTGTCGCACAGAAAACGGCGACCGGAGATGCTATCGCGGATGAAAAGCAGCCTGCCTACTCGGCCGACACTCATGGCCACTACTGAGCGCCGGCCCTGGCATTTCCCGAAACACTGAAACTGCATGGTGGACGGCATTTGTTGGCCTTGGTTCCAAACTTTGCATGATAGAAACACAATCCAGAGAGCTGTTGGGTGCCAGAAAACTGCTGCTGACGAGAAGTAGTCGCAGCAATAAGTGTGGAGTCGTCCTGTGTCACTGAAGAAATATGTGCAGGGGAAAACGCGGCCACACAATGTCCCTGACTCGCCAGGAAAAATTTATCAGCCTCTTCAGCTAGTTTACGACAGTCAGTGATTGTGGTGTTGGCTAATGCAGCTCTCACTTGGGAAGGCAGCTGACGCAGGAAAAGCTGGATGAAAAGAAAGTCAGGTCTGTGTTCGCCCAAAAGATCCAGCATACGGTCCATGAGCTCGGACGGTTTGCTGTCACCCAGTCCTTGAAGTGAGAAAAGCCTGCTGGCTCTCTCAGTGTCCGACAGTTCAAACGTTTTCAACAGGTGGGTTTTAAGTGCTGTATACTTCTCGTTTTCGGGAGGATTTGTAAGAAGGCTAACCACCCTGGATGCTGTTGAATTTCCGAGAGCAGACACAACGTAGTAATATTTGGTCGTATCCGCGGTGATCTCACGCAGCGCGAACTGCGCTTCCGTCTGGGCGAACCATGCAGATGCTGACGATTCCCAGAATTCGGGGAGTTTGAGGGTGACAGCGTTCGCGGTCATGATCGCGTCGTGTCTCTGGATACGTCCAGCAGACTAATGTCGGGGTCACCAGTGTGGAAATTGCAGTAATTTGCAAGAGACAACTTCTCACTTTGAGCACACGAATGCGTGTGTCGTTTATTTTACCAGGTAAACAAAACCACGGAAGAATGGCGCTGAACCGCGTCCTCTGTAATCACGCCTTCCCAACATCTTAAAGGGACCGCGATCCCTGAACAGTTATGCAGAAAAACAGTGTACAGAACTACACTTAATAACAAAGGTGAATTATGTCTTTCACATTCACTACAACCTCATGTTTGCATTGGTGAAATCATTAGTGATAGTGCAGAAACTGCGTTGCAATGATAAGATCTTTCACGCGATCAACAGACTGTCATCTGCTCAGTGCTCATCACTGCAACCTTTTATGTGTTTGAAATAGATCTAAATACTTAAAAAACTTATCACGATTCGTTAATCCAGATAGCTGTAATAGTAAAAACGTATAATAGCTGTAATAGTAAAAGTTTTCCAGATCCACATGTAATGCCAGATATTTCATATGCAAGCATGTCAGCCAATCACAGCAGAGGGCGTTTACACTGAAGTCTCACAGCAGACACGCCCCTTCAAACAGAGTGTTCAAACCAGGGAATGAAATCAGGCTAGGAAATATGCCTTTTATTTCTAAATAATACAAATTTTTGATCTAAAAAACATACTAACATTATAAGGGCACCCCTGGAAACATTATAAATTAATAAAAATAATCCATGGAATGGGACCTTTAAAGCTTGAGCGCAAATGGGTCTTCCAAATGGACAATGACCCCAAGCATACCTCCAAATTAGTTACAAAGTGGCTTAAGGACAACAAAGTCAAGGTATTGGAGTGGCCATCACAAAGCCCTGATCTCAATCCCATTGAGAAATTTGTGGGCGGCACTGAAAAGGCGAGTGCGAGCAAGAAGGCCTACAAACCTGACCCAGTTACACCAGTTCTGTCAAGAGGAGTGGGCCAAAATTCCAGCAAACTATTGTAGAAAGCTTGTGGAAGGATACCCAAAACGTTTGGCCCAAGTGAAACGTTTGGCAGTTCTACCAAATACTAAGGAAGTGTATGTATACTTCTGACTTTGATGAAAGTTATCAAAAAAATACATACAAATTATCCCTCGCTCGATTCTGACATTTGACAAAAAATATGTTAATATTTATTTATCTAAAACAGAAAAAGTTTACTCTGATTTAATGTATGACAGTAAAGAAATAAAAGGTTTTGTGTTTTTTTCTGAAGTGTATGTAAATATCTGGTTTCAACTGTATATACTTGTATGATGCATGTAAAACAACAGATGTAGGATAGAAAAGCATGCTTGATAACAACTACTGACCTTTGCCCGTATGTATAGAGCGGACCGGCCCAGCTCTTTCCGAGCTGACACTGGGGATAAAGTGTCTGAAGTGAGAGCCAACACACGTCTGGATCGGTCAACTCTACAGATGTCAGAGTCTCCATGACTCAGTCCAGGTCTCATTTATAAAGTCTCATTTATAAAGCATGCGTACGTACAAAACGGGGCTGGAAACGTACGTACGCCAGTTCCCACACAAAGGTTGTGATCTATAAAAAACAAACTTGACGGGAGAATGTGCGCACCTTTAGCAAACTTTGAGCCGTGCGTACGCACATTCTGAGACAAAGGGAATTGGCGACACAGATGGTGAGGTCGTGAACTGAAGTTAGATTGTAGAAAATAAATGTGAGAAGAACGATTATAAGAATTAATGACATTTAATTTTCACTCCATTTCATACATTATATCCACATTATCATGAAGATTAAATCCAACAGTGTTATTTGTGCCGATTGTTTTAGGCTATATACATCTAGTAAAATCCAAACGTAATTCAAAATGTATTAAAAAAAATAAAAAAAATAATCAGCGCTGCCTTACAGTCACATTGTCCACAACGGGAGCGCAGGAGGACATGGCGCGACTACATGTGATACAGAATAGCATGAAATACCCTTTTATTAGAGAACTGCAGAACACAGTGTAAAAAGGAAATATTTTCCTTAATGTACATATATCATAAAATGTCAAAGTCTGCAAATACAGTCATGAAGCACAATCGCTACTCATCATCGGTCCTAACTATTACGGTGTTCATTACAAAACCGTCAAGAAGCATGTGTTCACTATAACATTTTCGTCTTAAATTTTCGCCCTCAAATTAATTATGTGATTTTGTCAAGGTGTTAACGATCAGTCTATTTGCTGGAAAACAATGTAAAACAAATATTGCAGTACAATAAGTGTAATTGTGATTGTCAAAACATTTGGTAACTAAATAGAATTTTATGAAGTTTAGTGACAACATGTTACAATGTTTACATTGTACAATGACTGGTAGGACAGTTTTTATTATTGCTTGACAAAAATTTCAAGCTTTCAATTCCATTCTTGTGATTTGATTCCGATTTTGATTCAATATTGACTAATTTGGATACATGTTTATTTTAAATTTTATTTTAAAAAATCATCTCACCTAATGCTGTAAACATAGAGGGCCCAATCTGCTGGTGTTATTAAAGGTTAAAAATAACAAATTAAATTAAATATAATGCAGTTTTTGTTTAATAACAATTATTTAATGACATAAGTAAAAATATAATAAATATGTAATATAGTGCTCAGTAAAATCTCCTCTCTAGCTATTTTTTCTATTCAATTAACATGCTATGGTCATTAAATGGCTTTCCTGAGGTAAATGTAACATGTAACATAATTGTTCTCCTGCTGTTATATTGACCTCTTTCCGTGGTTGAAAAACACTAATTGGTCGATATTATGTATACTTTCGGTAAGTTGTACTGCATCTTTAAATAAAAAAGTAACAGATGATCGGTTCACGTGCACTTGAACTGAGGCGCTCAGCGATCTGTCACGTCACATTTACAAGCGCCAAACGTATTTTTGTATGAATTTCGTAATAAAATTGACGGAATCTAAGAGCTGAGAATTAGTTTAATATTAAAGGGCACCTATTATGCAAAATTCACTTTTACATGGTGTTTGAACATAAATGTGTGTTGGCAGTGTGTGAGCAAAACCACCCTAGAATGATAAAAATCCACCCAGTGTTTTTTTTACCATCTCAATAAATCATAAGCACTGTCTCAGAATGAGCTGTTCTCAGATTCGGATTCAGATAAGAATGAACATAGCAGTCTTCATTTACTCTCGTTGTTACTCGAGGATGGATCAGTACTGTTTGTGATCCAGCTTACAGTCTCCGGAGCAACAGGACTAACGTTACTGACCACGGCAGTGAAAGTGAAAGTGCGAGCGCGCTCTTTATGACAGCTCTTCGAGTCATTTTACGGATATAAGGTTTACCAGTTTATTTAGCACCCACTGAAAAGGTGTGTATATTTGTTTACTGTTAGTTGTAACGAGTGTTTTGTGTACTTCGCTGTGTATGTTGATGATATAGTCCAGGCGTTTTAAGCCAAAATAGGGGTCAACCGTTGTAACAGACAAGTCTGTTACAAAGTCATTTTACTGCAGTCTTTCTTCCACACCACTAGGGGTGCTATTGTGCCTGAATGTTCTCTTAAGTAAAGGGGGGTTTGTAGAGGAAGAGAGTAGTAAAGCAGCAGTAGAAAGCATGGCTTAACTGCATTTGTGCTATGTCCTGGTTGGAAACTGTTACATTTCAAGCTCAACTTAAAGTAAGGATTTGTTTTTTTTCCTGATATTTAAATAGCATGCCTTGATGATGATATTGTTAATGTTTATTGCTAAGAAGTTTGATACAGTTTATCTTGTATGTATTTTAGAAGGACTCTTTATCAGTGACTTTAACCCTCCATGATGCACTTTAAATATGGATTTAAAGTCCAGAGGAATGTAAGCTTGGGAATTTGGCTTACTCATGACTGCTCCTGATTTGGAAGAGTCTGATGCATGAGAACTGTTGTCTTTTGGAGTAAATTCATCGCAGATGGTTGGATTATTCATCTACTAAAGGACTGCTTCAACCTTGGACATTGTTTGATGAACTATGCCTTGTCTGATACAAGGCTTACACAGACTGATTTTCACCTTATTGAATTGTGCAACCTATTGATCATTTCTTGTGTAGCTGCTTTTTCTTGTATTTGTTTTTTTGTTGTTGTTGACAATTATTTTTATTTGCATAAGGATATAAAAAAGATAAAAAAGGAATATATTGTTTTGTCATTCGGGGAGCATCTTTCTTTCTTGAGTAAATATTAGGTAAACTGAATCCCCCTTTATTGCGTTATATAACTTTGTTTTGCATTAAAAGATACGAGACGGTTATAGTTTGGTGGCCCGTACGGGGAGATGTTTTGCCTTTATTGTCTGCTTAAGTAGGTGAGGATATGGCAAGCCAACACACTGATTCAGGGGATGAGTATGAGCCCAGTGAGGACTTCAACAGTGAAGCCTTTGTAACCAGAAGAGAGCCGATCAGAGAACTCATTAATACATTTAGTGAATAATACATTGATTCTGAAGAGGAAAATGCAGCAGTTGAGGATGCTGATGATGGTGATCCTTTTCCACCACCACCACCTGAAATGGAAGAAAGACCCGAGCTCGAATCAGATGCTTCCACTGCAGAACAAGTAAGGCAATTGATAGAACAAGTTACAACCCTCGAGACACGATTGGAAGACTGTGTTAAAAAAGTGAGTGACAGTTTTTCCCAGTCTGAAATAGAAAATAAATGTCGGAAAGTGGAAGAAAAGTTGACTTATCGCATTGAAAGAGGTGTGAAAGGATTCAACAAAGACTTGAACTCAGCATCAGAGATTTGGGGAAGTCAATGGTGGACTGTTTAAAGAGACGAGATGTACAACTTGACAACAAGTTAAAATCCCTTGTTCCTCCTATGTCTACTCCCATACAACCATCTCCAAGCCCATATGTTCATCCACCAATGCATAAAGTCCAAAATCAAACCTATCTACTACAACAAAGCCATACTCATCTTTCAACCATTGGAAATAACACAGCTATTCATTCTCAACCTCCAGTAAAAGTAGAGTTTCCAAGTTTTGGTAGCAGTGACCAAAGTGATCCAGTTGCATTTATAGAACAATGCGAAGAATACCTTGCCATTCGACCTCTATCTGATTATGAAATGTTAGCTTCTCTCACCTCAGTTTTGAAGGACACTGCAAAGGACTGGTGGCTTGCTGAAAAGAGAAACGTTCACACATGGCAGCAGTTTAAATATGTTTTCTTATGTTCCTTCTTGAGTGAAGATTATAAAGACGAAACCGCTAGACGCCTGATAGAAAGGAAACAGGGGGTGCAAGAAAGTCTACGAGACTTTGCTTTTCATTACAGAGCCCTATGTCTGAGATGGAAACAGGATATGCCAGAGCGAGAAATCCTACAAGCTATCTTGAGAAATTGTGACCAGTCACGGAAAGTAGGGACACAAGTCGGTTCTGGGGCATTTTGAGTTATTCGCATATTCTGAAAGTGTAGTATTCAAGCTTTCCAACGATGTGTAACACATGGAAATCTGATAATATTTGGAGAAGTTGTGGCCATTTGAAGGTAGGCACTCAAAAAAACTGAAATGGTAGAAATCTGCTTCTAAAGACTGGCAAGTTCTCACCCTTCTGGGAATGACAATAGGGCTCATTTACATCTCATTTAGATAAGTCATACCCCCTGTAAAGCTCCCCCGTCTCCCCCTCCCCCCTGAATGTACCAATTCTACAAATTCTCTAAATAAAACATCTCCAGTTAACTGGCAGAGCATTCATTTCGTTCGTTTTTTAAATAAGATACTAGCGCTGAAATGTGTTTTTTTTTTTTAATCAAGTGATCAAAGTGCTCGTTGCCGCTGCGATCAGTGGCGCAGATACAGTGTTTACTCGCGTGGCTCGCGCACACACTGCATTGTCTTCACTCGACGCGCGCTTCAATCCGTTGCGGATACTCTCTATTCGTTCTGTTGAAATAACAAAATAATTCAAACGTTTGCGTGTCCCTCCTTGATATACAACCACTGATGAACATAATCGTTTTGATGAGAGAAAAAAAACTATACGAGAAAAAAAAAAAAACCTATACAAGGGCGGATTCGAACTCTCAACCTCTGACACGGCTGGCGAAAGCTCTACCACTATACCATTCATGTACACATTAATAATATAGGCGGATCTATGTATTGGCACTGACAACATGTATTAGGCTACATTTCATTAAACAACAAATTAAACCCCATGTAACCTACTATTTAAATCGATTGCTGGACATCGTAATGTTATTGGCGTCCATCTTCATTGAATTTTGAAATCAGATAGAGCCGGCCAGAGCGCTGCATAATAAGTAGCCATGCCAGCTTATTCAGTATGGAAATACGCACCGACAATGACACGCCCCTACTGCGTGCTAGAATCTCCGAAAAACAAGCCGATTTCAACATCAAAATGTACGCTTTTAAATATACCAATACTGCTATCTCAAACATGGAGAGGCTTCTTCGTGATCTCAACTAACAGATTCTGCAAAAAAACGAAAATCACCAATTTTGAAAAAAAAACGCTTCTTTCTCATTTTGCTCGAAAGTTGTGCTGCCGACTTGTGTCCCTGGTTTCCGTGACGGGTCACAATTGTAACCCACGATTGGCTAACTTGTTACGAGGTTCAGTACAAAATGTTGCAGAGTTGGTGAGAATTGGCACCCAAATTGAAAGGGACTTTGGAGAAGCTAAGAGGTACTGGAGTAACGTTAACACAGAGTCTCAAAAGAAGAAAGTCCAGTCTAATAAGGATTCATGTCTCAAACCCTCACTTGCTAACACCCGTGTAGTGCATTGTGTTCAACAACCGGCCCAACCACAACTCAAAATGGTTACCTTACCTATATTGCTTCGTAACAGATTCTTCCAAGCTATAGTAGATACAGGAAGCACACTATCGTTAATTCAAGAGTCATGTTGGAAGCAGTTGCATCATCAAGAACAGTGGAAGTCCAGTAAAGGTCAATCTTTCATACTGGCAAACGGACAAATGCAGACTGCCATTGGAATGTCTGAGTGTGAATGTGTTCTGCAGGGTAAACAGCTCAAGCTGACATTGTACGTGATGAAAGATGCTGATTTAACTGTCCCGATTATTCTTGGTATGGATTTCTTACTTTCATCTGGAATTGTCTTGTCTTGGCACAGTACAGCTTACCATCTAATGATGATGAGGATTCTGTTGAAACATTTCCCCTTCTATTTTCAGAATCAGTCACTCCACCTTCTGTGCAGTTCTATCTTGCTTTACCTACTCCAAAAATATCTGAAGAACTTTTACAATCCATTCAACAGCTGACCATGAACACTGAGACCACAGCTCAATTCAAAACTCAGTTTGAGAATTTGATGAATGATTGGCCGTCTGTGTGCACCCATGAAATTGGACATTCAAAGATTGTAAGTCATCGTATAATTACCACTGATGAGGTACCGGTCAGAAAGAGAGCCTACAGAGTGTCACTAGAGAAGCAGCAGTTCATTTACAAAGAGATTCAAGGACTACTAGATAAAAACATAATTCGTCCCTCGGTGTCTCCATGGGCTTCTCCAGTGGTTGTTGTTCCCAAAAAAGATGGAGGTTCACGATTATGTGTGGATTACCGTGGGCTTAATGTAAAGACACACTTAGATGGCTATCCCATGCCACAAATTCAGGAGATACTGGAGTCATTGCATGGAGCCTCAATTTTCAGTACCTTAGACTTAAAGAGTGGTTACTGGCAAGTTGAGATGGAACCAGAGAGCATACCTAAAACTGCATTTGTTACTTCTGCTGGACAATTTGAATTCTTACGTCTACCTTTCGGTCTCAAAAATGCTGCTGCCTCATTCCAAAGATGAATGGAGTATGTGCTTAAAGACATTAAAGGAAAATGTTGCTTCGTTTACATCGATGATATTGTGGTATATTCCAAAAATGAGCAGGAGCATTTACAGCATTTGAGTCAAGTTTTCAGTTGTTTACATCAAGCCGGTCTGACTTTGAACCTCAAGAAATGCAACCTTGTACAGAGATCTATTAGTTTCCTGGGTCATGTTGTATCTGGGGAAGGTGTCAAGACTGATCCTGCCAAAGTAGCAGCCATCTGTGATTTTCCAGTACCTCAATCACTCAAGGATGTACAACGATTTTTGGGATTGGCAGGTTGGTATCATAGATTTATACCAAGTTTTTCAGAGAAAGCTGCACCTCTTCATGCCCTAAAGAAGAAACAATCCACTTGGACATGGACTAAAGAATGTCAAGATGCTTTTGAAAGGATCAAAAATGACTTAACTAAAGCTCCAGTGTTAACTCCTCCTGATTTTAATAAGTCTTTTAACCCTCTGGGGTCTGAGCTGTTTTCTGGGCCCTGGAGGTGTTCTGACATGCTCTGACATTTGTGCTTATTTCTGTTACTTGTGACATTTTCATGGCTAAAGTCTAATTACACTGTATTCAGCACAAACTCTGCTACAATAATATATCAGCAGCATGTATGCAAAAGTTTGTAGTTTTGAGATAATGACATTTATGCGTGGTTTGTGAAAATACAAAAAAAAATTCTCAATGAAATAAGGTCATGAAACCCATACTGATTATTTCTTCGCAAGACTTTTGAAAATTGTATGACGTAGCCTAGAATATTTGCTCTAAAACTATGTGAAAATCACCCTGACTGCTCATTCAGATAAGACAATATATTGATTTAAAATTTTTACGACGTGTTTTGTGCCACAAAGCTTTATGCGGGAGCTCATTAATATGTAAGCTTTTCTCACCTGAGTAAGACAAAGACCCTCCTCTAACTGCCCTATTAGGAGCTATCAGGCCCCTATCATTCTGAGCAACCTTGCACAAAGAATGAGGAGATTTAAAAAAGAATGGCTTTTTAGATTGTTTGATTTATTTACAACACAACATAATCCAAAGATAAATCAAATCAAATCAAATCAAGTATATTTGTATAGCGCTTTTCACAATACAGATTGTATCAAAGCAGCTTCACAGTATTAAAATAAAATAATACAACAAAGTTTGTTTCTAGTGGAATTTATTGATTGATAGAATAAAATTAAATATCCCCAAAATATCCCCAACTGAGCAAGCCAAATTGGTTCATTGGTTATCTGACCAAGATAACCAATGATCCAAAGACAGAGACCTTTGTGCCATTATTAAAAACATTGTACATACCTTTCATTTCCAAGGTGTTTGATTTTCACTTTACCATGTTCATGTACAGAGACTCATGTGAAAGTTGAAGTCAGCAGGACTCAGTGGCATCTGGGCCCTGAAAAAAAAAAAGAAAAAGTGAACATACTGATATCAAGAGAAAGGCCTGCACGATTTGGGGAATACATTTTAGATTTTTCTGGTTAAAATTGCTTTTTAAAATTCACAGAATACATACACACACACACACACACACACAAATGTTTCCAACAATAATATAATGAACACCAGGTTTGTTGTGCCTTGTAAGCATAGGCTATGTGCAGTGCTGCATAAAATAATAATAACAATAACCATAGCAGCCTATAAATCTTCCAAAATATTTCAGTAACAACTAAGCTAGAGAAAAATATATTGATTATCATGTTACTTCAAATGTTTCTATTCGTTATGATGATATGAAATGAGATAATAGTAAAAACATGAAGCCCTTTGGTGCGTTTTGCTTTTCGAATGTATCAAATATGATACATTCAAACGCGATCGCGCTCAAATATAAAACATTATGGTTACCATATACATATCTACGTTTGAGCATATATCCACAAACACAGTAACAGTAAACACGGGTCTAAATATTACAATATTCACCATATATCTAGCAACAGTTCAACTGCAATGTGAAATTTATGCAACAATAACAAACTAATATGTAAGAATTTCTTACCTTGTACATCTTTCTTGTTTTCAAATCGCGTTCTTCTTCTTCTGAGGTAGCCTAAATCCAATGTAAGCTCCAAACGTGCGCCAGAGACTTGTGAGGTGTTTTGGTGTTTTGTTTTTGAGGTAATGAGCGCGTTCGCGTTCCATGTGGAGATTTGCATGTGAATATCTTTTGCGCGAGTGGGCGTGTTCAAATTAAAAGTAATTAGGAAGCGTTTGAGAAGCTGGACATCTTGTTGGTTTTATACAAATTACTTAAACAGAGAATATTTGTTTTCAGTTTGAATCCGATCATTTAAAAGTACACACTTAAATGTTTATAAAGGTATATGGCTCATAAATGTGTGACAAGTATTTGCTGAGTTTTGTTTCAGTTTATAGACGTGCTCAAGAAAAAAAAGTTCACCGCGACGGAGAGGCAGAACGCACACCCTGTTTATTTTCTTTATTTTACAAAAGCACAATGTTTTGATTTGATTGTAAGTGGACACATACAAAAGTAGAAATATCACAGATTCTTTTTTTATATTTCTTTTTTCTGTATGACCATAAATGACGGAGTAATTTAAGTTTATAGTTCTACAATGTGAAGAAAATCCAGCAAAACGCGTGGGCGCGTTTGCCGACCTCAGAGGGTTAAGGTGCAAACTGACGCAAGTGACATCGGCCTTGGGGCTGTTTTGACACAGGAGACAAATGGAGAGGAACACGTAATTGCTTACGCGTCCAGACTTCTTCGTGGAGCAGAGCACTCATATTCTGTGTCAGAAAAGGAATGTTTGGCTGTGGTATGGGCCATTGAGAAATGGAGACCCTATTTGGAAGGCAGACCATTTGAGGTGATTACAGACCATGCTGCATTGACTTGGGTTTTCCAACATCCCAAACCTTCATCAAGGTTGACACGATGGACTATTCGTCTACAAGAATTCGAGTTCAACGTCAGGTATAGAAAGGGACAGTGCAACGTAGTACCAGATACTTTGTCACGTAACCTAGCGTCTACTCCACCTCATCTGTTAGCCATGGTCAAATCTACCAGTTCTTCTGTAACTCCATCTAATTTACCGATAGACTGGTCTGACATTGCTACCGCACAGTCTAATGACCCAGAAATTCAGGAGTTATGCAACAAGGCTGTCTGTCAACCCAATCCTTGCCCTTCCAGAGTGTATTATGTCCTTGAGAATGGTTTCCTTTTTCGTAGTGTCCCAGATGGTCAAAAAGGATCAAAGCTCCAACTGGTCATACCTGCTTGTCTGCGAGGGGAGTTTCTCAAGTATGCCCATGACAATCCCTTAAGTGGACACATGGGTCGGCTTAAAACATTACTACGACTGACGGAAATTGCTTACTGGCCAAGCTTGAGAGCTGATGTATGGAAATACTGTAAGGAATGTGAAGCTTGTCAAAAGTATAAACCATCTTTTTCAAAGCTGTCAGGTTACTTGCAATCAACACCAGTGGTGGAGCCTGGGTATATGCTGGGGGTGGATTTGATGGGCCCTTTCCCGAAGAGCTCTAAACAAAATGAGCATCTTTTAGTTGTAGTTGATTACTGTTCAAAGTGGGTGGAGCTTTTTCCATTGAGGATGGCCAAAGCACCACAAATTGCCCGTATTTTAGTTGAGGAGATTTTTACAAGGTGGGGAACTCCTGTCTATTTGGTATCTGATCGAGGAGCGCAGTTTACGTCACACTTGTTAAGTCTTGTCTGCAAACAATGGGGAGTTATACAGAAATTAACAACTGCATACCATCCTCAAACTAACCTCACCGAACGGATCAACAGGAATTTGAAGACTATGATCGCCTCATATGTGGGAAACAAACATCGTCAATGGGATAAATGGTTGTCTGAATTTAGGTATGCCATCAACACAGCCTGGCAAGAGAGCACTGGCTACACGCCTGCCGAAATTGCTCTGGGTCGTAAGTTGAGAGGTCCTCTGGAGAGAGCCTTACCCAGACCACCCTCTCCAGATAATCCTGCTTATGACATTGTGGAGAGACAGGAAGGCATGATCCAGTTAGTCAAGGAGAATGTGAAAAGAGCTCAGGCAAAGCAGAAACATTACTATGACTTGAGAAGAAAACAAATCGTCTTCCAAGAAGGTGATGTTGTCTGGGTTCGTACTCACCCCCTGTCAAAAGCTGAGGATGCGATCATGGCAAAACTGTCTCCTAGATGGAAAGGCCCTGCTAAAGTTCAAAAATGCCTAGGCCCAGTTAATTATGCCATTTTATTTCTTGATAATCCTGACTCTGTTGATTCCTATCATGTTAAAAATTTGAAACCTTTTTATGGATGTATTAAGCCTTCCAATGAAGGAGGGGATGTTACAAAGTCATTTTACTGCAGTCTTTCTTCCACACCACTAGGGGTGCTATTGTGCCTGAATGTTCTCTTAAGTAAAGGGGGGTTTGTAGAGGAAGAGAGTAGTAAAGCAGAAGTACGAAGCATGGCTTAACCATAGATATCATATATAAAGGCTAGATGTCTCGTGCGCACTGCTGGCCAATGGAGGTCGACGTCTGCACGTGGCGGCCATCTTGCTACAGTGTACTCGCTCACTACTTCAATGGTGCATGTACTTTTAAATAACCATAACTTGCTCATTTTTCTACCGATTTTCAAACGGTTTGGTTTGTTATAAACGTCAGAGATGTAGTTATGACACTGCATACATACACTGCATACATATGAAAAATTATAACATACATGTTCAAGCATTCGGAATTATAGCCACGTTAATAACGTTTGTAAGAAACCAAACCGTTTGTAAATCCGTCAAGATTTCAGCGAGATAAGAGGATTTGTGTGCGTGCTGATCATTCACCTTAATGCACAGAGCACTGTCACAAGATGGCCGAACGATGATGCCGGAAGTGACTGCGCCATAAGACATCTAGCGTTTATATATGATATCTATGGGCTTAACTGCATTTGTGCTATGTCCTGGTTGGGAACTGTTACATTTCAAGCTCAACTTAAAGTAAGGATTTGTTTTTTGTTTTTTTTCCTGATATTTAAATAGCATGCCTTGATGATGATATTGTTGATGTTTATTGCTAAGAAGTTTGATACAGTTTATCTTGTATGTATTTTAGAAGGACTCTTTATCAGTGACTTTAACCCTCCATGATGCACTTTAAATATGGATTTAAAGTCCAGAGGAATGTAAGCTTGGGAATTTGGCTTACTCATGACTGCTCCTGATTTGGAAGAGTCTGATGCATGAGAACTGTTGTCTTTTGGAGTAAATTCATCGCAGATGGTTGGATTATTCATCTACTAAAGGACTGCTTCAACCTTGGACATTGTTTGATGAACTATGCCTTGTCTGATACAAGGCTGCCACAGACTGATTTTCACCTTATTGAATTGTGCAACCTATTGATCATTTCTTGTCTAGCTGCTTTTTCTTGTATTTGTTTTTTTGTTGTTGTTGACAATTATTTTTATTTGCATAAGGATATAAAAAAGATAAAAAAGGAATATATTGTTTTGTCATTCGGGGAGCATCTTTCTTTCTTGAGTAAATATTAGGTAAACTGAATCCCCCTTTATTGCGTTATATAACTTTGTTTTGCATTAAAAGATACGAGACGGTTATACCGTGAACAAATTGCAACAGAAGCAAACTCAACTGATTTTGTATCCTCAATATGTCCTGAGTAAGGAAAAAAAAGCCCCAGAGAATCCCATTAGGGGAAAGTTTCGAAAAAGACCCAAATATAGCCTATTCATACGCCTATTCATTCTTTTTCTTACGTGAATAGGGTAACAATTTTAACCTTTAGATATCACAGTGACAATTACTGAGTTGATTACTTATATCAAGACAAACAAAAAATGTATTACAAGTTTTTTTAAATTATTTGTTAACATGGACAAACAGTGCATAATCTAATTATGTATGTGCTAATTTGCATAAATACCACAACAGATCTAAACATTGGGCCTAGCCAGGTGAAAATGTCTTGTTGAATCTTGTTGACATATAACAGTAAAATACTTAATGTTAAGGTCTGAATGGAACCCATTTAGGCTACCCATGAGTATTAATACATAGAGGCAGGAAGAAGTACTTTAGAAACCAGCCTTTATTAATTTTTAAGAGATGTGGTTTGGGGCTGGGTCTGTGGGACTGTTTCTGGGGGACGAGTCTGAGGGAAGAACAGGAGACAATGGTAAGGAGAATGCAGAAGACAAAAGGTGGGTAAAATAAAAAGTGAATCCCCAGAAACAGTCCCACGGACCCAGCCCCAAACCCCATCTCTGCAATAATAATTAATAAAGGCTGGTTGTAGGCACCGTAATAAACGGTGGTGAAATGAAAGGTAGGACAGAGATGGGCCGGTAATTTTTTAAAACAGAAGGATCCAGTGAAGGCTTCTTGAGCAGAGGAGTGACCGTAGCCACTTTAAGATCGGCCGGAACAGAGCCAGTGTTTAGACACTTGTTAATAAGGGATACCATACCTGGACCCACTGAGTTGATGATTAATTTTAAAAATCTCGGATGAATGATATCATTTGGGCAGAATGAAGGTTTGAGCATGGTGCTCACATCCTTCAGTGTCTGGAGGTTAATGGGATCAAAAGCCTCCCAAACACAGGAGGTACGCGGCATAATAGGGGGGAGAGATAATTTAGGGCAGATACTGATCCTTAATTTAGTGATTTTGTTAATAAAAAATATCTCGGGAAGTCTTCACATAGAGCAGGGGTGGGCAAACTTTTTGGCTCAAGGGCCACACTGGGTTTTAAAATTTGACAGAGGGCCGGCCCAGTAGCAGATTATGAAACATGATCTCATTAAATTGCGTATCTATCCCACAAATTTTATTTCTCGTGCCATTTATACGCCAAAAATATATTTTTTTGCGTGCATATGCTGCGCACTGTAAACCCTTTGGTTAGGATTAGGGGTGCGGAGTGCGTGCCTATTACACGCCATTAAAGGGATAGTTCGCCCAAAAATTAAAATTCTGTCATTTACTCACCCTCAAGTTGTTTCAAACCTGTATGAATTTCTTTTTTCTGCTGAACACAAAAGAAGATTTTTTGAAAAATGTCGGTAACCAAACAGTTGATGGACCCCATTGACTTCCATAGTAGGAAAAAAAATACTATGGAAGTCAATGGAGTCCATCAACTGTTTGGTTTACCCGAGATTTTTCAAAATATCTTCTTTTGTGTTCAGCAGAAAAAAGAAATTCATACAGGTTTGAAACAACTTGAGGGTGAGTAAATGATGACCGAATTTTCATTTTTGGGCGAACTATCCCTTTAAGTATCATATGCACGCGAAAACTGCGTTTCACAAGAACTACAAATACAATTCGTGGTATTCGCACTTTCATGAGATCGGGCGGGGCAAACACATTTACGTTGTGGCAACGTCTGCGCGAAATTCAACAACTGAGAGACGACATTCTGACAATACATTTTTTTTATGCTAGATATCCCCCATTTAGCATGTTATGTTTTGAGGTTAATTTTTAAAAAACGAAAATTTGGGGAAAAAAACGAAATAAACGAATATACAAATTTATTTTAAGTATAATAAAATAAAACATAAAAAGCAAATGCAGATCAGAACATTTAATGAACAAAACCGGGTTCTGTACATGGCAGACGTCAGGGGAGCGTAGTCGAAAGCCGGGCGATAAAGGTTTTGTAAACGGAATCAGTCAGGAGGATACATCCACAAATCCAGAGTAGCAAAACTAAATAGCAGAAAAATCAAAGGAAAAACTAAACGTGTGCAAGCGGTTACCAAACATTTTTTTCTCTGTGAGTTTTCAAAAAAAGGAAAAAACATTAACGTGCACCAAGTCTATGCGCTTAAGTTGCTGTCTGTTTGGTTTCCATGGTGACGCGTCTAGCTTGTTACGTGACACACCGCAGCCACAACAGCGCTGAATGAATGAGGATCTGCTTTTATGTCATTTTTCCTTTTTTACATTTGTTAGCTATGGCATGAAATATCTGATATTCCGATTGTCAAATATATGCAACGCAATTTATATATAACGCAAAGTATTGCAAGAAAAAGGCAAAATTAATGCGATCTTAAGACAATTTTTTAAATACTCGACGGGCCGGATTAAACAGCCTAACGGGCTGTATGTGGCCCGCGGGCCGTAGTTTGCCCACCCCTGACATAGAGCATCTGAGGCAACAGACAATTTAACAGATGGATTTAAAACAGAATGAATGACAGAGAACAAGACCTTAGGGTTAGAGTGATTGGACTCAATTACGTTTGAGAAGTATGTGGCTTTAGCTGATTTAGCAGCGTTCTGGTATGCTGCAAGAGAGTCTTTGAACATGCGGAAGGAGACAATTAGCCTGTCCCGTTTCCATTTGCGTTCGGCCTTTCTACAAATTTGTCTTTGGTGGCGAGTGTCAGAATTTTGCCACATATCTGATTTTAGTTTGGGTTTGTGAGGCTTAAGAGGAGCAGTCTCATTTGCTACTTTAAGCCATGCTGAATTTAAAAGGCTAAGATGCTGATCTGCATCCAGGTCAGATAAAGGTTGGTCCAAGTGCAAGTGAGAGCAAAGTTCAACAAAGCACAAGTCGAAGTTTGTGTTGAACTGAGGAGAATAGAACCGCGACATAACAGGAGCAATAGTGGGTTGAGAAAGCTCCAGAAGAGACAGTGAGAATAAAATAGGCTTGTGATCAGAGAGAGGAAAATCAGAGAGTACAATATCAGTGACATCAATCCCGTAAGATAACACAAGGTCCAATGTGTGGCCCTGAATGTGGGTAGAGTTTTTGACCCACTGCAGTAGGTTAAAAGCATCTATTAAGTCAAGAAATTTGAATGACAGCAGACATGAATATTAAAATCGCCCACCAAAAGGAATCGATCATAGTTTGTGGCAATGTTGCCAATGAACTCAGTGAATTGCTGTATAAAATCCTTAGTGGAGAGTGGAGGGCGGTATATCACCCCTATACAGATGGGACCATTCCAATCTAGGTGGAGAAGCTGAGTTTCAAAGCTTGGGAAGGCCTTTGCAGGGACCAGCCGGCAGCGTGAGGAGAGAGAGTTATTTAAAATAGTTATAATCCCACCCCCGCGTCCATTAGGACGAGGAGAGTTAAAAAATTTACAGTTTGCTGGAACCAGTTCTGAGAAGGGGGTTAAATTACCGACCTTTATCCATGATTCTGTGATGAACATAAAATCCAAGTTGTGTGAGGAGTAGAAGTCGTTTAATAAAAAGGTCTTATTCACCACGGAGCGGGCATTTATTAGTGCCAACTTAGGTGGAGGAATAGTCACGTGAGAAGACGGCGCTTTTCTCAATGAGCGCAGATTTCCGTGATTTACTCCGTTCCGCCGGGCGCGGCGGCCAACACTACGGAGATCAACCTGAGTGACATGACTCAGATGTAGAGCGAAAACAGGACGAAGACATCGGTAAACCGCGTCCCGCGGGTGCCATGCTGCAGATCTGCGTCCAAACGAAATGTCAGCTTGTAAATAAGCTTTCAGTTTCGTCAAGTAACCTCCACGGCTTCCTCGTTTCCTCCTTCGCTTTCTCCGCACGGTGTTCAGCGGCCACCGGCAGATATCGTGCAGGAAGATGGTACGAGGAGGCTCGCACGGTTTGTTACGGGGGCATTCCACGTCCACGGTGTGAAAGTTCGCGAGTGAATCCCCAACAGAGATGCGGATGTCTAGGAGAGCTTGACGGGCGTACACCAGCCGCGTACAGCAGGTAAACGACACATCAGACAGACAGAGAAGAAAACACGAGAGCAGCAGACGGCAAGCCAAAAACACAGGCGCCATCTTCCATCTTCCATCTTCCATCTCAGCTCTTACAGAGATTCTCTGTAGTAAAACTAACGCTCATCTTTTGTGTGATGTACAATAAACTTCACTGAACTCGTCAGTATATTTTGGTCATCATTCGGACGGGTTTTGCTACAGCAGGCTTGTATTAGTGGATAAAAGCAGATGACAAATAAGTTATAACCATAATTAAACTAAACTAAACTATACCTGTTCTATGTCCATACAGCATATATTATCTGGCTCTGTGGGCATTATTGTCCGACTCCGAGTCGAAATGAACACCGCAACTTCCGAGAGTTTCTGTTCTGATATTATCAGATGAGATTGTCCTGACTCTGAGCGCGAGCTCGTGAGGCTCCGCCCCCTGTGCCGTGCAGCAGCAGTTAATTTGCATTTAAAGGGAACACACTAAAACAGCGCCTTTTTCTGAGTCCCAAAAAATTACAATTTAAAGGACAAATCCAGTGAAAAATGAACCTAGGGGTAATTAACACATGGTTACCGAGTCGATCGTTCCCTGAGATGCGTTTTCATGATAATCGAATATACCGTATATACCCGAATATAAGACGAGGTTTTTGTCCTAAAAATAGGCTGAAAAATGGGGGGTCATCTTATATTCGCGATATAGACAAAATCACGGGGGGAAAGGGAGAAAGAACAACGGAATTAATATGAAATAGTGACTGAAACGCAACCCATTAAGACAAAACCAGCTCTCCCTTCCAAGATGTTAATCTACACAAAAATCCTGATAATCGAGCCGTTAACTGAATTAAAACGCTGCTCCTCTCTGCCGCACAAGACGCAGAGCGAGCGAGCGAGAGAGGTGCGCGCGCGAGACGCAGAGTGTGTGAGAGAGAGAGGGCGAGAGAGGTGCGCGCGCGAGACGCAGAGTGTGTGAGAGAGAGAGGGCGAGAGAGGTGCGCGCGCGAGACGCAGAGTGTGAGAGAGCGAGAGGTGCGCGCGCGAGACGCAGAGAGAGAGAGAGAGAGAGAGAGAGAGAGAGAGAGAAAGGTGCGCGCGCGTGCTGGAAGAGAGAGAATGAATTACCACAGCAATTTTCAAATAAAATTATTTTCTGTTGAAAACCAGATTTTTTCCACAAAAATCTCTTTTTGTCCCAAAAATAAGTCTGGAAAATGGGGAGTCGTCTTATATTCAGGGTCGTCTTATAGTCGGGTATATACGGTAAAGTGTTTTAGCTCTAAAAACAGATTAGCTCATAACACTAGTATATGGGGCACAGAGTAAGTAAAAGTAAATCGCTAGTTAATACCACTAACAAGGCTCAAAATAGCCTCACACTAACACGGTAGCATAATGAGGGTCCATACATGCAAACCGAAGCACTGAGAACTTTGTAAGTGTACAGACAGTTTAATAAGAAGATACTTTATAGAGACAGTACATTACGCGTTTACAGCCAGGATCCATCTTGGAAAACAGTCTCGACTAATCGAGCCACGAACGCCATGCTACGTTAGATTTCACAAACGTAATTCCTATCGACCAGCTCACTTAGCGCGGCGTTCGTGGCTCGATTAGTCGAGACTGTTTTCCAAGATGGATCCTGCATCTAAAAGCGTAATGTACTGTCTTTATAAAGTATCTTCTTATTAAACTGTCTGTACACTTACAAAGTTCTCAATGCTTCGGTTTGCATGTAGGGACCCTCATTATGCTACCGTGTTAGTGTGAGGCTATTTTGAGCCTTGTTAGTGGTATTAACTAGCGATTTACTTTTACTTACTCTGTGCCCCATATACTATTGTTATGAGCTAATCTGTTTTTAAAGATAAAACACTTTATATTCGATTATCATGAAAACGCATCTCAGGGAACGATCGACTCGGTAACCATGTGTTAATTACCCCTAGGTTCATTTTTCACTGGAATTGTCCTTTAAACATGCTGTAAAAAATTATCTGTTGGGTATTTTGAGCTAAAACTTCACATACATACTCTGGGGACATCAGAGACTTATTTTACATCTTGTGAAAAGAGTCATAATAGGTGCCCTTTAAAAGTACCTCTTTGCTCCGCAATTTTTCTGTGCGTGAGAAAATGGATGTGTGGCGTGTGAAAAGTGTCAATTGCGTGAGTCTCACGCTCAATGCGTGAGAGTTGGCAGCCCTGCTTATGTTAAAAGCATGTGCATTCTATTAATGTGCCAAGCATATGTGACTCCAACATGACCCTCACAAACATTGTGGCACGCTGGCCTGGTTCAACACATGATTCCTTTATCTTGACACATAGCAGTGTAGGGAACAGACTAAATGCAGGCGCAGTACGTGATGGCTGGCTTCTTGGTGAGTTTAACAATATTAAAAAGTTGAAACTGTAACAATTTTGTTTTTAATATAATTATAACCTGCAGGCGACAGTGGCAACCCCCTGAGACGCTGGCTCCTCACCCCATTTTTAAACCCGCAGAGCGTAGAGGAAACTCATTATAACGAGGTCCACTCTCGTGCCCGCGCAGTTGTGGAGTGTGCCATCGGCATCCTGAAATGCAGATGGCGTGCTCTGGATGCCTCGGGTGGCAGACTTTTATACCATCCAGCAAAAGTGTGCAAGGGGCGTGTGGTGTTTTGCACAATATAGCACTGAGGAACGGTATTCCTCTCCCTCCTGATCTCCCTCTACCCCAGCATTACGACCCCGAGCCACTGCCCCCTGGCCGACAAGAGGGATATCAACAAGGTGAAAGAATCCGTGAGGATGTCATGCGGCGTTTGTAAAGAAAGACAAAACTCAAGGTTCATGTTTTAACTGCATATTTTAATGATTGTGCAATGTCTTGCATCACTTCTCTCATCTGCCGTAGCTCATCTGCAACCCTGTTGACAGCGTTTATGGTCTCTCGCTGTAACTGCAGGACTGCGTCAGTGAGTACCCGACCACTTTTGGACGTGCCAGACGCAGAAGGGGCACTGCTTTGAGCCGGACGCTGTGCATCTGCATCTGAGAACCCCTCACCCTGAACCTCCTGTTCACCCACAGCTTCAGACTCCGGAAGGACTGGAGGACAAACAATTGGCAACATTTATCCATTTATCACCCCACACACTCAAATGTACAGCGTTAATGATTAAAAATCTGTTTAACCTTGGTCCTCTGTGGTTTCAGTCACGTCAGTGTCTCCCTCCTTTTCCGACACAATACCACACACGCTGACTTCCCCAATTATAGCTGCGATTTTGCTGTCCACTGATGTGAGATCGTACTTGGGCCCCTACCAGTTGCTGCCACGCTCTGGCGGTGGGAGGACAGTTTTCTCTTTGCCTCCACCTTGAATGAATGAGAATCTTTATTTCATATATTTTGCATACTGTAAGCACATGTAAATAAAACTTTTTGAAAATTAATATTGCTATTTATATAGGTATATAGCCTAATAAAACACAAATGTAATATGTTGGTAAAAACTTTGTATACCTTCAGGTCGGACCATTTTTTCTTTAATTCTGCAACTGTCCGTTCTCTTACGAGAGGTTCTCTCGTACTGCGTAAGAACTTACGCTTGGGGGAAAGTCTCTTTCCGCGAGATACTGAAGCCAAAAATTATCCTTAATTTTTATATAATGCAAAACGCGTTGCAGCAGCATACAGACATAGGCGAGGCAGCTTGCGCGCCTATTGGCTGCCCTGCGGCAACTGCAGCAGCCTATCGAGAAGGCACTCTTGACGCCTTGACCAATGGGGGTGCTTCGCGCCCATTTGCATAGCGTCCCGCCGAAATAGGCGTGGCCTAGGGCTATAAATATAGCGTCGAGAGGCTGGTTCACTGATTTTCATCTCTTCAGCTGAAGAGCTCACGCATCGCTGGACCCTGAGAGAAGCCGTCTGAAGAAGCCTTTCAGCGGGACGAGTCTGCATCGAAGCCGCTGGCCGCGCCGCCTTCTGCTGACATTCCTGCTGCGCTATCCGGTGCATTATATCCTTTTCATTGCTAGTGTGTGTTCGCCCCACGACTCACACTTTTCTCTCTAAAAGAGCCGAGCGTCTTTTTTAAGATGCCTCGCACCTTCTGTGGCTCGTGCAGAGCCCCTCTCAGCGACGGGGACCGCCATGTTATTTGCGTTTCCTGCCTGGGAGAAGATCACGCAGCTCTCGCGCTCGCTGACGGCGGATGCCCTCATTGCGAGCTGATGTCTATGTCTCTGAGGACTCGCATAGCACAGTTTCACGAGTCTGCACCCCAGCCCGCCGCGCTGCCGCGCCGTAAGAAGCGCCGCGCTCAGCGAGGCCCTGAACCTCCTCCCACTGAGGCAAGCTCGCCGGTTCGCCCGCCAGCTTCACCGCCCGCTTCACTCGAGTCGATCGCCCCCGGACAACGGGCAAAGAGTGTAATTTCTGGCATTTCGGCCACGGCCGATGGTGTTATGAGTGTAGAAAAAAATGCCCACTATCACGTGCTCATTCCTACACACAAGCACAGCTCTTCACACATAGCTCGCGCTCATAAAAGCGACTCAGGTCGATTGCGCATTAAAAGTAGTGAATGTGCCCACAACTCAGTGCCCATATACACTGCACACTGCATGTCTTCCGGTTTCTGTAAAAACGAAACCAAAACACATACGGTCACTGGCCAAAGATGTGTTCAGTGCTTCTCATGTGCCCGCTGTGTCGCGCCCATATGCACTCACAGACATGTTAAACCCCGAAGGGTCTCGCCCGCTCGCCTCCTCTCAGCTACTCGCTGTATCAGAGTTGAGTGCGGGCAGGCTGCCCGCTGTTATCAGCGCACCCCCCGCCTCGTCTGCCGCAAGCACGGCACCTATGTTCAGCACATAAGAGCTCTTCAGCCGCCACACTGTCACGGCCAGAGCGCAGACTTCATTCAACCCCTAGCTTTTCATGCGAACGCATGGGCACAGCTTCCCGGGGTATCAGAATGGGTGCTGAACATTATAAGAAGAGGCTATTCGCTGCAGTTCGCTCGACGCCCTCGCCGCTGCGAGGCGCGAGTCGAAACTACGGTAAAAAAGGAAGTAGCTCATCTACTTTGAGCCGAAATAGCGAAACTATTGAGCAAAGGGGCCATAGAACCCCTATCTCAAGCTCAGAGCGAAGGGGGCCTGTACAGCAGATATTTCCTGGTACCGTAAAAAGACGGGGGTCTCAGACCCATTTTAGATCTAAGACGGCTGAACAGAGCGCTTTCGAAGCGCCCTTTCAGAATGATCACGACCAGACAAATCCTCTCGCAAATTCGCCAGGGGGACTGGTTTGCGTCGATAGATCTGAAAGACGCGTATTTCCAGATACAAATAGCGTCACGTCACAGGCGATTTTTGAGATTCGCCTTCGAGGGCAAGGCATATCAGTATACAGTCGTACCGTTCGGCCTGTCTTTAGCACCCCGTACATTCACGAAGTGCATAGACGCGGCCCTCGCTCCCCTGAAAATTCGGGGGATGCGAGTTTTGAACTACTTGGACGATTGGCTAGTTCTGGCTCAGTCTCGTACAGAGCTCATAGAACACATGACCGTTTTGCTCGAGCACCTCGAGAAATTAGGTCTCACAGTCAATTGGGCGAAGAGCTCGCTGTCTCCCAGTCAGGAAATATCCTTTCTGGGCACAGACCTGAACTCGCTATCTATGACAGCTCAGTTATCGCCACAACGCAGACTGGCCGTTCAGCGCATGACGGAAAGCTTCCGCTGCGGCGCTATGGTCCCGCTCAAACAGTTTCAAAGGATGCTGGGCCTCATGGCCGCAGCATCGCCAGTGCTTCAGCTGGGCCTCCTTCGGATGCGCCCACTACAGTTCTGGCTACAAGCGCGTGTGCCGCGCCGAGCGTGGACTTCCGGTCGTGTTCGCCTCAAGGTCGATCAGAAATGCGTTTCAGCTCTGAAACCTTGGACGGCGACCGACTGGTACCGGTCAGGAGTAAGCCTGGGGACTTCCTCGAGTGTGAAGGTGGTGTCCACGGACGCCTCCACCTCGGGATGGGGAGCACTGCTCGAGGGCAGACCGTTCTTTGGCCTATGGTCAGAACGGGAAAAGCTTCTACACATAAATTGCCTGGAAATGATGGCAGTCGACAAAGCGCTCAGGTGCTTCTATCCCCAGATAGCAGGACACCACGTTTTAGTCCGTTCGGACAACATGGCGGTGGTGGCCTTTATAAATCACCAGGGAGGTGTCAGATCCCGAACCCTTCACAGGCTGACGGAACACCTCCTGATCTGGGCCCAGCACAATTTGCGCTCTCTGAGAGCAGCCCATGTGCCCGGCCACTTGAATCTGGGACCAGACAGACTGTCCAGGAACAATGTTCCGGCAGGAGAATGGTCCCTACACCCACAGACAGTCCAATTGCTGTGGAAGAAGTTCGGCAAAGCAGAAGTAGACCTGTTTGCGTCTCAAGAAAACGCTCACTGCCCGATATACTTCTCCAAGAGCAGGGACGCGCTGGCTCACGTATGGCCCCGCTACCCGCTCTATGCCTTTCCCCCCATTTCGCTCATACCTCAGGCAATAGAGCGGATCAGGGAAAGTGGATGCTCGGTGCTACTAGTAGCTCCGTTCTGGAAAAACCAGGTTTGGTTCCCAGTTCTGATGCAGCTAGCGAGCTCTGCCCCATGGCCGATACCGCTGAGGAGAGACCTCCTTCACCCAGGCCAAGGGCTCGATTTGGCATCCTCGCCCGGAGCTTTGGGCCCTACACGTGTGGGCCATCAATGGGTACCCGCTCACCTCCCTACGGGAGTGCTAAACACGATCACGCAGGCTAGAGCGCCTTCTACGAGACGGCTCTATTCCTCAAAATGGTCTGTGTTTTCTAGCTGGTGCACAGCCCGTGGCGCGTCGCCCCAGGACTGTGGGGTGACGGACGTTCTTTCCTTCCTACAAGAGCTTCTGGAAAAGGGCAGAACCCCTTCCACGCTCAAGGTTTATGTGGCAGCTATAGCGGCGTTTGCTAAACAAACGCTAGGCCAGTCACTTGGGAAGAACGATCTGGTCATTCGCTTCCTAAAAGGAGCGAAGAGGTTAAACCCTCCCAGACCTCCTTCAGTTCCCATATGGGACCTTTCCACGGTCTTGGAGGCCATGAAAGGTGCCCCATTTGAGCCAATCCAATCTGTGGATATCAAACACTTGTCCTTCAAGACAGCGTTTCTTTTGGCTCTCGCTTCAGTAAAGCGTGTGGGGGACTTGCAAGCGCTTTCAGCAAGTGCGACATGTATGGAGTTTGGGCCAAATGACTCTGTTGTCAGGCTCAAACCGAGACACGGGTATGTTCTTAAATCCCTCAACACACCCTTCAGGTCCCAGGTCATTTCCCTGTCGGCCTTATCGGTCCCTGGCAAGGAGAAGGACGCCGCTTTGCTCTGCCCGGTCAGGGCATTGAGAGCTTATGTGTCTCGCTCGTCTACTTTCAGACAGACAGAGCAGCTATTTGTTTCGCTCTACGGGTGCTCTAAAGGGCTAGCTGTGACGAAACAGACCCTATCCAGGTGGATAGTGGATGCCATAGCGCTGGCATACATCTCTAAGGGCCTACAATGCCCATTAGGTGTCAGAGCGCACTCCACAAGAGGCATGGCCTCTTCGTGGGCTTGGTCTAGTGGGATTTCTTTACATGATATCTGTATGGCGGCAGGCTGGGCCTCCCCGTCTACATTTATCAGGTTTTATAACCTGGAAGTTCCCGCTTTGCAGGCTAAGCTGCTGTCGGTCTAATAAGCCAGTACTATCTGCCCCGATGTCGGCTCAGAATACTGGGAGTTGATGAGCAATGCTCACGGATCGATTATGCAGCCCTGAGGGCAATTGTAAGACCCATAATTTTCATCAGATCAGGCCAAATTTCGCCCTGACTGTGTGGAACACTATTATCTTAAAGCACCCTGATGGGATGCTACTTATTCAGGAATGATGCTTTAGCCTCTCTTCCTGGGCTCTCTGTGAGTCCCTGATGATCATGTACCATATGGGCCCCGGGCACATGCCCTTGGGACTTTGGTATTGGATCTCAGCACGCACAGCGTTTTACATTGTGTTCCCCAAGCGTAAGTTCTTACGCAGTACGAGAGAACCTCTCGTAAGAGAACGTACTCGGTTACTAACGTAACCTCGGTTCTCTCTAGAGAGGGAACGAGTACTGCGTATCCTTGCCGTGCCTGCAGTTCGCTCTGGTTCGCTCCGGCGATGAAAACCAGTGAACCAGCCTCTCGACGCTATATTTATAGCCCTAGGCCACGCCTATTTTGGCGGGACACTATGCAAATGGGCGCGAAGCACCCCCATTGGTCAAGGCGTCAAGAGCGCCTTCTCGATAGGCTGCTGCAGTTGCCGCAGGGCAGCCAATAGGCGCGCAAGCTGCCTCGCCTATGTATGCTGCTGCAACGCGTTTTGCATTATATAAAAATTAAGGATAATTTTTGGCTTCAGTATCTCGCAGAAAGAGACTTTCCCCCAAGCGTAAGTTCTTACGCAGTACTCGTTCCCTCTCTAGAGAGAACCGAGGTTACGTTAGTAACCGAGTACGTTCTGTCCTACTGACACAATTGACGGCAGAAGCAATACTTTGCCACTCGCACTGCTTCTTTTTATTAGTGACCCCACTGCTGTGGCCACCAAATAACACAGTTTTCCGAGCCTCCACCTCCCCTACAAGTGTTTCAATCTCAGTGTCTGAGAAATTACGTTTTTTCCCTCTTTTCTCACCTGTCGCCATTATTCAAAGTAACAGAAATACACGTTTTCACTTTCTTGGATTAATTAATTGGCGGGTCGCATGCCAGTTTTCCAGGTATATATGGGATTCCACTCTCATTTACATGCTGATCAGCAATCATGAGGTGATTTGCATTGACTATTTATGGTTAAAAATGGGCGTGTACAGGGCGGGATATGAGGCTGGTTCACGTACGCACATCTGCGGGTGATCTGTGATTTATAAAGGGAACATTGCTTACAGGTGTGCGTACGCACGGTTTTATAAATCGGAATATTTTTTGGCTTTTGGGCGCACGTAAACTTTTAGTAGGGATCCTTTTAGTAGTTTTATAAATGAGACCCCAGATCTTTTAGGTCAGCCTCAGCCATGTCACGAGGAATGCCTATCCTTCTCATTTCTGTGGCTGAAACATGATAATGCGTGTTAATAAAGCATCCCACAGTCTTACCAATAACATATTCTGTGAATATCAAATGAGGTTAATTTACCAAAATTGCTATTAAATGTGGCCATACTGTGGTCAAGCAACAAAGCCACACGAAGTTTAAAAGCTGGACGAGGATCATTTCTTGCTTTCCTATGAAACAAAACATATCATTAATAAAGCAATACAATTTAATGAACAGAGGCTGTCTATTTCTTTCACATTACCCTCCGTTTGCATCGCCTTGAGCAGATGATCTTAAAAAAAGGCAACTGTTGAATAGGCAACTTTACTCTGGTGCAGGTATACACACACCTGCTGCTGCACAGATTAACACACTCTTCAAGCCTATGCAGAGGCAGCTCACAGCAACACACACACACACACACACTACACTATAAATTTTGAGATCTGAAAACGTCCTTGTTAGTCCAATAAAAGCTTTTATTGACAGCAGGCACAGCGAACGACAGGTTTTTCACAGTGGGTATCTATGAGGTCAAAGGGTATCAAACCCCGCCTCCGCAGAAGAAGATCAACGCCTACTTCAACACTGCCCATTTAGCCCCGCCCACCGATTCACGCATTACATGAAACTCATTATAATATGCAAAACTGTTATCCAATCATAGCAGTGGGCGTTTACTGCCAAGTCTTCAATGCGGCACGCCCATAAAACCAAGCGTTTCAGGAGCTGGGCTCAAAACCAGGGTAGAAAACAGCCTATTACTCACTCATTTTGATGTTTTTGAATGTAAAAACCAAGCGAACGTCATAAGTTGACCTCAGACAACAAATATATTTTATTTTAAAAAGCCAGTTCATGACCCCTTTAAGTTTTAACACCAACAAGCTCATGAAAAAAGTATACAGAGTCAGCAGACCTCGTTTAAGGCATTTACTTTCCAGTTTTGAAAATGTAAACAATTAAAGGAAAAATCAGTTGTTGTTTTTTTTTGGTTCGTGGTTTATCACTTTATAACGTTTATGGTTTCAATATTTCGAGCAAATAAGCCACACGATTGATCAAAACACTGAGCAGAAAGGACTCGTCTAGTGTAGTGATGCTGAGAGTGCAGAGTGTGTCCCCTGTAATGTGTGACGACAAGTGACGGTAAACATCGCAAGCACAGTATTTTGGCACGGCACTTTGTATGGTTCATTATTTTATATTTGATAACATGCAATAAAAATGATTTCCTATCAGTGATTCATTGTCCTATTGAAAAATACAATGAATAGGTCCCAACTCTGAATAAACGTTAATGCTATCCCAGATAGCACACGCACGTCGCGCAGACATCTGTGTGACCTCGTCGTTTTCATCTGGAAGATGTTTATATATATTAATTATTAATTATATTATATTAGGGGTTTGCTCATATGCTTCACGTCGCCGAGACGTCCTTGCCAGCTGTTAGAGCGACGTCTAGGGTATGCAAATAAGACGTAAATAATTCAGAACGTTGGCAATCCGCTCTTTTAAAGATTCTCATCAGATTTTCATACGTCTCCAAGACATCTGATTTATGTAGCCATTAAACATGGCTCGTACGGTCATGAAAAACCTGGAAAAGTCATGGAATTTTAAAATGGCAATTTCCAGGCCTGGAAAAGTTTTGGAAAAT
The DNA here is from genome assembly GCF_963993115.1 of Abramis brama. Lineage (NCBI taxonomy): Eukaryota > Metazoa > Chordata > Actinopteri > Cypriniformes > Leuciscidae > Abramis > Abramis brama. Next base: position 3,818,344 of record NC_139966.1, read on the forward strand.
GAATAAACTCAGAAAGTTTTGGAAAAGTCATGGAAATTTGTTTTTCAAAATATCTGTGTACTTGAATTTGTTTAATTGATAATATTGGCTAAACAAATTGCGATACTTTTTTCGTTCGGGTGATCAGTCACATCACGTGACGTTATGCTCTCTCAGTTGCAGCTGAGCAAAAGTCAGCCATTTTGAGTGCTGTGTCCAGAAACCCTAACTGCAGAGTTACTGTGTAATTCACACTATTCTCACTATAAGTCTTGTGAAGACATAAGCCAGCTTTTTCAGGTCACGTTCCCCGACAGTCAGATAACTTCAAGATTTACATGCGGTGAATGCAAGTGCTCATATATGTGTACTTTTGGACTGGCTCCTTATTTTAAGAAACTGACTTTGGCTAGTGTATCAAAGCAAAGAGTATATGTCATGCTATTTGATGAAAGCCTGAATCACTATTTACAGGCTAAACAGTTAGACATGCATGTCAGGCTATGGGACGGGTCCGAGGTGAAGACTAAAGACATCGGCTCAGAGTTTATGGGCCATTCATCAGCTCAAGACATCGCTGGAAAAATCAACAGCTCGCTTTCTGAGATCGGAATCAAGAATCTTGTCCAAGTCTCAATGGACGGGCCGAACGTGAGTTGGGAAGTATTTGAAACTCTCCAGAAGCCAGTGCAGAATGACGTGGGGAAGTCACTAATCGGCATGCGGGTTTGTGCGGGTTGCACATACTAACTACACAGTGGGGTCAGACATGGATGATAGTCAGCTGGATGGGAAGTCGAGCACGGACTCTCTTTAGACTATATATATTTAGACTAAATTTCATTTGTCTAGTGTCACACAGTTATTGTAATGTTCCTTCTTGAAGTCCAATAAATTAATTGATATTTAAATGTTTACAAAATAAAAGTGTTTAGCTCAAAAGATAATTTAGAAAATTTTATTTGATTGTAAATTTGCGAATTAAGTGATAAAACCCCTAATTTAAAAAAAGGCTTTTTTTTTTTCAGGCCTCATGGGATGATTTCTGAAGGAAAAGCACTTGCAAGAGGCCACATCTACACTAAAGCTCCTCCTCCTGTCCTCCTTCAGGACAGCAGTCTGCACAAGGACAGCTCTCAGACTGATACTGGATTTGCAGCACAAGTCACTCTCAACCAACTCAAGTCTTCCACACACATTTCAGAAAGGCAGAGACTAGAGATTAGGACGGACTGCAAGAAACTCTTGACTGCACTCCTTGAGAAGTTGCTGGAAAAGGCTCCAGTGCATCACACATGAGTGAGAAGAAGCATGCAGTACCTTGACCCCGAGGAGCCAGGCAGAAGTAGGGGGCATAACCAAGGTAGAGACACACAAAAGCTGCTGCTTTCAGCTGCAGGAGCCAGGCTGAAGGACCATGGCTACTTGGAAGAGGAGGAGAAAGAGAAAGAACGGCAAGCTGTTGACTTGAAGAGAAAGGCCCTCACAGATTATCTACATGATCTGAAAAGAAGAGGGCTAGAGTGGAGGCAGACATGTGTGCTCTTGAGAAATCAGCAGATAAATATGCTGAAAAGGCAGAATCTTCAAGCAATCTCACCTTCATCACCAAATCCAACAGTTTCCGCCGAACTGCAAAAGAAAGCATCTCTGCAGAAAACTGGAAAACAGATTGACGAGAAGCTTGCAGAAATGAAAGAATAAACTCTGTTGATTGTTTTTGGGGAATGGAGAATTCAAATACTGATGTTAACTTGTTAAAAATGGTTATCCAGTGAAGTTAAATTTCCTTCAGTTAAAGTTAATGACAATGTTGCTGGACACTTTTATTTATTTATTTTTCGGTTTTACATTGTTGTCTGCCATTGATTTATGTTAATGGCCTCCTATGGATTTATGTTAATAAATGTCTAAGGAGTTGTCAGGGTTTGACATTATTTATTTTTATTGTGTTACTGTAGGAGCTAAATCTGATATTTACGCTACTGAGTTGTTTTGCTCCCGGAGTGATTAGGTTGACTCACTTTCTTGCTTTGGTATTACGTTGTTCATCTCCTCCATTAAAAACGAGAAGACCATTCTTCAGTTGCATCATCATACACAGTTTATTGACTCCACAACAGTACCGTGCACAATGTCCAAAAATGGATCCAACCGATAAATAGGACTTTGCTGATTCACTGACACTTTCCCAGATGAAAGAGCAGAAATTTCCTCACTAAATCTCTTTTTCTGGCAATAACGGATAATGGCTTCTTCTGCTCCTTGTAGATCATCTAGTGTCAAAATGAGACTCTTGGGCGTTGGTATAACTCTTGATTCCTTAGACTGTATACCAACGTCTTGATTGTTCTCTGGATGACCAGCATTTGTAGCCTTCTGCTTCTTTCTCAAGCGAATTCTTTCACACAAGATCGTCTTCAATTTGAGAAACCAGGCCACCGCTGCTTTAAGTCTTTTCCATTCAGAAAAGTAACAGAGTAGTTGGTCAGTAGGATTAAGCACTTCATTCACATTAATGACGTTTACTGTTGATTCTCGCTTAACCTTTACATCATCAGAGTCTATCGTGTCATTTAGTGTATACCTAGGCCAATACTCCTGATTCAACCACAAGAAAGCTGGACCTTCAAGCCACCTGCTGTTCTTTAGAAAGTCTCCAACCTTCATTCCTCTTGAAGCGTCATCAGCTGGATTGTCCTTAGAGCTTACATATCTCCATTGTGAGGGTTCGACAGTTTCTCGAATGGTAGCAATCCGGTTTGCTACAAATGTATGAAAACGCTTGTCTTGGTTGTTGAGGTATTTTAGTACTGCTGTACTGTCGGTCCAGAAGACTGAATCTTCCAACTGGATATTCAATTCTTCTTTTAGCATTGCATCCACTTTGGTAGCAAGCACAGCTGCTGTCAACTCCAAACGGGGAATGGTTACAGCCTTCAATGGTGTCACTCCGGCTTTACCATATAGAAAAGCAATGTGAATACGTTTCTCATAATTCAACATTCTGATGTATGTAACTGTGCCATATCCATTCATACTGGCATCAGCAAAATGGTGTAGTTGGACATGCTTGAGCTCTCCAAAATCCCCAGGCTTAATACACCTGTCCACAGTGAATACATCTAGCGACTCCAGATCCTCCACCCATCTCTTCCACTTGCCTAATATGTCCTGTGGAATAGCATCATCCCATCTACAACCTCTCCTACAGAGTTCTTGTTGCATTATCTTGGCAGACAACACGACTGGAGCCAAAAATCCCATAGGATCATACACGGAGCTGGTGATTGAAAGCATGCCACGTCTGGTAAAAGACTGCGGTTTTATGTCCAACTTGAATTTGAAAGAGTCTGTTTCCACACACCATTGTAGGCCCAATGCCCTTTCAAGTGGAAGTTTATCTCTGTCCAAATCTAACTCCTTCAGGTCTTTAGCCCTTTGATCTACTGACACGGTTTGCAATATTGCACGACTATTACTGATCCATTTTTCCAAAATGAATCCCCCTTTCTGACATAAAGCAATGAGAGCCTTCATCATCTTTATAGCTTCCTCTTCAGTAAATGAACTATGCAAACAATCATCCACATAGAAATTTTGCTTGACAGATTCGATCACATGAGCGGAACTCAAACTGATTGTCATCTGCAGTTTTCTTCAGTGCATATTGTACCTGTAATTTGTCACCCTTTTGAACAAACTCTTGCAAGGATTTTCTTATATGATCTGCCTTATTCAGTTTGGCTTTTCTGCCAGCTTGAAACTTATCCAATTTATCAGCTAATGCTTTATATGAAAGCTTAACCACACGTTTTTGAGTTTGTACTTCCACATTGCTTACCACACTATTTGATTTAATAGCTGATACGCCAGACCCCACAGTTATTTGTTGTTTCTCCATAAGGATTAGTCTATTTTTTAATAGTTCACACAGTGACAGTCCTGTCCAAAGCCTTGTATCCGCCCGTGTTGGCGATCAAAAAGTTTAATTCATTTAATTATGTGCACACAACTGAATGGCCATAAAACAGTGTAGCGCTACACATACCTCAGTGCGTTGGGCGCCATCAGATGATCCTTTGTTTCTTCAACCGGCTCTTTAGTGAATATAGATCCAGCATCGCGACGTCCTTTACACTGATTGCAAACAGCAAAGCATTTGCACAAACATAATCCAGACTCCCGTTAACATCGCGTCCTCTTCCTTGTATCCAAACGTACTGAAGTTCCAAACAAATTTCCACATGCAAAGGTTTTGACTTGAATTGTAGGAGCTAAATCTGATATTTACGCTACTGAGTTGTTTTGCTCCCGGAGTGATTAGGTTGACTCACTTTCTTGCTTTGGTATTACGTTGTTCATCTCCTCCATTAAAAACGAGAAGACCATTCTTCAGTTGCATCATCATACACAGTTTATTGACTCCACAACAGTACCGTGCACAATGTCCAGAATTGGATTTGTTGTTTACAAACATTTACCGCAGCTATTGCGGTCAAAACTTTTTTGCCTTTCCGGGGCAACACACCTAACTACGACATAAGGAAGGCTACATTTATACACTGATATCACAGCGCCACTCAATGGTCAAAATGAGCACAACACATAACCCAAACACTCCTACACTTTTGGCTCCTACAGTTACTGTGTCAGCATTATTTAAATAAATATTTATTTTACTTGTTCATTTATTTTATTCAAGATATGCTGTGGTAAATTTGAACATGGATTTTTATTCTTATTTCACATGTATGCACAGACGTTTTATGGAACATTAAGTCATGAATATTTACCTTGAAGTCATGGAAAAGTCATCAACATTTAATGGTAAAAATGTGTACGAACCCTGTTTAAAGCATAGACAGTATATAAACTGGACACAGCGACCCCATAGACTTCAACGGAGAAAAGTGAAGCAAATTAGAAGCCCTCATTTCCTGATTGCCGAGCATACTGCGCAGACTCAAACTGAGCTTGACGACGTGGATGTGACGTGAGCAGCCTGCCTGACAGTTGTAAGTTTTCTAGTAGCTGTGCCGAGCGAAATCTGAACCATTCCCTTCCGAATCTTGCAGAGACGCAAAGCGTGAGTAGGAGGTGTCCATGATCTAGGAGCAGGAGCAACGTCATGACTCTCTATGGGCTTCTCCCTAGACTTTATCGGACATTATGCCTCCACGTCCCCCCGATTGACTGTGAGCTTCTCTTCCTGTCTCTACGGTAATTTCCAGAGAGTCGCGTGATTATGACGCAATCGTTAGCCTACTTTTACAAAAACTGCTTCTACGGGGCCATAACGTAAGCTACAAGGTAATGGAGCCTTTTATACATTTTCGTGTTTCTTTAGAAATAAATAATGGACAAATGGAGTCTTTAAACGCCTCAGATGTAAAGTTATTCGCTGTCAAAGTGACGCCAAAATGAATGGGAGTCAATGGGATGCTAACAGGAGGAGACGAGCTGACCAGAGCTGCTGTGAGGAAACATGTGCTTGAGGGATGTATAACACAAATATAGTTTTAATTCTAATTGTGTGACGTTTGTGATCGGTTATATCTTTAAAATTACGTTATGTTGATTGGGTTAGATATAATAATCATCTGTTAGTTATAGCAAGTTGTTTTGAGCAGGTGAAGTAACCGCGCTTTCCTGAACCTAGAATAAAACACGCATTTGCTGTCGTTTTTAAAAATACATTTATTACGCTACTAATAGGCAACATATTTATAATTAATAATTTATATTCATTACCACTTTTAATTAATTATAAAAGGCCACATGAACAGAACGCCATATTAACATATATGCTATTCAAATAAAATAATGGGTGGTTGACGTGACGTGGCTTTTTCACCGTCACAGAAGATAAAAAATAATTTATTTCACATTTTCATCATTTAGAATACTATAAATGGTTAAACATTTTCTTGTTTTACATGAATTTGTTTAAATACCTGAGTTATTATTATTAATTTTTTTAACTTTGAGCCAAATCTCAAAATCGTCCTATGGTGTGACGGTAGACAACATTATTTCATAAATATGAACTTTTATAAATAAAGAAAATAATGTTTAAACATCTTAATGAATACTCCTGGCATAATTGTGCAAGTGTCTATTTCACTAGGTGGCCATCAATTTTCCTATACATACATTTCTAAAAGTGTAGGAATTTAATAAAGTTTGTCACAGAAAAAAATGTCCTTTGATGTTATGCAATAACCTGATATTAAGTTGGGCAATATCATGGACAACTAAATTTAGTTGAAAGACCCCATTCAAGGTCATGTGACTGAAGACCCCTATGAAGCCCATGTGCAGTGCACATGGCAAGTGTTTCTCTCAGAATTGTTCAAATATTTAACTATGTTTTCAGACAACTGAAGTTGTTAAGTTTTTTTGTCCTTTAGTGTGACACTCCTAAATGTATTTTTTTTTATTAAAATTTGTATTTTTGACAGCAGGATTATGTAATATTATGCAAATGTATCATGCCAATTGCTAATAACAGTTCAGCTAGTATTAGCATGGTTATTAACTGCCACAAAAGCTCAAATGTCCTTTGGTGTGACAGAAAATGTCACAGGAAATGTCCTTTGGTGTGACGCTTTGGCCTGTCACACCATAGGACACAGATGTCACACCATAGGACAAGACCTCCTTAAGAAGCTTTTAAAACGAATATATAAAGTTTCAACAAAAAAACAAATGTCCTCCTTTATTATTGTTACAATAAACACTATATATTCTGACTCTTTTTATGCAATGACTATCTTTGTCCTTTAGTGTGACGTTTTGTCCTATGGTGTGACAAACATAAAACAACAGAAAAATATACTTATTTTAAAATATCTTTTTAAGTGAAAGAGTCAAGTTCGGCATTAGGGGAGTTACAATAATATCTCCTCTTAGATATAGGTACAATTTCAAACTGTTTTGTAAGGTTGGCGAAAACGTTTTATTGACATTCGTAGGGAAAAGTTTATCAGGTTCATCTATCCATGGTGAAAATGATTCTAATTAGTACTTTCATGTAAAATAAATATCACTTTAAGAAAATAATGTTTTAATAATGTGAACAATTCTGTCTCAAGTATTTTTTTATGTTATTTAATATAATTTCTAAGTACTTTTTAAATGTCACACCATAGGACACATTTACAGTACTGTTGAGTGAAAGCGTGAAAAAAATATGTGAAGTCACTGACAAAATGAGTGACCACTACTATTTTCTGAAACTGCAGTTTTCATACTCCATAAATATATGTATTTTTTCTTAAAAAGTTATGTTTTCCAAAAAAAGTACTTTTTCTTGGCCATTTGTCAACTACCCACATACACTTTAGAAAATTTAGTCTAATCAGCTGATACCTATCCAGACCTAACAGCTGATCTGATTTCTAAGCACTCAATTGGTCCCTATCAAACAGGGCGCCGTATTTAAAGTCATCCTTCAGTGTGCCTGCTTGACTGCTTCCACTGCATTGCTTGCAACCCACCTCCTCCCCTAGCTCCTCCTTTAACTTCTGTTTAACTTAATCAGTGTCATTCTGTTGTCATTGATGCATGCTCTGTTCTCAATGGGGGATTTGTTTTTTGCTGCTTTCCCAGTTTAATGGGAGGTGTCCCTAGAAGCTGCTGCTGTTCCCTGACTAGCTTTCATGGAGCTCATGAAAATGATGGGTAACTCAGAACAGAGCCATACCGCTGTTGTAAAGTTTTCTTTGATCGAAGCAGAAACCAGTGAGACAGTTGGGATCGCGTTCAACGGAAGTTATTCTTTATTTAGAACTCCGCTGTACGTTGCTGTAGAAACTTACAACATGATCTGACTGAGGGAACTTTACATGGTATCTTATAGGCCATTCAGTGGGCTGTCCTTAAAGGTGCTGAACTTACACACAGCCTTAGAGATGACTACTGAATCTAATCATCTAAAGACAATAGAGGCAATTACCCCCAACTGAGATAATGGTACCCCCAAATTGTATAAACAACACATGGTCACGAGAACAAAGACTAGGTAAACATTCACACATAGTTCAACTCTTAGTAGAAAGATCAAAGACTAACAAAACCCCTTCAAAGGAAACTGTTAAATCTAATCAGTAAATGGATGCCCTCATGTTCACCTTGAATGCCCAATACAGTATAGTTCACCTTAGTTTTTTATGTGATGTTATGTAGGGAAATAGGATCAGCAGATCTAAAAACATATTCTTAAATTTTAGTCCTTCACCGCCAAATGTAACTTTAACAATAATGCAAATAAAAAATCTGAATTTGACAACTGTCTGTTATTTGACTCAAGTGGTCCTGACTGAACTAGGGTTGGGCATCGTTTTGATTTGAACGATTCTGATTCCGATTCTTCCTTTCGATTTTGGTTCTTTTCGATTCTCGATTCCGATTCTTTGTGGGATGGAGTCAAAACATGTCACAGGCTCATTTGAGTTCACAGAGGATAATTTTATTTTGATTCAATGTGAGTTTTAGTTTTGGGAGCTGCAGCCCATGTGGGAGAAAATTAGGAATGCCTCTGCACCAGACCAGAAAACTGATTTATATATGCAGAACTTGCACCCTGGTCTGGACTCTCTGGACATGTATAAACTTAATGCATTAAAAACAGTTCTTGTTCAGAAATATGAGCATGTCTGCCTTCTCAGGCTGTATCCGTGAACGTTCAGCACAGATTGTGTCACCGGCAGTTGAGAAGACCCGTTCACTAGGCGTAGAGGAGGCCTGAACACACAAATACGAAAAGGCTATGTTTGACATTAAAGGATAAGTCATGCGCTGGTTCCACCACTAGGCAGCAGGGTCATCAGGCGTAAAGGTTGGTGGTGTCTCCTTATACATCTGCATCTCCTTCTCTGCATGGTCCTGGATGGACATGCTCCTCCTCTGTAGTGATGACCTCTTTTCTGCGTCCTCGTCGGCAAAAAGCTCCTCCAATGGAGACTTTCTTGGATGTTTTCTTGGAGGTTGTTGCTGCAAAAACAAAAAATAGACTTATTCACTAAAAGAAAAACATCTACTAAAGGCAGAGGCTAAAATTTCAGCATTTCTGTGCTTACATTCTCATCTCTCCTCCACTTCATCATTCTCAAGCCTTTTCTCTCACCACATTGTTCTGACATCACTACCTTCTCCACAATCATCCTCTGTTGACTGCAAATAACATAATTGGTATTTATAGACCAAACATTTTAATGACTGAATTGGAGACATTAAATGTTTGAGCTTCAATGGCATTATATAACCTGCTCGTGCTCAGAGTCTGTCTCTTGATTCGGTCCCGACACCGACAGCGGCATCATCACAGTCCATATTTTGTTTGAAGCGTGGGTCTAATGCTGTTGCCACTTCAAGAAATGTCCTCGCTCTGTAAAGTAAAAATGTTATTTAAATATACAATTAAGTCACAGGAATAGAGTTATTTAATGTATTGTTCTTTAATGAAAGTTCACCTAATTTTTACCTGATATCGCTCGGACAAGTTTGCCCAAACTTGCTTCTTGAGATTGGATACAAATACTGTGTCTCCCTCAACAACAGTAAAGTGCATCTCTAGCTTTTTGAGGATTGGCAGGATCTGACCACATGTGGGGCTCTTCTCTGCTGAAACGCAAAGTGTGGAAGTGTAAAGAACTCTCATCAAGCTGATGAAGTCCTCTGCCTTCCTGAAGTCTTCATCACTCAGCCGGGCAAGTCTGTGTGTGACAATTAGGACACATTTTATAATATAAAATGAATAGTTAATCTTGCTTACACTTTCATCTATTTATCACTTTGTTTTACTACACTTTTACTAATTATCTAACATTAGACCATAGCTGCCAACTCTCACGCATTCACCGTGAGACACACGCAATTGACACTTTTCACACGCTCTCACGCCACACATCCATTTTCTCACGCACAGAAAAATCGCGAAGCAAAGAGGACCGACATACTAGACAGAGCAGGTTACTTATGATATAAAAAATCTCAGCTCTCAGATTCTGTCACTTTTATTACGAAATTCAAACAATAAATACCGTTTTGGTGCTTGTAAATGTGACGCGACAGATCCCTAGCAGCACGTGAACCGATCATCTCTACTAGCTAGTAAATAAACACGAATGAACACCGTAGTACAACTTACCGAAATGTATATTCCTCATACATAATATCGACCAATCAATCAAACAAAGGGGTCAATAAAACAGCTGGAGAACAATTATGTCACATAACATTTACCTCAGGAAAGCCATTTAATGACCATAGCACGTTAGTTGGCTAGAAAAAAAGAGCTATAGAGAGTATTTTGCTAAATATGTGTACTATATTGCATATTTATTATATTTTTACTTATATCATTAAATAAAGGTGTTATTATATAATAAAAAACGCAAAAACATTTTTGTTTTTGCGTTTTAACTATCAGCTGATAGGGCTCTCTGTATGTTTACAGCATTAGGTGAGTTGTTTTTTTCTTGAGAAAAATGAATGCCTATCTTGTGTAGCCTACCTAATATTTATCCAAATGAGTCAATATTAAATCAAATCACAATAATTGAATTGAAATAATAAAAAAGCGTAGCTTACCAGAAATTGAACCATGTAAACATTGTAACATGTTGTCACTAAACCTAATAAAATTCAGTCAGGGTATTGCTGTAGGAATCTGTCCATCATAAGGCAGAGAGAGTCCCATCGAGTTCTCACATCAAGTGTGAGTGAGTGTTGCGGCAGCTCTGACACACACAATAAAATCACAAATACAGAGAAACAAATGATATTATGTAACATCACCATACAACATTTATGTGATTTAGTCACATTCAGACATCAGCTATTGTTGTACTATTTGAAAAAATTAAATGCATGCAAAATTTACGTTACTAAAAAAGGCATTTTAATTATTGGTCAAATGAAACACATTTAGTGATTCTTACTGAGGAGATCTTGCTTCACTCGCAGAACAGCCTGTGCCATCGAGGACCTCTTCATCCACACGATAATGGTACGGCTCTTTGCAGTCCACTGAGTCACTGCAGTCAGGGAGTAGAGACTCTGTGCTGCAAGATTGAAGAGTGTGTGAGCAAAGCAGCCCAGCTTCACAAACTGTAGTCTTTTCATGGCTATGTCCATGTTTGCTGCATTATCCACAGTAGCAGCCACTACTTTGTCAAAAATGCCGTATTCTTTCAGGATGTCGCCGATCTCCTCTGCCACGGCATGTCCGGTCTGGGCTGTGTAGACAGCTTTGGTTTTGCCCTCCACTAAATAGTGTGCTGGGACAGTCAGGTAGTGGTCTTGAGCAACGCTAGTCCAAGAGTCACGAGTGAGGGAAACAGAGTGGACATCAGCAAGCTCAGAGATTACTGTATAAGAACTGTTTTCTGTTGTGAACAGCAATTCCTGCTTTGCAGAGCTGTATTTTCAGCAGCACTCGATCCTTCAGAAATCATTATAATAAGCTGATATAATATAATATTATAATAAGCTGATTTGCTGCTCAATAACCCTTTCTGATTATTATCAGTGTTGAAAACAGTTGTGCTGCTTCATAGTTTTGGGGAAACAAATTCATATTCATATCCAGTACAGAAGCCCAGTGTGAACCAGTGTGAGATTCCTTCACATTAATTCTACACTCATATGGCCAACAGAAAACTGACAACACTTCCAGTCGGTTATCCAGATCCAGAGGCCTCTTAATGTGGACAGATGTAGATGTGTCCTGATTGGCTAATGATCCAGTCTGCCTGATCAGGTCACTGTGAAAGCGTGTTAATGCCCAGTGTGAACGCAGCCTGTGTCTGGTAAGGACACTGTCAGTTATGCTGGGTACACACCAAAAGATTTTTTACATCTTATAAGATTTTCAAAATGTGACAGACCACAAACATGAGGACAAAAAATCCTAGATTTAAGCGTTTTGCTCCTTTAGTGTGTGGTGTGCCATGATGTGACAAAGACAGCACACCACACACAAACAGATTTTCAACAGAGTCTCGACTGTGAACACAGGAAATCTCGCAAAATCTCGCGAGACTTCAGAAAAAGCATGACGGACAACATGCAGGAAGAAATTGCGATAGTGTTTGGAATGATTTTCACAGAAAATTCACGTGAAAAAAACATTTTACCTACCATTATATATAACCTTTTATACAGAAATATATTCATTCTTTATTGTCTTTATTTATTCTTTATTGGATTTATTGTCTCTTTAGAAAAAGTTATTTAATCCCTCTATAGAACCTCACTGAACCCTTAACACTCAGCTTCTTCTTTTTTTTTAATCTTTTTTTTATTGATTTTAAGAATGACAATTACAGTCGGGGGGGTACAAAGAGTAAAGCCGATAAACAAACATAAAAAGACATACATAAACAGTGACAAACTTAAAAGTTAAACAAAAATTTGAAAATGTTTACAGATTGAAACGCACTTTGCAGCTTTCTTATTTTCCAAACTCAATATTGTGTTTAGGTATTGTAAAATTTCTGCATTTAAAATGAAAAACAAAGGCTTGTTTCCTCGAAATTTACACTTATGAATAGGCCTACTTAATCTCAACATTAAGCTTCCTGCAAGTGTGTGTGTGTGTGTGTGTGTGTGAGAGAGAGAGAGAATGACCGTGTCTTCCATCATCTCGCTTTCTGATTGGATATTGTTTTGTTTCACGTGATAATCTCCAGAACGTGCGCGCGTTTGTCCTCGGAGTTCCCCCCACACATCAGGATTTCTGATCGTAAATATTAAACATGTTTAATATTTACGATTCGCGATCGGAGTGGCTCCGACGTTCTTCCGAGCAGGTTCGGACACTCTTAACACACCTCACACCAAGGGAAAATCTGATAAAATAATCTGTTAAACCATCAAGATAATCGGGACATAGCTAGGATTGTCAGAAGGGGGGAAATCGGCCCAAAATCAGCCCGATTATCTTTTGGTGTGTACCCAGCATTATCTGCTGTTTTTACTTATTCTCATTATTTCTCATCTCACTCTGTGATCTTCCTTGGCGGTCTCAATCACCCGAGGGTCTCAGGACAGAGAGTGTGCGCTCGATGGAGAGGAAAACATCATGAGATATACAGTTTTAGGTTTTGTTGAAGTGCTGTGAATAAGATTTCTGGGGTTTTCTCCCTTCATTATTGTAATTAATGCTCGTGTGCCTCGTGTGTTCGGTGGATCAACACCCCAGCCGGCCCATGATGCTCTCTGCCTCAGACACACACACTGGAGCTGAGGAAAGTGGAGTAGGGGAGATTCACTTGCACATGAACACACTAAGGCTTCACTCTCAGCGGGACACATTCACTTCAGCATCATATATTAACAAGGGTGGGGGATGTTGAGTCGTCCCAGTGCCTTGAGTCTGGCTACACGTGTCCTGAAATCATGTTGCAGTATTTTAAAGTGCATCTCAAGTGCAATCTGAGCTGTGATCTGTTAACTGGCTCTACTTGGGTGAGGGGTGTCAGACTGTAGAATTGACTCAAGTGAATTAATGTGCAGTGATCTTACTCTGTGTTGTTCCTTGGTCGTCCCCTGAGGGTCTCAGGACAGAGAGTGTGTGCTCGATGGATTGAACACACATATGATGTTATTCAGATGTATATTGCATTTAAATGCTGTGAATGTGTTTGATTTCCTCATGCCTGATTATGCTCTTGTATACGAGACACTGCCTGATATAAACACACATGTGATTGATGTGATGATTGTGTGAGGTTGAACTACAATACACAACATTATTTAACATTATTCAACAGTATTGTAATACAATTAAACCTCAATTATGACGGCTGTACGGACGGGTTCAGGGTAAGTAAATCATGGGCTAATGTTCATTTCTGGGTGAACTATCCCTTTAATGGAGAAGCCTGAGATTGAGAAGTTTGCAAACAAACAACATAATTCAGAAAGCACATATTAATGAGAAAACCATCGCTCTCTCTCTCTCTGTGTGTGTGTGTGTGTTCTCTGTTCCTCATGTTTCTTCCACAGTTGAAGAGGCTTTTCTTCTCTATGATCCACAAGCCACTGGAGGATGATCACACACTGGGTTTCTACGGCATTAAACATGAGGATCATATTATCGCAGTGCACTGTGGATGTATGCATTATTTACACTAGTATTTGACGTTATTAAAAGCATTTATTTATAGTGTTAAACTAACTGAGCTTTTCACTTCAGTCTTCTCCCCGTATGAGATGAGTGGCTGTTTTCCTTTAGGCCAGTTTCTCTTCTGAGTCTAAAGTCCACAAATGCTTGTTTTCTCCATCAGTGGTTTTGCATCACACACATTTATAAAGACACTGATAGACAGATCTAAGGCAAACAATCATGATCTCCACATCGTCTCACAGTGTCAGGTCTCTCTGAAGAGAAATATATAAGCATATCCAGGACTGGATCTAGAGTTCCCTTTCGAGGGAACTCGCACTGCGTCGTTGAAAACGACTCTTCGGGGACGCTCCCTTAGTGTGCGCCTCTGAAGTATGAATGAAACTATTCCAATCCTGATTGGTGTTGCGTCATGACGTAACATGTGACGGCATAACCGGATGCATAAAAGTGACGCTGGCACAAACACACATTAGCTTTCGCTCTTCAGCAAGCGCTCTCTGTGAAACTGTCTGTCTTATTTGATGTTGTTTGTCAGTGAAATCCTCTATATTATGGCGAGTGAAAGATACACTAAGTGTGTGCACCCCTGCCCTATATTTCTCACGGGTGGGGACACGCATCAGTTGTGTGTACACTGTTAGGAGCGCAGCACGCACAGGCAGTTCTCGAGGGGGCTGCCTGTGAACACTGTGAAAGTACTATAGAGTGCTGCGCTCCCACTTGGCTCGCGATCCCCGCGGTTCGGGTCCCGCGTCCGTTGAGGCGGCGCGGCGGCTTAGATCGTGGGGATCGCAGAAGGATCTCGTGGATGAGAACGAGACTGCCGAGGCACTTTCATGTTCATCATCCGCAGATTCTATAACGCTCGCTCACGACGCAGAAGCCCGCGATGTGGCTTCTTCTGCCCGTGACGAGTGCCCGATGCTCGAGCTATCTGCTTCTGAGGAAGTGGATGTGCTCAGCATCGGGAACGAGGAACATGAGTCACACTCGCCGGTGTTGTTGTAAACAAAAAATAAAAGGTTGTCCCACTACATTGCAATACAGAATCTATAGTAGCTCGAAACTCGCGTTAGTCGAGGCAGCGCGTAGATGACGGCTACTCTGCAATAAAGATTCTGTGTGGGTGCGAGGCATGCACTGTCAGCTCCTGAGGGTGCTGGCTGTGGTTTTTAAGAAATATCTCGACGCACACAGCCGTGCGTTTCGGGTGTTTAAGCCTCGCGCCCGTTGACTTTCTTTTCGAAGATATGAAAGCCAAATATATTGTGAACGACTCGAATCTCGTGTTTGTCGAGGCAGCGCTTAGATTACGAGTCTGCAAAAAAAGGGACACACGCGATCTGTGAAATAATACTGTTTGGGTGCGAGGCATTCACAATCAGCTCCTGAGGGTGCTGGCAGTGTTCACTGAGAAATATATCGGCGCGCGTGCAATCCGTGCGCTGTCGAATGTTTCAACCTCGCACCTGATGACTTTCTTCTCGAGGGATGAAAGCCAAATATATTGTAACGGCTCGAATCTCGCGTTTGCCGAGGCAGCGTGTAGATTACGAGACCCTATAAATAAATATTAAAACAGTATTGTCTGGTGATTATGGCTGCATTCAATTCTATGAATTAAAATGATGGAATTGAAATGATGGAATATATTATCTGACTTTAAGAAGTTAGATATTTTAATTCAACCTACCATCCAGACCGTGTTTCACTTATCGAGTGTTTTTGGCTGCATTTAATTATGAAGAATTAAAATGATGAGCAGCGAACGTCGAAAATCGTTTAAGATTTTTCCCTGCTGGTCCTCCGCTTCAGGGTATCGAAAACGAGACGAAGATGGCTGTCCCCCCAGTGGAGGGATGAGTGAGAATCGCTCCTCCACGGAGCCCTCAGGAAATCGATGTTTGTGCAGCTTCAAGTGTGCTTCGGGACACATCAGTTTTCAGCGAATGCACGCTGTAAAAGGCGCCCAAAAGGCTTGCGGCCAGGCAGTGTTCGCGTTCGCCCATCGGAACTGTTTTCCATTTATTCCCTGCCGGTCCTCCGCTTCAGGGTGTCGAGAACGAAACCCAAAGAGTCTCCCCTCTGGGGGAGCCCTCAGGAAATCGATATCTGTATCCCGCCGTAAAGTGCGCTTCGGGCCACAATGATTTCCAGCGAACGCACACCGTGGCGTTCACCCCAAACGCTAGCAATAGGGCACCGTCTATGGTCACAAAATCTTTCTCGACTTTTTCCTGCCGGTCCTCCGCTTCAGGAGGTCGAGAATAGTGCTCGAAAAACACCCGAGGTCAGTCTCGAGGGGCTGGTTCCCTTAGTAGATTTTGTAGAAGAATGGCAACGCCTTCCGAATATATCTATATGGGTCCTGAATATTATAAAATATGGGTAAAGACGGCAGTTCGGTCACCGACCTCCCAAGTTTGCTGGGGTGGTACCGACTGCAGTGGTTCCAGAACAGGCTCGGGTTATGGAACAAGAGGTACAGAACTCTACTGGTCAAAGGGGCCATATAAATTGTTCCCCTACCAGAGAAAGAGTCCGGGTTTTACAGCCAGTACTTTATTGTTCCAAAGGAGGATGGCGAGCTGAGGCCGATTTTAGATTTGAGGCAGTTGAATCGTTCTCTGAGGAGATTCAGGTTCAAGATGCTCACTATTCCCATCATCGTGAATCAAATCAGATCTGAGGATTGGTTTGTCATGATAGATCTAAAAGACGCCTATTTTCATGTCTCCATCCTTCCATGTCATAGGAGGTTCCTGAGGTTCGCTTTCGGGGGCGAAGCGTACCAATATCGGGTTCTTCCGTTAGGCCTAGCACTCTCTCCCCGCACGTGTATGGATGCAGCTCTGGCTCCACTGAGGCTTCAGGGCATCCGTATTCTGAATTATATCGATGACTGACTCATATTGGCCCAGTCTCGAGATATGGCAATTCGGCATCGAGATGTCGTTCTTGGCCACATTCAGAAATTGGGGTTGAGACTCAACACTAGGAAAAGTGTGTTAAAACCAGCTCAGAAAACTACTTTTCTGGGCATAGTATGGAATTCGGTTACGGTGCAGGCACGTATGTCTCCCGCACGTGTCGAAATCCATCCTGACCATGGTGTCAGGGATAAAGCTAGGCCAGGCCATCACTGTAAAGCAATTTCAAAGACTGCTGGGCCTCATGGCAGCGGCATCCAACATAATTCCTTTGGGCCTTCTTCACATGAGGCCCCTTCAGTGGTGGCTCAAAGCCAAGGGGTTTTTCCCCCAAGGGGAATCCGTTCCGTATAATAAAGGTTACGCGCAGATGCCTTCGTTCCTTATTAATATGGAAGAAATCTTGGTTCTTGTCCCAAGGGCCAGTATTAGGGGCGTCATGTCGCCGGAAAACCATTTCAACAGACGCTTCCCTCACTGGCTGGGGCGCGGTTATCGGCCGCTTTGCCAGGGTCTGTGGTAGGACCTTCATCATTCTTGGTATATAAATTGCCTAGAAATGTTGGCTGTGTTCAGGGCTCTGAGGAGTTTCCTCCCAGACATCAAAGGTTACCACGTCTTGATACGTTCGGACAATATATCAGTGGTAGTGTATCTGAACCGACAAGGGGGACTCAGATCGCGCCCTCTATCCAGATTGGCGCATCAGATTATTTTAGGGTCCCAAGGGAAAATATTATCTATAAGAGCAATATATGTCCCGGGGGTTCAGAATCAGGGAGCAGACATCCTGTCGAGACAGGGGCTGAGGCCCGGGGAATGGAGACTCCATCCAGAGGTGGTGGAGCTGATATGGCAGAGGTTTGGACCAATGGAAGTGGATCTTTTGCGTCTCGAGGGACGTCCCACTGTCCACTTTGGTTCTCCCTCACTCATCCAGCCTCGCTGGGGTTGGATGCCATGGTACAGGCCTGGCAGAGGCTTCGCCTGTACGCTTTTCCCCCGATCGCTCTGCTCCCGGGAGTCCTGGAGAGGGTCCGTCAGAAGGGCATCAGTCTTCTTCTGGTAGCCCTGTTTTGGCCGGCCCGAGTATGGTTTTCGGACTTAATTTCACTCCTGATAGCTCCGCCAGGGCAGATTCCTCTGAGGAGGGATCTGTTGTCTCAGGCAGAGGGCACTATATTCCATCCTCGCCCAGAGCTGTGGAAATTGTGGGTCTGGCCTTTGAGGGGGCTCAGTACCTAGATGCTGTCCATCATCTGGGGTGGTCGAAACCATACTTATCTCTAGGGCTCTGTCTACTAGGAGATTATATGGCCTCAAGTGGAATGTTTTTTCCACTTGGTGTAGAGAACATGAGTTAGGTCCAGCTAACTGCCCAGTGGCTTCAGTTCTGGAGTTTCTTCAAGATCGTTTCTCTACGAATTTCTCCCCGTCCACACGTAAGGTGTACGTGGCTGCCATTGCGGCGTTCCATGCACCACTGAGTGTTGGGCCTTTGGGGAGGCACCAACTGGTCATACTATTTCTCCATGGTACATAGAGGAAGAGACTGACAGTCAGGTCCAGGGTTCCTTCCTGGTACCTGGCGGTGGTTCTCGAAGGGCTATCCCTGGCTCCCTTCGAATCCCTTCAGTCGGCTTTGCCTAGGACCTCACGTTCTAGATAGCCTTTCTCTTAGCTACTTCTTATAAAGAGACTGGGAGACCTCCAAGCCCTGGCATTAACGCCAGCTTGCTTGGGGTTTGCCCCGGCGGAGTTAAGGCCATCCTGCATCCGAGACCCAGCTATGTGCCTTAAGTGCAATTTAACATGGCTAGGTCCATGGTCCTGCAAGCATTTCATCCTCCACCACATGTGTCGGCAGAAGAGAAGAGGTTCCTTGCTCTGCCAGTCAGAGTTCCGAGTATTACCTTGAGAGGTCCTCTTCTTGGAGGAGGTCGGACTTACTGTAGTGTGTTTCGGGTCACCTAATGAGGGGCTCCCGGCTAAACAAACCATAAGTAGGCCTACAAGGTGCGCACTTTGCCTTCACCTTTGGCCGTAAGGGCTCATTCTACTAGAGGCATGGTGTCCTCTAGAGCCCTCCTCTCGGGAGTGCCCCTCCAGGAGATCTGTGAGGCAGCCGGTTGGGCTACCCCACACACTTTTATCAGGTTTTTTAGTCTGCACTTTCCTAGTACGCCTGGCGCACATGTGCTCTCGTCCTAGCTGGGTGCCTGAGATCAGTTTCACTCTAGGGCAGGCCTTTTCTCGGTGCGTGGCCTAGTGGGCATTCGTTCCCCAAAGAGTCGTTTTCAACGACGCAGTGCGAGTTCCCTCGAAAGGGAACGTCTCGGGTTATGACTATAACCCTTGTTCCCTGAGAAGGGAACGAGACACTGCGTCGTCCTGCCACGCCCCTCAATGCCTGAGAGCGGCTTGCTTCATCGCTAGGCTAATGTGTGTTTGTGCCAGCGTCACTTTTATGCATCCGGTTATGCCGTCACATGTTACGTCATGACGCAACACCAATCAGGATTGGAATAGTTTCATTCATACTTCAGAGGCGCACGCTAAGGGAGCGTCCCCGAAGAGTCGTTTTCAACGACGCAGTGTCTCGTTCCCTTCTCAGGGAACAAGGGTTATAGTCATAACCCGAGACGTTAAAGGGATAGTTCACTTTGAAATTAATTTTTGATATGTTTTAGCTTACCTCAAGGGCATCCAAGATGTAGGTGTCTTTGTTTCCGCAGTAGTTTCAATTTTGATATTTTTAGGTCAAACCGTTCTTGTCTGTCAGTCATATAATGCAGGTCTATGGTCACTGTCTCAAAACACAAGCACAGAGTCCAAATTAAAACAATTCCCCATCGTCCAAATGAAACAATTCTGACGTGTACGCAGACTGGTGCATAGATATATACACTAGATGTCGCCTTGTCTACAGCAGTTCATTGGAACGAATGTCGCGACATCTAGTGTATATATCTATGCACCAGTCTGCGTACACGTCAGATCAGATCACTTGGACGTGGCTGTGTATAAGAGGTAAAAACGATATAAATACTGTTCGTTTTCTCACACAAACCGCTCGTTTCGTGTCTTAGGCCATCAATGTGTACTTATGATGGGGAATTGTTTCATTTGGACGATGGGGAATTGTTTTAATTTGGACTCTGTGCTTGTGTTTTGAGACAGTGACCATCGACATGCATTATATGACTGACAGACAAGAACGGTTTGACCTAAAAATATCAAAATTGAAACTACTGCGGAAACAAAGACACCTACATCTTGGATGCCCTTGAGGTAAGCTAAAACATATCAAAAATTAATTTCAAAGTGAACTATCCCTTTAAATATGAGCTCTTAACATGTAAATGCATTAAAGTCACACTGAATTCAGAGAGGAATCTTAAATCATGTTCCAGTATTAAACACTGATAAAACACATAATCCAGTATAAATATATTCATATACTGAGGGTTGAAGTGTAATATTATGATGGAGTTTGTGTTCCTCTATGCATTCATATGCAAATATGTAATAATATGCACATAATATAATCCTTTCTTTTACTTACATTTATTAAATCAAGTTTGCACTTACCGTAATATTTTTATTTTGAGAGAATTGTTTCCCTTCCTTGTGTTTTCAATGGTTTAATGAAAGGTTCTGTGAGTAATTTCAATATAACTTCCCCAAAAACATGAATAGAGGACAGAAATAAATGTACATGTGAACTAACTCTCAGTATTAGTAGAATAATAGAGTTATAGTTCGTATATAATAAGTTTACATGTAGTTGCAAAGTTATAGTCTGTTGAGGAGCCTCAAAATAAAGAGTCAGCTGATATTAACCAGAGGGTTTATTAATACTCTAATAACTGATAAACCGATATCGACATAAAGAGTTTCCGAGTATTTTATGCATTACAACAGCTGTCCTGCACAGTCCTAGCTCCAGCCCTAGTCAAACACACCTGGATGTCTTAAGGAGAACTACAGCTGCGCAAGGGAAAGTGAGTTAAGGGTCGGAGCTAAACTCTGCATGACACTCAGGATCGACCATCCGTGAACTTGTGGTATGCCTCAGCTGCAGTATGTAAACATTATAGCTGATTTGTTGATGCCTGTAATAATAAACATTAATGGAGTCTCCATTAGGGATGTGCGCAACAACTCATTTCGTAACTGTTTAAACTGAAATTTTGCAACCAACTAGTCAACTAGTCTAACCCTGCCGCCGGAGACAGTGTATATGCGATCCGTTTGAAGGAACACTTAATCTATGAGCAGTCATATCCTATACTGAATGCAGCTAAAAACAGGTCAAGCAAAGCCTTTATATATAGGGAATCAGCACGTTAATAAGGTAGGCTATTGTTGTACGCTAGCACGGCGACCGCTTGTGTGTCCTGGTCTGAACATGCTTCTTGTGTGTGAGAAGTTAGGTAAACATGTCGGGCGACACAAATCAAGAAAAATGTAACGTATTTTCTTCGTTAGAATGTTGCTATAGAAACTGTTCAAGTGTCAAGTAAGTTTCATTCATAATGTTTCTCCTTTAATCCATACGGTAATAATCCAAAATGTCATACGGTGTTGTCCCTCATAACCAGTAGTATAAGTATACGTCTACGTCTTATGTGTTATACCAGTTTGACATGATGTAGAAGAAATCGCGAGCGCCACAGAGAAAACAAACGCATGCAAAAACCTCATGTGAAATTAAATGATTTTATTTGCCGCTCCAGATGTAGGCTTCACTTTTCAAAATAATGTATTGATTTCAAGATGTAACATTAGCATGACGGTAATTGAAACGCCTCTGTAAAAACATAAAGCAAAGGGGGGTATTGTTTCTCACAGTAACTGCCATGCAGGCTAGAATTGCGAAACATTGGATAATTCTTATAATTGACATTTCTCTGGGCCAATCGGATCTTAGCACTTTTTCTCTGGTCCAATTGGAATCTTAGGGCCAATCTCATTCCTCTGTCTTACCCCTTCCCCTTCCCCTACCCCTTTGTCTGCGTCTTCCCCTTGCCCCTCGATACCGAGTGAAGGGGGGTAGGGGGAAGAACGTTTCTCTCTAAGAAATGAGACACCACTCGATTACCGTTTGCATCATCTTCCCTTTCCGATAGCTGGCTGCTACGTCAACAGAGGCGATATGCGTTGACATAAACGAAGATGCCATCGTCTCGGGTTGTGATATTGATTGCCTGGTCTCTCTTTATCTTTGCACGCTTGTGTGCGAAGGAGGGGGTTAAATAGGTTAAATACACGCAGTTGTTGTATTTAACGGCGGCGCCGGCGAAACCATAGCTAAGCAAAACATTAGCAAACGGCAAATAGCGCATAGCTGCTAGCTAGCGGTTAACTAGCAATTCAAAACAAAAACATTACAATTAAAACCGCTTGAACATTTTATTAAAAGTATCATAAAACACGAGTGTCATTAAACTGCTGAAAATACTTAGATTTGTGCGACTCACTTCTGAGAAATTCCTACCCCTCTCTTTCAAGTGTGGTCCTCCGCAAACTTCGTTTCAAGGGCTATGTAGCCCTACGCCTTGGCCCTAGCCCTTAATCAAAATGAGAATTGGGACACCACTTCCCCTCACATGAACGCACAAAACCGAGGGGAAGGGGTAAAAGTAAGGGGTAAGACAGAGAAATGAGACGCAGCCTTAGCACTTGCGTCAGAATCTTGAAGCACACAGTGTCAACTGAGGCTGAGCTCGCCATTTGATGAGACGCCTGGCTACCGTGCGAGTCTAATGGAAACTCACGCATGAATTTTCCTGCATTGAACTTGTTTTAGCGCCCGCCCAATGGAATTTTTGTCCCGCCAAAGTCTTATTTGATCGGTGAGTAATGTAGATGAACTGCGGCGCTTGTGACAGGGCGCATGTTTAACTGAAAGAACGAGCAGAGAGAGAGAGAGAGAGAGCGCCCCGGTCGCGCGCGCGCGCGCGCACTCTCTGTGTACGACTTCACCGTCTCCAAACTAGGCGCTGTGTTGCTCTCTCTCCCTCGCACATATTAATCAAAATAAATCGACACGGTGGTAAAAGGTCGGAAGACCAAAGTTTCATGTGGAGCATTCGGAGATTTTTTAAATTTTTTTTCCTGAATTACCGCTGGGTGTGAACTGTGCTAAATAAGTTTCCTTATCTTCTCTGAAAAGCGTTCCGGACATTCAGCTGACATAAAACAACACTTTAATTAAACGAAATAAAACTATACAGTGATGAAATGTTTTCTGTGTTGACACAAATCTTGGATGTGTCCATGTCCTAACCGCTGGAATAATCACACAACGCGCACGACACGTCCAATTCGCGAACTAATGACTCCTTTGAACCGATTCATTTTAATGAATGGTTAAAACAACTGATCTTTCCAACAGTGAACTCAGGAGACGTCTGAATCGGTGTATAACTAATCAGTAAGACTTTACAATAAAGTTTCTAAATCTGGACAATTTCAGAGACAGGAGAAGAGATATTCTGATGATTACGGTACACAGGATTCTCCAAACTCAAAGCAACTTGTCGTTGTTTAATCCAACATAAGCCGAGGCTCGTAAACATGTGATTATTTTACCACACGCTGTCAGTGCTCGACTAAACTGATGACCACGACGCTGCAGTGTGTGTGTGTGAATAAGATCAGAATGAACATTTATTTGTATGAAATATTTTTCTGTGTCAGTTTTCATTGACAATCATTTCACTGTATGTAATTCACACAATTATGGCAAAATTCTGACTATTCAAATCAGTTGCGCTGTCAACGCATTAGTTTAAGATTAATTAAATGTTTACATTTCTTTAAGGCAGCTGCAACTGCACATTCATCCATCAAGTTTAATACTGCTCTTACAAAAATTAACCATGGTTTTACTACAAATAATTAAAAAAAACATGGCTACTAAATTTTTACTATAATGAAACCATGTTTAGTTTTCGTAAAGGTGTTTATCAGTCAAATTAATTACAAAATGTAAATTCAACAGGTATGAAATATGATCAGGGTATCAGCAGATGATACTGAGCTACAGCTTAAACTGCAAGCAGCCCAGCACGCCCACGAATTAAAGATGATGACACTGTTCACACAGTTTCTTGCAGGAAGACCACCTCACCCAGGCCATGCCACCGGGTCGAGCTATTACCCAGATCAGGTTCACCCACCTAGGTTTAGTCAAGACCCTGGTCCCTTTACTCAGGATCACACACGCCCAAGTTTTCCCCAAAATGATGGCCACCCCTGTCCCCCCTTTTACCAGGATTATGTCTCTGCTGGTCCCTTTCACTATTCCCACCCTCCATTCTTTTCAGATAACCGTACACCCCTCCTACCTCCTGATACCCCACCTCTAAAAACCTCCACCACCCGTCAGCCTCCACCCTCTCAACAGGGCCGCATCTGCTCTGAGCCAGTCGGTTCCCCCAATCCAAACTCAAACACACCCGAGTCACAGTTTTCATCACCCCTGCCTTCAGAGGATGACTAGTCATTCTCAAGTCATCTTGTAGTAATGTTCTAGTTTTTGACTAGTCGGGATAACATGTTTTCTAGTGTTTTCAGGCTTAGTATTAAGGAGAATGTCAAGGTCAGACTAAACTATAGGTATTTTTAATTTTTCGAAGAGCATTTTTTTCTTATTGTAATGTGTATAAAATGTTTGATATATAGACAGACTGGAAAATGTTAATTGTTTGAATAACAGTAAAAATAAATACAAGTTCAGCATTAGGAATGTTGTCTTATCTTTTATTACATTGTTTACCTTTATTATTGAGCAGAATATTGGGTCAGTGCCTCCCTGATTCTCAGTGGCTGGATGTCTGCAATGCCCAGCGGGTCAACAGCACCTGGTGGTACGTCAGGAGGTCCAGCTGCACTAGGATCTTCACTGTAGGCCTCATTGTGTTTTCACAGATGTTATGCAGAGTGCAGCATGTGGAGGTAACTGTGGGGACCAGTGATATGTCCACATCTAGACGTTTTGACAGGCACCTCCACCGACCTGTTAATCTTCCGAACGCACACTCCACCGTCATCTAGCCCCGCTTAGTCTCTTGTTGTAATGACACTGGTGTTCGGTCAGATTCCCAGTCTCGGGTACCCCTTCATTAGCCAGGACCGAAGTGGGAAGGCTGGATCCCCCAACAGCATGATGGGCACTTGTGTGCCCTGGATCTCCTCAGTGGTCTTTGGTCATGAAAATAACAAACTACAACTCGTACTGAAGAGAAATACTGTGATAATGACATTACTATGCTAATCAAGGGAAATGTTTTAAGTTTTATAATTGCACGTCGAAATGTTGTGTCCTCGTAAGAGAGCATTGGTGCCAACCGCACACACAACGTTTCAAAAGTTTCTCGCCGCATAGGAAAGTTGCTGACCCACAGTTCTTGACCCCAGGTCCTACACCGCGATCCCACCAGTCTGGAGTCCTGTGCCGCATCCAGACCTCCCTTTGAGCCGATGTTGCAGCGATCAGCGCTAAATTTGCCCAGGCTGGCGAAGGCTCTCCTCTTTTTTCTCCGCCGGACGAGACCAATGTTTTGCTGCTTTTTTTGTTGACTTTTCAAAATATTGTGGAAAGCAAAACACTGGATAATTTTATTTGCATCTGCATCCATTGCATTTCGTGCTTTTTTACTTCCTTTTCCGGGTCAGAACGTCTACATTTGGTAGTTTCGGCAGTGTATAGTGTTAATG
The DNA here is from genome assembly GCF_963993115.1 of Abramis brama. Taxonomy (NCBI): domain Eukaryota; kingdom Metazoa; phylum Chordata; class Actinopteri; order Cypriniformes; family Leuciscidae; genus Abramis; species Abramis brama. The sequence goes on from NC_139966.1 coordinate 3,844,120, forward strand.
CAGAAATCGGATGCGGGTCACTTTTAAAAGATGATGTAAACGGGTCGTCAAAAAAATCGGATATAGTCAGCAAATCGGATTTGGGCACCAAGACCTGCAGTGTAAATGCAGCCTTAGTGACTGAGGTAAAACACGTGACGGAACCTGCGAGTAAATTACAACGAGTGAATATCTATGTGCAAAACACTATGATTCGAAATACACTCAATAATCTTAAACTCGTGACAACATCGTGTGTAATTCACCCTATTATCAAGACTTCTTAAAACGAACAAGAACAAAAGCGTGATGAAATGGCGCGAGGACGGCAAGATCCAAACTCCGAATAGTAATAATGAAAACCGTGACATTTCAAACCACAGACGTATTCCTTGTTATTTCTGTCACCCATATCGATTACATTTGACAGTTAAGTTACTTTTTTAATTCAAAGATTGTGGTGAAAACTTGCCTATATCTGGCGCTCTGCAAATGAGACGTGACTGAAGTAAAAAATCTGGTGTTACAATATATTCGGTTCCTGAAATATCTGGTTCCAGTGGGTGGAGCTACCATGAATATTCATGAGACCATAGCGTGGGCGGGGCAACAGATACTAGCGAGTGGATCAGAAATTATTGGCAGTAAACGCCCACTGCTATGATTGGATAACAGTTTTCTCATATTATAATGAGTTTCATGTAATGCGTAAATCGGTGGGCGGGGCTAAACGGGCAGTGTTGAAGTAGGCGTTGCTCTTCTTCTGCGGAGGCGGGGTTTGATACCCTTTGACCTCATAGATCCCCACTGTGAAAAACCTGTCGTTCGCTGTGCCTGCTGTCAATAACAGCTTTTAGTGGACTAACGAGGACGTTTTCAGTTCTGAAACTTACAGGAAACTAACTAACTAACTAACTAACTAACTAACTAATGACTAAAGTTTCTCAGTTCATCACCCCTTTAAGTAATCACAGTTTGCAGTCCAAAAAGAAACAAATGTGTAGCCCACCTAAACTGCACAGGGCCAAAGTACTGTAATTGCCGTGATTCTCCGTGCCCCTAGATGGCGCTGCTTCATGTTTATTGGCTGAGCCACTCGGTTGTGTAGCTAAAGGAGATGAGCGATCGGTTTATTTTCTACCCTCTTATGGCAAGCCGTTTTAGCTTAAATTGTACCCAGCGTTACTCGTCGTAATTGCATTTTTACTAGTAAGAATTCAATTAGAGAGCTCTACAATTCAATTCTTTTCTAGTAGCAATTACAATTAGTGAGCTCTCTAATTCAATTATTACTAGTAAGAATGCAATTGTAGAGCTCTTTAATGCAATTATTACTAGTAAAAACTTGTATTCATTAGATGCAAAACAGATTACACCCATTTCCTACTTTTCAAAATAAAAGCCCTTTTAGGCGTGGTTAGATATTACCATATTATATAAAAAATTGCATTCATATTACTGTTACATTATGATGACGACTGGGATGTAGCCTACTTTATTGAGGGATAGGAGCCAACATCTTCAACCATGTTTTTAATTGGAAAACATATACCGGTATGTGCCTGCTGCCTGGTATAACCTATGTTCTTTCAAAGACGCATGCGCGTCACTTTTGAATTTTTTTCTCAGGTCACGTGTTTATAACCGGTGCCGCGCCCATTACGTTGAACAGAGAACATAAATGGAGGCGTTATCCGTGATTAATGCAGTCAGAAGAAAGATTTTATCTATCAAACGAAATTTTATTCGTGGGAACTGTACGCTTTATGATTTAAGTGTGATCGACTCGTTGCTTAACAATATACAGAGAATAAGCCAAGATGATTTGGAAAAATACAATGATCTCCTTGACAGTCTACGGGTATTACGAACAGCCATCACATCGAGGCATCAGCAAGTCCTTTCCACCACTGCCCCGCTCATACGAACAGGTATGTCTACATCGGTCTACATACACACACACACACACACACTACCGTTCAAAAGTTTGGGGTCAGTAAGATTTTTAATGGTTTTTGAAAAAGAAGACAAAAACTTGAAAAACAAAGAAGTATCTTCTGCTCACCAAGCCTGCATTTATTTGATAAAAAAAAACCAAGAAATATTATGACAATTTAAAATGACTGTTTTCTATTTTAATATATTTTAAACTGTAATTTATTCCTGTGATCAAAGCTGAATTTTCAGCATCATTACTCCAGTCTTCAGTGTCACATGATCCTTCAGAAATCACTCTAATATGATGATTTGATGCTCAAGAAACATTCATTATTATTATCAATGTTGAACACAGTTGTGTACAATTTTTTTCAAAATGATTTGATGAATAGAAAGGTCAAAAGAACAGCATTTATTTAAAATAGAATATTTTCTAACATTATAAATGTCTTTACTGTAACTTTTGATCAGTTTAATTCATCCTTGATGAATAAAAGTATTGATTTATTTTATTTCTTTCCCCCAAAAATAAAATAAAAATTCTTACTGACCCCAAACTTTTGAACTGTAGTGTTTAATGTTACAAAAGCTTTAGATTTCAGATAAATTATGTTCTTTTGAACTTTCTATTCATCAAAAATTCAAAAATTGTACACAACTGTTTTCAACATTGATAATAATGAGAAATGTTTCTTGAGCATCAAATCCTCATATTAGAGTGATTTGTGAAGGATCATGTGACACTGAAGACTGGAGTAATGATGCTGAACATTCAGCTTTGATCACAGGAATAAATTACACTTTACTGTATATTCACATAGAAAACAGCAGTTTTAAATTGGATTCATATTTCACAATATTACTGTTTGTATTTTTAATCAAATAAATGCAGCCTTGGTGAGCAGAAGAGACTTCATTTAAAAACATAAAAAAATCTTACTGACCCCAAAGAGAGAGAGATTTTATATCTTTAGATTATGTGTTTTTAAATTGTTAGATGACATCCATAACATGTTCTGGTAAATAAACCTTAAATCTATATTTAACTATACAGTGTTTCGCCACATGTTCAATTCTGTTTTGTGAAGGAATAATTCAGTTTGTTTTGTTGTACTTTATGCAATAGGTTCAAGGGGTAGACCAAGCTTAGACGCGACCAGGGAACAACTGCAGCTGTTGCTTAAACAGGGGTTCAAAGCCAAGGCCATGGCAAGGATGCTTGGATGCTCAACCTCCTACATGTACCACAAACTCCTGCCCTGGGAATACGAATGAGGGACCGATTTACCCAAATTGATGATGATGATCTAGAGCAGTGTGTACAAAGGCTTCATGGACAGTATCCCAAATCAGGTTATGAGGTACATTTTGTAGGCCTGTACATACTTTTACTTTCTTACATTTTTTTTTTTAAATAACATTTTTGGGGGTGGGGGGATGGGGGGGATGGGATAAGTAAAATGAAGTTCATATGAGAAATTTCCAGGCTTAAAAAAGGCATCAAAGTGTATTTGCACCTGTAAATAGTTTGGACTCAATCTCAGTTTCAGATTTTTACTTGGCTTGTTAACAATAATGTTAACATCATTGTTTCTAATCAACCATGAGCAAGCACTCTGTTTTCACAAGTTTCTGTTTTAAAACAGATGATGCAAGGATACCTGTCAGCTGAGGGGATACATGTACAAAGACAACGTGTGCGTGAAATGCTCAGTAAAATTAACCCAGCAGCAGCAGCTGAACGGTGGAGCTGTGCTGTTGCAAGACGGACATACTTTGTCCCGCTTCCAAACAGTCTTTGGCACATAGATGGGCACATGCGGCTTATAAGGTATTAACTGAAACGTTTTGTCTCTGCACTTAAATCCATTGTACATTCACTCTCTCACTCATACACACATTTTAAACACTCTCACTCTCTACAGTTGCAACACACAATCTCTCTCACTCACATTTTGTCGAAACGCACTCAGAAACTACATGTTTCTGTCACATATAGTTGTGGTCAAAAGTTTGCATACACTTGGCAGAATGTGCAAAATGTTATAATTTAACACAATTAAGTGGTAAAATTTTTTTGGATTTCTTATTTTTTTTACTGCCCCAAATAAGCTATTTCACATAACAGTTTACATGATGTTTACATCTGTATATTAGGGCTGCACTATATATCAAAATTATCTATATATCGCGATATGCATATCGCAACAGCTTGCAATAATTGGGGTCATGAACAAAAGAAAGAGAAAATCACTCACTGTTCTTGGCTGAATAACTTTTGTAGCTTTAATAAGAATCAGTATATATTTAATTCATACAGTGAAAACTAAGCAGTGTTTTATTTTACGTTTATTAAGTTTCTGTTGTTAAATAAACCTAATGTAGGCTTTCCTGAAACCCCTGAACCCTGTGGTTTACACTGGTGTTTAAATAATGACACTTCTTACACTACAGTAAAACACTGCTGTTCACTGTCAGAAGTTGTAGGGATGTTTTCCAGTCACAAAAAGAATGTGAAACACGTATGTAGGTTAGATAATTGAAGTTATTTTACACACTTTAAGCATTATCGTATCGCATATCGAATATCACATTATTTAATGAGTTTATCGCAATTTTCTTCAATATCGTGCAGCCCTACCGTATACTCAAGACAAAATTGCTGGATTTATAAAACCGTTCTAAAGTTCACATACACTTTGTTTCTTAATATTAATGTTACCTGGATATTTTCACATTCTTTGATAGGCTAAATAAGGGACTAGTAAACAACTAAGCAGTAAAACTGCCTATAGTACACAAATTCTCCAGGTCCTGCAGATTCATGCATGATTTTGAGATCCAACATTTTACACTGAAGACAATCAAGGGACTTGTTCACAACTATTACAAAATGTGAAAACATTAGCTGTTGTTCAAAAAGGGGGTGTAAACAAGTTTTTTGCTAAATTGAATCATTTCATTTATGTACACAGATGGGGAATAGTGACACACGGAGGGATCGATGGACACTCACAAGTCATCACTTACCTAAGAGCAAACCTTGATAACACTGCTTTGACAGTGTTGGCCAGTTTTGTTGGAGCAACATTTCAGTATGGACTTCCATCCAGAGTGAGGTCTGACAGTGGTGGAGAAAACACTCAGGTTGCTTTGCTTATGAATTTGATTTATGGTGATGAATGGAGGAGTCACATCACAGGAAGATCAGTACACAACCAGCGTATCGAAAGGCTCTGGAGAGATGTTTTTACCCAGGTAATTCAATACTTCTACCACCTGTTTTATTCCTTTGAGGATGATCCAGACAATGACATGCACAGATTTTCTGTACAACAAGTTTACCTGCCAGTCATTCAGGAAAGATTGGACACTTTCAGAGCAGCATGGAACGGTCACAGGCTACGTACTGAATCAAATCGTACACCCAACCAGATATGGATGGAAGGTATGGTTGCGAACCGTCAACAGGACACTACAGCCATTAACAACGTTTTCAGCAGAGACCCATTCAATGAAGAACTTGAGACCATGCTGGGGCGATATGGAGTCCAGCTTACTCAGTTGGAAGTTAATCAGGATGCCCTCGAACGAGCTGTAGTGGTTACTCAACCACAAATTATCTTGCATCACAGACAATGGCAAATGCTTAAAGATACACTGATAAGAATTACTGACCTGAAGGAAAAATATGTGACATGCTGCAGAGAAATTTCCAGATTCTTACAAGATTAGGTTAAAAATATGTATAACTAGACCATTCAGCCATCAAGTTAAAATACTGTAGTGTGAGACTTATACAGTACAGTACTATTAGGCCAGTTTATCAAAATGCATTACTTTATTTGTTCACTTGTACAAATAAAATTGAAACTTTTTTACAATAAAACCAATGCATTGTAGTTCTTCAAAATCATTGCTTTCAGAAAGGTTTTTCAAAACCCCATTTCTGTCCTATAACAGGAAAATAGACATTTTATATTCTTCCCCTAACCTGCGAGAACAACAGATCTGCAAAGATTGCGAACAAAAGGTCTAGGTGACTGTAAATAAAAAAGCCAGCATGAAGCGAGTGTAGTTTTTCAAAAGCACTTTTTTCAGAAAGGTTTTTCCAAACCTTCAGCATCGTTTTATAAAGGGAAAAAAAATGAAATGCTGTAGTAATTTTAGATATACACTTCTCCTAAACTGCAAGAAACATACAGAAAACCAGTTAACAATAAGTCTGGAAGCTCTAGATGACTTCAGAAGAAATGTATCAAAGTGACAAACTGATTAAGTGAATTAGTCTCCAAACATCACAATTTGATCTTTTTATGGCACTCTAAAAATCAGTCATGTCATTCTTATGGAATCCCAAAGGTTGGAGCCTGCAGTATCCCATCAGTCATGCATGTTTTGAAGTCATCATAGCTGTTGTGAAGTGGCAGTCTGAGTATTATTAAACATGTATTGGCCTCAGGATATATTCGTTTGTAGTCTGAAGTTCCATGTAGAAACTGGATTTGGGGAGGTTGAGAAAACCCAAGTGGAGGCACGGTTGATGCTCCTGAAGCAAATTCAAGGACCATCTCCATTGTTAGAGGACTGCATTCTCCTTCTACAAACAAGGTAAACATAAATAATAAAAAAATTGTCCAAAACCATAAAAAGCATTTACATTAATTGGAATAAAATGGATGTAAACTGAAAATATAAAAATACATAATTTTTATTTTCATATTTTATTTCAGCTAGTTGCCAAGGCAACATTTACTAAAATAATTTGTTTTTCTTGGATCAGTACTTAAACTTATAATAAAAATATGAAAAATAAAAACTAATAGTATGTCAATAGCCAGGTTTCCACAGTTTTTCCTGAACACGGAATTCACACCTGACTCGTAACTAGAATGAAGCATTACATTTCCGGTGTTTCTAATCAAATTGGTGTATTTTCCAAGCTGATAAAATGTAACAAAATGGCTAATATATGGCTAATGTGGCAAAATGGCTAATGTAATGGCTCATGAAAATTCAGCTTTGCATCACATAAATAAATTATATTTTAAAGTATATTCAAATAGAAAACAATTGCTTTAAATTGTAATTACTATTTCACAATATTACCGTTTTCTTCTGTATTATTGATCAAATAAATGCAGACTTGATGAGCATTTGAGACTTCTTTCAGAAACATCAAAAATAGTAATGCTTCCAAACTTTTGACCAGTACTGTACATTAAAATAAAATGTATTGCTTATAAAGCAATAAACGAGAATATATCATAGCTGGAAAAGGCTCTCAGCCAATAAGGTTAAAGAAGCAGAACAAACTGTTTTATAGCGGTCAAAGCTTTACTTTGGAAACATTAATATTTTTGAAAGAAGTGTCATATGTTCACCAGCTGCATTTATTTGATCAAAAATAGTGTGAAATATTACAATTGAAAGTAATGTTTTTCTATTTTTGCACATATTCTAATGTAATACATACCTTCCACATCTATAAGCCAGTCTCTCCAGAAGCAGATGGTCTGGTTCTCTTGTTGCCGTCTGTTGCTTCCGACTGGTGAAAAACACACTTCAAACAAAGACGACAAATCTTTTGCCTGTAGTGGCTTTTCAAGGTTAATAAAAAGGTCTTCAAAAACACGAGGCTGACTCTTGATTTCCTCAAGCAGACCCAAGGTTTGTAACCCATCCTCAAACCTATAAAACAAGCAGATTAGGGGAAAAATATGGAAGTCACAATAACAATAATTAACCCTTTAAACCAGGGGTGCCCAATCCTGCTCCTAGAGATCTCCCATCCTGCAAAATTCAGGATATTAATATATTTAGGTGGATCTGTTGACAGAAATGCAATATCATATACCCGTAAGCGAATAAAACACTGACACAATGATGAACAAGTAACAATAATAATCGTTTAACTGAATGAAGTTCCTCGACATTTGATTTTACAAAGCTACAGTATGTGCACCTGTGGAGTTTTGCGTTGTAATCCGTGAGGAATATCTTGTGATCCACGCAATGTATTATAATTTAAATTGTGACAGGGCTCACAAAATCACTAGCCCGACATCCCAGGGCTATTGTAGCTTTCAGTCGGGCTACCAAATGTATCATGCCCAGCCCAACGGGCTATTTTAAATAGTGAAATAAGATTTCTTCCTTGATTTGCGTCATTCGGTCTCTTTACTCATTATCTAAAGGAAAAATAAGATCACAGATGTTTTTGATCATGCTGATTTGTCCGAAGTGAAGTTTAGCCGAAGCTAATGTACTTGGTGTGCGTGTGTGTTTGTGATGAGCGGAACATGCTTATATCCGCGGGTCAGGCAGACCAAATAATAAAATATAATATCGCGGGTGGATGAGAGATAAATCATTTGTGTTGATTTTATTAGACACACTGAACTCTCATTTCACAGATAAAACGCAGCAAACGTGTAATTACGTTTTCAAAAACCACATATCTCTCTTCAGGGAAAACAAAATCAAAGATAACAAAAATGCCTATAGCACCTCCTAGCAGACAGTATATAAAACACAAATAAATAAAAAACCTACATGAGATATTGCTTAACTTAAAAGTTATAAGTTTCATCCCTAGTGCTGAGGCCCCAGTACTTGCATAAAAGTCAGCATACTTGATGTTAGGGGGTAATCACTTACTGTGCCAATGCAGCACGAGTACGTCCATCGGTGTAGAAACCCAAGGCCGACTGGACCAAAAGATCTCTTTCTTGCAACGATCTGACAGCTCGAAGTGCTCCCATTATGCTCAGGCTGTCCTCTGCCTCACTTATGGCATTGTTTGCCAGTTCTACGGTCTCTGCCTCCTTTATCTAAAACAAGCAGTTACTAAAACAGCTGACTTTTTGGATGTTTTAAAATAGATGCTGTCTGTGAGATTATGGTCTTAAAAGATTACCTTGAGTAGTGTTTCTGTGAAGGAGTGGTCTCAAACTTCATCAAAGACAGCAGGTTCTGTTTTTCCCCCACAAAGCTGCAGGAACAGTCGAAAAAAAGTGTGGGCCAACACCACCATGAATGACACACACTGAAATCATCATGCCAATTAATGCATAGAGCCTGGTGTCAAGAGCTGAAAACAAAACACAGATGTGCATATTTTTAAATAAAAAGTTAATCAATTAAAAGCTCCCTTTCTGTCAGTATTGTTTCATGTCATGTTGATACTGACATATTGGGGTCTCACTTGGAAGCCCAATCACCTCTGAGTTGTAAAGAAATGACCAATAGAATTTGCATGGCAAGCTACTTCCCCAGACATATGGGGGTATACAAGATGGCGGCCTGCATCCACTCAGATCTTTGCTTCGGAGGAGAGTGGTTGCACACAAGGGGGTAAAGCATACCTTCCCTGGGGGCCGCCACTGGCTAACAAGCCATCACCTGCTGTTAGCAGTCCACTAACTCCCATTCATTTTGACGTCACTTAAGACAGCGAATAACTTTACATCTGAGGCGTTTAAAGACTCCATTTGTCCATTATTTATTTCTAAAGAAACATAACAATGTATAAAAGGCTCCATTACCTTGTATCTTACGTTATGGCCCCGTAGAAGCAGCTTTTGTAAAAATAGGCTAACAATTGCGTCATAACCTTTTGACTCTCTGTCGCACAGTAGAGATTACCGTATGGACAGGAGGAGAAGCTCGCGGGCAATCGGGGGACGTGGAGGCAAAATGACAAAATAATTCATCAGAATACTTAGCAAAAACTGCTCCTGCTCCTAGCTCATGGACAGCTCATACTCACACTCTCCGTCTCTGCAAGTTTCGGAAGGGAATGATTCAGATTTCTCTTGGCACAGCTACTAGAAGACAGATAGGTTGCTCACGTCACATCTACGTCATCAAGCTCAATTGAGACGCAGTTTGACTTCACTTTTCATCGTTGAAGTCTATGGGGTCGCTGTGTCCATTTCTTTGACTGTCTATGGTTGCACACAGCGATCGCTATTCCTGTCACAGTTTGCAATTAAACAAATAATCATATCTCTTGCTGGCCAGGACACTGTGTCAGCTCCTCAGCATAGAACTAATGGAGCAGATGCAGGCTGCCATCTTGTATAATAGTCGGCGTCGCTTAAATGCTTGCATGCTTCCATTTAAAATATTTTCTCTGCACACATTTATTTGATTGCTGGTGGGACATCTATTGGAATCCACTTTGCTAACCAGCTTCATTAAAATGGCCTGCAGATTAGCTCTGTAAAGAAAAGAAAAACATTTCAGCAATGACATAAAATGTTGTAGCAATACTACCAAAGCCAATGTCATGAAACGCATACACAGAATCAGTTTCCTCAAATGTTTCAGAGGGAATAGATAAAGGGGACCAGTTTGGAGGCGTAGGAGACCAGCGAGAACCTGAGATGCCAGGAGATCCAGGAGGTGAAGGTCCAGGAGTAATAACTGAATTAGAGAGCTCTACAATTGTAATTCTTACTAGTAAAAATGCATTTACGACGAGTAACGCTGGGTACAATTAAAGCTAAAACAGCTTGCCATACCCTCTTGTCAAGTGCATCGCGAGATGAAGACGGAGTGAGATAAATGTAGTGAAGCAGACCACTTAACACACGGGAGAAATCATGTTCATGTTGATATTAGCTAGTAAGAGTGGCAAGAAGCCTTAGTTATTGTCAAGTTATTTTTCTTTGGATAAGTTTAAGAATCTCCTGTGAGTACAACAGAAAGAAAACTTTTTGCTAGCATGTCACCTTAAGTTGATTAAAAACGAAACAATAATATATTATGTGCACTTTGTTACTTTGCTATTCCTGTTATGTCCTTTGACAATAAAATAAAACCAGTCGGAGATAATTGATATGTTTATCTTTGCTATTTGAAACGCCATTTTGTTTCATACGTGTGCGTTGTTGATGAAGAGATGGCGTAACGTGAATACATGTTTATTCAGCTACGGGGTTACCCTAATGGGCTAATGTTTTGAGCCAGCGTAAAGGATGTTTGTAATGCCTTTTGCCATCCTATTCGTGGCTTTATGATCTTGAGTTCAGTAACTTTCTAGATTAGACGTGTTTAATTCTGTAAAATAAGCACTTTGCACTATTCACGCATATTTTAACTGACTGTTTTTCAAGTCGTATTTGAGGTGATATGTTACAGAGTGCATTATGTTCATGTTTAAACAGAGTGATGTAGAATTAAATTTGAGTTACATAAATTATAAATGTGTAAGTGATAAAGCCATATACAGCTAATTAGATATTTTGCATTCGCTGTATGCAGATTGTTTTTGTTGTTGTTGTTGTGCATATTCTGCCACTGTTGAGAGAGTGATTCTACGGCGAGCCAGTGACTCAGCGATTCAGTGACTCAGCGATTCAGTGACTCAGCGATTCAGCGATCCAGTGATTCAGTGACTCAGTGATTCTGGAGTGTGACTGTAACCAGTGGCCATCAACTCGCTGAGCTGGTGGACTGCACGCTTTGAAAACATCATACAGATAAGATTTATGAGATCTCCAGCGTTATCACACACTGCCCGGGTAGTGATTTGAAACAAGGCCTTTTATTCAACAAACCACACAGGAACTGAATTGAAACTCAACTGAGTTGAACACTGAACTAATTGACCGGGCTGTTTTTTTTATTTTCACTGACTGACCATTTTGGAGGGGGGGGATTTGTTATTTTTGTTTTCTATGTGTGTCTCACAATCCTTGTGAAATATTAAAATAAATGTTATGATGCTGCGTTTGCTATCAAACAGAGGTCGTAGCCAATTCATTTCAAGAGCCGGACCTAATTTTGATTTTCATTGGTGCCTTAAGTTACGTTAGTTACAGTACACATGTATAAATGACCTCTTCAGGTCCAACCCATTGAACAAGAAAGGTAGTGATTGGGTGATGAAGTCTGCAATACTCCGTGCAAGATCGAGAGGCCAGCGGCGTATACAGATTGGTATATCCAAAGGCACAGATCCGTGCGGTTCGTAGGAGAAACGATCAACAGCGGCCTTTTTACCCGCAGGAATAGAGGTGCGAATGTTCAGTAACGTTTAACGATCATACGTCAGAAGTGCATAACAAGTTAGGAGAGAGTTTAGTAAAAGGATGAGTGACAGACGGCAGGCCAACCACAGCGGCGCCATCTTGACCATTGATTCTTTTCTTGATTCCATGCGTTCATAACTTCACGCTTGGATTATTGTAACTCCCTTTATTGTGGTATTTCAAAAGCCCAGCTCACACGCCTTCAACTTGTTCAAAACGCTGCGGCCAAATTTCTTACGAAAACACGTAAATTTGATCATGTCACACCCATCCTGCGAGCTCTACATTGGCTACCTGTCCAATATAGGATTGATTACAAAATTCTCCTACTCGTGTTCAAATGCCTGCACCATCTTGCTCCAAGTTATCTATCAGAACTCATACACTTATACAGCCTGTCCCGTGTCTTAAGATCCAGTAATCTTAATATACTTGCTGTTCCTTGCACAAGGTTGAAGCGTAGAGGAGATAGAGCCTTTTCAGTAGTGGGACCCAGATTATGGAACAACCTGCCATTACAAATTAGAACAGCTCACTCGCTACCAGTTTTTAAATCCCTACTGAAAACTCATCTATTCTCCTTAGCTTTTAATACCATCTAAGTGTCTTCTCTTCTGTAGCCTATAAATTTTAATTTGATGTTGAATATATGTCTATAGTTCAATTGTCTAATACTATACATGTAACCTCTCAGCTGTTGTGTATTTTAACCGTATGCTATGTTCTATTTAATGATTGTACAGCACTTTGGTCAGTCCTGTGACTGTTGAAATGCGCTTTATAAATAAACAAACTAAACTAAACTAAACTAATACTGCCAGTTAAAGAGGTTGTGATGGCCACATCTGGATCATGTGATCTCAGGCAGAGGACTCCAGACCCTACAGCTCCTGCATAGCATATACATTAAACTCACAGCAATACAGATGCACATACGCAGTGGTTAAATTGGGCCGGGGCTCTCCGGGGCTCAGCCCCAGCACATAAGCCTGCTCGTTTGTGCCCTGATGTGCCTGTTTGCAGTCAGTTGCCTACTGGAAATTATGTCACATAAAATTTGATGAAAGTGATGGCTTTGAAATCATATTTCTGATTATAAATGAAAGATTTTTGAAATGGCTTGTCTATTTTGTCTCGGCGGAGCTGAGATGAGAACAATCGGAACACGGCCGTAATATTCTTGTTCAGCTGCTTAATCTCGTTGTCAGTCGACCATGATCGCGCACGCATGCCATGCGCATCTAGGTAGGCTACTACTCAGAACTCCGACGCGGATAAATGTACGCAGCAATATATAATGAATGTTCCTGGGAGATCCGTAGTTGCGCGGGATGTGGAAGCGCGCAAAAGTTCCAGAACTTTCTACCTTAAAAAAAAAAAACCTCAGGAGCTGCTGGCCGCCGCTGCAGCAACAGATCAGTTTTGTCAAGTTCAGCACAACGTTGGTTGTACAAAAAGTGCCCTGGCCTTGAAAGACAAGGTAAGGAAAATATGTTTGGCACATTGTATGGGTCACTATCATAACAAGGTAATACAATGTGTAATCAAGTGATGTCAATTCCAGCGTTATGGACGTGACATTTGCAGTAGCCTAAAAACTTAATATAATATAAATTTAATATAAATTCTCAGAATTCAGACATTATAAAAATATCAGTCTACACATGCTTTTTATATTTAATATGAGGGAAATAGGGGCTACACATGCCGTGGACGTGACAGAAAAAAATCTTTAACTTTTAGGTGGCAAAATATTTTTTTGTAATTCTGTGAATTACACTGCGCAAACCAAAAGTAGGCTAAATGTTATAGCATTTAGCCTACGCGTAACGCGTCTTTGCATTGACTTAACATTGAAATCACTCGCGCCTGACGCGCTATTCGCGTCCGGTGTGAACGCACCATAGCCTACATGTTACATGAACACGTCACCACCACATCAGCACAGAAAACAGGAGATTTTTTTCAATCCCTGTTTTGGCAGGGGGGAAACTGATCAGAAAATGTAACGAAACGTTGTAGAAATGTAGTGGAGTAGAAAGTATAATAATTGCTGCAAAATGTAACGAAGTAAAAGTCAAAAGTAGGCCAATGCACTATTGATTCTACTTAAGTAAAGTACAGATACAACTACGTGAAAAATGTATAGCTACTTCAGTAAAGTAACGAAGTAGGCTATTTGTACTTCGTTACATTCCACCACTGCTGATTAACAGTAATGTAATTGACTCAAATGAAATGCTAAATGTCCTAATACCTGTTGATACTACAACAATGCAAAGTATAGGCTCTTAACCTTGCAGTTTTTCACATATCATGTCAGACTCAATTTCTCCATTTCTTTGCACGAAACTCTCCAAAAAATGGCATTTAATGTTTTTTTTTGTTTTTTTTATTCCCAGGGGGTCATACCCCTGGACCCCCCTAGGGAGAGCCCCCCCACATAATAAATCCCAATTTAACCCCTGCACATACGTATATATCTGGCTGGTACGTCTTCTTTTACTTGTGTGTTATACCATGGGCTGTTTAAATACTCGATTCTGATTGGCTGGAAGGTGTGCAGTAAAATCCTTTAATGCATGGCTAGCCGTGGATTATCCCTTACTTGTTGTGCAGCTGGAAATCTCTGCGTGTTTGAGAGCCGTCAGGGTGATGATGGCATGGGAAGGAGATCCAGACTCCGGAGGGAATCTTGCAGCTAGTTCCCTCCTCTCACTGATCACCTGTGTAACGACAGGCTTTTATTATATACTTTAGTCAAATTATTTATATATTATATTATATTATGTGGGTTTTTTCTTTTTTGAAGGGAAAAGTGAGAGAGAATTGTAGCCCAACCAGACAAATGCCCTGATTAAAACAATTTTCAATATAAAAATAAAAAATATCTAGGGAATCATATCTAGGGAAATTGACTCACTCATTAAGACGGTCGCCTGCCGCCTCCTACTGGCGGTTTAGTTTCATAAAGTATCATCTTTTCAACATTCCTTATTTGTATATTCAAAAATATTTAAAATAATCTCATTTAATACAGTTATAATTTTCAATGTAAATTATTTAATTTGATTAGTAACAGCCTAGTGTCTTATTATTTTAATTGAATATATTGATCAAATTTAAGAATTTGAAATGAAAGATGGAGATACATTTAATAAATTTAGGGGAAAATCCCCTTTATAAAGAAACAAAAAAAAAATAGTGTTTTCAAACAGTGATGTAATGAAACATTGACAATTTAAGTTTGAAGGAAGTAAAGCCTCTGTTTAGGCTATTAAGGAATTATGTAATTTTGACAAAAGAAGAACTTTTATTTTAAATAAATGTTAATTTTAAATCAGCCTACTTCAGTGTGATATGTGTCCATATCATCATGCTTAACACTGAGAATCTGAATAATTGTAATGTGATGATCAGATGCAGATATCTAAATCAGAGAATATGGGCGGTTTGCGGGTGGATTATTTATTTTTAACAGCAGATTCGGGGGTGACTCAAAGTGCACCAGATTAATGCATTTATCTTTAAAATGTACAATATTTTCTTTTGACCCCCCTAGGGGTACAGAGCTCCACCCACAGAAACAATGTGGGAAACACATTAGGCTATATGATGATCTACGAAAATACACATTTAATTACCTTATTATTAAAATACATTATTAGGATTTTACCACCTCATTTTGAGCCAGGAAAAAACCCTGACTAGAGCTGAAACAACTAATCGATTTAATCGATTAAAATCGATTATTAAAATAGTTGTCAACTAATTTAGTCATCGATTAGTTGCTAAATAACTTTTATTTGCCATAAGCGGCTCATTTCGTGCATATTTTAAATCTGCGGTGACCAAAGTGTGGCAGTAATGAGCCACCGGAGGTTTTACTCAGCCAGTACAGCAGGAGAAGTAGCGAATAGCCAATAGCTGGCCTTGTTTTATGTCACGTGCTTCCCGCACAGCGTCTGTGCGGCATTCAGCGAGATGGCGGAGGCAGACGGCAGTGGAGCTCGAGAAAGAAAAAGAAAAAAGCGGAAGATAAAACTAATCGAACGAAGCAGCATTCGGCAGTTTAGGATATCGCACAAGATTTGTCAACAAAGAAAACATTTCATCACTGGAGAGTTTTTTTTTCCGATACCATCGTATCAATTGATTTTGATTAATATGCGCGAGGGAGAGAGAGAGAGCAAGACAGCGCTCGGGTGAGTGCGCGCGCGCGGCCGGGGCTCTCTGTTAAACTGACTGGACTTGTCACAAGCAAATGATACACTTTAACTCTATGATGGTTAAACTCTGCAATTCATTATTTTTTCTCAGAACTAATGTTTTGGTAGGAACGAAAGTTTACCATAAATTTACCAAAAAAAAGCTACTTTCAACTTTCTGATTGATTTCACAGCATAAGCTATAAAGCTGTTTCCCAGGTATAAGCTGTGTGTTTACAGGAAAAAATAAAATAAAATGCAATTTACTGCAACTGTAGTCTTTATTCTTATTCTTCGTGAAAATATGTTCTGCAAGATTTCTTAATAAGCTTTGTTCGGGATGTTATTAAACTACTTTAGGAGCCCTAATGACTGCCATGGTGAAAACATTTGAAGTCTCCTTGTGAAATTTGCTAGAGTACGTATGGGTCAGTGTTTTGATAGCAGAAGAGTCCGACAAAGGATTACTAACACATAATAAAACACAACTCCAAGTATGTTTTTGATGAGGATATGACAATGCAAAATGGTTAAAATCTCTAAAAAGTCTATATTGAATGATAAGGACCCTTTGTTAATAATTTACTTGGAAAAAAATGGGCAAAACTAAAATATAAGTACATAAACCGATTAATCGATTAATCGTAAAAATAATCGCCCGATTAATCGATTATCAAAATAATCGTTAGTTGCAGCCCTAACCCTGACTATAGTTATTTTTCGTAAGGGTTATTTTTCCTAATACGAGTTTAGCACCCACTACTAGGCTATATCACACAGGGATCTACTTTTTGTTTTCAAATTCAGTTTAGTTTTAATTAGTTTTTAAAGTGGGTTTTTAAAGTGGGTTTGCTAGTTTAGTTTATTTTTTATTTTTTGAAAATGCTTAGTTTTAGTTTAGTTTTTATTAGTTTTAGTGTTAGTTTTAGTCTTTTTTTGTCATTTGGGTTAATTGTCAGGGGCAAGATTCAAAAAGGTCAGTAAAAGTATTGTGTAATAATAACTCAACAAAAACATTTTGAAATTCCTTTAGCAGCTACCTCTTACAAAATCCACACGCCGTACCAAAAATCTACACATCTTCTTTACAGAATTCACACCCTATACTAATACCACAGCTGTACAATTTTCACACCCTATGAGCTACTAACTTTACCCTATACAGTCAATAGCCTACTCATCTGGATTGAAGCAGCAGACATTCAGTGTAAAAGTAAAAAGTAAAAGTAAAAGTAGGCCTACACTATGCTGCATATAAATATGCTGTTGTTTGTTAGCTCAACTGTGTTGAAATTAAGTTGTCTGTCTGAAATAAACTAAACTATTCAAATTATTCAAAAAATTACATAACATTAATATTTGAATCACAGCTTAGTGTTTTGACATCGACAACCACAACCAAAAAGTGCATTTTACCTCAAACTTGCGACTAGTTAACTTTCTAAAGAAGGCGCAATCGCTTCTCGGATCGACATCAACACACTGACAAAATTATATTCAGAATTTAAAATATTTGTATACCACTTTTTAATGTGTGATTGTGTAAAGGTGTTCACGAGATAGAGATACCAACCTTTCGCGAACTTGCTTTCAACGTCGAATGAACACTCGTTCTCATGGAGACGCGGTGTGCACGGAGGGGAGGGGCTGTGTGTGTGCGCGCGCGCATGTGAGAGACGCATGAGTGACAGAGAGACGGAGGGAGAGCAGGAAAGGAAATTCAGCTGAACGATTACGCTGCGTGTTTTAAATAGTGTTAAAAAATGAAAGACCTTGACAAAGACGAAAACTAAGGACATTTACTCTATAATTTTATTTTATTTTAGTTAGTTTTGCCAAACACACATTACAGTTTTAGTTAGTTATCGTTTTTTTGTAATGCCTCGTTTTTATTTTTATTTCAGTTAACGACAATGTTTTTTCCCACCTAGTTTTCGTTTTTTCGTTCGTTTTCGTTAACGATTATAACCTTGGTTCTGTGTGTTAACCATTTTTTGGTTAAGCTGAACTGAGTTTGAAGACTGTGGGAATGGCAGTGGTTTACACACATGGTCTGGTTCAGGAGGGTCACAGACTGCAGCAGCTTTGTTGGTGTGTGGAGGCTGAATAGAGAGGTGGTGTGGATGTATTCAGAGCAAATAAAAAAAATGACAGTAGATTATGGCCATGTCAGTGCTTTATGAGACAGGGAGGGTGAACACAGACAATATTTTGTCTGCTGTTGCATGTTTTCCTGAAATGGAGGATTTTTTATCTGATGAAAATGTTAGAATCCCCATTCATTGTTCAAGTGCTGACCGTGACAGTATGTACTTCACGTATGATGTTGATGGGGTGGTTGTGCAGGTCAAGGAGTTGTGTGGGGTGGTTGGACGTGTACACTATGTCTTTCTTCCAGAGTTTCATGTGCACATGTTGAGTGAGCATTTTGACATTCTGAGGAAGCATGTTAATCTGAGCACATTGTCACACAATCACATACGTGCTCTGCGTAACTGCAGCGGCTGGACACTGGGCCATGTTGAAGGGGGTTATTTCCTCAACATATCAGTTGTTCCCAAAAAAAATGGCACAATTGATGACATGTTCATTGACAAGCATACTGCCAAGGTTAAAACCTCAGACATCTTAAATGCAGTTGTTGCTCATTTTAAGTGTGCGCTGCGTACAATGGCCCCACGCAATATGGATCGGCCACCCATGCTCAAGGCCAGCTTTCATGATGTGTCACGATTTAATGTTCTTGACGGTGACCAAGGCTTTGTTTTCATGCTGCTGCAAAGGAGCATTTCTGAGGTGACCAAAGGGCTGAACATTGATGTTATGTTGACATTGAGCATGTTTGGCCAGAAAAGCGAGGATATGATTGACTATAGTGGATTTGTGGATACCAACTACATTGTGTCTGTGTCTTTGCATACAGCATGCAATATTCACGCGAAAGACCCGCGGATCCACTTAATGTGGTCACGATATGGTGTCCAGGAGGTGGTGGGCAACAGAGGCAGTTTGTTTTCAGCTGTTTGTATGAATGAGGCGGCCAACTTCTCCTCAAACCTTGATCACAGAGGTCTTGACATCTCCAGGGCACTTCGGGGGGTGTTCAAGGAGGTGGATCTTGGCTACACACTCACCTTTGTTCAGATGTATGCTACTACACCTCACAGCAAATTTGAGCAAATGCAAGCTGTCAAAAGAAAGAGAAGGACGCGTGATGTTGGACCGGCGGCACCCTGTGCCAGATGAAGATTGATGACTGTGGGTACACCTCCGCTCAGGAGGGTCGAGGTCAGACAGCTGATCACAGCTACTGTAATTCTACAGTCTGTGCTGAGAGCAGTGTATCATGAGACTGTGCGGAGACTGGCAGAAGAGTGTACTGCACTGAGGTCAGAGGGGTATTATTGTTTTTGCCACAACACATCTGCTCAGCAATTTGTTTAATATTATTCAATATAAAATACTAGTCAAATAATAGCATAGATGTAACATGTTAAAAATAAAAACATTTGTAATCGGGAAAACTCCCACCTTACTTATGTGCACCTCATCTGGCACCTCTAGCACCTCATCAGCGTCCATCTCCAATTCTCCTGAAGAAAGAGATTATATTCACACCAATACATTAATCATGAAATATTTATGGAACTTGAACATTTTATCATCAGTTGTCAGATTAGTTGTTACAAACCTATTTTAGTTAAAGTTATACCTGTCTTCATTTCTTTGCGCCTTTTTCTGAGTAGCTTTCTTTCAGCATCTGATCTTAAAGTATATATATAGAAAAAAACAAAAACAAGTGAACTACAGTTTGCCTAGTAAGTACTTACTCCACACAGGAGGGAAAAACACCATCAAATACCAAATACTGTGCAAATTAACATTATTAAAGAGAGGATAAAAACTTCTACTCCTCCTTCACCTACTAATACTAATAAATATGTTTTATTTATTGGAAGTACTTGCAAATATGTGACCACCCTGAATTTAGTTGGGTCACAGGGATATTGGATTGTTAAGTATATATTTTTCTTTCTTTCTTTCTTTCTTTCTTTCTTTCTTTTATTATCTATGTCTATTTCAGTTTACTTGTATATATATATAAGTTTTATTATGGTAGTGAGTTTACATTGGGCAGTTCAGCTGCATCTTCCGAATTCTGGTTGACAGTTGAGAGAGTGGAGTTGCCGTGACGATTGTGGTGCATCCTCAGACAACAAAGAGGACCTTTAAGCAACCACTAATAGGCCGGGAGCCAGGTCCACTCCTCAGGATGTTTTTGCTACCTTTTTTTCACTATTATTTCCTATTATCTTATACCTTGGGCCATCACAAGTTGATAATGAGCACCCCCAACTCGGCCCCGTTTGGTCTCAGGGGCCAAAAAACACCCTTTTTGGGAAAAGCTTTTGGCGGAATGATGTAATTGTGAATATAAAGGTACTGCAGCCACATAAATGGCCATATAACCCTAAAATTTTGCATGGTGTATCCTGACACATAGGGGAAACTAGCAGAAAAAGATTCTGGGCATTGCTGCCTTTTTTCTGTCAAATATCACCCTCAACATACCCCAAAAGACTAAAAAATGGCTGTCCGCCTGACAAATTGTCATCAAAAGTGATCATTTTCAAGCATTTTATTATATATATAACTGCCTCAAATGTACATGAAAAACTTCCCAAGTTTATAAGCTTCAATTTAAGTCCAAGATGACCTTTCTATCTAGAAGATTGTAGCTGGTATAACCAAGGTTCTCCACTGTACCTCAAATCGGAGAAAACAGAAATTTCAAGCATTACCATTCCTTATGGGTTCCATCAGTCCACAAAGTCCTCGCAACACAAGGAATAAAGATGACTCTAGTGTGTAGTCTGTTATCAAAAAACCAACCTTCAATAGAGTAAACGTTAGTAACCTTCTGTACAGGTAAACATTCTTTACAGCCAAATGGCGAAACTAAAATACAGCTCAAACATAAAATAGAAAACATTTATTTGGTTCTTAGATCTTTTTGCTGCTTATCCATGCTGTACTTCGACGACTGGTCATGTTAGTGTGTTGTATTAGTGTAGAATATAAACCCTCAATCATCATTTTCCTCATCTTCATCTATATTTGTATGGATTTCGTCAGTTTTTGGAGCCAAGCACTTCGATGTGTTCTACATACCTTCAAGGAGATTGTGAAACTGAGCGAGCTTCTTCTTCTTCGGACCTCTCCACACTGGTGCAGGTGACAGCACAGCAGCGCAAGCGGTCTCTCTCTTTCTTTTCTTTTTGCTTTTGTTTTGACTTGAGCAAACAAAAGCTGTTCTCACAGCTGGTAAGGTGCGCTTGAGAGCACTCAAAGGCGACGTGGTCGAGAACTTTGCCCAGCAGAAACTGGCTGAAAAGCAGACTGAGACCATCAAGCACATCCTGCCGCGGCGGTCAGCTGCTGCCTCCACCCCATTGCCCGCAGCCTCTCAGTCTGCTCGTCGCCGGGGCGGCCTTCTGTGTCTGCCCTCGCAGCAGCAGCCTCCACCTAAGCGAAGCCAAGGAGCCAGTCGCAGGCAGCCCCCCCCCCACCCGTCCAGGCCCCTGCCAAGCAGGGCGGTAAAGCCAAGAGCAAGCAGCCCTAGGACGGGCGACCCGGAGATGGATCGGGCCATTCACTCCACTACAGTGAGAGCAGCCGATGCCCATGTCTTGCGAGCAGAGATCGCAGTCCTACTAGGACGCGATAGAGCCAGTCCCTCCAGCCGATATGAGGTCAGGGCACTACAGTCCCTACTTTATTGTACCCAAGAAATGTGGTGGGTTCAAAATGCTCATGCAGAAACGCATTTTCGAATGTATCCGTCCCCAAGATTGGTTTGCAGCGATCGACCTGAAGGACGCATACTTTCATGTCTTGATTCTTCCTCGACACAGGCCATTTCTGCGCTTTGCGTTCGAGGGTCGAGCATATCAGTACAAGGTCCTGGCCTTCGGGCTGTCCCTGTCTCCCCGTGTCTTCACAAAAGTCACGGAGGGGACCCTTGTTCCCATGAGAGAACAGGGCGTGCACATCCTGAACTATTTCGACGACTGCCTCATATTAGCACATTCTCGAGATCAGTTATGCGAACACAGGGACCTCGTGCTCATGCCCTATGACACCCGCGTCCGGACCTCTGGAAACTCCATCTCTGGTTCTAGGTGACTTACCCCCAGAGGTACTTAACACCATCACTTCTGCACGGGCGCCGTCCACGAGACGTGTGCCTTGAAGTGGAACCTGTTCGTCAAGTGGTTTTCTTCTCGCCGAGAGGACCCCCGAAGATGTTCAATAGGGTCCGCGCTTTCCTTCTTGCAGCAAGGGTTGGAGCGAAGGCTGTCTCTATCCACCCTCAAAGTACATGCTGCTGCTATTTCAGCTTATCACGACCACATAGATGGCAAATCAGTTGCCATCTATGTGCCATCTATGGAAAGCACGAACTGGTCGTCAGGTTCCTTAGGGGGGCGAGAAGGTTAAACCCTCCTCGTCCCCCCTCCATACCCTCTTGGGACCTTTCCCTGGTGCTTCAAGCTCTTCAGGATGCTCCCTTTGAGCCTTTGAAGTCAGTAGACTTAAAGCTTCTCTCTTTGAAGATGATTGCACTGGCCTCTATCAAAAGGGTAGGGGGCCTGCAAGCATTTTAAGTCGACGAATTGTGCCTAGAGTTCGGGCCGGGTGACAACCATGTTGTACTGAGACCCCGGCCTGGCTATGTGCCCAAGGTTCCTACCACTCCCTTCAGAGATCAGGTGTTAGGCTGGGTTCCATATGTGTATACTTCCATGGCTGCTCCTAATCGAAGCCCCGTGTCTTTCCCTTGGGCTAAGTTACCCAATATTCATATGCAGTACAACCTTCGGGCTAGTCCATATGTATTTTTCCCACATAACTCCCTTGAAGAAAGTGACTTCCGCAGCGTTCCCCTTCCATAGAATGGGCACGCTTTCCCAGTGTTATCCAATAATCTCACTGTATGGGTTATCATGGAACAACAGTGATGGATACGCTCTGTGTAAGCCTTTTCCTATTGTCCGTCCAGGCAAGAAGGGGTACAGGCTTACACCGGGTTGGATGGGGTGCAGCAGCTGTGGCGCTTTGGTAGGGATTCCTATCAGTCGGTCAAGACATACGTTGAGAGTGACCGAGCGATAAGGGAACGTCTTGGTTACATATTGTAACCCTCGTTCCCTGAGGGAGGGAACGGAGACGTACATCCCATCATCACATCTGCTGCTGCCCACGGGGGCGGCCAGCTTATCAGGCTTGGCTTCTCAGCAAAAAAGGAGCTCACCTGGCACCTGCTGCTCATTATATACCTGCGCTGCGAGGCTTAACAGTTGATGCAAATGACTGCATGCCAATGTGTATTGGCTCATTTTAGTTTTACTCGAAGTAGATTGGCCTCTCTAGCTAGATTCCTATCAGTCGGTCACGACGTACGTCTCCGTTCCCTCCCTCATGGAACGAGGGTTACCATATGTAACCGAGACGTTTCGCCATTTGGCTGTAAACAATGTTTACCTGTACAGAAGGTTACTAACGTTTACTCTATTGAAGGTTGGCTTTTTGATAACAGACAGCACACTAGGGTCATCTTTATTCCTTGTGTTGTGAGGACTTTGTGGACTTTAATAAATCTCACATTTGGCTAATTGATTTTGTGTGAATGTACCCTATGTTGCACCCTGACCCCAGTCCACCTAGGGCAGGGCTATTCAATTGGCAGCCTGTGGGCCACATACGGCCCACCAATCATCTCTATCTGTCCCAAAGGCACTCCAGCCTCCCTCCGCCTCTTTTCCTGGCGGTGTGGCTACATTTGGTTAGATATGCGAGTGGCCGTAGTGGCGCGTGCAGCTGTACGTCTATACACACTGTGCATACCATGAACGCTCCGACTAACCTGAGAAACGTTTTCAGTCCGAATATTTCAGCAGTTATTATGTGTGTCCCGTATTTCTGTCGACTGAACCAGCGATACCAATCATTTGTGAATGGTGCGAATCTTTTGTTCGATCTTTGGTTCAAATATTTCCTTTCCATGAATTGGCTAAATGCGCTTGCATTATGGTCTGAAACGATTCAGATTTGTTCGGACCGCTCTGTCACTGAATCATCTGAAGCTGTTTCTCGGTCAGTAACAACAAATATAGAACAAATAGCGCTGGTTTCAGTTTAGTTTCAGTTCAACTCGCAGTTTAGTTTACTTTGAACTACGCAGCACCGCCCAGTGGATAACGGAACGCAAGCTTAAAGGAGTTGCGTTTACTCCCGGTTCTGGGGCCTCATTTATAAACGTTGCATACGCACAAAAGAAGGCGTACGCCGCTCTCTATGCAATAATTGGTATTTATAAAAAGCAAACTTGACGGGAAAATGTGCGGTCCTTCACGCAAACTCTGACCCAGGCGTACGCACAAAAACGGGTGACATGAGAAATGGCGACACCATCGGCAGATGGAAGAAACACGTGAAAGTGTGTGAAACTGTAGACCGTTGTGTAAAAGAAATGGCAATACTGCCTCTCATAAATAACATGAAGACTCCACAAAGCAAGTCTTACAATTAACAGCCTACACGAACACCCGTTTGATCGATCTGCAGTGTAAAACAAACAAAATCAAACGAAGATTACAACAGAAATGCAAATTAACACATATTTGCAAAAAGATATAAATATGTTCTGCAATAATATTAGCATGTTATGCAATTTATATTCATAACACATCTTTAGCTTGTCAGATGCAATCAAATGGATGGTAATAAAATGCCATGATGCCATCACAATGCGTAATGACGCACAATGGCTGATCATGCGCTTCACGAAGCTTGCGCGTGAGTGAAGTTACGTTTCTTGGTTTTCCTCTGTGTTTGCCATGATTTCGCAATCGATGAATATTAACTTGTGGGCGTTTCACGGACTATTTGTGGGCAACTATGGGCGTGACATGAAGCCGCAAAAGCTGAGCTACATTTAGAATTGATTGTGATTTATTAAGGGAAAACTGCGTAGAATGTGCGTGCGCACGGTTTTATAAATCCGAAAATTTCTGTGCGTACGCACGTCCTATGTTTCATCCGTACGCCACTTCTGACGCAAATCCTACGCAAAGTTTTATAAATGAGGCCCCTGGACACTATTATTAAACAGCATTGCGACATCCAGTGAGAAGTGGTTCAATTCGACACACCTCTGTTACAGACCTCAAATCACTCGATGATTTAACTAGTTTTAAATCAGATGAAACAGCCTCAACATTCCCAACACACTTGATGAGGTAAACAGTAGAAACATTGTGCCATGAAGTTAGAAGACTTTAAATCCCCTAATCACCACCTTTACATTTACCATGAATTGTGTAGTAATTTACTACGGTTTGGCCAGAAATGTGGAATATTTATACTGAATACTAACTTATAGTCATTTAGGCCTATATTGCAGTAGATTAATTAGGTTGGTAGAGGAATATACAATTCATTTTGTGTATAGTTTTTACCTGTGTTTAGGCATTTTGTTATACAGTGGTAGTGAGTGAGTAACCATGTATGGTTTTACCTGTGGTTATCAAGTCTCAATGTTAGAATATTTTCATTTAAGCCTATAATAATTATAAATAAAATAATTCTTACCAATAGCTATGATCTTGTATAATTCATATTGAATTCAATTGAATAGCCCTGCCCTAGGTGGACTGGGGTCAGGGTGCAACATAGGGTACATTCACACAAAATCAATTAGCCAAATGTGAGATTTATTAAAGTCCACAAAGTCCTCACAACACAAGGAATAAAGATGACCCTAGTGTGCTGTCTGTTATCAAAAAGCCAACCTTCAATAGAGTAAACGTTAGTAACCTTCTGTACAGGTAAACATTGTTTACAGCCAAATGGCGAAACGTCTCGGTTACATATGGTAACCCTCGTTCCATGAGGGAGGGAACGGAGACGTACGTCGTGACCGACTGATAGGAATCTAGCTAGAGAGGCCAATCTACTTCGAGTAAAACTAAAATGAGCCAATACACATTGGCATGCAGTCATTTGCATCAACTGTTAAGCCTCGCAGCGCAGGTATATAATGAGCAGCAGGTGCCAGGTGAGCTCCTTTTTTGCTGAGAAGCCAAGCCTGATAAGCTGGCCGCCCCCGTGGGCAGCAGCAGATGTGATGATGGGATGTACGTCTCCGTTCCCTCCCTCAGGGAACGAGGGTTACAATATGTAACCAAGACGTTCCCTTATCGCTCGGTCACTCTCAACGTATGTCTTGACCGACTGATAGGAATCCCTACCAAAGCGCCACAGCTGCTGCACCCCATCCAACCCGGTGTAAGCCTGTACCCCTTCTTGCCTGGACGGACAATAGGAAAAGGCTTACACAGAGCGTATCCATCACTGTTGTTCCATGATAACCCATACAGTGAGATTATTGGATAACACTGGGAAAGCGTGCCCATTCTATGGAAGGGGAACGCTGCGGAAGTCACTTTCTTCAAGGGAGTTATGTGGGAAAAATACATATGGACTAGCCCGAAGGTTGTACTGCATATGAATATTGGGTAACTTAGCCCAAGGGAAAGACACGGGGCTTCGATTAGGAGCAGCCATGGAAGTATACACATATGGAACCCAGCCTAACACCTGATCTCTGAAGGGAGTGGTAGGAACCTTGGGCACATAGCCAGGCCGGGGTCTCAGTACAACATGGTTGTCACCCGGCCCGAACTCTAGGCACAATTCGTCGACTTAAAATGCTTGCAGGCCCCCTACCCTTTTGATAGAGGCCAGTGCAATCATCTTCAAAGAGAGAAGCTTTAAGTCTACTGACTTCAAAGGCTCAAAGGGAGCATCCTGAAGAGCTTGAAGCACCAGGGAAAGGTCCCAAGAGGGTATGGAGGGGGGACGAGGAGGGTTTAACCTTCTCGCCCCCCTAAGGAACCTGACGACCAGTTCGTGCTTTCCATAGATGGCACATAGATGGCAACTGATTTGCCATCTATGTGGTCGTGATAAGCTGAAATAGCAGCAGCATGTACTTTGAGGGTGGATAGAGACAGCCTTCGCTCCAACCCTTGCTGCAAGAAGGAAAGCGCGGACCCTATTGAACATCTTCGGGGGTCCTCTCGGCGAGAAGAAAACCACTTGACGAACAGGTTCCACTTCAAGGCACACGTCTCGTGGACGGCGCCCGTGCAGAAGTGATGGTGTTAAGTACCTCTGGGGGTAAGTCACCTAGAACCAGAGATGGAGTTTCCAGAGGTCCGGACGCGGGTGTCATAGGGCATGAGCACGAGGTCCCTGTGTTCGCATAACTGATCTCGAGAATGTGCTAATATGAGGCAGTCGTCGAAATAGTTCAGGATGTGCACGCCCTGTTCTCTCATGGGAACAAGGGTCCCCTCCGTGACTTTTGTGAAGACACGGGGAGACAGGGACAGCCCGAAGGCCAGGACCTTGTACTGATATGCTCGACCCTCGAACGCAAAGCGCAGAAATGGCCTGTGTCGAGGAAGAATCAAGACATGAAAGTATGCGTCCTTCAGGTCGATCGCTGCAAACCAATCTTGGGGACGGATACATTCGAAAATGCGTTTCTGCATGAGCATTTTGAACCCACCACATTTCTTGGGTACAATAAAGTAGGGACTGTAGTGCCCTGACCTCATATCGGCTGGAGGGACTGGCTCTATCGCGTCCTAGTAGGACTGCGATCTCTGCTCGCAAGACATGGGCATCGGCTGCTCTCACTGTAGTGGAGTGAATGGCCCGATCCATCTCCGGGTCGCCCGTCCTAGGGCTGCTTGCTCTTGGCTTTACCGCCCTGCTTGGCAGGGGCCTGGACGGGTGGGGGGGGGGGCTGCCTGCGACTGGCTCCTTGGCTTCGCTTAGGTGGAGGCTGCTGCTGCGAGGGCAGACACAGAAGGCCGCCCCGGCGACGAGCAGACTGAGAGGCTGCGGGCAATGGGGTGGAGGCAGCAGCTGACCGCCGCGGCAGGATGTGCTTGATGGTCTCAGTCTGCTTTTCAGCCAGTTTCTGCTGGGCAAAGTTCTCGACCACGTCGCCTTTGAGTGCTCTCAAGCGCACCTTACCAGCTGTGAGAACAGCTTTTGTTTGCTCAAGTCAAAACAAAAGCAAAAAGAAAAGAAAGAGAGAGACCGCTTGCGCTGCTGTGCTGTCACCTGCACCAGTGTGGAGAGGTCCGAAGAAGAAGAAGCTCGCTCAGTTTCACAATCTCCTTGAAGGTATGTAGAACACATCGAAGTGCTTGGCTCCAAAAACTGACGAAATCCATACAAATATAGATGAAGATGAGGAAAATGATGATTGAGGGTTTATATTCTACACTAATACAACACACTAACATGACCAGTCGTCGAAGTACAGCATGGATAAGCAGCAAAAAGATCTAAGAACCAAATAAATGTTTTCTATTTTATGTTTGAGCTGTATTTTAGTTTCGCCATTTGGCTGTAAAGAATGTTTACCTGTACAGAAGGTTACTAACGTTTACTCTATTGAAGGTTGGTTTTTTGATAACAGACTACACACTAGAGTCATCTTTATTCCTTGTGTTGCGAGGACTTTGTGGACTGATGGAACCCATAAGGAATGGTAATGCTTGAAATTTCTGTTTTCTCCGATTTGAGGTACAGTGGAGAACCTTGGTTATACCAGCTACAATCTTCTAGATAGAAAGGTCATCTTGGACTTAAATTGAAGCTTATAAACTTGGGAAGTTTTTCATGTACATTTGAGGCAGTTATATATATAATAAAATGCTTGAAAATGATCACTTTTGATGACAATTTGTCAGGCGGACAGCCATTTTTTAGTCTTTTGGGGTATGTTGAGGGTGATATTTGACAGAAAAAAGGCAGCAATGCCCAGAATCTTTTTCTGCTAGTTTCCCCTATGTGTCAGGATACACCATGCAAAATTTTAGGGTTATATGGCCATTTATGTGGCTGCAGTACCTTTATATTCACAATTACATCATTCCGCCAAAAGCTTTTCCCAAAAAGGGTGTTTTTTGGCCCCTGAGACCAAACGGGGCCGAGTTGGGGGTGGTCATTATCAACTTGTGATGGCCCAAGGTATAAGATAATAGGAAATAATAGTGAAAAAAAGGTAGCAAAAAACATCCTGAGGAGTGGACCTGGCTCCCGGCCTATAACTATTGTCTCTCTCTCTCTCTCATTAACTGTTAAGGTTAGTTATTAAATTAATTAATTTTCATATCAAATGTTTATTTAAAGTTACATGTTTTAATGTCATATATATCATATACATACATGCTTTTGTCATAAAGAAGTCCATTCATGTATACTTACGAGTACAGCCAGTTGTGTGAATTAGGCTAGAGCATGTCTGTACATGTGGTTAAGGTTTCTTGATTTATTTATTTACTTATTTATTTATTGTGATTTGATTTAAGTATCTATATGTTATATGCATTTCAGCGCATTTATGAATCCTGTGATCACTTAATGACTCTGAAGTACAATATTGATTAAAAGACAACAAAGAGGACCTTTAAGCAACCACTAACTATTGTCTCTCTCTCTCTCTCATTAACTGTTAAGTTTAGTTTTTAAACTGCTTACAGTCCTCCCGACTGCCCGGGACCTGTAACAAATAGGCTAACTTCACAGGATAATGTGTTATCAGGAGCAAGCACCAGCACCTCCTTACTGCAGCCGTGTCAGACTGGAGAATATGCTTAATGTAAATCACAATCACCCTTTGAGAATATACTTTTGATAGCTCACCTCAGCAAAATCTGAGAGACCTCCCATTACAACATAGAGTGCTGTAACATTAATAGTAAGTTACATCAAAACAGACATAAACAATAGTAATGAACTTTAAATTGTTTTAGGAGATTGCATCAATATCTTAAGTTTGTTGGATACTGGTTTTGCTCAAACTAAAACCTAAATGAATGACAGACAGAAATCTGACAAAGCTATAAAAAAAACATTTATTATTATTATCAAACAATTCTTCGTACCATCAACACAAACACTCCACAGTTATCTGAACACTTCTGCCTTGGAGCACCTGTTGAGTTAAACTGAAATAAACATGTTATAATTACTCAAAAATAAAGTGTGTTAGAATATCTGAAATGTAATTTAGTGATGGCAACAAGAAAACTGCTCACGTTGAGTTCATCACGTCCACACTCTTCCACGGCCCAGGGTGTAGTTGCTGTGCAAGTATTCTACAAAGCATTAAACCACAACAACATATGGACTAAAAATAATAATAAAATGCTAATAAACAAACAAACTGGGGTGGAACAACCCCAAACAAAGTTTTGACTCATTTGTCATTGTTTAAACAATTTTATCTATGAACTATAAAATATAATTCCAGCGATTAGGTAGATGTAAATAGTTTAAGCATCAATGAAAATTGAGCCATAAAACAAAAAACAAACTACCCAGAACTACCATAATCCTGAACTAATGTTGAACTCTTCATATTTTCCTGGATAAACTTGCAGGGACCAACGAAACGACGAGCGCTGAAGTCAGTGCCGTACAGTGAATCAGGCAGATACATCTCTCTGCTTTCTGGGTTCATGATCTGTAAAACTGGCTCTATTAAGTGATTCTTGGAAGACACAATTGTTAGTAATGTCCAAATATCTCAGTGTTACTTGCATTAAGGAGAACTGATCATTTAAACACACATATCATCCAATGGTGTGTAGACCAGGAAGGCAGTAAGATGAAGTCACATCTTGCTATATGGTCCTAATACAGACAACAAACATGTTTAAACACCACCTAAAATGACCCTAGTTTACTTCTATTAAAACTTCAGTCATACTTACAGGTAAGTTAGCTGAAGGGTCTGCACAGAATGCTGGCAACCATGTCACTGTCACATATGAGCAAAAACAATGGACCTTTATAAAATCACCTGCCTGTAATTTTCTAGTAATCCTGAGGACCTTGATTAGCTTGTTCAGGTGTGTTTGATTAGGGTTGGAGCTAAACTCTTTAGTTCAGCCCTCCAGGACTGAAGTTGCCCATCCCTGAGCTAGACTTAGTTAAACTTAAGTGGTTTACATGTGGTCCACCAGGGGCCTGTACCATGAAGCCGGTTTAGGTGGCTAGCCAGCTATGTTTCAGTTTAGTTTCCGCCAACCCTGGGTTTTAGGTACTATGAAAGTAGCTCGGCTTTAATCGGTGTTCGTTGCCATGGTATCTTACGCTGCACGGCTAACCTGCTCCGGGGCAGGTTATGTTCTGGATTCGAGATCTCAGACTGAAGTTTGACCAATCAGCTGAGAGCAAAGAAACATATAGGTGACGTAACTTATTCACCTTTTCTTCCAAATCCGGTGACATCTCAGCGCAAATTGTTAGACGAGTACTTCGTAAAGAAATAATTTTTAGCATGACAAAATCCCCTTGCCTTTCCTGATAATTATTTGTATGAAAGATACAGATTTTCCGCGGAAGCAATGTCTTATCTTTACGAACTTCTTGAGCCGCACATAAAGAATTTAACACGTCGAATTCATGCACTTACTGTACCGCAAATATTGCGTTGCGTTTTTTTTTTTTTTGCAAGTGGTACATTCTTGCACGGTGGGTGACGCACAGAAGCTAGGGGAAAACATATGTTTGTCGAACCATTCGCAAGGTGGTCCTCGCTCTGCAGGAGTACATTAATAGTTTCATTAATAGTGTTTCCCGGACATTTATCGACCATGTCCATAAAAGAGGACTTTTATAAAATTGCCGGTAAGATATTGATAGGGTGACATCACATGAACACTTTTTTTTTTTTTTTTAAAGAAGCAAATTTCACAAATGTAGGCTACTATACAATACATGTTAAGAATTATTTTAAATATTTTTTATTATTATTCTGTTAATCTTATGATAGGATTCCCTAGAGTCATTGCAACATGCAGTCTATTGCTCCAATCTCCACTGCTCTAGGGGAACATGAGGCAGATTATGTTAATAGGAAGTCCTATCACAGCCTTAATGTTCAAGAAGAGATGATGTGAATATGTGAGATGATTATTTTCTGAGAGATGAATCTTTAAATTAATAGTAGCCTAACATTAACAGATATAACAATGATCTACTAAACATTTCATCTGCAGACGACTTGTGGTCATGAATGTATGATCACAAGTTTGGATGCCAAATGGCCTGGCTCCAGTGCTTGACTCACAAATTTTCCGTGAGTCTGTGTTGTGTCAGCGCTTTGAGGAAAGCAAGTTAAATTTGGTACAGTACAAAACACTGTTAATTTGAACTGAGATAGAAAAACCTACACAATAACCCCCTATCATGACCCTCAGATAGGGCCACAGCACTGCTTCAATGTGGCCCTCAGTAAAACCAGAGTGAAGATAGAGATGACCTTTGGCATCCTAAAGGCACATTTCAACTGTGTTCGGCGCTTCAGAGTCACCAGAGCGGCCCACCCAGCTGGTGCAGATGTAGAGGCAATCACCATACAATATTACACTTAATAAAAGCACATTGAAACTGAAGATAGGTCTCAAACTGTTTTATTGGTTTTGTGGGATGGGAGGGAGAAAGAGCAAGAGAAAGTTGCATTAATAAATATTCATACTAAAGTGTTACTTGGTTAAATAAATTCACATACTGAGATCAGTTTTATCCAGCTGTTTGATCTCCAATTTTTTTTTTTTTGGAGCCTTCTCAGCTCACAGTCCAGTCTAGTTCGTCTCCTTTAGTGAACAGTCTAGTTCAAGACTCCTTTAGTGAGCAGTCTAGTTCAAGTCTCCTTTAGTGAGCAGTCTAGTTCAAGACTCATTTTGTACAGGGCCCTGACTGAGTCTGTTTCCACCTAAAACATAATTCCACCACAAACATGATCATTACAAGTTTTCTGGAGGCTCAGAAAAAGTTCCTTGACTTCCTACAAACACAGGACTGACTGTAATTTATGTCAAGGGTTTTAAATCCTTACACATTTCTTCTGAAGCCCATTGAGGTAGAGGCCTCCATTTCTGGGGCATGTTCTGAAAAATCCTACAATAAAAGAGATGTGTAAGGGCCAGTCCCTTTTTTATGCCACACATTTAAATGTTTGCCATAATAAAAAGCCCAGTGCATTCACATCAGCAACATCAGCAGAGTGTCTTCATTTCCTCCACCCTAATAAATAAAAATAGGCCAATGTAAAGCATAACTGTTGTAAAGCAGGTTATGTTTGGTGTTCTGTTTGCTGCATACTGACCTCTGTGTGGGAGACTGTGTGTGTGTGTGTGTGTGTGTGTGTGTGTGTGTGTGTGTGTGTGTGTGTATGTGTGCTGGCTTCAACAGGGACACTGTATTTCCCTCTACTGCAGAACATACAGTCAGCCATATTTAAAACTTAAAAAAGTAGTAATGTATTGCACACGTACCCAGTGTTACTTGCTTAGAGGAGCCAGCACCAGGGTCAGACTGTACAGCACCTGTAATCCCATCCATAATCGGCCATCCCTTATTGCCTACTCAGAGACAACTCCTCCGCCAGTGTATTCTGGTTTTCTGAATTTAACTCTTTATTTCTGTTTGCTGCAAACAAGTGTTTATGATAAAATGTTCACAAAAGTAATAAAAGGTTGCGGTAAATACTCACCACTTTGAATTATATTTTTATATTTTGTCTTTATCTGCTGCCAAGAACATTTGGAGTTGGGGTTGCATCTAAAAATCAATGAATATTAATCTTTCTTAGTACATCCATGCACATTTTTATATATTATAAAAATAGGCTATAGGCTATATTACACGTATAGGCTACACATACATAATTTTACATAAATATATAACGTATTTGTTTAACTTACACATTAACATGAATCAGCAATCTTTCTCCAACAGTCTTCTCTTGCTTTGGCAGCAGAGAACGTATTGTTTCGAGCTTGAAATACATATTTAAATTCATCGTAATTCTGAATGATTATCTCTCGTTCCTCCGCGGAAAAATATATCGCTCTCGCTCTACCCGCAATTGGTTGTTCAGTGCCGACGTCACTCTTTTATGTGCACGCGCGCGTGGAGTAATCATAGCTTAAGGATCAAAGCCTGAGTTGACAGAGAAAGTTGATGAGCTGCATCATGGTACCAATAAAGCCTGATTGCATCGGTTTGGTTTTGTCAACTCAAAACTAATCCTGTAACCCCGAGTTTGTTCAGCTACCTTCATGGTACAGGCCCCAGACAAATACATTCAGGATAGGACTAAATGACATGCATTGTTGATGGTCACTCTTGTTAAAATAAGAATTTTGCAGATTCTGCAAGGTACAGGTAAACTATCAAAAGTTGAATATAAATTGTCACATGAGACAGAGGATATCCATAGATTAGACAGATGAGAGAAATTTGAGGCAGAAGAGACAAATGAGACGGGCAGATGTGGGACAGTAGACAGAGATAGATGTTAAGCTTTGTTATAGTAGACAGCTTAAATGCACAAAATTTAATTTACAAAAGTGTTAATTCTCTCAATGAATGTCTGTTGATTTTAGTTTTTCTTTTTGGTTTTGATGGTTGGTTTATAAAAACCGTAAGGTGTATAAGTTAGGAAAGCTACAGCCACTAGAGTCAGACCAGTCTGAATGTCTGATCCCAGTGTTGTGGTTGTAGATGTGAATGTCTAGGAGGAGATATGGTCTACATTTTGGCCAATAGCTTTAACAGTAGATCAGTAAGTTTGCTTAACATCCACCTACTGCTCTCAGACAGTGAAACGTAGCTATAGCTTTATCTGTCGGACACACACCTGGAGTGTTTGAGGCTGAAGAGCAGGCAGGATTTCCTTTACTGGTAGTGGGAATTAGTGTAGACTTTTGTTGTGTGGATCCCATTGCTTGCTTAATTTCCACAACAACAAACTGACATGTGTGTGTTACTTTAAGTGGGCCACGTTGTAGGAAGTGGTCTTCTAAAAGATCAGCGTTTTGGCTGAGATGGTTAAGATTGGCTTTCTTCAGATATGTCGAGATTACGGCATTTGACACGGACACCTTTGTGGAAGAATCCAGGCACAGTGTGGCTCTTGATATGTTTTTAGATACAGTTAGAATTGCTTTATTATTGATTTATAAGTATATATATTTTGTGTTATACCGGTAATTGTATTTGCATAATTTAATTATAAGCAATTTATCCTTTATAAATTAAGTAATTCATTATTTATAAACCAGTTATTTAGGACTTGTCAGTGGTTCATAAGATCACTTAGAAAGTGTAATTAAATGCAGGTAGTCATAATGCATATATTAAAAAAATAAAAAGAGTAATTTGGGTCAATAAAAATGACGTACAATATTAATTAACAACTATGTTGTTCAAAAAACGCCATTGCACATAAAATAATAATCATTTTGGTCCCTAACATAAAATGCCAACAACACCTATATTGTTCAAAATACAGTTGTTACGTACCCCTTTTAAAAAAAAGATCTAGGGGTGAAAGGGGTGTAACAAATAAACGGTGGGGAGAGACTGAGAGAACTGCCGTCTCCAAGTCCCAGGGCTGATACACAAGAAAGCTCAGTAACACCAGTTTGAGCAAACAAACAGAGGTATTTTATTAAACAGAAAGTGGAAAAGATACTTAAGGCTTCAGGAGGGGAAAGGTCAAAACAACAACAAAAAAAGGTTCCTCTGGCTAAGGTTTAAAGAAATAACTAACCTATCAAAAGAAAATAAAAATAAAATACAGAGATACTTCCCTGACTTCCTCTCTAACTTAAACACAGGAGAAAAAGGGTAGTGTCTAAAATAAATGACATCCACCTCCCTACAAGAAAAAAGATATTCCACATCCACTTAAGCAGTTACAAAATAAATAAATAAATGAATAAATAAATAAATAAAACTGAAACACTCTCAATAACTTCACATTAACACTATAGGTGAAGCAATCAACAAACACGGAGATAGATCTCAATAACTTCACGTTAACACTATAGGTGAAGCAATCAACAAACACTTAGGCAAGAGCTTAAACTACAACGCTGGGACTGGAAGATGGCAGTTGCAAGGATGGAACACCTCAGCCTCCCTCTCTGGGCTGCAGCTTTGCCGGTTCCTTTATACTCCAGCTAACAAGCTCAAAACAGGAATCAGGTGACACTCATTAGCCTGCCAAGCAGAGAGAGCAGGAGGAGTAAAAAGAGACAAGATCAGTCTACACACACAGTTGTTAATTAAATCATATGACAGAATAACTTATGTCCCTATGGACGTAACACAGTATTCAATATCCATAATTAAAGAAAACGAGTCATTTGGGACCTTACTTTACACATACAACATAAATGAACAAGAAGCCTAGCTGATTCAGAATACTTGCATTGCACGTCCAAACTACACAAAAACAAACACTAACCTTTCCAATCATTCACAAAGATCACCTTTGAACAATTGATAGTTGATTGTTTCACTTTCAAATTTGTTTTTATGTTTCGGTTTCAGTTAGCTAAATGATAGCCTACACCTGCTCCTGTGTTTACCCACGATCTCCTGACAAGACAAGCCCGGTTTATTTTTCAAAATAAAAGTACCGATTTCTAAATGCAACTTTATGTTTAATTTAAATGTAAAAAAAATAAAACTACTTATTTAGTTAAATTATATTTACATAGTAATTCTCATTTTTTTAATACATTTTTTTTTTAACAAAACAGTAAAAAATAAATAATTTCCATGACCTCACTTCCCATGGGGTCAAACAGATCGAACACAGAGATCGCAAAAAGGTAAGCTTAACTCTAATCAGACTATAGAATATAATAAAACAATCAAAACAAGATAACAACATAATCAAATAAGCTAAACGAGGCACAACATAATAGAACAAGCTAAACAAACATAACAACCTGGGTTGTAAACACTTTAGTGCATTATGGCAGCATTAATTAACTTACCACGTTTAAACCTATGTGGCAAACCATTATGTACATGAGTGAATTGTACCAATCTTTAGCCCAGGAATTGATCCCACCAACTGTCGTCCCGATCTCAACTACATGTGTACATACTATGTAACCACAGTGTAGCAACA
Organism: Abramis brama; assembly: GCF_963993115.1. Lineage (NCBI taxonomy): Eukaryota > Metazoa > Chordata > Actinopteri > Cypriniformes > Leuciscidae > Abramis > Abramis brama. Next base: position 3,881,373 of record NC_139966.1, read on the forward strand.
CTGTTACATAGTATCTACAGCTGTAATTTTTGTTTTACTACACATATGTAACAACCGACGGAATGATATTTTTTTAAAGTACAAATATGTAACATGAAATTGGTAACAACACTTTTTTCACTTCAGTAAGTACACATGTAAAAGGTATTATGTAACACCATTTTGTAACAACAATATGTATCTACATAAGTTTTTCCACTTCCACATGCAATTTTAAATACTGTGGTTACCAGTTTGAAATTAATTGCTTTAATTAAATTAATTAATTAAACGATTAATTGCATTTGCGATAATATCGCGATATGATGAAATGCGATTTTTTTAACCGCAAAGCTGCGATTATAGTCTGGTCACGTGACACGCGAGAGTAAACCAGTCTGTATTGCAGATGAAGCATCCAACGAATCTGTATCGATTAAGATAATTTCAGATTTATGTCTGAGCTTAGTTTTAAACACAGATACGTGATGACGCATGTGCTTTATAAACAACCGTATTCTGCTTGCTTCTAATTCCTCTGTCTCTCACACACACACACAACACCACTCGAACCTTACGAGAAATAATCTTTAATAAAGTTCGGAAAAGTTGAAGCGAATTACATGGACATTCGCAGGCTTCATTGCACAAGATATGAGATATGTTCGGTCTGCGTGTTACTTCAGTAGTGTGCGGTCTCGCCCGCCGGTATTTTACTTACAGATGTTCTACGAAGGCATCATATGTCTTGGAATGCAGTTGGCTTATATATTAAAAATATGAAAATCACCGACAGAAGCTGCTTTCAATTTCAAATACTCGCGTGCGCTTTGCGAAGAGCGTTTGAGCATGCGGCTGTGAGTGACTTGTCTACGTGGTTAAATGTACTTGCATCTCAAAATGCTTTTATGACGCGAAATTAATGTGACACAGTCAGTTATTAAACAGACAGGACAAACCACATCTTATAATTTCAAAAGAGATGAAAACGTTCAGACAGCCGACTCTTAAATACTGAAAGCACTCTTTGTTTATTGCTTGTAATATTTTTTTCCCTCTTTGTTATTTGTTTTGAAGCTATATTTGTTAAAATTATTAACATGTAATTGTATTAATTTAGTTTTTTAATGTGTAATTATTATAAGTAGGCCTAATTATAATTATGTAATTAAATATTTTAAGTTTTATTAATAAGATCAATAAAAAAAATAATAATAATTGATCGGCTCATGAGGTGCCTAAAGATTCCCTTCCCTATTTTACAATGATTTATTGCTTGTTTTTGTTGAATAATAGAAAAGATAAAGAGCTTAAAAAATTGCATATTAAATCGCAATCGCAATATTGGTAAAAAAAAAAAAAAAAATCGCAATTTGATTATTTTCCAAAATCGTCCAGCCCTACACTGAAACTTTATTGAAACCATGATGATGGCTTAGTTTATGACATGTATTTATGGCTAACATGACTAATGTTGAATTACATTGTACTTGGTACTACATGGTACTACATGTTACCATGTACATACTCTACATGGTAACTCTTCGAATTTACACTTAATATAAAGTGTAAAAAAATCACAACTCACTGTGTAATATGCAAAAATGTATCTGTTTAACACTATAATAACAGTGTACTTACATGTTAACTCTGCGACTGTACACTTAATATTATAAAGTGTAATTGTTACAGGAATTGTTGTGTACCATCAGTGTTATTACACAATGCCTGTTACACATGAGTACTTACTGAATTTAAAAAAAGTGTTGTTCCCAATGTAAGGTTACATATTTGTACTTACACATACACATTCCGTGGGTTGGTACATATGTGTAGTTACACAAATATTACAACTGTTGATACTATGTAACAGTGTGTACTTAACCTGTAGTTACATACTATGTACACATGTACAGTATTTATTATGTAAGCTTACGGGTATTAGAGACACAATATAAAGTGGGACCCTTAATAAGAAATTATTCGGTAAAACTTTATTTTACGGTGTCCTTGATACAGAGTAATTACTTAATTAATTACTTATTATTAGATGTTATAATAACATGTAACAAAATGTAATTAACATATAACAAGTAATGGAACAGCCTGTACTTACAGATTGTAATTACGCATATGTAATAGGCAGCTACTGTTACACATATGTAACAAGCCGAGATGGGTAAGGTTATAGATACACATGAAGTACACTTAAGTACAATCTTGATACAATTTATTTTACGTAGCTTATCCCTGTGTAATATTATGTAATTGCAATGTAATTAGGAAACTACTGCATGTATTTAAGCTGTTAACTAATGGGTTAATTAAGATGGATAAGGTATGTAGATACACATTAAGTGTATAATAACACTTAATTACTTAACCTAACCCTAACCCAGACCTTAGTAGCCTAACATATTTAAGTACTTGTTGTTACATTGTGTGGTACTAAGCACTTTCTTACATAATTGCAGTGTACCAAGTCTGTAACACGTATGTAACCGACTCGGCTTATTACATATGTGTAACAGTAGCTGCATATTACATGTGCGTAATTACAGGCTGTTCCATAACTTAGTTACATGTTAATTATATTTTAATACATGTTATTACAACGTCTAGTACTAAGTAATTAATTAAGTAATTACTCTGTATCAAGGACACCGTAAAATAAAGTGTTACCAATTATTCTTCCAGTACATTATCACACGTTGAAATGCCTGAATTAAACATTTTGTGGTGTCACAGACAACTTATTTTAAACTTTAGTAAAGTTGTGTTTTTTACAGCGCACTATTTGTTTGCTTTTTGTGTATTTAGGATACTGTACTTTTAGTTCACCAGACCCAACTATGGAAGAAAATATATACACAGATGAAGAACTTGACTTCCTTTATGGAGACACTTTCCATTTTGCTGATGAAGAGAACACGAGGAATCTCCTGAACACATTCTGGAGCCACAGTAATGTTGAAGAATTCCTGAGGGACGAGGATGTCCACATCCCAATCTTCCCTACTGTGGTTGACAATCCTAGTGAAACAATTAAATACGCCTACGACATCGATGGCATTGTTATCCAACTGAAAGATATTACCGCAGTAAAGGCATCAATCCATTATTTGATGGTGGGAAAGGTTGTGGGAAACAACCTTCAGACGCACTGGCACTCTTTGAAGAAGCACCTCCCTCTTAATGAGTTTGGTCATGCAGGGATATCTGCACTAAAGAAGACATTTGGTCACACATTTGCCTTTGTCGATGGAGGCTTCCTGCTAAATATATGCTGTGTCACTGCTGAAAAAATGCATCCTCACCTTGTGTTTGGCACAGACGCTGCACAGGTGATAAAAAAATGACATTTTTGCAGTTGTATGCCAACACACCACATGTCCACATGGCGATTGCAAAGCACCCAGTCACCAGGGTGATTGCCACCTGCGGTGTCCACATAAAGAGACACTCCAGGATGCTAATGCAAAAGGCGTACACATACATTAAAAGCATGGATGACCTGTCCAGGAAATCTCAGTGTCGAACACATGCCAGGATCGAGGCAGTGTTCATGATGAAGGACCACTTCCCAATCAGGACTTTTTTAACCAAAATGCACTCCATCGACTGCTGAGGCTGAAGCCAATGCTCGTCCCTTTCAAGGACAATGCCCATGGGTTGGGCCTGCGGCATGTTCTGAACCCTGTTGCGACACACCTAACCGACACACTTGAAACGCTGTTTAGAAATTTCCATGGTCAAGGGGGTTACAAAAACAGCTGGACCGCCTTCCAAATGGAGCTGGCCCTTGAAGAGATATTTTTTGGAAGGCTCTTTTGTCCTCAATCCAAACCATACTCTATCAGCCTCGGGATCGATTCATCCAATCCCAATAGTCTTACTAAAAGGCGAGGTTTCCTGGGCCTGTCCCCTATTGGAAGCGCCAGCATTGGGGAGTCTCCACCACCAATTAAAATTTGGATAAATGACCCAATCCAAATAATGAGAGTTGAAAGGATCTTCCCTTTCACTGAAACACTTCAGTCAGAACCGGCTGTCATCGGCGAGGCACTGCTGCGGGTCATCCTTTCTGTCCTATACGACAGGAATGAAGGAATTTCAATACACCACTTCAAAGCTGGCGGTCTTCCTCTCCTGTCCAAATTGGTCGGATACAGGACAAAGGAACAACTCTGTCGGGATCTTTGTGAGCGAAAGGGATTTGACTATCCAATGACATTTTCAAGGGCAGTCGAAATGGCACAGGCAGCAGGACATGATGTGGTTTCCTGTATGGATTTGGGTCTTAATGGTGTCAAGTTCTTCCCAGCGGTGACCTTCTGGGACGAACAGAGACACCCAAAGGCTCATTGGAACAAAAGAGATTGGGTCGAGGTGTACAATGCCACAGAGGCACCGTCAAATGCGGCGGAGGCTTGACGTCTGTGCAGAAATCGAAAAGAAGGATCTGTGCTATTCGACCAATCTTCAACGTTACAAGGAGAATGGGATGCCATGGATGGAGAATGTACTGCGACGTCTTACAAAGACCATGGACAAAGGAATGAAATTGAATACCCTTACCCTAGTGAGTTGCGCAGGGATGATACAGAATGGCGACTATGTATCATTTGTGCCCTTGAGAGCTCTGATGAAAGATAAGACCCTGCCCCAGAGCCAACTACAAAAAATGAATATTATGTCTCCATTAATTCTTGTCCACAATCCCTGCCTCAACCGCTGGCACCAATCCATTCCACACAAAGAACCCGCACGACCGCCACCAAATGCCAAAAAGACCACCCCCACAGATCCTCCAAAGCGGGCAGCATCTCCTGAGCTCTCGGAAAAAGAGGATGAGGAATATGAACCTGATCAGGTCATAGTAAGAGTCCAAACAAAGGCCGTGCCCGCAAATATTAAAACCCAGTGGTTGAGGCAAGAAGAAGAACTGGTAAGGGCTAACCCACAACTGAGCCATGCACAGGCCTACCAGGCTTACCTCAAAGAATGTGAGAGGCAAGGTAGACCTGCCAGAACACTGCGGGCATTTAGGAGCAAGAGACAACAGCTCTCTTAAGTAAGTGTTTTACTTGTTTTAATATTTAATTACAGTTCATTTTCTAAGCAATTCACTAATGTTATACTTTTATATTTACAGTTCGGCCAGGAGACATCGACCCCTTACTTTTGAGATGTACAACTTCTGTTTAGATGCACGTCTCCATTTGGTAAGTTCACACTTTTTGCACACTATGTCTAAAATTATCTTTGTATGTATATGACTAATGAGTGTGTGTGTGTGTCTGTGTCTGTGTGTGTATCTGTGAGTGTGTGTGTGAGTGTGTATGTGAGTGTGTATGTGTATCTGTGAGTGTGTCTGCGAGTCTGTATGTGTGTCTGTGAGTACATAAATAATGTGAGCCTTTTATATTTACAGTTCGGCCAGGAGACATCGACCCCTTACTTTTGAGATGTACAACTCCTGCACGTCTCCATTTGGTAAGTTCAAATTTTTTGCACAATATGTCGAAAATTACATTTGTATGTATATCACTAATGAGTGTGTATATGCCTGTGTCTGTGAGTGTGTGTGTGTGTGTGTGTGAGTGTCTGTTAGTGTGTATGTGTGTCTGTGAGTGTGTGTGTGTATCTGTGAGTGTGTATGTGAGTGTGTATGTGAGTGTATGTCAGTGTGTATGTGTGTCTGTGTGTGTCTGCGAGTCTGTATGTGTGTCTGTGAGTACATAAATAATGTGAGCCTTTTATATTTACAGTTCGGCCAGGAGACATCGACCCCTTACTTTTGAGATGCACAAATCCTGTTTAGATGCACGTCTCCATTTGATAAGTTCACACTTTTTGCACACTATGTCTAAAATTATCTTTGTATAATGAGTGTGTATATGTGTGAGTGTGTCTGTGCACTGTAAAAAAAAATTACATCCCCAAGTCAAAAATGTCTAGTGACTGGTCACATCTAAATTTTTCAATTAGTCTGACGTATTATTTATCATTGAGCCAATGTTAACAGACTATTGCAACAAGAATTGCACTTGGGCCAATTTAAAAATTTAGATGTGACCACTGACCAGTCACTAGAAATGTTTGACTTGGAGAGGTTAGATTTATTTTTACAGTGTATGTGTTTCTGTGTGTGTCTGCGAGTCTGTATGTGTGTCTGTGAGTACATCACTAATGTAAGCCTTTTATATTTACAGCTCTTGATATGGATCTGTAGCAGCTTATCGTTTCCTTCAGTCTGCAGTCGCCACAACGATGTGTCGGAGACTTGCTGATGAAGTCTACTTGGGGCTTGTGGCACACGGGACATTACCATGTTTGAGAGACTTAAATTGCAGTGGCTTCGGAGTGTGTGGACATATATTGCTCATCTTCAACTTCATTTGAAGTTGGTGTCAGTGTCCACCATATCTGCAGTTTTTGTCATCACAGTGTTCTTTGTGGTATTTAGTGAGAGTTTCCCCTCAGATGTTCTGGTTGTCATATGTGTGTTAGTGTGTGTAGGAGGAACTGACAGTGACTGTAGTGATTGTGTTGTTCCACAAATGTGTTTTCACAGCTCCAGTCTGATCACTGCCGTATGCCTTGCTCAGGTCCACCTCTGTGCCTCTGACATCAGTGCTCTCTGCTGCAGTCACAGACACACTTTTGACGTTCAGGTATCTCACCTGAAGGAAATACTGAAAATACTGAAACTCTTAGTGTGCATAAAGTACATTCTATGGCTTTGTCACTCGTATGCATGTTTAAGGCGAGACATCATAGGCAAACACACTCCATGTATCTGGCTATGGAGATTTTGGGCTTTTCATAAACCGTCTCAGACTAGTGGAAAGAAAACATCCACACTTAAAATAAATAAATAAACTAAGTGATGTTTCTTAATGGGAATCAGGTTTTATTAAATTCATATATTTTTGTTTGTTCAAAACATAACTTCTATTAACGTGTATTTGAATTTTACAATTATTTCACATTTTTAAAAATATATTTTTTATTAGATTTTTATTTTTATTAAATCTATATCTTTGTTTAGATCAAAAATATAATTTAAATTGGTTGTATATACGTATGTACAGTATGTATATATATATATATATATACATTTAAATGTAATAGTTAATTAAAGAGTTAAATGATAACACAGTGTAATGACTGGCAGAAAATGAATAAATAAATGCAGATGGACAGTGAGAATGAAGTATTCTACATTGTAGTGAAGTAGAGCAGAGTTGATTCAATGAAAGACTATGAAATAACAATGAACATTTTAGGCAAAGATGCTGATTATTTTTTATTTATTGTCATTTATACCATGGGCTGTTTAAATACTCGATTCTGATTGGCTGGAAGGTGTGCAGTAAAACCGTTTAATGCACAGGTAGTTCCAGTCAGTTTGATTACAGTTCAAAATTAATTTGCCTTTTTCACACGCAACCGGAAACTCTACGTCACGCCGGGTAAACGGATTTCCGCCAGAGCTGAAACTACGGTGTTTTCATATAGAGCAGAGCCCGTCTACGGAGAGCCTGCCCACTCCCTATTAAGCCCTGTTGTACCGAATTTTGGTTGTAGTTCCACTGGGGGCGATCGCCATGAGTGCAGACTGAATGGGAGTCAATGGGGTTAGACGGTAGCCTGGGTTTCCCCATACTGCCTTGAGCAGCGCGATTTTATTCACGCTGCAAGGTAGTCTGGCTACCATGGGCTAATTTTTCCCCTGAAATAGGGAACCAATCACAGAACGGGGAGGGAGCAGCAAGACGATGACGAAGTATATGCGACACACCGAAGCAGTTTGTTTATCTATGGATCCAACATGACAGACGTAAAAATATATGCATATTTAGTTTAGCAAGCAAACACATCTACAAAAATATGCCTGTATTTCAAGTTGATAAAATAATTTAAAATCCACATCAGTTTATTATTTACCACGCCCTCCCAGGATCTATAACGTTACCTAGGCTACTTCTACTTTTAAAAATTCATCATAACCGCGCGCGCGATCTGCTTGCAGTCGTCAAGATGGATGCTGAGGAGTTGAAGAAAATAATAGCTAGTGGAGATTGTAAAGTTGTCGACAATACGTCATCAAAAATCAAGTCCAGTGTGTGGGAGAAATTTGGAGTTATCTGAAGAAAATATTGTAAAAAGCTTTGCTGCAAACATTTTCGTGTTGGATAGCCGCAAATGTGGAACTTCATCCCTGAGGAAGCACGCAGATAACTGGTAACAAAGCCGTTCTATCGAACGGTATTTTTCATATTTAACACTGTTAGTATGTGTGGTGTGCAGGGCGTGTTTGAACCCAAAATTGTCAGATGTAGGCTAGACGAAATTGCGTGGCATATAGTGGTGTAGCCGCGTCTGTTCGATTTGTGTGGTAACGTTAGCCATGTTCTTCATGTATCGGCCTTTTGACAGCTTCGGCTGAAGTTGTCCTTGTGTTAATTGTCGTGTAATAACTTCTGTATGACCTGGCAATAAACATTTTTGTAAGTGTCTATAATGTGATAGTCTAAACTGATTTTATTTCGGGTGTCGGTTCTATTTTAAGCGGGTCGGTGCAGATTTTTATTAGTGCTGCTGTTGGAAAACGGGTCGGGTGCGGATTTACAAAATCGGACCCGTGCAGGACTCTCTGGTGTACACATAAATCTCTGACCCATCGTCGTCTTCTTCGTTGAATATCTGTCGCTCTACTTACGTCATCTGGTATAATTTGAAACGATTGGCTATGAGCTACGTACAGGCGCATTTGATAGACATTTGTAGCGCCCAATAAACGGCTCTGGGCATTCGTAAACCACGCCTCAAATACGAGAAAATGAACATGTAGTTCCCAGACCACGTCTCAAAGAGAAAGTGGTCTGACGTTAGCCAGGCTAGTTAGACGGCTAAATTTGTCTCTTTCACCCGATTGCCGTTGAGAAATCTCAGATCTGATTGTAGGTTTTGCAAGTTCAACATGGGTTATAGGTCGAAAGTTGAATGAACGAGTACTTATGTCCTTTTGATTTCTTACAGGTTGAGTTGTTGTTGCCCATAACACGCTAGCATTCTGCTAATGAACGCTGATTGGTCAGTGAAGGACTGATTACGACCAGAGATGCCGCTTGATGGCATCGTGTCATCCGTCATCCTCATCAGAGTCAACAATGTTTTCATCATGGAAACTCTTACATGCAGAACACCGTATATGTTATGAATCTTACACGAAATTCACCTTCATCACAGTGTAACTGATGGTAATGGAAAAACGTGTATCAATGCAACCTGTTTTTAGCTTTGCCTTATAAATATAACTTGCTCGTTAGCGAATAAAAAAATATATATTTTAAACTTTACCAATATCAATATGCTAGCTTGATAGTGAGTACTAAAATACATCTTATTTGTTTATATTCATAATGATAAAGTTAGATTTTTTTATTACATGTGATTCTGACACTGCATGCACTGCGCTCCTTCCTCTCCACTCGTCTCAGGTAAATAATGCGTCTTCCAGTTCAGCGGTCGGAGTCGCGCGTTCATGTGTTTTGGGGGCGTGGCTTTGGAAGGAGCCCAGAAGGGAGGGGGTGGAGTGAATGGAAATAATGAGCTGTCTTTAAAACAGTCGTGAGAGGTCTACAGACACTCGATTTTTATACTTTCTTTTTCAGAGTACTTACATTTTAATTATGTATTGATATATAAATAAAGTTTAAACAAATTTGGAAAATAATTTTTTTAGACTATTCCTACCTACCCTACCTTTAATAGGTCATTTTCATTGCCATTTAAGTGAAATTAATGAACTTAAATATACAAGCTTGATAAAAATGATCATTCTAGAAGAAAATTTCAGAGGCTTTTGCATCTGAACTCTTCATATATATATATATATATATATATATATATAGGCCTATATACTCACACACACACACACACACACACAGTCTACACAGTTATCACCGAAATACACAAGCAAAAGTCAACATAAATGCTTACCGGCAGGTGGGCGTGCCAGGTAGTATATGACTGGATTCATTGTGTGCATCTTCTGTGACCACCGGCTGCTCCCGAACACGTACATCTGCGCCAAGTCGAACGGCAGACCTCTCAAAAGCTGATAGTCTTTGAGGGAGTACATAGAAATTGTTCCAAGGGAAACGACTGGCCGCGAACTTCCTGGAATGTAACGTTACTGTGCGTTCACACCAGACGCGAATAGCTCGTCAAATTCCTGCCAGCCGCGTCTAGTTATACGCGTGACCACTTTGTGTGCATTCGCGCATCAAGAGCGAAATTGACGCACGTAAAATCAAAAGTTTGAAGCGAAATTTACGCGCGTCAGAGGAGAAAGTTTCGAAACCTGTTGGCGGCCATCTTTTTTAGATGTTTATCGAGCATTAGCATTAATCGAGAGAGTCACCGCTCGTATATGCTCTGGAGAGCAGAAACAGCTGCGTAGGGGACATCGTGGCTGTACTCGGGTCCACCAAACCCTCCGGAGGGTTTCAGGAGTTTCACAATTTGCTCCAGGAGGTAGGTTTGGTGGACCTAACGGTGAGGACGCTGACGAGGACAGCGTAGGCCGTATAAAGCCTCGGCCTCGAGTGGTCGCTGCATGACGAGCCCGCGCTGTACAGCCCGGCGCGTGGTTCACCCTCGCCCACACCTAATCGGTCATTTATTTTTGTTTTGATAATAAATGGAGCCAGCCTCCAAAAGTGAAACCTGTCCTGTGATTTTTTTTAAAAGTTTTTATACACTAAATTGTGTTTGTTGTCTTTACATTAGATTAATAAAGTTTCATATAATCTAGAATAGATATGGAATAAATAGCATTCAATACAAAATGAGTATCTCTCATATTGAAATCAAGTTTTTATGTGAAAGATTTGCTTTGTTGTGCATTTTAGTCATATTACAAAATAATGTATTGAGGCCAAACATAAAATAACATTATAAACTCTCAGTTCACCACGTGACAGCAGCAAGCAGGCTCCTGATTGGTTAATGCGGCACGAATTGACGCAGAAGTTCAGATTTTTCAACTCGGGCGGCAGACGCGAATTCGCGTCAAACGCGTGAATGCACAAAAAGCACTACATAAAATCATTCGTGCGTAATGGGGCTTTCACACAGGACGCGGTATGCGCGGCGCTTGCCGCTGGGTTCAGCGTTGCCCTTCAGATACAACGCGAAAAAACTGTTTACACACATTGACTACCTACAAGTTACATGACTTTTAAAACACAACTATTTTTAATGAAAATCTGTCTGTCTATGAGACAATCGTTCATACCATACGATGTCTTAATATAATTTACTTTCATCCATTTTGATTTCCATGCTTGTTTGGACCCCCCGATTCTATTGGCCGCGCTGGTAATCGTCACAGAGCGCAGCGGCAAAAGTTAAACCAGGGTTCACCAATCTCAGTCCTGGAGGGCCGCTGTCCTGCAGAGTTTAGCTCCAACCAGCTCCAACACGCCTGTTTGAAAGTTTATAGTATGCCTAGTGAGACCTTGATTAGCTGGTTCAGGTGTGTTTAATTGGGGTTGGAGCTAAACTCTGTCCTAAGTAAGGTCCATAACACGCTTAACGCGCCAGACGCTCAATTTGCGCGAATGAGGCGAATTCGCGTCTACCACGCCGCGCTAAACGCCTCATTCGCGCCGCAGGAATTTTTTAGCCGCGTAATGGGCCTTTCACACAGGACGCGGTATGCGCGGCGCTTGCCGCTGGGTTCAGCGTTGCCCTTCAGATACAACGCGATTTTATATACTTTAATATCTGAATCAAAACAAGAATCATGAAGTCAGCTCTTTTTTTAGAATAAAACATTTATTCAAACATTACCTGAAACTAAAAAACAAATTATATATATATACACACTATCCGTTCACATAGGCCGTTCATCCATTTTGATTTCCGTGCTTGTTTGGATCCCCCGATTCTATTGGCCGCGCTGGTAATCGTCACAGAGCGCAGCGGCAAAAGTTGAACTCTTTTGAACTTTGACCGCGGCGTGCGCGTGAGCACGCCAATGATGCGCACCACTGCGCTTGCGCTTTGGTTGACGCAGCAACAAAACGTCCTTGCGCGGCGCAGGCCATTGAAATGAATGGGTTTTATAGCGCAGCGCCGCGTCCTGTGTGAAAGGCCCATTACGCGTCTTTGCATTGACTTAACATTGAAATCACTCGCGCCTGACGCGCTATTCGTGTCCGGTGTAAACGCACCATTAGTCGTCAGCGGTAAAATGCTGACTGCAGACATACGTGCTGCCTCTCCGAATGACGAACATAGACCCTTCATCACGTCTAATAGCGATGACCCATTTCTTTTTTTGGTCTTCGTTCAAAGGATACCCGTGAAAACTTAAATAAGGTTGTTTTTGCCTAGAATTGCTGCATTGAGGGACGCAACACTTATTCTTGGACTCGGCCATTGTTGTTATCACCGGAAGTAAGTTTGCCCGGCGTTGGTGAGCACCAGAAACATTAAACCCGGAAGTGTGAAAAAGGCCTCATAGGCGACTTCCAGATCTCGCCTGCTGGTCACTCCATAGGGCTTACTTGCCGCATTTCTATGGTTAAAATAGCAATTCTCTCAAGATTTACTGTATAAATAGTTGTTGGAAACATTTGGGATATTGTAAGTAACCAATTTAACAAAATATATAACACTGGCCTTGTGATTTTGGGATATTTTAATTGTATTAATTGTATATATTGGACATACAAATTTTAACTGTAATGCAAAATGGTTATTAAAATATTTGCTTTATTTTAAAATTGTGAGATTTATATTTATTTAGAAAATGTAGTAAACAGTTGAAAGTTAAAAAATTGTGTCTGCACAAGATGTTTCTGAAGTTTAAAGAAAGTAGTGACATGGAACATTGCTGTTGAACATTTTATTTTTCTTCAGAACAAGATTAATTTTGAACACATTAATTAGATCATTAAAGAACATTTGAATTATGATGTTTTAATAAATGTAAAAGCAAAGTGTTAAAGCAAAAAAAAGTGTAGTAAATATGAAGTGTTAAAGTGTAAGAATTAATGAGTGAACAAAAGTTTGTATGTTGACAGTGTATATATGTAACGGAGTAAAAAGAGTTGCTAGTTAAATTATATTAAAAGTGATGCAACTACGCCATCTAGGGGCAGTTTGATTCAGTGTGACAGTGGGATTTGCGTTGCATTTACCCACACTGGAGATAAAGAGATAAGGGGTAAGTCACGCAATTTGAGAGGTCTGGGACAATTGATGTTTTCTTATAATTCTAAGTACATATGTCTCATATTTTGTCACGCAATGTACTTATAATGATTTCAGTTAACTATTTTGAGTTTAGTTGATGATTTATGTGTCTTGTAAAGCCATGTTTTAGAGATTTGCAACCAAGCATATTTTCATGTGAACTAGCGTGCTACTTGTCACTGCTTTACATGCTATTTAGATTGTTGTCCCGAGATCTATTTGCCGAACCCACGATTCAACACTGTCATACTGTGTTCCAGGTAATAATCTTATGTTGTGTAAATGGTTTTATATCCATGTTATTTGTTGTGTGCAAGTCGAGTTTAGCTATCTTGCAGACCAGCGTGGTAGTCTTGAGATTAGCCACACATGTGCTCGAGTGTTGCGTTTGCAATGATAATGTTCCTTATTTTGTTATTTCAATATAATGTAAAATGGATCAAATAGTTTCATTATTGTACTGCTGAAATGTACTGTATGTTGTATGTAGAGATTATAATTCAGCCTAGATATTCTAAAACCACTATACGATCACACACAGTTTTATTTAGTTTCAAAGACATACCAGTTATGCATTTTTGTTGTGAATATGCTTGATATCTAATTTGATTTATTTCACATTAGTAGTATCACATACATTTGTAACTAACACAAATACATTCCTGTATTTGTATAGCATTTACCCACACTGGAGATAAAGAGATAAGGGATTGTTGTCCCGAGATCTATTTGCTGAACCCACGATTCAACACTGTCATACTGTGTTCCAGCAATAAAGAAACCTGATCCAAGTGGTTGTCCGTGGTGATGTGTAGCAGCAACAGTAGGATGGAGTGACCCGTCACATATATACAACAAAATTACAAAAACAAAAGTTACAATAACTGTAGTAGTATAAGTCAAAAAAGTTTAACAATTCTAGTAAATTAATAGCCTGGCTAACGTTAGACCACTTTCTCTTTGAGACGTGGTCTGGGAACTACATGTTCATTTTCTCGTATTTGAGGCGTGGTTTACGAATGCCGTTTATTGGGCGCTACAAAATGTCTATCAAATGCGCCTGTACGTAGCTCATAGCCAATCGTTTCAATTTATACCAGATGACGTAAGTAGAGCGACAGATATTCAACGAAGAAGACGACGATGGGTCAGAGATTTATGTGTACACCAGAGAGTCCTGCACGGGTCCGATTTTGTAAATCCGCACCCGACCCGTTTTCCAACAGCAGCACTAATAAAAATCTGCACCGACCCGCTTAAAATAGAACCGACACCCGAAATAAAATCAGTTTAGACTATCACATTATAGACACTTACAAAAATGTTTATTGCCAGGTCATACAGAAGTTATTACATGACAATTAACACAAGGACAACTTCAGCCGAAGCTGTCAAAAGGCCGATACATGAAGAACATGGCTAACGTTACCACACAAATCGAACAGACGCGGCTACACCACTATATGCCACGCAATTTCTTCTAGCCTACATCTGACAATTTTGGGTTCAAACACGCCCTGCACACCACACATACTAACAGTGTTAAATATGAAAAATACCGTTCGATAGAACGGCTTTGTTACCAGTTATCTGCGTGCTTCCTCAGGGATGAAGCTCCACATTTGCGGCTATCCAACACGAAAATGTTTGCAGCAAAGCTTTTTACAATATTTTCTTCAGATAACTCCAAATTTCTCCCACACACTGGACTTGATTTTTGATGACGTATTGTCGACAACTTTACAATCTCCACTAGCTATTATTTTCTTCAACTCCTCAGCATCCATCTTGACGACTGCAAGCAGATCGCGCGCGCGGTTATGATGAATTTTTAAAAGTAGAAGTAGCCTAGGTAACGTTATAGATCCTGGGAGGGCGTGGTAAATAATAAACTGATGTGGATTTTAAATTATTTTATCAACTTGAAATACAGGCATATTTTTGTAGATGTGTTTGCTTGCTAAACTAAATATGCATATATTTTTACGTCTGTCATGTTGGATCCATAGATAAACAAACTGCTTCGGTGTGTCGCATATACTTCGTCATCGTCTTGCTGCTCCCTCCCCGTTCTGTGATTGGTTCCCTATTTCAGGGGAAAAATTAGCCCATGGTAGCCAGACTACCTTGCAGCGTGAATAAAATCGCACTGCTCAAGGCAGTATGGGGAAACCCAGGCTAGTAAATTAAATTAGTAAATGCAAATTAAATAGTTAATAAATTTAAAGAAAAACATGTATACATATGTATTTTTCAGGATGTAAAATAATATAAATGAAACTAGTAAAATTATTCTAAAGAAAAGAAAAACCCACCATGTCTAAATGTAAATGTCTAAATGTTTCCTCTGAATTTGTGTTTGTGTTATGGTTAGGTTGTGTTTGTTTTAGTTCTTGTGCAGGTGAAGCGGGTCTCTTCTCACCAGGGATTTTTTGTTCTTTTGTTTGAGTCAATGACACCGCTTCTGTGATTGTGCAGAGTTCACTGTCACTTTCTTGTGTTTCAACTGGGGTAAATTTTGTAATTTGTGTGACATGGTTGTTATCTGTGTATGTCACAGTGACAGGCCCACAGGTGAGTAGGAACTCTTCGATATCCTGGGCGTCTAGAAATGTTATGTCTGCCTCAGTTTGTAAGAATTTACTTAAGACAGAATTTGTGATTGACAGTGAGATTTCTTCCACATCTATTTTCAAAACGAGAGTTCCGTCACATTTAGTAATGTAGCTCTCCTGCCTCCTCAATTTTACAGGTGGTGCACCTGGGGAATTTTTCCTTTGTGCTGAAATCTGTCTGCGTGCTGTGACACTTGGGGCACAATTTCTTAACTGTGACTTTCTTAATAGAAATTGTGCTGCCCTCTATTTCCTGTGTAACAGTGTTAGTCTGTGTTGGAAAATCATCTGTGTTTGATGATGTGGTGGCTAATGTTACTGTGTTGGTCTGTTGCTTGATTTTTGTGTTTCTTGTGGTGGTTAAATTAATTTGACCATTAAACACTCTTGTGGAGAGATTTGTGAACTCATAAGTTCTACCAGTCACCACCTGATCTATATGAGTGTCCCATAGGAACAGGGGAATGGTCCCATTTCCAATTCTGCAGGTCTTCACCTCGCTCTCTGTGCCATAGGCAGTCACCATGGAGCTTGTGCTGCTGATGCTTGAAACTGTTGCGTTGAGTTTCAAAATCTGTAAAGTAGAGTAAATGGTTAATAATGTACTTATTAAAACAAAGGACCTCTATCTAGTGTGTTTGTGTAAAAAAATAAATAAATAGCAACACAGACGCACTACGCTAAAACACTACGTCACTACTGTCACACCATTTACATGCTGCATTAGCAGGACAAAAGCTACAATTAAACTAACCTTATGAGGCGCATGTTGCCATCAATGTGCCAGAGACTGTTGGGACAGGGCACATGATAGACTCTTCTAGCCACTGTGCTACTCCATCTCCTTGCAGCACTCCTTGACTCACTGACTGAGACGTGGGACATCGCCTGAGAGAGAGGTCATAGCCAATACATAGCCTACACTTAAATAGCCTGTGCATACAGTAGCATTTCATCTTTTATAAAATGCGATTTTGGCCAAATGTATTTACAACAGGAAAAACAGAGAGAGAGAGAGAGAGAGACAGAGAGGTGCATGCGCTGGAAGAGAGAGAATGAATTATCACTGCAATTTTCAAATACAATTATTTTCTGTTAAATCCAGATTTTTTTCCACAAAAATCTCCTTTTGTCCCAAAAATAAGTCTGGAAAATGGGGGGGTCGTCTTATATTCAGGGTCGTCTTATAGTCGGGTATATACAGTAGTATTAAATTATGGTTAATTCAAGGCTATTAATATGCACATATTCGCCATCTAGCAAATTTTTTAATCTATAGTATTCTGTACTCTCCGCTTGTCCTCACATGTATAAAATGTAGTAAAACATGGTTTTACTACAGTAATGTTGTTGTAGTAACTAAATTTTTTTTACAGAAGATCACCGTGATATCTTTATATTTTATCATGCAGAATGTAATTCATGATTTAATTCATTCCAAGGCTTCATTTATTTGATCCAAAATACAGCTAAAACAATAATATTGTGAAATATTTTTACTGGTTTCTATTTGAATATATTTTAAAATGTAATTTATTTCTGTGAATAGTGGTTACTATATCCCAATGTCAAACAGGCTGCAGTCAAACTATTGTCAATGTCTGGGTCAACTTACATGTCTGAATCACTTTTTTTCAACACTGAAACAAGCGAAAACAAAGCATCGCTCTGTCCTGACTGACACACATGTGAAAGAGTTACTGCGAGTGGCCACAACTGAATACAAGCCAGACTTCACACAAATTGTGGAAACCAAGGAGTGCCAGGTGTCCCACTGAGTCAAGTAAAAGGAGGTAGGCTGATACAAACATTTAAATCCATGAAAACTATAGTGTTATGTAATTAGTAATTGTAATAAGTTATTGGGCCCTATTTTAACGATCTGAAACGCTGTAACTTTGTGGGCGGGTCTCGGGCGCTGTTGCTATTATACCGGCGGGATAAATGACTCCTGCGCCCGACGCAAATCTAAAATGTGTTGGATAAGATAATACAAATATAATTTCACTCACCAAGCCTGTCACTTGAAGCAAATATCCATCCCTTCTTAAATGTCCGAGCCAGCGAGCGCGTTGGGCCGTTTAGTGAAACTGACGCAGTTTAAATAAATAAAATAATGATTTAAACTATGTTTTACTTCTGATATAAACATTTAGATTAAATATGCCATTCAAATTAATGAAGTTAAACACTTAAACATGAAATCATTACTGAGAAGTTACAACATTTTTTATATTCAATCAAATATTTGTTGTGGATGCGATTGTTTTTGAACACTTTTCCTGTGGCGTGCTGTGTTTTAATGTTTTAACCACAGAGATGATTGCTTATCATGATAGGCTAATACCAGATTGTCTGAGAAAATAGTTTCGAGCAAATAATGCCCAAGGCCTATCTGTTTCCATTAAAAATATAAATCAATTAAAAATACAATTCGGCCAGTGGAAAAGATTGAGAAAAACTTTCTCTGAAATGTATTTTACACTGTTTGATTTATGTATTCAAAAACAAGGCAAGGATAGACAACTACTTGATTTTTATTAATGTAATACCGTTAAACGTTATCACGTGGATGAATAATAATATGCAAATGATATGCAGATGAGGATCTGCATAGTAAAACGAGGCGTTGTAAGCTCCATATGGTTATTTCGGGTGGAGACGCATGTGCGCACAATCTTCCGCTGACTGGGATTTATAAAGTGAATTCTGCGCAGGTTCTGGCGTACGAACGGTTTTATAAGTCTGGATATTTTTTTGCATACGCCATTTTTGGCTTTCAGGCGCACGTACACTTTTAGTAAGGTTCCTACGCACAGTTTTATAAATGAGACCCCAGATCTTTGATGTATTAAGAGGAATGGTTGAGCAAACAGCTCTGCAAATTTGAAATGAATAATAAAAAATAAAAATAAGAGAGAGAGAGAGGTTTGAGGTTTAACAATACCTTTATTTATACATTTTTACTTAACAATTATGAACAATATAACCACTACTATACATACATTTGTATTCTTCTTATTATAAAACCTCCTTTAAAACCTGGGGCCCGTTCTTCGTACGTCGCTAACTCAGTTAGCTGGATTTGATTGTTGGCGATTTGGCATGATCTTGGATTGTTTGGTTCTTCGACGCTCATCCTGGACTTGCTGTCATAGCAACAGGTGCGCAAGCTTAACCCTCTGGGGACCAAGCTGTTTTTGGGGTTCTTGAGATGTTCTGACATGCTCTGACATTTGTGCTTTTTTCAGTTATTTATAAACATGTTAATGGCAAAGGTGTAAAATCACTCTATATAGCACAAACAGGGCTACCATAATATGCGGGCAACGTGTATGTAGATGTTTGTATTTTTAAGAGAATAATGTTTATGCATGGTTATTGGAAAAAATTAAAATGAAAGTTGCTGAATTAAGACCACAAAACACATATTAAATATGTGTCCAAAAGACTTTTGACTAATGGATGTTGTCCCTTTCAGTTCTAGCTTCAAAATTATGTGAAAATAGTCTTGCTTTATCGTTCACAAAAAAAAAATACATTGATTTAAATGGTGTAAAACAGGTTTTGCTTGGAAAGCCAATATGCGAGGGGGAGGAGTAGTTTACACCTTAGATTACAAAGTCCCACCCACTCTGCATAATGACTCTGCATAATTAGCCATTCATTCAGGTGTGACACTGATTGAGCCACAATGCAAAGACAAAAGATGTATTTAGAAGAAGACTTATATTGACCATTTAAGATTTCGCTTACATCTCTCTTGTAAATATGTTTTGCTATTTTTTTTTGTACAGCACCTTAAAACATCAACCTGTGCTCTTGACACACTTCCCACATCGTTTTTCAAAAGTGTGTTAAACAGTTTAGAAGCAGATCTTCTAGAAGTGGTAAATGCTTCACTTCTCTCTGGGAGTTTTCCAAACTCCCTAAAAACTGCAGTTGTCAAGCCCCTCCTGAAAAAGAGCAATCTGGATAAGACCATATTAAGCAACTATAGGCCAATCTCAAATCTTCCTTTCATAGGTAAGATCATAGAAAAAGTTGTCTTCAATCAGCTGAACAAATTCTTATGCTCGAATGGATACTTTGACAATTTTCAATCTGGTTTCCGACCGCACCACAGCACAGAGACAGCGCTCATAAAGATAATAAACGATATTCGCTTAAATACTGACTCAGGCAAATTATCAGTGCTGGTGCTACTCGACCTCAGTGCTGCATTTGACACTGTCGATCACAACATACTTCTGGACAGGCTGGAAAACTGGGTGGGGATTTCTGGGATAGTCCTAAAATGGTTCAGGTCATACTTAGATGGGAGAGGTTATTATGTGAGTATAGGAGACCATAAGTCTGAGTGGACATCCATGACATGCGGAGTCCCTCAAGGCTCAATTCTTGCACCACTCCTGTTCAACTTGTATATGCTCCCAATGAGCCAAATAATGAGAAAGAACCAAATATCTTACCACAGCTATGCAGACGACACACAGCTCTACTTAGCCCTATCGCCCAACGATTATAGCCCCATTGACTCCCTGTACCAATGCATTGATGAAGTCAACAGTTGGATGTGTCAAAACTTTCTTCAGTTAAACAAAGACAAAACTGAAGTCATTGCGTTTGGAAACAAAGATGAAGTTCTCAAGGTGAACGCATACCTTCACTCTAGGGGTCAAACAACCAAAAATCAAGTCAGGAATCTTGGTGTGACACTAGAGTCAGAGCTTAGTTTCAGTAGTCATGTCAAAGCAATAACTAAATCAGCATACTATCATCTGAAAAATATTGCAAGAATTAGATGCTTTGTTTCCAGACAAGACTTAGAGAAACTTGTGCATGCTTTCATCACCAGCAGGGTGGATTACTGTAATGGACTCCTCACTGGCCTTCCCAAAAAGACCATAAGACAGTTGCAGCTCATACAGAACGCTGCCGCCAGGATTCTGAGCAGAACCAGAAAATATGAACATATCACACCAGTCCTCAGGTCTTTACACTGGCTCCCAGTTAAATTTAGGATTGATTTTAAAGTATTATTACTGGTATATAAATCATTCAATGGCCTAGGACCTCAATACATTGCAGATATGCTCACTGAATATAAACCCAACAGATCACTCAGATCATTAGGATCATATCAGCTAGAAATACCAAGGGTTCACTCTAAGCATGGCGAGTCCGCTTTTAGCTATTATGCCAGCCACAGCTGGAACCAGCTTCCAGAGGAGATCAGATGTGCTCCTACTGTAGTCACATTTAAATCCAGACTCAAAACACATCTGTTTAACTATGCATTTACTGAATGAGCACTGTGCCAATGTTCGTCCGACTGTTTGTACTGTATTTTATTTTTTAGTTTTCTAAACTGTTTTAATTATTCTTATTTCTTTTTATTATTTTAATTTCTTCTATGTAAAGCACTTTGAATTGCCATTGTGTATGAAATGTGCTATATAAATAAACTTGCCTTGCCTTGCCTTGCCTATTAAAGAAAAGTCGCTTGGGGTCATATTGACCCCAAGGCCCAATTGAGGGTTAAATCAGCTTGACTTGTGTCGGAAAGTTGATTTACATTTTGTTGCTAATCATTTTGGTATTTCTGTTAATAGTACTCTAGTGAAAAGAGAGATGAAGGAGGCTGTGGTTAGTGGATTAGTGCAGAAGGGAGTTCTTAGCTTGGTTGCAGGTGAGACCTCCTCAGATGTCCAGGTAGAGATAACAGACAAGTCAGAGCAGGCTAATGTTGTCACACCACATTTCACTCTGGCTGCACTCTCACGATGCTCTGTCTCGTGGGTGAGTTTTACCTTAAACTTGTTATTTAAGTAGGACACAAGTGATACATTATTGTTGAATATAACTGTGATAGGGCAATTATTATAAAATACGGTGTATGTTTTAATGATGGTGGTTTCTGTTAACAAAACCCATGGTTTTGGTCTTAAGGGAGGGGGTGTTACGACCTTAAGGGACGTGTTTGGTTTGGGGTGTGTTTTTGTTCTTTTCTCTCTCAGGTAGTAGTCCGTGTCTCATGCCTAGTCCCTAGTCCACACGGACACAAGTATTTTTATAACCAGAGTTTTTCCTCCTGCGTTTAAAAAAAAAATCCCGTCCACACATGCTCGGTTTAAAAGAAATCTCCGCCTACATGAACACATCACGCGCTGTCAAGAGCATGCCACACCAGCAGGCGGCGATCGTAAAGCCACGTTGGCCAATTAGAAGCCTGAATTAGAAGCAAAAACCCCGGTTTTACTGTCTACACGACAACACTGCAACCGGCGTTTCTGAAAATCCTCACCCTGGCAGGGGTTTTCAAAAATGTTCGGTTTCAGTGACCTGATACTGCGTTTCCGTGTGGACGAACGGCTGAACCGCGTAAAAAAAGTCACGGTTATAAAAATACCTGTGTCCGTGTGGACAAGGCCTCAGTTGCATGAGTGAGTGGCCGCAGGTGTGCCTGATCAACTGATTGAGTGAGTGGCAGCAGGTGTGCCTAATCAACACTCAGTGCCTGGAGGATAAGAAGGCTTGATTTTCACACTGCAAGACAGAACATTCGTGAGCAGACCCCTGCTAACCAGTCAGCCCAGCAGAACAGAGAGAGTCCAATCAACCAGTGGGTTGAAAACCGACTTAGATCTTTTGTGAGTCCAGTCAACCAGTGGGTTGAAAACTAACTTAGATCTTTTGTGAGTCCAGTCAACCAGTGGGTTGAAAACTAACTTAGATCTTTTGTGAGTCCAGAACAGTGTCTGGCTTTTAACCTCCTCAGTGGAGAGAGGACTGTTCATTGTTGTTCATTTAGCCGTGATCATTGCTCCTTCAATTACTTAACTTGTGTCTATTGTTGCCTTATATTGTTTGCTTGCTGTCTCCTGAGAGTAGTTTTCTTTTGTTACTATTGTAATAAATATACTTTCAGTTTGCACATTAACCTGACTTCCTGTCCTCTTTTGCCCTGGTTTTATTTCAAATATTGTTGCTTCTCCTCCCCCTGGATTTACCATCTGGAGGAACGTAACAAAACAAACACTAAACAGTTTAGACAAGAAACCATTTAGATGGCATTGTTGTAATACTTTACAAAAAAAATTGTTTGCTTAGTTGTGAAAATTCAAGTCTCTCATTAAAATGTTTTTTGGTAACACTTTAAAATACGGATCCTTCGTTAATGAATAACTACACAGGAACAAATGAGTAACACAATGTTAACAATCTAGTAACTACAGTTAACTAACAAGTAACTCTGATTAACGAATTAGTAAGTAATAGCACACAGATTTAAGTGGTAGTTCACTATTAACTAATCAATAACTACTATTTTTTAATACTTCCCAGAGAACTACTGAATTTTTTACAGATTTAAGTGGTAGTTCACTAATAACTAATCAATAACTACAATTTTTTAATACTTCCCAGAGAAGTAATGAAAAAAATTCACAATTCATGCAAAACTTAATAACTAATGCAGGAAAAATTACTAGCACTAGATGAACATTACTGCTAGATACTGTACACTAATTATCAATATGTAGTAGCGTAGCAGACTTATGATTTGGGAAAGCTGTCAATAATTAGCCTATGCACTGCTGTCTTTTAGAGAACTATTCATAAACTAAATAATTTTTAAGAATTGTTTTTATAAATGCACTTGTCTGGAACACTTACCCTGTGGCCGATTTTCCGGCATTCCTCTGGACTGGCTTTGAATAACTAGACTCATCATGGTGAGTACTGGAACATACTGAGTCATCAGCCATCCAAATACCAGTTATTTTATTATTTAACCTACCTCTCAAAATTGTTTTTATGTATGTCTCTTTGTTCATATGTATATATATATATATATATATATATATATATATATATATATATATATAAAAATATGTGTGTGTATATATATCCTGTGAATGATTAGATGATTCTACCCTTTCGGGTTGGCTCTTCATTAGTAACTACAGCATGGAATCATGATAACTAGTAATGACTCAAGTGTTAATGCATACTTTTATAGGACTTACAAATTATTTGGATCCGTATTCTAAAGTGAAGATCATGTTAACTAACTAGTAATGACTCAAGTGTTACTACATACCTCTATAGGAACTACTAATTATTTGGATCCGTATTCTAAAGTGAAGATCATGTTAACTAACTAGTAATGACTCAAGTGTTACTACATACCTCTATAGGAACTACTAATTATTTGGATCCGTATTCTAAAGTGAAGATCATGTTAACTAACTAGTAATGACTCAAGTGTTACTACATACCCCTATTTGGATCCGTATTCTAAAGTGAAGATCATGTTAACTAACTAGTAATGACTCAAGTGTTACTACATACCTCTATAGGAACTACTAATTATTTGGATCCGTATTCTAAAGTGAAGATCATGTTAACTAACTAGTAATGACTCAAGTGTTACTACATACCTCTATAGGAACTACTAATTATTTGGATCCGTATTCTAAAGTGAAGATCATGTTAACTAACTAGTAATGACTCAAGTGTTACTACATACCCCTATTTGGATCCGTATTCTAAAGTGAAGATCATGTTAACTAACTAGTAATGACTCAAGTGTTACTACATACCTCTATAGGAACTACTAATTATTTGGATCCGTATTCTAAAGTGAAGATCATGTTAACTAACTAGTAATGACTCAAGTGTTACTACATACCCCTATTTGGATCCGTATTCTAAAGTGAAGATCATGTTAACTAACTAGTAATGACTCAAGTGTTACTACATACCCCTATTTGGATCCGTATTCTAAAGTGAAGATCATGTTAACTAACTAGTAATGACTCAAGTGTCTCAAATGACTCAAGCTATAATAAAATAACTGGTATTTGGATGGCTGATGACTCAGTATGTTCCAGTACTCACCATGATGAGTCTAGTTATTCAAAGCCAGTCCAGAGGAATGCCGGAAAATCGGCCACAGGGTAAGTGTTCCAGACAAGTGCATTTATAAAAACAATTCTTAAAAATTATTTAGTTTAAAAGACAGCAGTGCATAGGCTAATTATTGACAGCTTTCCCAAATCATAAGTCTGCTACGCTATTACATATTTATAATTAGTGTACAGTATCTAGCAGTAATGTTAATCTAGTGCTAGTAATTTGTCCTGCATTAGTTATTAATTAGTTTTGCATGAATTGTGAATTTTTTTCATTATTTCTCTGGGAAGTATTGAAAAATAGTAGTTATTGATTAGTTATTAGTGAACTAACACTTAAATCTGTAAAAAAATTCAGTAGTTCTATGTGAAGTATTAAAAAATAGTAGTTATTGATTAGTTAATAGTGAACTACCACTTAAATCTGTGTGCTATTACTTACTAATTCATTAATCAGAGTTACTTGTTAGTTAACTGTAGTTACTAGATTGTTAATATTGTGTTACTCATTTGTTCCTGTGTAGTTATTCATTAACGAAGGATCCGTATTTTAAAGTGTTACCTGTTTTTTAAATATGTAAATAATCCTGCTCCAGGTATTATATGCCTTATATTTATTATATATTAAAACAGAGTAGTAAGGGGATCACTACAAGAGGTGCAACTAATCAGAATTGCACAATACCGAAGAGAAAAAAACAAATACCGAAGAGAAAAAAACAAATTTGCACAATCGACAGTTTGAGTTCACGGTCCACTTCTTTGGAAGAGCTTATCAGTTGAACTGAAAATGCAAACATAGTTGTACATCTTTAAAAGAAATCTAAAAAAGTGGTTCAAACAAAAGCAGGTTTGTGAACACTGATGGTCGTACACTTATATTTTTTCCAATCTTTGCTTAGGCTTTTATACAACAATTAAACCGTAATCACCAGAGATGGGGGACTCGAGTCATATGACTTGACTCGAGTCAGACTTAAGTCGCAAATTTTAGGACTTGAGACTTGCTTGACAAATATTAATAAAAGACTTGACTTGACTTTGACTTGATATTCATGACTTGAGACTTGACTCGGACTTGAGGTAAATGACTCGAAATAACTTGTCTTTTTTAAAATACATATCTGTATTTGAACGCACCGCAACAATCACGTGACGCAGCAGTGAGCGAGCGAGCGAGCGAGCAGTGAGAGCGGGCGAGAGCAGTGCAGTGAGCGAGTGAGCAGTGAGAGCGGGCGAGAGCAGTGAGCGAGCGAGCAGTGAGAGCGGGCGAGAGCAGTGCAGTGAGCGAGTGAGCAGTGAGAGCGGGCGAGAGCAGTGAGCGAGCGAGCAGTGAGAGCGGGCGAGAGCAGTGCAGTGAGCGAGTGAGCAGTGAGAGCGGGCGAGAGCAGTGAGCGAGCGAGCAGTGAGAGCGGGCGAGAGCAGTGAGCGAGCGAGCAGTGAGAGCGGGCGAGAGCAGTGCAGTGAGCGAGCGAGCAGTGAGAGCGGGCGAGAGCAGTGCAGTGAGCGAGCAGTGAGAGCGGGCGGTGCAGTGAGCGAGCAGTGCAGTGAGTGCGGGCGAGAGCGGTGCAGTGAGCGAGCGAGCAGTGAGAGCGGGCGAGAGCAGTGCAGTGAGCGAGCAGTGAGAGCGGGCGGTGCAGTGAGCGAGCAGTGCAGTGAGTGCGGGCGAGAGCGGTGCAGTGAGTGCGGGTGAGAGCAGTGAGAGCGGGCAAGAGCAGTGCGTGAGCGAGCTAACATGGAAGGCGCCACGCCAAAAATAATTAAGTTCGGCTACAAGAACTATGTGCAAGATGGTGACAAGAAGAGACGAACAGCTGTATGCAAGACCTGCAACACGAAAATCTGTGATACAGCAACCACCACGTCGAATTTCATTCGACACTTCAAATCCCACAAACAAATGTAAGTGACGAAGTCTGTCATAGTTTTCAGCTGTTGCTAATGTCTTGGCTAGTAAAAGGTTAACGTTACTTTACTAGTTGTGTGATAGACGTTTTGTACAAGGCAGTCGAATATTATTGGGGGGAAAAAATACAAAAATCCTTTATTTCATCATGATGGCTATAATATTTTAACAACAGGTTACAAGCACACATAACGTACTCGTTGCGACTACTAACGTTACTGTGCAGCTTTTCACGCTGGGTTAGGCCAAGCAGCTAGCCTGGGGTTTCCCCCATGTGCGCAGCGCGATTTTATTCACGCTGCACGTCTCAATGAGACAGAGGTCTGACGTTAGCCAGGCTACCAAGCAGCTAGGAAAGAGAAAATTAAAATAATACGAGAAGTATCTCACCCAATATTATATGCATTTTTGATGTGTGGATCTTGATTTGTATATGTTCATTCGTGATTTTGTAGATTGTTAATTCTGATTTGTATTTATGTATTTATTTGTTCGATTTATTTCTATATTGGGTGAGATACGTTTTCTTTGTATTATTTGAATTTTCTCTCCTGCTTGTCCTGTACAGTGACCAGGTGATTGTTATACGAGTATTTAATTGCTACTCAGTCAAGAGAACTCCGAACTCCATGTTGTAACTTGGTCACACACCCTGACGAAGGCTCATTAGCCGCCCGCAACGCATAATGTTAGGTGTGCAAGTACTTGTCACCTGATTTAAAAATATTAAAGCCATGCTTTCTATATATTTTTAATAATATTAGAGTGCCTTGGATTAATGATTCTTTTATGATCTGAATAATCCCTTACATACAAAAGCACAAGGAATAAATATTATATTATCTTACCTGCATGCATCCCTTTGTACTGTCTGTCTAGTTATATGCTACCAATATAGTTTGCTATCCCAGGGTTGACTTGAATGTTAAAAGAAATGTAACTAATTTTCATAAGTTCAGTGGCATCATGAAGACATTTCAAAATGCAGAATGAAACAAGATACAATTTAATAAATAGCATGACTCTTTAATGGCTTTAAAGTAAGCAGACTCCACCTGCCCCCTCTTAAACGTGAAATTGTCTAAAATTGTCACGTTTCCTACAGCAAGCCAACCAATTAACCTAGTATACCTGTTAAATGAAACGCAGTGTTTCCCCTACCATTATATAAGGGGGGCGCCCCGCCCTCCTAACGGCTCCCCCCGCCCCCCTTGAAGGTCAAGTAAATTTGATTTGATTTTCTTTATAGCGCCAGATTAATTTTTTTTATTTTATTACAAAAACTAAATAGCCCTTAAGTAATATGTTATTTATCTTATTTCCACGATGGCATGTCTTTTCTGTCTGTGTTTGCGCGTTTACGATTATCCAAATGAGTGCGCAAGCGCGCACACTCACACACAAACAAACACTTGCGTCAAATACAGAGCACTAGCGGACAGAGAGCGCGCGGCGGGAAATATGTCGCTGAACTGAAGATGGCAACACTCACTCTACTGCGAGTAGCAGCCGGAGTAGCTCTCCTAACGCCCGTTTCACAAATATTTCGTTTGCAGTGTGTATGCGGTGAGTATTGTTTTCCGTACCCATGTTTACAGAGCTTTCACACTGCACGTGGATGCAGTCCGTGTCGATGATCGATCCGTTCCAGTTGCGGTGCGTATACAGCAGTGCAGCGATCGTTTCCGCACCGAGTCTATTTTTGCCGTTTATATACTGTCTATGATTTTTGCTGTTCTGCAAACGCTGAATTAAAGTGACAGCGCATGTTTCGTGGTCAAAATGAACACAGATTGACCTGAAAATGTAGTCATTTCACCATAAGTGCGATTAATTAAATAAAATGTATGTATTTATACCATAAATGTATTTAATTAAATGCTACTTTTTTCATTTTAAGACCGGGGTAAAGCAAGGAAAACTACAATTTACCTCAACAAGGCGACATAATGACATTCGTGGAGGTGGAAAAACAAGTTCTTTGTGACATGCAAGATTTATTGTATTAAAATTGAAATGCAAAAGATTTTAATATACATGGTTAAATATTTTACCACTTGCTTGAGCAACTTAATATATAATTATATAGAAGTAATGCATTGAATAATACATTGTTTAAAGTGTGTTTAAACGTGAACGCGCGTTCACAGCAGTGCTGCGCCTGACAGGATTATTCTCTCCAATGCATCATAGAAATAAAAACTTCTCCCATTTAAAATTTGTTTGTCATATAAATGTATTAACTAACATTAACGAACAATGAATGAGCAATATATTTGTTAGTATTTATAAATCTTTTTTTAGTTGTTAGTTAAAAAATAAAACTATTTAAGCTCTGGTCCATTAATATTAACAAATACTTCTATAAATTTAACAAACGTTATTTGCAAAAGTCAATTTTAAAAAGATTTAAATATGTTTATTTTATTTTTTTAAAGAGATATCTTATGTCAACATTTTTTTTTAAAAATTTGTGTTTTATGTTAACTTTTACAAAGCATTACCCTCCCAGACAACCAATTAATGTGATTGATAGATAGATAGATAGATAGTGTCTGTCAATTTTCCTCAACCAACCAACCAACCAACCCCCCCCCCCCCCCCCCCCCAAACCTGTAAACCTAGGGGAAACACTGAAACGCAATGTGTCGATTCAAATTACAGCTTTTTATGTAATGATAAAGTTTAAATTATGCAATGAATAAATTAAATATGCCCAAGTCATTTTTGTTTCTCTTCCCTCTGTTTAGGTATGAAGAATACCTCCACACCAAGGCCACATTTGACTCCGATCAGCCTCCAATTACCCAATTCATTGAATCAAGGACACCAAAGTACAGCTGCAACCATCCCCAGCAGAGAGCCATTACACAGTCAATACTCTCAGACCTGATTATAAACTGCAACATGCCTTTATCTATCATTGAGCATGAAAGTTTTCTTCACTTTTTATCAATAATAGACAACAAATACTCCCCTGTTAGTCGAAGAACAATTACTTCAAAGCTAGATGATCTAGTGGCAGAAAGACAGTTGAAGTTAAAAAATGATCTAGCAAAGGCAGATAATGTATCAGTGACCGTAGATATATGGTCAGATCGTAGGATGAGAGGCTTTCTAGGAGTCACAGCACACTGGCTCAGTACTGAAAATCTCAGTCTGCAGTTGAAATCACAGTTGCTTGCATGCAACCGCTTTAAAGGTTCTCATACTGGAGAGAGGATTTGCGAAGAGTTTGAGCAAATATGTGAAGAGTATCAAATCAGAAGAAAGGTTGAACACATCATCTGTGATAACGCAGCAAACATGAAAAAAGCATTCAGCACATGTTTTCCAGGACAGGGAGATGGAGAAGATGACCTTGATGATTCTGATATTTGGAACGACCTCATAGTTGAGGAGCAAGAGATGGTTGAAAAATCTTTTAGCACCAAATCCCAGACAAGGCTCCAGTGTTTTGCTCACACTCTTCAGTTGGTCATAGGAGATGGCCTTAAAGAGACAAAATTAATCAATCCGGCCCTTGCCAAAACCTCCAGAATGAGTTCCTTACTCCACACAAGTACCTCTTTCAAGGAGAACTTTGAGAAGGAGTTTGGACAGCGTGGAATCCCTGCCTCTGTTACCACGCGCTGGAATTCCACACTGAGGCAGCTGAAAGCAGTGCTCAGCTGTGACCACCTAAGACTATGTACATTTCTTGAAAATGTGGGACACAAAGAGACAATATTCACAGCAAGAGAGTGGAATCAGATACAGGAACTTGTCCAAGTACTTCAACCCTTTGCAGAAGCCACTGATCTCACACAAGGAGAAAAAAATGTGACCATAAGTGCTGTGGTTCCCTGTGTCCTTTCTCTTAATCACCACCTGGAAAATTAAAAGGAGAAAGTGTGCTACTTGGGGGGTTTGATCTGTAGCCTGCAAACATCCCTCAAAAGAAGATTCAGTGGGATCTTTGTTAACGTGAAGATGGCAGATGGAGAGAGTGATGGGCCATTATTGCCCTTCTCTGATCCTTTATACCTAAAAGCTGCTCTGCTCTGCCTTCATTTGGCACCATGTGGTTGACCCATGATGTCTTGGTCCCTGAAAATACCAAGGAGGCTGTGTCTGCCATGATTAAAGGTAATTATGTTATATAATTTTACATCAACATGTCAGGACTAGGCTGTAAAATCATTACATGGGTGCTTATTTTAAAATAGCCATAACCTGTGTTATGTTGGTACTGTTTGTTCTCTCAGTATTCAATACATTTATACATTTTGTGATTTCTATTTTTGCTTTTGCTTAATCAGACTTGATTCTCAAGGAGGCATACAAGACTACACCAGTCCCTTCCACCACCCATGAGCAGGAGGATCAAATGGCAGTGGCAGGGCCAGAGCATCAGTCTGGACTGTTCACAGCTTACCGCAAGAAGCAGAAGAGAGATTCAATTTCCAGTCCCCTTATTCAACTGAACCACTATTTGGATATTTGTGACGGACAGAACTCCTTGGAGTTTTGGGCCATGAACAGGCATACCCTCCCCTCTTTGTTCAAGGTAGCGGTAAGAGTTATGGCCATCCCTGCATCAAGTGCACCTGTTGAGCGTGTATTCAGCCATGGTGGGGTGATAATGCGACCACATCGCTCACAATTGAGTGACAAAGTCCTATCAAATCTAATTTTTTGCAAGTGCAATCCATTGTAAATGGTTATTTATTTATTTTTTATTTTGCAACAGCACTTAAAGGACAACTCAGACACAAAATGAACCTAGGGTGTTATAAGCTAAACAGTTTTTAGAGATAAATCTCTTTACATTCGATTATCATGAAAACAGATCCCAGAGAACGGTTGACTCTGTACCAATGCGTTATTACACCCTAGGTTAATTTTGTGTCGGAGTTGTCCTTTAATAGCATAATAGCATGTGTACAGTGTCTAATAATTGGATAGGTTTTGAGGATGCACATAAGATTTTCGAACCGAACCATGCATACACAAATAAACAAAACAAAAATTCAAGCTTGCAAGCACAACCATGCACACATGCAAACAAACAATACACTCTTCACACACGCACACACATTCACTCACAAATATTAATGAATCAATCACACTCAATCAAATCACCTCTCTCTCTCTCACACACACACACACACACACACACAAAAAGTCAAACACAACCATGGACATGCAAACAATACACTTTTCACTCATACACCCGCACACACATTCATTCACAAATATTAATAAATCACTCACACAGATTAATGATTTAATCACACTCAATCAAATCACCTCTCTAACACACACACACACACACACACACACACACACAAAGTCAAACACAACCATAGACATGCAAACAATACACTTTTCACTCATACACATGCACACACATTCACTCACAAATATTAATAAATCACTCACTCACACAGATTAATAATGTACAATAGTCAATCCACCTGATTGACGGGTGTAAGTTTCGTGTCCACCTGATTGACAGGTGTAAGTTTCGTGTCCACCTGATTGACGGGTGTAAGTTTCGTGTCCACCTGATTGACGGGTGTAAGTTTTGTGTCCACCTGATTGACAGGTGTAAGTTTCGTGTCCACCTGATTGACAGGTGTAAGTTTTGTCAATTCAATTATTACAGTTTTTTTCTTGTTCTTTTGTTTAAAAGGAAATATCTAACTTGTTAAGGAAGTGTTCATGTTCCATAAAGGGGATGCCAGTTTGAAGAATGCCATTTGGTGGCATAGGAACCATTATACTTGTGAATTGTTTAATACCTTTTAACCCTCTGGGGACCAAAAACGCGCCCGCGCGTTTTGCTCGTTTTTTTTTTTTAGCAATGAAAATAAACACTAAATGCTCTGTTAATTTTGATCTTTCATTTTCGTGT
The DNA here is from genome assembly GCF_963993115.1 of Abramis brama. NCBI lineage: Eukaryota > Metazoa > Chordata > Actinopteri > Cypriniformes > Leuciscidae > Abramis > Abramis brama. The sequence goes on from NC_139966.1 coordinate 3,913,968, forward strand.
AATACATCAATCGATCCTGTTCAGTTTCTATTTTTTTTCTGTATACTCACAATAAAAATAAAGTGTTTTGCTTTTTGACAAATAAAGAAAAAATAAGATGATGCGATTTCTGCCTTCTCTCTGTCAGTAAACTCCCGTTTGAAACGCGTTCGAAAATGATCTATAACTCCGCGAAAATTCAGTCAAACAGGCAAACAGACCCACGGGCATAAAGCTTGAAATCGCAGCTTTTAATTGAAGTCATTTATATAAAAAACAAATATTCTTAGTTTCTGTAATCTGTATACAAAGAGAGCGACTCCAGTCGACCTCATTACGAGATGATTCACAGTAATTTGACCACTCCCCGGAGAGCGCGCGCTATTCAAATGCAAATTCTGAGAACCATTTCAGTCTGTGAAACGCCCCCACATCAGCTGTAAACAAAGCGCGTCGCGAGCATGGTCGCGAGTGAGACATTATAGCCTTTATGGAGAAAAGTTTCCACAGTGCTGATGAGGCGAAATATCTCCTGATATGAGCAGCAGATCGCGCTGAGGAGTGAGGTAGGCTGTTTTCTTTTCTCAAGTGTGGAATAACGTTATAACGTTAGTGTAGGCCTGTAAACCGCAAAAAGATGAATCGCATTTCTATAATATGACTCGCGTTTCTGTGAGATGAATGAAGGGTACATATTTGTAAAGAGTGTTTAGCCTAAATATGAATCGCGTGTCTGTGTGTGAAAGAATAAACTGCTTTGCCATAGCCTACTGAGATGAGTAAAAATCGACTGGAATATGTTGAAATAAAATGTATTTGTATAAGCAACGTAAATTAACATTTATATGCCCTGATATTTCAATAAAACAACGTTAGTCAGGCGTTAGTCACACTATTTTTGTCAAAAATAAAGTCATAGACTAAGATGTTAGATGTTCCAATGTTGGCTATATTCAAACTAATGAATACATATGATAAAATGTAGGCCTATAATCTTTTTTTTCTTTCTTTTTTTTTTTTTTACAAAGAAAGAGTACACTTGAAATATTGTTGAAATTGTAATTATTGTTGTAATTGTAACATTTTTAATAAAATAGCTAAACATATTTACAAGATAGATGTAAGCGAAATCTTAAATGGTCAATATAAGTATTCTTCTATATAGGCATTGTCCTTGCATTGTGGCTCAGTCAGTGTCACACCTGAATGAATGGCTAATTATGCAGAGTCATTATGCAGAGTGGGTGGGACAACCCAGGTGTAAACTACTCCTTCACGCCCCCCTCGCATATTGGCTTTCCAAGCAAAACCTGTTTTACACCATTTAAATCAATGTATTTTTTTTGTGAACGATAAAGCAAGACTATTTTCACATAATTTTGAAGCCAGTACTCAAAGGTACAACATCAATTAGACAAAAGTCTTGTGGACACATATTTAATATGTGTTTTGTGGTCTTAATTCAGCCACTTTCATTTTTATTTTTTCCAATAACCACGCATAAACATTATTCTCTTAAAAATACAAACATCTACATACACGTTGCCCGCATATTTTGGTAGTCCTGTTTGTGCTATATAGAGTGATTTTACACCTTTGCCATTAACATGTTTATAAATAACTGAAAAAAGCACATATTTCAAGGCATGTCAGAACATCTCAAGGGCTCCAAAAACACCTTAGTCCCCAGAGGGTTAATGGTCTTCTGCAATGTTTGATGCATATTTATTTTTCATGCTTTAATGTTGGCCTAATTTCAGTTACATTCACATTTTAGGCTATGTAGTTTGATTTATTTATTTATTTATTTATTTTTTTTAAGATTTTTATTGTAGTAACCACTCAGCTGTATGTGGAAATGCATATTTAAAAAAATGTTGCAAATAAAACCATAGTCCACAACTTCTGTAGTTTTAACTTATTTTAATATATAAATTCAGTGAAATCATCAAACGTTTGTATGACTTGCCAGTGACTTGTGACCCAAGCTACGACTTGACTTGACTTGCTTGACATAAAGCAGTGACTTGACTTGACTTGCTTGACATAAGGCAGTGACTTGACTTGACTTGACTTGCTTTTCACAAAATTGACTTGGACTTGCTTGAGACTTGAAGGTTAAGACTTGAGACTTACTTGTGACTTGCACATGTGTGACTTACTCCCACCTCTGGTAATCACACAAAAACACTAACCAGTGACCGGGGCTGCAAAAGAGCCTTTGGCTAGAAGCCTGTACTGTATGTGGAGCATCGGCTGCTTGAAATTGTAGCAATGATTCTGTTTTGTCCCTGTTAAATAAACTTATGAATATATGAGTAAAGCCTGCCTAAGGCCCAGGGCTCAGGTCAGGAACCAGACAGACTGGATAAACACACCGTCTGCTGGCTGTTTCAAGTCACAGAAGTCAGATAAATCCCATCACATAGGGTCAAAATGTTATTGATATTAAACAAATAAAAAACAAATAATACAGATGAACAAATGCTAAAGCTTGGGTTGCTGAATATTCGATCGCTTACTTCAAAAGCACTCATTGTTAATGATATGATTTCAGATAATAACCTAGATGTGCTGTGTTTGACAGAAACCTGGCTAAAACCAAACGATTACATTACTTTAAATGAGTCCACCCGCAAGATTACTGTTATAAACATGAGCCTTGTCTGAAAGGCAAAGGGGGAGGTGTTGCTGTAATTTATAGTAATATCTTCAGAATAACTGAGAAGTCTTGTTTTAAATATAATTATTTTGATGTGTTGAATGTTTGATGCTTGAAGTGGTCAATTATGCTCCCAAAAATCTGTGCAACCTCAAAATTTACAAAATGTTACAAAGTCAGGACGTTAACACAGGCCAAAGGACACACTGAAGACGGACGCAAAGATGCTCAGCAGAGAAAAACCAGACACAGCAAGATCACTGTTCGTGATGCTCGAAATATAGGAAGAAAAATAAATATTGAATTGGGTGAGTTTATATGAATGTATCTCTGAAGGAAACTGACTGTCTTCTGAATAGTTTCGATGGCATTTTCTTTTCCTCGTATAAAGTCGTGTTTATAAGCGCATCTGCTTTTTTACAGCGGTACCTAAAGGAACGCTTATTTTCCATAAGCACCACCTGCTGTCCTAGAGTGAATTTGCATTTTCATTCATTCAGTCCGTCTGTTTTTGTTTTATGCAGGTGTGTCTTATGTAACGATTTCACAAAGCTGAAGTCAGACCATTCTGTATTTGCTTTAAGTCTTGAAATTACGCAATCTAGTGTAAATAAAAAACAACTGCTCATGCTACATGTGTGCAGCATCTTTGTTTGGATTGTGATTAAAATGCAGTGGTTGACTCATTTCAAATGGCTACAGTCTTTTTTTAAAGACTGTTATAGAGCAAATAAACAACAAATAAATTTGCTTAAAGAAGACGAAGAAATAAAATACGGCAGCTGGTATCGGTATTGGCCAATTTGCTTGTAAAAAAAAACTCCGGAATCGAATGAATTTCACATGAAAAATCTAAAGGTAGATCTTGCCTTTCATCAAAGCTGAGGTCAGGGATCTTGGGCTTGAAAAGGTTGGTGACCACTGACTAGAGTGAATGATTAATCCTGCTTGACATTTGTGCTGGCTACTGTATACAGGCCACCAGGGCACCAGTACTAACTCTATTGGTTGTGATCACCATGAAGAGAGGAATCAAGTGTACTAAGGCCTTGTCCACACGGACACGGTATTTTTATAACCGTGACTTTTTTTGCGCGGTTCGGCCGTTCGTCCACACGGAAACGCAGTATCAGGTCACTGAAACCGAACATTTTTGAAAACCCCTGCCAGGGTACAAGGTACAAGGTACAAGGTAGTTTATTTGTCATTACAATAACAAGTTATGTAACGAAATGCTTAGATCCCACCCCCACCCAACATTGTCATACAATAATAAAATTTGAAAAACCTATCTAGAATAAAAACATCCTATCACATCCACATGAATAAATAAATAAATATACTAACAGTAAATACAATAATAATAAATTATATAAAAGACAGACTATATCAGTTGCAGTGTATTACGAGTTATATAGCCTAACGGCCAGGGGGAAGAAGCTATCCCTGAACCTGTTGGTCTTGGTCTGGATGCTTCTGAGCCTCCTGCCCGATGGCAGCTTGCTGAACAATCGATGGCCCGGGTGACTAGGATCAGAAATTATCCTTTTTGTTCTCCTCCTGCACCTCTCGTTATGAAGATCCTGCATGGATGGCAGGTCAGTCCCTGTTATGCGCTCTGCTGTTTTAATAACCCTCTGTAGTGCCTTACGGTCATGAGAGGTACAGCTGCCGTGCCATGCTGTGACACATCCGGTGAGGATACTCTCAATAGTACATCTGTAAAAATTGGTCAGTATTCTTGCGTCCATGCCGAATCTCCTCAACCGTCGGAGGAAAAAGAGCCGTTTCCTGGCCTCCTTAACCACCTTATTAGAGTGGATGGACCAGGTCAGGTCATCGCTAATGTTAACCCCAAGGAACTTTATGTTGTTGACTCTCTCCACTACAGACTCATTGATGAAAATGGGAGCATGTTCTCCTCGCCGCTTCCTCCTGAAGTCCACAATTATCTCCTTTGTCTTACTGACGTTGAGTTGTAGATTATTCTCCTGACACCAAAGAGACAGTGAATGTATCTCATCTCTGTAGGCCGACTCGTCGTCATCAGAGATCAGGCCTATCACAGTGGTGTCATCTGCATACTTAACGATGGTGTTGGAGGAGTGTGTAGCTACACAGTCATGGGTAAAAAGAGAGTACAGGAGGGGACTCAGCACGCAGCCCTGGGGGGAGCCAGTGCTGACGGTAAGTGAGGTAGAGGTTATGTTGCCCATCCGTACCACCTGAGGTCTGCCCGTCAGAAAGTCTAAGATCCATCCACACAGGGCGGTGTCAAGACCCAGTTCCCGGAGCTTCACCGCAAGCTTAAGAGGCACAATGGTATTAAATGCTGCACTGTAATCAATAAACAGCATTCTCACATACGTGTTCTTTTTATCTAGATGAGAGAGAGCAGAGTGAAGTGACAGAGAGATGGCATCCTCTGTAGATCTATTAGGTCTATAAGCAAACTGGTACGGGTCCAGAGTCGCAGGCATAGAGTCAATAATGTAAGCTTTGATTAACTGCTCGAAGCACTTCACGATGGTCGACGTTAGTGCTACAGGGCGGTAATCATTCAAGCCAAGTACCTTGGACTTTTAAGGAACAGGGACAATGATAGATTTTTTAAAGCAGATGGGGACCACTGACTGGAGTAGTGAAAGATTGAATATGTCAGTAAATACATCAGCCAGTTGGTCAGCACATACTTTGAGAGCGCGGCCAGGAATATTGTCCGGTCCAGCAGCTTTACGAATATTAATCCTTTTAAGTTGTTTACATACATCTGCCCTGTTTACTTGGAGGGGGCACCCACCCTGTTCCCATTCAGTGACCGTGCCGTCAATGTTGGTTTCAAACCGTGAGAAAAAGGTGTTGAGTTCCTCTGGGAGAGAGGATGACACCTCCACCGCACTATCTGAGTTCCCTTTATAGTCCGTAATGGCTCTCAGACCACTCCACATATTTCTGGTGTTTGAGCCCTGATAGAAAGATTCTATTTTTGTTCTGTATTGTTTTTTTGCACTCTTAATGGCCTTCCTTAAATTGCGTTGTGATTCCCTGTACTTATCCATGTTGCCTGAATTAAATGCTGTAGACCGTTCCTTTAGCATAGTACGTATTTCCCTATTGACCCAAGGTTTTTGATTGGGAAATGATCTTGAGGTTGTACGTGGTACAATATCTTCAATGCATTTGCCAATAAAACTGGTCACAGTTTCTGTGTATTCGTCAATGTTTCCCCTAGATGATTCCCTGAACATATTCCAGTCCGTGGTGAGGAAACAATGACGAAGTTCAGCTTCTGATTCAGCCGTCCAGCGCTGAGTGGACCTCGTCACAGGCTGTTGTTGTTTAAGCTTCTGTATATATGCAGGAAGCAACAGTATCGACACATGATCTGACAGTATCGACACATTATCGACACATGATCACATGATCAGGGTGCGGATTTTCAGAAACGCCGGTTGCAGTGTTGTCGTGTAGACAGTAAAACCGGGGTTTTTGCTTCTGATTCAGGCTTCTGATTGGCCAACGTGGCTTTACGATCGCCGCCTGCTGGTGTGGCATGCTCTTGACAGCGTGTGATAGCGTGGTTTTTTGCGTTTTCATGTAGGCGGAGATTTCTTTTAAACCGAGCATGTGTGGATTATAAAAATACCCGCGTCCGTGTGGACTAGGCCTCAGTTTCATTTCTCTAGATCAAAGGGTTCAAAAGTTATAACCATTTCAATGTACGATTATATATCAACTATAGAGTTGGTCCTAGAGACTCAATGCTACAATTACTTTTCATTACCATCACTACAAGTGTGCCAAATTTCATCGTTTTTCTATGTACGGTTCATAAGGCTGCCATAGACTTCCAGAGGAGGAATAATAATAATAATAAGAAGAAGAAGAAAACTAACAGATACAATAGGTGCCTTGCCCCCTCGGGGCTTGGCCCCTAAAAAAACACAAAAAAAAACTGAGTCACATCAGCTCACTTAGCACGGTGTTCCTGACTTGACTAGTCAAGACTGTTTTCCAAGATGGCTTCTGCCTGTGTATGCGTAATGTACTGTCTTTAAAAAGGATCTTCTTATTAAACTGCCTGTACACTTACAAAGTTCTCCATGCTTCGGTTTGCATGTAGGGACCCTCATTATGCTACCGTGTTAGTGTGAGGCTATTTTGAGCCTTGTTAGTGGTATTAACTAGCAATTTACTTTTACTTATTCGTGGCCCCATATACTAGCGTTATAAGCTAATCTGTTTTTAGAGATAAAACTCTTTAAATTTGATTATCATGAAAACGCATCCCAGAGAACGATCGTCTCGGTAACCATGTGTTAATTACCCCTAGGTTCATTTTTCACCGGAATTGTCCTGTAAGAGAGCAGCCAGAAAAATGGAGCGCAACTGGAAGAAAATTTCTCATTTCGTGGAGAGAGAGAGCTCGATTGTGTACAGAAAGGGCTTAAAACTGCTTGATCTGCTTATTTTTTGCCTCTCTTAGAAGAACAAATACAACCATAGCTATTCATTTATTACATTAGCTAAATTAACAAGTAATAAAGCTTAGCATAACAGCACAGCAGTAATGACTTTATGAACTTCTTCACTTATAAGATTGATAATATCAGGGACAAAATTATAACTATGCAACCGTCTACTACAGTATCGCATCAGGCAGTGCATTGTAGTCTCACTGAGGAAAAATTTGATTCATTCGTTGCTATAGGAGAGAAAGAATTTACTTAACTCATTAAATCATCTAAATCGACAACATGTATGTTAGACCCTATTCCGACTAAGCTACTGAAAGAGATGCTTCCAGAGGTCACAGATCCTCTTCTTAATATCATTAATTCGTCTTTGTCTCTAGGATACGTACCAAAAAAACTTTAAGCTGGCTATGATTAAACCGCTTGTTAAAAAAACGCAACTTGATCCTACAGAATTAGTCAATTACAGGCCGATCTCGAATCTACCTTTTCTATCAAAGATACTAGAAAAGGCAGTATCTTCACAACTGTGTTCCTTTCTAGAAAGAAATTATATCTGCGAGGATTTTCAGTCCGGATTTAGACCGTACCATAGTACTGAGACTGCTCTCATTAGAGTCACAAATGATTTGCTCTTATCATCCGACCGTGGTTGTATCTCTCTATTAGTGTTACTCGATCTTAGTGCTGCATTTGACACCATTGACCACAACATTCTTTTAAATAGACTAGAAAACTATGTTGGCATTAGTGGAATTGCACTAGCATGGTTTAAATCATACTTATCTGACCGTTATCAGTTTGTAGCAGTAAATGAAGAGATGTCTCATTGATCACAAGTTCAGTATGGCGTGCCACAAGGCTCAGTCCTAGGACCGCTGCTGTTCAATCTGTACATGCTACCCTTAGGAGATATCATTAGGAAACATGGAATTAGCTTCCACTGTTATGCCGACGATACTCAGAACTTAATTACACAGTGCCGATTAACTAAACGATGAGCAGCTGTGATGAATGTGATTAGTGTCCATGATGACTGATCAGTGGTGGGAAACACATACAGATTAGTGTTGTTTTTGGCGGCCTGTTTTAATTTTAGTTTTAGTCTAGTCTTTGTGTCAGGCTGTCATTTTAGTTTTTATTAGTTTTAGTCACATTCATACTCTTTTTAGTCTAGTCAAGTTTTAGTCGACGAAAACTGATGACATTTTAGTCTAGTTTTAGTCAACGAAAACTGATGACATTTTAGTCTAGTTTTAGTCGACGAAAACTGATGACATTTTAGTCTAGTTTTAGTCAATGAAAATTGTATTTTAGTCTCTTTTTAGTAATGCGATTCTATTTAACCCAGTCAATATAGAATTTCAAACAAGGCTATCTTATTATAGGCTATTTAGTAGGCCTATATTTAGGGCTGTGACGGTGGCAGGTTTTTTTACCACCGCGGTAATGGACCAACTACCGGCGGTGGTTGGGGGGTTATTAAAAAAAAAAACTCGTTTTATATTTCCACACAAAGACGCGTGATACACTCTGCGCTTTGAGAGGGATGTGGGACAAGAGCAGGAAAGCACGAAGATATCGATCTCTTTATGATATCTTCGTGTTTTCTACTTGATGTAAATTGGTTTGAAGAGCGAATTTTATCCTCCACAAGGGCGAGATATTTAGGCTGTGTTTGAGATTGCGCTGCCAGAGAAAGTGAAACTAAAAATCACCCACACGTGTCAAACGCGCTTTACAACTAAACTCGCGCCCAATGTCTAATATAACAAGCACAAACTGTGTTAAAAAGAATTTGACATGCAAGTACAAATGTAGGCTATCTGTCCTACAGCGTTTTTCTACTTTACCACAGTAAAGAATACGAATATAATAGGCCTAATTAAAAGCGAACCAAGAAACGTTTATAATACCTTTAGAAAATGGGTGAGACGTGACGTGAGTGAAGATTTGGGAAAAGAAACAAGAGATTCCATGCAGGGATGAGTCACGATTTTTGGATATTCGATTAGTTTATTTAATTATAAAATATCGAATAGGTTGTGCGATTATATCTACTCTAAAATAAAATCTCCATGTTCTGGCGCTGATGCGGTGACGTGTTCATGTAACAAGAGACGCTGCCAATAACGCACATAACAGCTGTCACAAAGAACCAGCAAAAGTAATGATTATGAATGTGTCAAATATATCAATGAGACATTTTAATAGAATAACTAATGGAGTAATATATGGTTAAATTCGCTGATAATCGGGTGACCAGATCGCAATCCAGAATTTAAAGCCGACAAAGCTATGGGTTCACGCACAACTCTCTCATTCGTCGTGACGTTACATTTCGTCTCGTCTCGTTTTGGTCAACGAAAATGAAGAGACATTTTAGCATAGTTTTTATTTTTTAAACCACATTTAGTCTCGTTTTTATTCGTCAACGATATTGCATTATACATGTATTTTAGTCATCGTCACATGACCATGCATTTACGTCTAGTCTCGTCTCGTTTTCGTCAGGTGATAACGGTTCGTTGACGACAATATTTCGTCATAATTTTCGTTGACGAAAGCAACACTAATACAGATGGTGGACAACCAGAATGCCTAATACCGCCGCGCCAGCCGCCGCGGCAAAATCACCGCGGCAAAAATAAACCAGCCGCATTTCAAAGTCGTTCCCGAAATGACCGCCAGGTGGCGCAAAGGGACATTGTGCAAAACAGCAGCAATTGCCGTATTTTAAAATGTAAGTGGGTTAAATATAAAACCCTAAGCCTAATAGGCATATTTTTCATATAGCCTATAAATAGGCCTATTAGGCTACAACAGAATAGAACCAAAGATAGAATCAATTTTAGAACTGAAAAAATAGAATCAAAAGTTAAAAATAGAGACGATATTAGGAGCAATGACGATGAATATTTTTACTATTCTATTGAGGAATTAGATAAATGAAGAGCTCTCGTGAGCGATACAATTGCATAGTAATTTATAGTGATTTCAAAAGCAGTCCTTAAAAAAAAAAATAATACATGGAGTAGTGTGGCATAATTTTTGAGAGATTACGCGGAACGCGTTTTAGTTACGATCCTGGTTTCAATGCCCTTAATGTATATAGGCTAGGCTACTGCTTTAAAAAAATGTCACAACGCGTTTTGAGATTGTTTTGAATTAAACATTGAAGTTTAAAATGTAGTGTTTTGGCACACCAGGCCGAGTGGCGTTACACATTGTTCAAAAATCAGGTTTTATTCTGGCATGTTGAACTGGCGTTAGATTTTTTTTTTTTAGATTTATTAGATTTAGATTTTAGATTTCGTTAGATTAATTTTTCTCATAACAGCTAAAATAACTAATATATGCCTTGTCTTAATATAACCTAGTTAATATAGGCAATCAGCATATAATAGCCTATATAATAAATTAGCAAAACTTGGCCACTAAATATTTAATTTTCAATTATTTTAATTATCACAATTAAAGTTTTAATTTTATTAAATTGAACAAGCGCAACAATCAGCATTTAATCAAATATTCTAAAAGATGTATTATTAATAATAATGTTATTTCAACATAATATTTCGTTTTTTCGACATAATGTGTGCGTGCAACAAGCAAGATGTGTATTTGTAAATCCGGTGATGCGTGCATTGATTTTTATCAATAAACTAGTGTTTTCTGACAGTGTCGACTGCAAAGATGAAGTTGACGATCGCCATATTTGTAGTGAACGCACCTAGAGAGAAATGCACATAAAGACATAATCAGAGAGTAGGCCTAGCCTTTTTCTTTTTGTTTTGAATTATTTCGTTTGAAGACATTTCAAGCTTTGTGTATTTGATGTATTTATCATGTCTGTGTGAGGCGTACGCTGAGTTTCGTTAAGTTAGGAGGATGAGATGCGCTCCAGCTGACGTGCAATGCAAGTGACCGCGCGGGTGCCTCCATGATTAGTGTCTGTTATATTTGCTTCTCTTACTTATTAAATGCAGGCAATTGGTTGATGAAAAATTGATTAAAATTAAGATACAATTTATAGAAAACGAAATTCACTTTAAAGAAAGGTTTTCTACGAAACAAAACTTAATGAAGTGGTCAAAATCATGTCTGACCCACTCCATATCCATCTCTCGATATAATGCATCCTATCTTACTCGTGCTGTTCACTTTTCATATTCAACATAGATGGAAAAAAATAACATTATAATATTTTAACAAATATGATACTAAATTAGATTATTTAATGGCTACAACAGTATAGTAGTATAGTATAGGCCTATAGACTCTATTTGTACAAATTGCTGCACATTAATTTAATTAAATGAAACCTTCCGAATTCACACTGTAGGGTAGACTGTGTACAGTTGAGACACCTTAAATAACTTGCGTTCGCAGCAAGCACAAGTTGTGATTTTTGCTGTGCACTTGCATATTAGTGTCAGCTGGGAAGGAAATATAGAGACCTGGGGTGCGTTTCCCGAAAGCATCGTTGGCCAACTATGGTCGCAAGTTTCGTCGTTACCAATAGAGTTCAATGGACATTGCGATGAACTTGCGACCATAGTTGGCCAACGATGCTTTCGGGAAACGCACCCCAGACCTCTTGGAACTTTAATTGAATACATAGCGTTGGTAAAGCATACTGAAATTACATCCCTACAAATTTATTAGGCCCTACTGAAAATAAATGTATCGAATTTAAGCAAAGTAGCCTAAATGTTAAGACTGTAAGCCCTTTGCTTTTTTACGTAGCCTATAAAGGACTCTTATAGCCGACTTTGTGTTAATTTAATTTGTAGAGGATTTTTTTTAACTCAAACATTAACACTGAAATAAATGAAACTAAATTATTGTAATTTTTTTTGTAATTTGTTTTGAATGAAATATTGAAGTTTATAATTAAGTGTTTTGGCACACCATGACGAGTGGCAAACTCTTTGTTTTGTTTTGCAAACTCAGCTAGCCTGTGGGGGGTTTGGAGAAGGCAATAGTTGCTTTATCGTGGGGGTGCAGGACAGAGGTGTTAATGTTCCGTCTTTCATATGGAGAGTGTCGGAGCCAGCCTGATGAGCAGGCAAAGGCAAAATTCTTCCCACCCACCTCGTTTTATTGTAAGGTGAATTCAGCAAGGCATGTTGTATCTTTGAAGGAACAAAGGCTATTTGTTACAGTTTTTTCTTTCGTGATTTGTGTGGATGACACACAGCGACATATACAGTATTATCAGCTGTATGGTGTTTTTTACGCTGAAATGCTTAATTTCGAGAAAGACCCGCCGCGCGCAGTGAGAGAGACCAAACTTACAAAAAAAAATATCCAGCGCGAGAGAGGCAAAGAAAAACGCCTGTTCTTAATTTATGTTGCTTTGAACTTTTTTCGTTTTGTACCGTTTTAATTTTTTAATTTAGCTGCAATTTCTTTGACAATAGAAATTTAAAATGTTGCAAGAATAAGATTCTGTGTTTCTTATTTTGCATCACAAAGGGAATAAACTCTATCGATGCAACCCTGTTTAAATAAATAAACTGTCCCGACACTTTATTCATACCTTGAAATGTGCGATGGGTTTTCAAACTAAAATAATTTTCTTCTTCTTTTACATTTTCATTGTTTATTTTGTAATTGAAAGCAATACTGTAGGCCTATTGAAAGTATTTTTCTGATTTGTTCGATCTGTTTTGAAAAATGTCTTCCGTTGCTATGGCCGGTGTCACTGTCAGTCATCTCAATCTCGTGAATGATTCACACACACAAAAAAAATAATTTAGCAGATTAAAGACGAGCTTCTTCATCTTCATTTTCTGGTGCAGCAAATTTATGTTGTAATGTACAATTGATAATTAAACAAGACGATTGACTTTAATAAACATGCATATTTAAGCATCAAGAACGGAAAAATATAAACACTGTCGGCTACACTGAGATTCGATCTCAGATCGTTTGAAGCTCCTAGAGGCTATTGTTAATGCATTGACCACAGAGCTATCGTCTGAAGGTTTACTACTGTTTGTTCGGGATTTGAACCTATTTGAATTCGGCCACGAATTTGTTTTGTTTTATTTTGTTTTAAATGTATTTTTACATATTTTGCTTTCGTTAATGTTAACCAATTCTGTTGTAGCATAATAGGCCTATATTTTTTCCCTAAAAGTTTGTTTTATTCTCTGCTTTGTTTGTTTATATTTTTACATATTCAATAAGTCTAATTTTTGTTCAAATAATGAAAAAAGTTTTTTTTTTCTTTTTTTTACAAGATCTTGCGCCATGTTTTTTTTTTTTTTTACTTTTTTTTTTTAAATAAACAGATAGGAAACTTACCTTTTAAAATGCCGCAGTTGCTGCTGTTTTGCCCTGTCACTTGCGCCACCCGGTATAGCCTAGTCATTTCGCGAACGACTTTGAAATTCGACTGGTTTATTTTTGCTGCGGCAGTTTAGGCATTGTGGTTGATTATTTATTAAATAATTCAATTGATAATCATAACAACATGTAAGCCTATTTAATTCTGAATATAACAAAGAATGCTTAAACCGACTAACATCGGTTAGTAACTGCAAGTCCTGAAAATGTTTTAATTTTACGGTAAATTATTTTAATTTATTTCACTGTTATGTTTCAGTTAATAAATCTACAAACACATTAAAATAACACGAAGTAAATGACAAGTAGCCTAACCTATTGACATAGCCTTTCTAAATTATAGAAAAACTGGGCACACAATGTTAACGTGTATCTACTTTGTTTAAATTTAATGAATTTGAATTCGTTTAACCACAATATTTATCTTGAATTTATCTGTGGCCTCAGCTCAGATTACTGCCGCGGCAGATTACGTCATAAAGAGAATAAACTGACACTTTTCAAAGTCTGTGATTACAGCGCCACTCAGCGGTAAAAGGCAGCAAATACACATCCCAATTTTGCCGCCGCGGGAACGGCGGCGGTAAAAGTCTCATTCTGGTTGTCCACCATCTGTACAAGGAAACACATGTGAGGAATGAAAACAAACTAAAAGTCTATGAACTAAATATAACTGAACATAATGGTGACACTTGCATTTTAATGCATTGTATTATTAGGGCTTACATTTTTATGGGCTGAAATTCAACATGGTTGTATATTTAAGCTGTGAATATTTCAATTCAAAACATTTCACACACATTTTCATTATTAAAAACTCAATAATCCATATTCACCTTTCAGAGTTCACTTTCAAAATATTTATTCTGTTTAATAATACAACCATGGGGCATGGGGTACTTTCCATAAGATCATCTCTCAATGCAAATCAAACCAGCTATCAGGCTAACTCAAATAAAACCATGCCAATCTCTAGGTATGGTGAAGGCTATGTGATGATGTGGAGCTATTTTAATTCCAAAGGCCAAGGGAACTTTATCAGGATGCATAGTATCCTGGATCCATGAAATAACTGGCTTTTAAAAATAAAAATCTGCCTGCCTCATCATAGGGGTGTCCTGACTTATGCACCCTGTATTTTAAAAAAGAACATTTATTTATTTACGATACATTATTCATTCACAAAGAAAATTTGTGTCCTTAAAGGTTGGAGATTTCCTTTTCTTTTTTAATGCATATTCCAAAAGATGATTTTTTATTCCTCTTTTTGGTCAACTTTAGCATGGATATGTTCACTTATGCTAAGCACATAAAGGCCTGGTTTCACAGACAGGGTTTAGACTAAGTCCAGTTTAGGCCTTAGTTAAACTAGGACCTTAAAGTAGTTTTTATAAACCTGCCTTAGAAAAAGATTTCAGTTAAAACAGTTTAAACATGCATTTGAATCCTCAAGCCTTGTCTGTGAATCCGGCAGAAGTGTGTAGAGCTTAGATTCTCTGCCCGAGCCCGAGCCGATATTTCCCGCCACTGTCCTCGGGCCGGGCCGGGCCGGGCGGGTCGGGTCGGGCCCTTGATAAAGCACGTCACGTGTCATGCGCAGCGTCTCGTCCACTCGCACTCGCACTTGCAGTCTCGCACGCGTGTACTATTCTGTAACTTAAGTGCAACATGGAGCTTGAAGAAGCAAAGAAAAAAATGAAAACAGGAGAATTAACTTTGAGCAAGTTTGGAGGAAAATCGGAGGTATGGGACCTTTTTTTTAAAAAAAAACGGGGACTTCGACGATGAACAGACACATGAAGCAGGCTTGCCATGACAGAAATTATGATAGTAGTCAGCCTCAGCCCTCAATGTCCTCTTTTGTTACTTTTACAAGCATTCCCCTGAGGGCGAGGCAAGCCATCACAGAGAAATGCGTTGAGTTTTGCTGCAGGGACAAAAGGCCATTTTACGTTGTAAGTGGTGTAGCGACAATGAGAAGGAACCAACCACAAACTAATCTTCTTCCAGAATATTAATTCAAACAGAATATTAATTCAAGATTTGGTCAGGACTTCGTATCCTCATCCATCTTGTCACGGGATCCAGGCGCCGACCAGTCTGACTAATTACAAGAGCCCCCAGCACTAACACATAACTGGTCAATGCTATCTTTGTTGCTGAAATTACTGATTGGTTCAGAGAAAGACAGAGACCAAGGTCTCACACAAGAGCCCTCACATTCCAGATTCAAATTACCCAACCCAGAGCCATGAATCATTTCAGTCTCCAGAAAGTCTGCTAACCAAAGACTTTTATTGGTTAACTGAAGGAAGAACTGGTCAACGTTTGATAGTTTCGCAAGACGGATCAGTTCAGAAAATGGTACTGCTGACCCCTGCGGCTAACGGACCCCATCTTGGTCCCATGAGAGATGAACAAAACCTCTCTTCAGCAGGAACTATCCATGACCTCAGATTGGAATGTCTAAACTTTACACACCAAAAAGACTTTACCTATCAAAATCCATAAAACTCATTCAAGAACAATTTTCAATGGACTTATAGACATCAGACATCATTTTATGTGTTTCTACGATATATGTGTCCATTTAATATGCCCATATAATTCATGTAATTGTATAACTATTAGGTGTGTGAATGAAAGTGTGTACTGTTTAATATCAATGCTATCTTACGAACACAACTAGCAAGATGACTGGAATTAAATCTGTGTAAAATGTTTCATATTCTGATAATTAGAAATCATGCCCAAACTGTTGCATCTGGTCTTTAAATAGAGAACCCCCAGGGAATACATGATTTATGACTTTGAAAACAAAGCCAGTGTCTAATTGGTCCGCTCTCTTCAGGAGGGGGGACAAACTTTTAGTTTAAAAACCTTAGACCCAAAAACAAAGTTTCTCTCTCTCTCGCTGCTCTCGAAGCTCTCTCTGTGCTCTCGCTCTCTGCAAGAAACGCTCTGCTATCACTCTCAAGAGAGAGGGGCAGAAAAAGATGAAGATCTGAACCAGAGTAACCATGTAACTGAGGAGCAGACCAACCCAAATTAAGATCAGATGGGTTAGATTTATTCAAGCCATCTTACTACTCTCGTCTAAATTTTCTTTTCTTTTCTGAGTTATCATTTCCTTTATTTTCCGTTGTGAGTCTCGGTTCTAAGTTAAGTTTTGCGACAAGATTTCGAGCCACGTTTCTTCTGCAAAGCCAGCTTCAGACAAAGACTTTCAATTCATCCGCCAGCACAACACGTGACTGGAACGCCGCAGACCCAGGCACGAGGAGACAACCAACGAACGAACCCCTTTGACGCTGACCAAAGGAATTCCCAAAAGGAACGCAAAAGCAAAGACGCAAGTACCTCCAGACTAAAACTCAACTGGTGTATTTATATAACTTTAATAACCTGCCTAAAATGATAGAAGGGTTAAATTAATGTTTGATGGTTCGTTCAGGTCATGTCTAAGTGCATATGGAATCGTGAGATTTAATCCTTTCACTCTTAAACCCACTCTTTCCTCACTCTCTTCCTTTCTGCAACTCGTATGAATGTGTGTGTGTGTGTGTGTGTGTGTTTGTGTTAGACATTAGCGGTATGTGTTAGTATATAATCAATAAAGCATTGTTTGTATTTGAAAAGAGATTGCTTGTGTATCTGCTTACAAATTTATTGTCTTGAACTTCGATTTTAAGTTACCTATGCTTTTACCCTTAATTTATTTCTTAATTTATTGTTAGCTGGGGATTATTCTTTCTTGGCCAGGAAGATATTATATTTCCTAGAGTTAATAATTGGTTATGCTTTCTGTTCGTAGGATGAACTGATAAAATGATCATACTATTGATTCTGCTACAGTAAATTATGAAAATAATTAAATTATTAATTATTGTTCATAATTCGTTATGAATAATAATTAATTATATTTATACGTGGGCGTATAAACGCTACATTTTGGTGGAGATGAATGCGGGAAGTTTAACCTAAAATTGTAAGCATATACGAAGTAATTATCTTTTCATAGTATGCGGAGGACAGATCCGAACCTCTGAGAGTCTGTGTGTATGACGTATGCGCCGCACGCGCACTGTTTGAATAAATGCTGCCTGCTACTCGAGCCGTCTACTCTAGTCTAGTCTGCCTCCCTTCCCGTGTTATTTTATTTTAAACTGCAGTAAAATAACCCAAGATTTAAAATCTCACACAATGATAAGGTAAGGATTGAGCGTGTCCCTCAATCTCTGAAATACTTTGATTATAGCTTACTGACGTCTGCGTGTTCCAGCGTCTTTCAAAGCTGTAACGTATGTGTGTTTGTATCAGTCAGAGAGCTGAATGAAATTAAAACTGCAGTAACGTTAATTAAAATAACCATGTAAAGGACGGACGAGCGTGTTCCTCGTCTAACGTTAACTTAGTCCCTATTTATCTGATTGTCACTCAGTGCGTGTTCCACTGCAAGGACGAATATTCTCCTCACAGATTAGTCTTTATTTCTCAGGTTGTCCGTGCGTGTCCCACGGCAATTCCCGTGATAAACTATAAGCTTATCTGTGTCTGTTCAAGTAATTCTCGTGTAAACACTGCGTATGTCCGAGTGTAGTTGAATAGGAATTATTTAAAGTTGTGTTCAAGTAAAGCTTGACGTTGAAACTCAACCAACAGTTAAAAACCCTGTTGTTTTCGTGTGCTCAGATAAAATTGCACAGAGACGATCCGCCGAGATATTGTTCCATCTATTACAGCACAAAGCTGTCCTTTAAAGTTAATCTCACTCCTAACAAACTGAGTGAAGCCCCACGTCGTAAAAACAGCTACGAGTGGTGTCCCATTTGTATAGTTTGAAATGCGCCGACATTTCATGTAACATGCATGCATAACTGTTTACAAACTGCAATTCACAAGTTCGCCCACTAGAGTTTGTTTGTCGCCATAGTTACAATCGTGACACGGAAGTCTTAACTAAGGCTTCCGGGTGAACTCTGACCAACGCCACAGTGTAAACAAACTGAAACAAAACCCATTTGTGGCTAAGCTAAGCTAAGCTAAAGCTAAGCTAAGTAGTTGTTTACATTGAGGCCTAACCTATGCTAAAGCCTTAAGCATTATTTACGGTTATCATTAATATTAACATCAGTGGTTAAATGCAGTGTCTGTTTGAACAACGTTAAAGTGATTTAACAATTTAACACCTTGATTGTTACACCTGTTGGTCTTTTCTTCTTTCCTATTTTACCTGTCTCATATTTTGTTTACCTGCATTTTACTTGAAAAAGAAAATACTGGTTTATGATTATTAATTGTCAAATTCTAATTTGATTTAAAAAGGGAAATATTAAATTAAAATTTAAATTCTATTTTTCTAAACAGGTAATTTCTAATGATTTCTAGATTTATTTTTAATAATTCTAATTTCATAATTTTCCTAATTTCTAAAATTCTCTTTTAGATTTAATCACTTCAGGTGAATAAGTCTTAAACTTTGGAAGTTAAGTGAACTTATTCAACCAACATTTCCATATTACAAATATTGTTAGACTCATACTTGCTCATTTATTATTGCGGTATATCCTCCTTTTCAAGTTGTGGTTATAACCTTAACCATTCTATTTTACTCATTTACCTCTTTATTTAATTTCCCTTTTTCTTATTTTGTCCAGTACATTTTTACTTTCTTTCATCTTTATTACCTTTTTCTTTTCTTTTTCTTTCTAGCTTGGGAGTAACACACCTGAGCCTCAATAGGAGACATTGGTATCTCACTACAAGTTTCAAATAAATCAGAGATAACCCTCTCTTACAAAGTTTTATTTTTGAATGTTTAGTTGTTGGCAACTATCAATACTATAGTTCGACGAAGGCTCCAGAGCCATTTGTGGATCCAATCTCCTTCCCTCCTTTCCTTCTTACATCCTTCCTGTTCTGTCCTGCTTTCCCATCCTTCACATTTGTAGGAAACAAACCTGGAAGAACCATCAATCGAGTCTAAAGAAAGAGAAAGATAATTTTTCCAAAGAAAACAATTATTAGGTATTTGATTTGTAATCAAACCCTCTCTTGTTCTCCATACTCTCTCGGTCTTTGTAAACACAATTTACAATTTAACATCTTATCCAAGATCAATTAACAGAGACAAGTGTTGAGCAACCGTCGCCTTCATAGCATCCCAGCTGTAAGCGGTCCAACTGACGGTGTGTGGTGTCAATCCTGTAAAACTCGGAAAAAGGTATCAGCATTATTATTGTATTATTTTTCCTTGTAAACATAAACAATAATATTGTTTACCTTTCTGGAAACAGATTCTCACCGATAGGAAGCATTTACGAGAAAAATAATATTTCTCCTACTTAAGAATTTTCTTTTTTGTTTTATTGAAATTGGTTTTAACCTCTCTCTCTTTTCCCCTTTACTCAGTTGAGTGACACATCACGAGTTTAAACCAGCTTTTCATTGATAGAAAATATTTATAAAAATATTTCTCCCATTGAAAAAAAAAAAAATCCTTTCAATTGAGATTTGTTTTAACCTTTTTTCTCTCTTTCCCTCGCTTAGTTAAGTGACAAAGTTTCCACATCACTAGCCTACCTGTCTACACTGAGACCAACACTTAGACAGTACCACACTTCACTTTTGTTGTACAGTCACTTAAACGACACTTAGCTGTTCAACCACATAGGCTTACACCCCACACAGATCTGTGTCAGTCTCTTCACCCCAGCGTGCCAACATGCCGTGGACGCCATGCTCAGAGGCATTACAGACTGCCTCACACCAAAGACAATTGAACTGTTATTATTTTTAATAATAATCATAATTCTGAGAAGACTCCTGACACATGATTCAAGCCATAATCAGAACCACAACCACGCGGAACTAACCAAGATTATCTGTTCCCTAAGCAATGCCTTCACAGCCCAGCTGACACTAAGCGACAAGCACATCACCCACCTCCAGGAGGAGCTGACTCGTGCCCAGAGCCGCATAGACAAGCTGGAAGTGAAAGTACAGGATGACTTCAAGCGTCAGACCACTGAGTTCCTGAGAGAGCTGATGCACACTCAACGCTGCACAGACCAGCTCAAAACGAAAGCTCAAGACAAACTCATGCCTGATGTAGTGGAGCAAGAAACAAAGAAGCAAGTTGACAAGCTCCAAGAAGCCCTTGCAGTCACGGAACGTGACAAACAAAAATTAAAGACTATCCAGAAGCACCTGGTAAACCAACTCCAGGCTGCTGAACATCAGCTAGAGAAAGCCAAAGCTGACATTAAAGATAAGAACTCTGAAATGAATGCTCTAAAAGACCACCTGGAAAGGTGCAGTGCTGACATTGACCATCTGACCCAACAGCGAGATGACGCCAACGACGAGCTCTACGCGGTCAGAGATGAACTCCAGCATGTTTTCAAACAGAAACCAGAGCCAAGAAGGGAGAGACCTCCCTCGGCATCACCACTGCTGAGCAGAACAGAGTCCTCCATCCAAGAACTGGCATACACAAAAGGTGAATGGCCGCAACCCAAAACATCACCAGCCTTCACCACAGAACCGTTCACTGCCAACAATCGAAGAGAGCTCATCCAGGCAGACTCCAAAGCTGCACAGGGGATGACCTTTAAAGATCTCAACCAGATGGTTAAGAATATCACTCAGTTCAACCCAAACTCCACGGAATGCTCGGACATCCAGTCCCACATCCGAGATATCAACTTCCACCTAGAGGTGAGACCACATGTGACTGACAGAGACAGGTTCTACCTCCTCAGATCCACATCCAGTTCAGAGGTACGAAGCTTCCTAGACCGACAACCTGCTCATGTCAAGTCAAATTACCAGCTACTATGTGAGACACTGATAAAAGAATTCACAGGCCCAGAGTTGGAACACGGTGTGTTAATCGCCTTGGAAACCAAACAAGGTCGACACGAGACTCCCCAAGCCTACTACCACCGTTTTCGACAAGCCTTCTTTGGTGCACATAACTCACCTGAACATGAAGAGGATGTGAATTTCAAAAACCTCTTCCTGAGAAACCTGCACCCCGGATTAAGTCATCATCTTGGTCTCGAGGCCTGCGCAGACACAATGACAATTCAGCAGCTACGTGACCTGACCCACAAGGCTCACATCAAACAGAAGATGTCCTCAAAGAAAGGTTTGAAAACACCCACAGTTTCAAACTCCTTCAGCCAAGACACAAGCCTTGCACTGGAAGACAACCAGTGGCATGACAACACCACAGTTCTTCGTAAGAAGCACAGAGAACGTGATTCCCATGCCGATGACAGATACCACACCAACCGCATGGAAAAGTCATGGGACCAGCCACGCTTCTCAAGAAACCCACCTCGGCACCACTCAGTTAAGCACAGCACTGAGTATGCCCAAGAACAAGACAGTTTAACCTCAGAAGACATGGAGCAACTAATGAGGCGACTGGAAGTGTTCCTAGAAAACAGGATGGAACGGAAGACCACCGTGTGGCGAGCAGGACGAGGCCGAGGGCCGTGAGAGAGCGGCATGAGGCCGGTGGCGTGATTACTCTGATGAGCGACACCTGCGAGACGCACCGGTCTCGAATCTCTCACGGAGGAGCGGAAGCATAAAGGAGGAGCGACGACAGTGAAGAGGGAGAGAGGACAGGCCTGATTTTATGTTGTGTTTTGTTTCTGTTTTGTGTGGCCAGCAGTCGTCCGTGAGGGGCTGCTGGCTTTTACTTTCATTTTGTATTTGGTTTATTTTTGTCATTAAAATATATTGAATGTTCGCCGGTTCCCGCCTCCTTCTTCCCGTAACAACATACCTCGTTACATTGGTGCCGAAACCCGGGAAGAAGGAGGAACGCGCTGTCAAAGAGCCCTCGCCGCTGTGGGGAATCCGCGGTGCCATCGAGCATGGTGAGCAGAGTCCGTCGCCATGGACGCTCGAGGCGGTGCGCTGGAGTGAGTTGCCGGGGGGACGGTCAAGCTCGCTGCTGGCCGCCTGGGTGCTGGAGGGACGGCTGCCGTCCGTGAGGGAGAGGAGGAGTCGCCGCCGTTCGCCGTGGGCCGGAGCCTGCTGTCGTCCGCCATGATGGGGAGGAGCAGGGAACGGGGGATTCCTGCCGTCTGCCCGTATCCGAAGGAGCCGTCGCCGTCCAACAGGCGGCGGAGGAGTCTCGTGCCGTCCACCGAGGGCTATCCAGCGCCACCGCCAGGCACCGCGGAGAAGATCGCCCAGCTGGTGCAGGGCCAGATGGCAGCGCGTTGTGGGAACCGGACTAATATTTTTTTTTTTTTTTCCTCTCTTCCCTCTCTCGTCTCTGTCGCTCCTCATGCTTCCGTCTCCTTTTCTCTCGCCTCGTCTGTCCATACCCCCAGGTACCGCAGCCGCCGTGTTCGGTCTCCCCGGAGGAGGGGGAGGGGGGGGAGTAGAGCGCAGTCTCGTGGGTACCCCCCGGCCTGCGAGGGGCGATGGGGGTATGTGGCGAGCAGGACGAGGCCGAGGGCCGTGAGAGAGCGGCATGAGGCCGGTGGCGTGATTACTCTGATGAGCGACACCTGCGAGACGCACCGGTCTCGAATCTCTCACGGAGGAGCGGAAGCATAAAGGAGGAGCGACGACAGTGAAGAGGGAGAGAGGACAGGCCTGATTTTATGTTGTGTTTTGTTTCTGTTTTGTGTGGCCAGCAGTCGTCCGTGAGGGGCTGCTGGCTTTTACTTTCATTTTGTATTTGGTTTATTTTTGTCATTAAAATATATTGAATGTTCGCCGGTTCCCGCCTCCTTCTTCCCGTAACAACATACCTCGTTACACACCGATTCATCTGATACACCTTCATAACGAAGATGACAACCACTTGTTCTACAGCAACACAGAACAAAGTGGTCTCTCACAGTCAACCACTGAGGTACCAGAAAACACCATCCTGGCTACCCATCACTCATAAAGAAACCACCAAACGAGCTCCAAACCCAAGAACCATGTGTGTGCTACAGCAACAACAGTAAGCACAGAAGGTCAGAAAGTCTGTTACAACCAGAAGGCATCATCGGAGGAATGCAACAACGGAGACAAAGTTTTGCACCACAGCTTCACGCAGCCATGCCAAACTGCCTCCCAATGTCTGCCAGAGAACTTCCTGCCTTACTGGTTTGACCCCAGCAGGTCACAGAAGATCCCTTTTCTAAGGCAAAGAGGCAGCAAGCTCATCAAAGCTCAGCCATCAAGCAAAGGGGGGAGCGAAACAGACTGAAACAGATCTGACCATACATACATACATACATACATGCATACATACATACATGCACTACACAACACCCCTAACATACTCACTAACATACAGAAGTTAACCACCTCTGCCATGCAAAACATGCAACAAACATGTTTTCCCCCACAGATAGAAACTAACTTCAGAAACTAGCGTAACAACTTAGCTACACTTACCATAAGAAACATGGTAACTACCCATCCAACAAGTACACCTGAGAACACCTCTCATTACATCATGATCCCTGACACCTTAGCTGTGCAACAGTAGTTACAAGTCATATCCGGAGGAACACTCAACTGCTTTGTTTTGTTTTACCTCTTCCTTCCTTCCTTTCCTTCTTTTATTAGGTAAAAGGCCTGTCCACCCCATAAGGGTCAAGGTCACAATAATAGGATTGACACACCACGCCTAATATTTGTGAGTCACCTCAAAACGAATGTGAGCCAGAGAACTCCCTGCATCGTTCGTATCACAAATTGAAAGGTAAATTGGTCTAAACCTAGAACAATTTAGAAGAGAATAAAACAAACAAATCAAATTTAGTCACAAAATTGATTAATCACCGTCCCAAAACAAATTAGGATAACGGTCCTAAAATTGAACTAAACTTTATTCAACGTGATTAACTATATTGAGAGAGTGAACCTGTTTATGCCTAGATAATTTAATGCCCTGCACCAGTAAAGTGACCAGTCATGGAGGTGTTGTCTTGTCGTTTGCTGTGTGTGTTTGCTTCCTCTACCCATTTCTCCAGCGTTCACCGATGTCTTCTACTCAGCCATCATTGAACGAGTGGGGATATGTAGCGACAATGAGAAGGAACCAACCACAAACTAATCTTCTTCCAGAATATTAATTCAAACAGAATATTAATTCAAGATTTGGTCAGGACTTCGTATCCTCATCCATCTTGTCACGGGATCCAGGCGCCGACCAGTCTGACTAATTACAAGAGCCCCCAGCACTAACACATAACTGGTCAATGCTATCTTTGTTGCTGAAATTACTGATTGGTTAAGAGAAAGACAGAGACCAAGGTCTCACACAAGAGCCCTCACATTCCAGATTCAAATTACCCAACCCAGAGCCATGAATCATTTCAGTCTCCAGAAAGTCTGCTAACCAAAGACTTTTATTGGTTAACTGAAGGAAGAACTGGTCAACGTTTGATAGTTTCGCAAGACGGATCAGTTCAGAAAATGGTACTGCTGACCCCTGCGGCTAACGGACCCCATCTTTGTCCCATGAGAGATGAACAAAACCTCTCTTCAGCAGGAACTATCCATGACCTCAGATTGGAATGTCTAAACTTTACACACCAAAAAGACTTTACCTATCAAAATCCATAAAACTCATTCAAGAACAATTTTCAATGGACTTATAGACATCAGACATCATTCTATGTGTTTCTACGATATATGTGTCCATTTAATATGCTTTAATCCCATATAATTCATGTAATTGTATAACTATTAGGTGTGTGAATGAAAGTGTGTACTGTTTAATATCAATGCTATCTTACGAACACAACTAGCAAGATGACTGGAATTAAATCTGTGTAAAATATTTCATATTCTGATAATTAGAAATCATGCCCAAACTGTTGCATCTGGTCTTTAAATAGAGAACCCCCAGGGAATACATGATTTATGACTTTGAAAACAAAGCCAGTGTCTAATTGGTCCGCTCTCTTCAGGAGGGGGGACAAACTTTTAGTTTAAAAACCTTAGACCCAAAAACAAAGTTTCTCTCTCTCTCGCTGCTCTCGAAGCTCTCTCTGTGCTCTCGCTCTCTGCAAGAAACGCTCTGCTATCACTCTCAAGAGAGAGGGGCAGAAAAAGATGAAGATCTGAACCAGAGTAACCATGTAACTGAGGAGCAGACCAACCCAAATTAAGATCAGATGGGTTAGATTTATTCAAGCCATCTTACTACTCTCGTCTAAATTTTCTTTTCTTTTCTGAGTTATCATTTCCTTTATTTTCCGTTGTGAGTCTCGGTTCTAAGTTAAGTTTTGCGACAAGATTTCGAGCCACGTTTCTTCTGCAAAGCCAGCTTCAGACAAAGACTTTCAATTCATCCGCCAGCACAACACGTGACTGGAACGCCGCAGACCCAGGCACGAGGAGACAACCAACGAACGAACCCCTTTGACGCTGACCAAAGGAATTCCCAATAGGAACGCAAAAGCAAAGACGCAAGTACCTCCAGACTAAAACTCAACTGGTGTATTTATATAACTTTAATAACCTGCCTAAAACGATAGAAGGGTTAAATTAATGTTTGATGGTTCGTTCAGGTCATGTCTAAGTGCATATGGAATCGTGAGATTTAATCCTTTCACTCTTAAACCCACTCTTTCCTCACTCTCTTCCTTTCTGCAACTCGTATGAATGTGTGTGTGTGTGTGTGTGTGTTTGTGTTAGACATTAGCGGTATGTGTTAGTATATAATCAATAAAGCATTGTTTGTATTTGAAAAGAGATTGCTTGTGTATCTGCTTACAAATTTATTGTCTTGAACTTCGATTTTAAGTTACCTATGCTTTTACCCTTAATTTATTTCTTAATTTATTGTTAGCTGGGGATTATTCTTTCTTGGCCAGGAAGATATTATATTTCCTAGAGTTAATAATTGGTTATGCTTTCTGTTCGTAGGATGAACTGATAAAATGATCATACTATTGATTCTGCTACAGTAAATTATGAAAATAATTAAATTATTAATTATTGTTCATAATTCGTTATGAATAATAATTAATTATATTTATACGTGGGCGTATAAACGCTACAGTGGACAGGGCTTCGAGCGGCTAGCTGAAGAATTGATCAATGTTGGTGCTACATATTGTCATTTATCGGCCCAGTCCATTCTGCCTCACCATAGCACCGTTTCTAAGGCTTACATAGAACAAGCAGATGAGAGGAGGGAAGTTCTGGCACATATGCTCAAAGATGCTCTGCTGATCGATTGCTCCTGTCTGCCTCTCTGCCTGCTGTGAGTTTGATTGCTTCGGTGCTGTAAGCTCCGTCTTAGCCTCATATTTCTTTGTTTTGAACCATCATTTAATACAATTTGTAGTTGTTTATACTAAAAACAGCTTACTGCTTACCCAACATCGCTAGCTTCCGTTAATACTAGCACAACACGCTAGTAATTCGCTACTGCTAGCCTGTTAACGCGCCACCCGTGCGCTCAGCTATTTTTTTTTTCTCGTGCGCGCCCGCGCCTTTGAGTTAATAAAAAGCTCAGGTGAGTAAAAATCAGTCAACAAACACGGTGAGTAATGTCTTGTCCTGTTATTGTCACCTGCACTTCATGTCACATGTTTAGCATAGCCTTCTCTGTTGGCAATATAGGATTTATATGTGATAAATGCAAGGAGTCAGTTAGGCTGACAGAGAAGATTTCAGAATTAGAGACACGCATCCAAACTTTAATTGAGGATAGTAAGAGTGCTAGAGCTTTAGATACTATTTTGGATGCGCCTAGCGTGAACTCTTTACATGGTGCGGTTCCAGCTGAAGTAGTGCCTGAGCAGCCAGGCAAATGGGTGACAGTGAGGGATCGCTCTAGTCGCGGATCAAAAAACCACTCTTCCGTTCCGATTACCATAACAAATCGATTTGCCCCGCTCAGTGAAACACCCACTGAGAATTCTGTTGATTGTGCCCTAGTAATTGGTGATTCGATCACACAGAACGTGAAAATAGAAACACCAGGGACCATAGTCACATGTTTGCCGGGAGCCAGAGCGCCTGACATCAAAGCAAATTTAAAAGTGCTGGCTAATGCTAATCGTAAATTCTCTAAGATTATTATTCATGTCGGCACTAATGATGTTCGACTCCGCCAGTCGGAGATCACCAAAATTAATATTAAAGAGGTGTGTGAACTCGCAAGTACGATGTCAGGCACGGTAATTTGCTCTGGTCCCCTTCCTGTTCGCAGGAGTGATGAGATAGTTAGTAGATTGTGTTCACTGAATCGGCCTGAATCTGCTAGCGGCCTCGCGTCACCAAGGTCAGATAAATCCCATCACATAGAGCCTCTCTTTCACCTAGCTATCATCATATAGAGACTGTGTCTGTTCCCCGAATTTGGAAATCCAAAAAACTTTTAAACCCATCTAAGGTTAAAATTTTTATTGATGTTCAACATATAAAAAACAGCTATAATACAGATGAGCAAATGCTAAAGCTTGGGTTACTGAATATTCGATCGCTTACTTCAAAAGCACTCATTGTTAATGATATGATTTCAGATAATAACCTAGATGTGCTGTGTTTGACAGAAACCTGGCTAAAACCAAACGATTACATTACTTTAAATGAGTCCACCCCGCAAGATTACTGTTATAAACATGAGCCTCGTCTGAAACGCAAAGGGGGAGGTGTTGCTGTAATTTATATTAATATTTTCAAAACCACTAAGAAATCAAGTTTTAAATATAATTCTTTTGAAGTTTTTGTGTTTAATGTAAAAATATATAGTATAAATGATAAATCACGTTTGAGATTTGTGCTGGCTACTGTATACAGGCCACCAGGGCTTACAGACTTTATCAAAGAATTTTCGGACTTTCTATCAGAGTTAGTATTGGCTGCAGATAAAGTACTAATTGTTGGTGATTTTCAGTGTTGTGCAAGTTACTTTCAAACTGTTATACATTACTTGTTACTGTTATTTAAAAGTAATTATTTACCTTACAATATTACTGTCTCAGAATTGTAATGCGTTACACTCCTGTATTACTTTTGAGTTACTTTCACCAAAAAAACTACAGAAGTAGAACTTAACATTCTAAAATGACTAGGGCTGTAAAGATATGCGATATGAAACCGCGACACTCACATCCACGAACCTGTGTTGCGGTGCGCGGTGTGAGAAGGCAGAATCACGACACACCCCTTCCAACTCCCAGAGTTATCCTTCCCATCCAGATCTAAAGCTAATAATAACATCGCTGCGAGATCTAGAGGAAACATTAAACTATTCCGTTACTAACCGTAGATCTTTATTAGATCAAATCTGGGGGTCACATGCGTGCCGAACCGCGGGTCACATGCACACTGCGATCCGCTCCGCCCCCAGTAGCGGCTGCCATTTCCTATCCCAAGTATTTTTTTTTTTTATTGTTTTACCTTTGAATTATTATTTCGACATTATGAATAAAATTGCTGCCCTCAAATGTTAATCTGGAGCCTAGCAAACTTAAATAAAACTGAAATAAAATAAACCTTTGTTTATAACTACTACAATATTACATCATATTTTCATGAGGAGCTGTTTTTGTTTTATATGCTGCCGAGAAGTTAGGAAGTAGAGCTGGGTCCCGAAACGGCCCCGGTGTGGAACCGGACCGAATCAAAGCACAGATTTCGGTGGCAGCTAAACGCCTCAGCGGTTGGATGACCTGTCCTCTGGTTCTCCGACACGGACGCTAGCACCATCACCGCATGTGATCGCTAGTTAACCCTGAACCCTTCTCAGCGCTGCCATACATCACAACCAGTGTTGTGCAAGTTACTTTCAAACTGTAATACATTATACATTACTTGTTACTGTTATTTAAAAGTAATTCATTACCTTACAATATTACTGTCTCAGAATTGTAATGCGTTACATTACTCCTGTTTTACTTTTGAGTTACTTTCACCAAAATAACTACAGAAGTAGAACTTAACATTCTAAAATCACTAGGGCTGTAAAGATATCCACGAGCCTGTGTCACTGTGCGCGGTGTGAGAAGGCAGAATCACGACACACCCCTTCCAACTCCCAGAGTTATCCTTCCCGTCCAGATCCAAAGCTACCACATCCTTAAATTGCTATTAGTATTATTTGAAATTAACATAATAAAATACATACCCACACCAAAAAACTAGTTGAGGATAAATTCTTTAAAATTAGACAATTCCAGCGTTATGGACGTGACATTTGCAGTAAAAACTTGAAATATAAATTCTCAGAAAATGCATTTAATACCAATATATTGAAACGTCTATTTATATATCCATATAGGCTACTCCCTTAATAAAGGAGTCCAGACATTAGCAAAATATCAGTCTACACTCATGCATTTTATATTTAATATGAGGGAAATAGACATGCATGCATGCGTGACACAAAAAATCTTTAACTTTTAGGTAGCAAATGATTTTTTTAGTAATTCTGTGAATTATAAGCAAACCAAAAGTAGGCCTAATAGCCTACTATCCACCGGATGAAGAGGGGTTGGCTCTCCACAGAACATAATCTATTCATTTTATTTTATTTTTCGTGTTCACATTTATGAGGAAAAAACAATGTTATGGACGTGTCAGTTCTCCGTTACGGACATGACCGCTTTGAAAGCGGCACAAAAAGACTGCTTTAAAGCTTTCACAAAGACCTCAAACAGAAAGCAAAAAACCATTATTTTAAGTGAATTTCGTTTTGTATTAATTGTATCTTAATTTTAATCAATGCTTCATAAACCAATTGCCTGGATTTAAAAAAAATAAGAAGTAAATATAGTAGACATAATAGCCTATTATAACCGAAACTCAGCGCCTACTTGCCTCACAGTCAGACATGTCTACTTTTAAACAAAACAATTCAAAACGAAAGAAAACATACTGCTCTCTGGTTAGAAAGAAAACACAGAACAAACAGAGTAATGCGCATACGTCCATCCCTCGAAAGTAGGCTACAGTCTTCTTACCATATCTCCTATTAGCCGCTTTTCCACTGGCCAGCGCACAGGGACCGAACTCATTTGCATTCGTTAATGTCTCGCAGTCTGGCTGGCTGTGTTTTTTCCCCCAGGTTTTTTGTTTTTTTGAACAATTAAATTTTGGGCTAAAAGTGTGTTGTAACGCAAGCGTTACTGGACATGTACCGAGTAAAATATTACTGAAAATTGATTAGTAATGCCTTACACTACTGCGTTACAACAAAAAGTAATGTTACTGTAATACATTACTTTTGTAACGCGTTACTCCCAACACTGGTGATTTTAATATACACATCGATAATGAAAAAGATGCATTGGGAATGGCATTTAAAGACATTATAAACTCAATTGGAGTTAGACAACACGTCTCAGTGTAGTGGTTGTTCCTCTGCGTTGTGTTATTTTTCTTGTTAAATGTTTTGAATAAAAGAATTGTCCCACACAAAGCTGGTCGTGCAAAAGATGATTTAATTATGCCTCTTCTCAAGAGACATTGAAGGAAAGAGAAACACACACTTCACCACACACATACACAATATATGTAATAATAGCAATAGTATAAATAATAATACTAATAATAATACTAATGTCATTGTATGCAAATAATTCAAAATAGCATTACAGTGTTTCTTAGATCCCAATTAACCACTGTTAATCCACCCCCACTGTTTTACACCAGATTCGGCATTACATATGCCTACAAAGTCTTACCAAATTAGCGATGTCAATTTTTCTGAAATCATATTAGATTCGCTCAGTTCTTAACTATCTCTTTCGAGATTAAGATAACCCAGGGGTAACTAATCCCCAAATTACCCATAGAAAACCATGCCTTATACACAGTTCTACTCATGACACCAACAATGTACCTCTAAATGTACATTACTCACAAAACATGTAATTACAGAAACAAGGCAAAAAAATAAAAATAAACCTCTTTTAAACTCATTCCACTAGACCCTTTTTTTCTTCTTAATGTAACCATTCAAATGTCATTAATTGCATGTACTCTTTGTGTAGACATTGTCTGTATAAGCCTGTTAACTGGCTTAATGAGTCTCCCAAATCTTGACATATAACCCTCTTGTAGACCAGGGACTCTTACATTTTGCTGATTTTGTACACTTGACGTTGAAACATGAGTTTCTGCAACAGTTGAAGTACACTCGTCAACTTCAGAAGCACATTTGTCACTTAGAACTGCTGATACAGAAAAATCATCAGACAACAAAGAACATACAGACAAAGTAGAGGCGGGAATGTAGTTCACATTTGTCTTACACTCAGGTACACTGTCCAACCCAGTGTCACATTCCACAGCAGTGTCACCAAATGCATCACTCATACCCCTTTTCCACCAACAAAAACCAGGTGCTGGTTCGGAGCTAGAGCTAGTGCCGGTTCGGAGTTAGTTCGACTGACGAGCCTCCAAAGAACCGGTTTGCGTTTCCACAGGCTAAAAGAGCCAGCGCAGAGCCAGGTCTTACGTCACAGCTACGTCTCATCTTTCCCAGCAACGATAGCGCGGTGATATAATAATATAAATAATATAATAATAATATAAATAATCTCTTTGTATTTTCTGCAAAACCGGTTTCGTCCGCGAAGCCCCGTCTAACTTACTCTGGACTTCTGAAGAGGACCAAAGTGCAAGAAAGCAGCTTGTTTCGTCGTCTGACCACTGCTGTTTTTGTTTAATCGCGTCCATCGTGTTTAGCTGCTGTTAGATCGATTAGTTGCTATTTGAAAATGGCGGTCACAAGTTTCTCTTCAGTCTTGTTGGCCACGGTAACCCCGCCCCCAGCCTCTGACGCAAGCGGTTCTTTCTTGGCTCCGTTCTAGACCCTGCAATGATTTGGTGCTACTTAAGAACCAGTTTTACTGGTTCAGAGCTGGTGCTTTGGCGGTGGAAAAACAAAGAACCGATTTGAAACTAGGCTCTGGCTCCAAACCAGCACCAGCTCTGCCTTGGTGGAAAAGGGGTATCTGATCATCATTAGAGCACTCCACAGACTTTATTTTGGTCACATCTGTGTCAGCATTAAGATCGAACACCCAGCGAGAGGTCCGATCACCCAGCGAGAGGTCCGATCATCACTCTGAGTTTGATCATCTCCATCACATGAGACACAGACAGTGGAATCCACAACATCGTCAACACCATCACTACCATCATTCCAAGCTGGCACCGGCAGGAAATTGACAGGCATCAATAGATTACGATGTACCGTCTTGGTATGACCCGTCCCAGGATTCCTTATCTGGTAAGTGTTCAGATCACCCCTTTTTCCCACAACAACATACACCACCTTTTCCCATCTGTCCGCTAA
The DNA here is from genome assembly GCF_963993115.1 of Abramis brama. Lineage (NCBI taxonomy): Eukaryota > Metazoa > Chordata > Actinopteri > Cypriniformes > Leuciscidae > Abramis > Abramis brama. The sequence continues at coordinate 3,946,738 of NC_139966.1, forward strand.
CTTCTTTTTACCACGTTCACCCTTATTCGCCAGGAGTACTCTGTCACCCAACTCAAGAGAATGACCTTTACCCTTACGATCATAATACTCCGCTTGTTTTGCTTGTTGCTTTTTAGCATGCTCTTGAGCAATTACCATTGCTTCCCTTAAGTCTTTCTCAAGAGACTGAACATACTTGTGAACATTAACAGTATCACTATGCAACATGACATTTTCAAACAGAACATCCACTTTCGGCCGAACATCAAGAGAAATGGTGGAAACCCAGTGGTCTCGTGTCTCGTACAATTGTACGTGAAAGTAAGAGTGTTCAACATCTGCAACCACTTGACTTTAGATCTCGGAGGCAGCGAACGAATCATATCCCCTAGAGTACGATTAAATCTCTCTGTTTGTCCGTTACCCATGGGATGATATGGGGTTGTGTGCGATTTTCCCACACCCGACAATCTCAACAGTTCGACCATTAGTGAGCTCTCAAAGTTCGCACCCCTGTCGGAATGTATTCGACCCGGAAACCCATAAATACAGAAAAACTTGTTCCACAAGACATGCAACAGCTTCTGCAGTCTGGTTCGGACACACATAAGCACAAGCGAGCTTTGTGAAATGGTCAGTGACCACTAACACATCAATCGTCTTGTTGTTAGAATCTTCCGCTGACCAAAAGTCAATACACACCATTTCAAGAGGGGCACTCGTGTGAATTGACACGAGTGGAGCCCTTGCCTCTGGCTCAGACCTTTTACTTAAAATACACCTCTTACACTCATTAACGTATGTCTTTATGTCCTCTTCCATAGACTCCCAGAAGAACCGTTGCCTAGCCAACCATAGCGTGCGATGCTGACCCTGATGACCAGCGTTATCATGCACCCCCTTCAGAACAGTACCTCGAAGAGCCATCAGCTCCACAAACTGGTAAGTCTTTTTCTTAGACACTGGATTCTTAGAAACTCTGTACAAAACACCCAACCTTAAGGTAAGTTTACCCCATTAGCGCAGTATCTTCACAGTTCTTTTAGACTCAAACACTTTTTCTCTGCGAGACGGACGTCTTTCTCTCTCCACAAAGAACTTTACTCTGTCAATCGCAGGATCCTGACTCTGTTTCACCAACAATTCATCATGGGTAAGACTAGGGAGCTCACTCTGCTCTACATCCCCCAAACTCTCTAAATGCTGCACAAACGACATACTTCTAATGGCTGCACCATGCTCCCAGTCACAGTGAGAATGAAGAACAGCTGACAAATGTTGGTGAGAGACTTTTCCAGTTAGGTGAGTGGACCTTACATTCACATTTCCACCTACATCTGTAGACTCCAACAGGCCCTCTACCTCTTCGCCATTCAGACGCTCACACGAAAAATGGAACATGTCTTGCACCCGCTCAACAGCGACAGACTCAGCCTCATGCAACAAAATATCATAAGGTGTCCTTGTCAATCTGTGCAAAATTCTCGAAGTCACAAACGGTACCCTGCTTAATGCATCTGCCACAACATTTTTCGGTCCAGGGATATACTGAATGTCAAAATCAAAAGGCGCAAGCTTCGCTACCCACCGTTGTTCACACGCATCCAACTTGGGCTTTGTGAGGATGTACTTAAGCGGGTTATTATCAGTCCACACAGTAAGCCAGTGTCCCCGCAACCAATGGCTGAATTTATCACAAATAGCCCACTTCATTGACAAAAACTCAAGTCTATGTGCTGGATACTTTGACTGCGCATGATTCAATGATTTCGACGCGAAAGCAATAGGCCTTGCCACAGCACATCCCTCCTGAACCTGCGACAAAACAGCTCCTAACCCACTAGTGGAGGCATCCACCGACAACAGAAACGGCTTAGAAAAATCTGGGTGCGCAAGCAAAACCTGACTCACCAAAGCAGACTTCAAACTCTCCAGAGCTGCTCTGCACTCATCAGTCCTATCCGCTGGAGAAAGTGTACGACTTTTTTTCAATCCTTTCACACCTCTTCCCTTTCTGGGTCTTTTTTGTCCTGTCAAAAGCTGAAACAAGGGTTTAGCCACCATGGAACAATTTTCTATGAAATGCTGGTAGTACACCACCATACCTAAGAAGGACCTGATTTTACTTGCTGATGGTGTAACCAATCACTCTCCATCAAATCTTTTTCAGATATACTCACAATGGCCTCAATTTTTGCTGGATCACTGGCCACCCCCTTTTCAGACACAATATGACCCAAGAATTTTACAGACTTCCTCAAAAACCTACACTTCGAAGGAGACAATTTCAAATTGTGGTCTTTTAGACGCCGAAACACCATCTCAAGCCTTTCCAAACTCTCTTCCTCTGACTTCCCGAAAACCAATAAATCATCTAAATAACAAAGAAGGCTCAAAAAGTTCTGTGCTCCCTACGGACAGCACCGACCCTGGGGGCAAACGACCCCAAACAAGGTGTTCACTCCTCGGCTGGAGTGTCACAGCTGACCTCAGTCTCAAAGTACCCACCTTGTCGGGAATCGAATCACCCCTCCATCTCTCTATACATGAAAGCATGTGCAAAAATTGGCTATTTTCTGATTGTATAGCTGTGTCTGGTCTATTTACCACCCTCCAAAACTGCTCTGTATGCTTCATCTGACTTATTAGAGGCTTCAAGACATTGGTGCCGAGTATAATTGGGTCTTTTTGACCCCTCACAATCAGAACCGGTACATTGAAATTGACCCCATAAACTTCAAGCTTCAGATTGCATACACCATCCGGACTAGTTTGTTTTCCACCGCAACCCACCAGGACAATATCAGAAGAACTCAGGATATTATGGTCCAGCACCCCAGCGTCTCTGAGTTGAGGAACTACATCCGCGCTCAGAGTAGTCGCCATGGAGCCACTGTCCAACATCCCCTGAAGCTCAACTCTGTCCTGCAATAACACACTTGCATAAAACAAACTGCTACTTTGATCAACTTGCATGCTGTTCTGAAAAATCACTGTTTTTGTTTTGTCAATGCTTTCACGGTAAAAGGAATAAACAGACTCAAGATCAGTCTCAGAGGAATTACTACACAGCCCCACCTCGTCCTCTGCCCGAAGGGAGCGGTCTAGTTTCCCTGAGACGTGACCTTGTCTTGCTGACCGGAGCCCACCCTGGACATAGTTCTGTGACTGTCACAGTAGTAGCTTGCGTGTCCAGCTGCAAAACACTTGAAACACAAGTTATACATTTTGCAATGAGCAGTCGTGCTATGTTCATTGCTGTGACACACTCTACATTCTCGAATCTTATTGCCCGTACGTTTAGGCCAGGGACCCTGCACAGACTGAGAGTTGCACACTAATGCTTTTTCCAGCAAAGACAAGACTTTGTCTAATGCATTCTCGTCAGTTACACCCGCACTCTGTTCAGACTTAGAAGGTGAGATAGACACATCAACATCTGGTTCTGAGACAACCGTGGTGAATTGTTTGACCGCTTGATTTGTCAACTTCCTCTCTCTTAACAACTCGTCAAGCTGCTCTTGCACCTCAGATGCGTTCCATGACTGTACAGGTTTACTCTTGAAAACAAAAGCTAACTCTTTGTCAGGGCAGTTACGAATGAACATAACTGCTACCTCTTTGCTCCTGTTATCCAAAGTCCTACCTTTCCATCTTAAACTTTGCTCAGCTACATCCGCAGCCTTGTTTAATCGTATCCAAAAATCCCAAGCACCCTCTCTGGGATATGGCCTCACAGAATAGAAGTCAGCCAACGGAATACCCGAATATGCATTAAACTGCTCTGGTCCCCGAAGTGCTGCTTCAAAACAGAAAATACAGAGTCAACAGTAGGAGCCGTTGAACCATTGCGCAGCCATACTCTCAGTACATCTCTGGCCCGCCCCATAACTCTGTTCATTATCTCATCAACCATTTCAGAATTCTTCACCTCAAGTTTGTTCAAATATACCCTCATCATATCTTCCCATTCCATGATGGAGTATTTGTCCGAACTATCTCCTCTAAAATGTGGTGCCACCTCAGCTTTCAGGATCAAGTTCATTTTTGAAGCATCAATGACTGTACTATTCGACTGATCAGTCACATGGTCACTGGAACCTTCTTGGAACCTCTTAGCAGATGGATAATTAGGAAATTCAGACCTCATCATACTTTCTCTAATGGATTGCCCAATCTCACTGCCAATTTGTTTTATGAGGTTACTCATCTGACCAGACATTTCTGACTCCTGTGGAGCGAACTCATAGTTACTGGCTGCAGCGATTGGACTACCCCGCATATCGATTCTTTCATAGGCAGAACCACCAATTGTTCTACCCCGGCCTGTGCTACAGTACTCAGGATCCTCAAACAGCCTAGTTTTGTCAGGCGTATCCAAAAGACTGCCCCGCCCTCTACCAGCCGTAAATGTATTGTCCCACCCCAAATCGCTGCGTCTAGCAGCCATTCCCCTCAGGTGTCAGAATACACTCTCAAAACACACAAATATTAACCAAAGAAATCAATGGTAATGAACCAGTTTTAACTCAGAAAAAAAATTCAATTGTCCTTAGAAAATGAAGAAAAAAAAAGAGAGAGAAAAAAAAAATCACTTGTCTAACAGTCCTCCAATCAAAGAACCAGTCAATCGATGATGCAAAGTACCTTCATCCGAACAGTTCAGGCAAAAAAAATAAAAATAAGTCGGTTACACTCTTCAACGATCCAGCACGCTGCTTGCTTGATCCAGCTTAGTCACAACTCACCAGACCAACAGTCTGAAAATGCGATTTCAACGCCGAGTTCACGTGACACAGTTCATCAGCAGTCTCCTCCTAGACACAGCACAAACCGTCTAACATCCGGACGCCACCGAAGAAACAGCAACAGCAACTGAAGACCTGTCTCTCCACCAGCACCCCACAGCTCCAGTCAAACTCGACGTCAGCAATCCCAGCGGTCGACAACAATCAACCAATCGATGGGTCATGGCACCAGTTTTGTAGCGGTTGTTCCTCTGCGTTGTGTTATTTTTCTTGTTAAATGTTTTGAATAAAAGAATTGTCCCACACAAAGCTGGTCGTGCAAAAGATGATTTAATTATGCCTCTTCTCAAGAGACATTGAAGGAAAGAGAAACACACACTTCACCACACACATACACAATATATGTAATAATAGCAATAGTATAAATAATAATACTAATAATAATACTAATGTCATTGTAATGCTATTTTGAATTATTTGCATAGTGTTTCTTAGATCCCAATTAACATACCTGTTTGATAAAAACACATAAACTGTCTGGCACTGTTAAACCGCAGCTCTTTTAACGTTACCTGTTAAGCACAAAATACATGTTTAAATGCATCAGTAAGTCAACTACAGAAACCAGTAAATGCAATATACAATATATATTAATAAACTAGAGTATATATTTAGTATGCGTGCCAAATATACACATCTATATCTATTTTAATCAAGACGTTAGCCGCTTAGCCACTAACACATCTCTCACTTGTGACGCACACACCGAGCCGCCATTTCACGCAACGCACTATTCACTCATTAACAGCGCAAAAATAAACTTAAAGCAGCACTCAGTAGCTTCGGGATTTCTTCGCTGTATTCTCGCTTTTTGCTCGCAGGTTTCTCTCTAGAGCTCCCCCCACAGCTTCGGAATAGATATTTGACAACACTGTTGTAAAAACTCTTTGGTGATTCTCAGACACCAGAGGCTAGCAGATCAACGACATCAAAGCAGATGGGACATTCTTTAAAACGTCTTCTTCCTTTGGGTTCGGACAGCGTGAGGGAGCGCAATAATGACAGTATTTGAGCAGATTTCTTTTGGCCGTAAAGCAATTGTTTACATCGCGAGACCTGATATCACGCGATACTTCCTGCCGCGGCTGCCGGCGGCCTGCCGTCTCAAAGTTGCAAGTGCGAATTTTCCGCTCACGGGCACCAGGGGGGTGCGAAACGACCACCATTCAACCCGAAATAAGTAATATAACCATTCCAATGACTCCGAAGCTGTTCAGTTAAGGTAAAAAAGTTACTTAGTTCACCTTTAATTTAACAAGTTAATGACTCGAACTAGTAGTCAAAGATAACATCTCAATGAACACTCTTGCACAATTGATTATTTAAACCTGACATGAACACTTATAACTTAATTTAACATCAAGTGCACGGAGCTCATGAAATCGTACCTCTTCTCAAGAGACATTGAAGGAAAGAGGACAAACCTCCGATTGCACTGCTGTTTGAACCTCACTCCTACGCATGACGTCAGCCGACGTGCATACTGTGATGATTACGTTTAGTAAGAGCACACAAACTTCTTTCAAAATAAAAGACCCCAAAACAAATAATAAAAATAAATAAAAATATAAATAAAATTGTTTATAATCTGGTGTAACAACATATCCCTGCTACATCAGGACCTACTCATTCTCGTAATCATACTCTAGATCTAATATTATCACATGGAATAGATGTTGATGCCGTTGAAATTCTGCAGCAGAGCGATGACATCTCAGATCATTATCTAGTCTCGTGTAAACTTCATTTAGCCAAGGCTGCAAAGCCGACTCCGTGTTTCAAATATGTGAGACCTATCACTTCTGCCACTAAAGATTGCTTTATTAATAATCTTCCTGATCAGTTTCATCATCTTAGCATCCCGGATAGCTTAGAAGAACTCGATATTGCAACAGAAACTTTTAACTCTCTCTTTTCCAGCACTTTAGACACAGTTGCTCCTTTGCGCTTAAAGAAGGTTAAAGAAAATAGTCCAACGCCGTGGTACAACGAGCACACTCGGGCCCTTAAGAGAGCAGCCAGAGAAATGGAGCGCAACTGGAAGAAAACAAAACTAGAGGTATTTCGCATTTCATGGAAAGAGAGCTCGATTATTTACAGAGAGGCTTTAACCCTCTGAGGTCGGCAAACGCGCCGGCGCGTTTTGCTGGATTTTCTTCACATTGTACCACTATAAACTTAAATTACTCCGTCATTTATGGTCATACAGAAAAAAGAAACATAAAAAAGGAATCTGTGATATTTCTACTTTTGTATGTGTCCACTTACAATCAAATCAAAACATTGTGCTTTTGTAAAATAAAGAAAATAAACAGGGTGTGCGTTCTGCCTCTCCGTCGCGGTGAACTTTTTTTTCTTGAGCACGTCTATAAACTGAAACAAAACTCAGCGAATACTTGTCACACATTTATGAGCCATATACCTTTATAAACATTTAAGTGTGTACTTTTAAATGATCGGATTCAAACTGAAAACAAATATTCTCTGTTTAAGTAATTTGTATAAAACCAACCAGATGTCCAGCTTCTCAAACGCTTCCTAATTTATTTTTAATTTGACCACGCCTACTCGCGCAAAAGATATTCACATGCAAATCTCCACATGAACGCGATCGCCTTCATTACCTCAAAAACAAAACACCAAAACACTTCACAAGTCTCTGCTTTTCGTCGAGTTTGAAAGAAGCGCCGTGAGCTTACATTGGAATTACCTCAGAAGAAGAAGAACGCGATTTGAAGACAAGAAAGATACAGGTTAGAAATTCTTACATATTAGTTTGTTATTGTTGCATAATTTTCACATTGCAGTTGAACTGTTGCTAGATATATGGTGAATATTATAATATTTAGACCCGTGTTTACTGTTACTGTGTTTGTGGATATCTGCTCAAACATAGATATGTATATGGTAACCGTAATGTTTTATATTTGAGCGCGATCGCGTTTGAATGTATCATATTTTGGATCGCAAACATTAGGCTTCATGTTTTTACTATTATGTCATTTCATATCATCATAACGAATGGAATCATTTGAAGTAACATGATAATCAATATATTTTTCTCTAGCTTAGTTGTTACTGAAATATTTTGGAAGATTTATAGGCTGATATGTTATTGTTATTATTATTTTTATCCAGCACTGCGCATAGCCTATGCCTACAAGGCACAAGAAACCTGGTGTTCATTACATATATATATATATATATATATATATATATATATATATATATATAATGTTGGAAACATTTGTGTGTGTGTGTGTGTGTGTGTGTGTGTGTGTATTCTGTGAATTTTAAAAAGCAATTTTAACCAGAAAAATCTCAAATTTATTCCCAAAATCGTGCAGGCCTTTCTCTTGATATCAGTATGCTCACTTTTTTTTTCTTTCAGGGCCCAGATGCCACTGAGTCCTGCTGACTTCAACATTCACACAAGTCTCTGTACATGAACATGGTAAAGTGAAAATCACCTTGGAAATGAAAGGTATGTACAATGTTTTTAGGAATGACACAAATGTCTCTTTCTTTGGATCATTGTTTTCAATAAGTGTATCTTTGGATTATGTTGTGTTGTAAATAAATCCAAACAATCTAAAAGCTATTATTTTTTTTTAAATCTCCTCATTCTTTGTGCAAGGCTGCTCAGAATGATAGGGCCTGATAAGCTCCTAATAGGGCCATTAGGGAGTGTCTTTGTCTTTCTCAGGTGTGAATTTCTTACATATTAATGAGGTGATCCTCCCCTTCGCATAAAGCTTTTTCACACAAAACACGTCGTAAAATTTTTAAATCAATATATTGTCTTCTCTGAATGAGCAGTCAGGGTGATTTTCACATAGTTTTAGAGCAAATATTCTAGGCTACGTCATACAATTTTCAAAAGCCTTGTGAAGAAATAATCAGTATGGGTTTCATGACCTTATTTCAGTGAGATTTTTTTTTTGTATTTTCACAAACCACGCATAAATGTCATTATCTAAAAACTACAAACTTTTACACACATGCTGCTGATATATTATTGTAGCAGAGTTTGTGCTGAATACAGTGTAATTAGACTTTAGCCATGAAAATGTCACAAGTAACAGAAATAACCACAAATGTCAGAGCATGTCAGAACACCTCCAGGGCCCAGAAAACAGCTCAGACCTCAGAGGGTTAAAAGCTGCTAGATCTGCTTATTTTTCAACCCTATTAGAAGAAAATAAACATAATCCTAGGTATTTATTTGAAACAGTGGCTAAACTAACGAAAAAGAAAGCTTCAAACACAGAAGTTTCAAAGCAGCACAGCAGTAATGACTTTATGAACTTTTTCACTTATAAGATTGATAATAGCAGGGACAAAATTATAACTATGCAACCGTCTACTACAGTATCGCATCAGGCAGTGCATTGTAGTCTCCCTGAGGAAAAATTTGATTCATTCGTTGCTATAGGAGAGGAAGAATTTACTAAACTCATTAAATCATCTAAATCGACAACATGTATGTTAGACCCTATTCCGACTAAGCTACTGAAAGAAATGCTTCCAGAGGTCATAGATCCTCTTCTTAATATCATTAATTCGTCTTTGTCTCTAGGATACGTACCAAAAAACTTTAAGCTGGCTATGATTAAACCGCTTGTTAAAAAAACGCAACTTGATCCTACAGAATTAGTCAATTACAGGCGATCTCGAATCTACCTTTTCTGTCAAAGATATTAGAAAAGGCAGTATCCTCACAACTGTGTTCCTTTTTAGAAAGAAATGATATCTGGAGGATTTCCAGTCCGGATTTAGACCGTACCATAGTACCGAGACAGCTCTCATTAGAGTCACAAATGATTTGCTCTTATCATCCGACTGTGGTTGTATCTCTCTATTAGTGTTACTCGATCTTCGTGCTGTGTTTGAAACCATTGACCACAACATTCTTTTAAATAGACTAGAAAACTATGTTGGCATTAGTGGAATTGCACTAGCATGGTTTAAATCATACTTATCTGACCGTTATAGGGATGCTCATTTCGATTAATTTTCCCAACCGACAACCGCCGCTCGTTAATCGATTATTAACCGTTAACTGATAAGAAAGATTATAATATTGAATTGCCATTAAATACAAATAAAATTGACGCGTATCTGTGACCCTTTAAAAAAAATACAAACACATTTTTTTTTAATCGAAGGGTTTATTTTAACGTGCAAAGTGCAAACAGCAGCATACAGAACAGATCAACAACAGAACCTGGATTCAGTTAAAATTTTCACGCACCTGCAGCATTTCTGACAGTGAGAGAAAAACAGAATAAAATAATACAAATAAAAAACTAAATAGGCCTACACTAAATATATTTTTTAAACTTAAATAATTAACAAATTAAGATGACAAAAAGAAAACACTGAATCCGTTTGAACGAAGCTTTCAAAAACCGGCAATTTTTTTTCCGTTAGACTAAGGCCCTGTTTACACGAGAACGCTTGCGGGTGAAAACGTAAAAATATTTTATCTGATGTGCCTTTCGTTTAGACGGCGACGGCGTTTTGGGGGCTTAAAAATGCAAAAAAAGTGAAACCACTCACCAGAGTGGTAATATTAAAAACGCTCCACCGTCGCGTTCCCGTCTAAAGGGTAAAAACATAGGGTAAAAACGCAAAGTCTGCTAGACAGTGAAGGCGCCGATCACCGGTCCATTGTCACTAGCCGCCTGGAGTGCATACTACATCGAATTTCACACACTTTTGCGTCACCATATGCACGCAGATTTCCCCCCCATAACGCTCGTCTAAACGCAGAATAAAAAAGTGATAACGCAATGCCACTTTTGCGTTTTCTATTCAGATCGTTCCAGTGTAAACATAGCCTGAACATAGGTACTGAAACATAAACATAGATTTGTCGTTAAATAAAAATAGCAGCAAAAAATAAAATAAAAAAACTTTAAAAAAAAACATTTTAAACCGTTTAACTGATAGTATTAATCGGTCAAAATGTTTACTTTCGGTTAACGGTTAAACGATCAATATGAGCATCCCTAGACCGTTATCAATTTGTAGCAGTAAATGAAGAGATGTCTCATCGATCACAAGTTCAGTATGGTGTACCACAAGGCTCAGTACTAGGACCGCTGCTGTTCACTCTGTACATGCTACCATTAGGAGATATCATTAGGAAACATGGAATTAGCTTCCACTGTTATGCCGATGATACAATTTTAAAATATTGCTGATTACTTACAAAGCACTAAATGGTTTAGCTCCGCAGTACTTGAGTGAGCTCTTAACGCATTATAGTCCTTCACGTCTATTGCGATCTCAAAATTCCGGCCAGTTGATAATACCTAGAATATCAAAATCGACTGCTGGCGGTAGATCCTTTTCCTATTTAGCACCAAAACTTTGGAACAATCTTCCTAACATTGTCCGGGAAGCAGACACACTCTGTCAGTTCAAAGCCAGATTAAAGACACATCTCTTTGACATAGCATTCACATAATACATTATAGACTTCTATAATTCAATGTTAGGCTGCATAGATTAGGTCAGCTGGAACCGGGAACACTTCCCATAAATCCTGATGTACTCGTTACATCATGAGAAGAATGGCATCTATGCTAATTTTAGTGTCTTTGTTTATCCCGAGGTCTTCCCGCAGCCTGCCGGATCCAGGCCGTATCCAGATCTGACAAAGGACCTTCGCCTGGACCCGATGACAATGCAGTGCTGAAGTGCCAACTAGTCTCTCCCTATGGAGGATCCCTTTACCACTCTACAGATAAAGCATCATCGGGAAAACTCAATTTGCGTATCTACCCCGAATTGATAAAATAAAATAAAATTCTTAATCAAACCTATAAGGAAACACCAGTAATTTGTTTAGGCTTGGTTTGTAGGGAATTACAAACCTGCACACATATATTCAAACGCACATAACTATAGAACCAATTCTTAATGCGCATGTGAACGCCATCAGCGTTTCTCACAGGATCACGCTTAAAGTCTGTGTAGAGAGAATGATGTCGTCTTGGCGGCCCCTAATTTAATAACAAATGATCGTTGCGACGGAAGCGAATCAATCAAAACTAACTTTAGCTGGAAAATAACTTTATTAAAGAACCGCTATAAAGCCAAAACAATCTTACCTTAAATTATACATTTATCTCTGTAAAGATGCTTTGAAACAATCTACATTGTTAAAAGCGCTATATAAATGAAGATGACTTGACTTGACTCTGAAGAATGGAGACGTAGCGATGAGCACGGATATGTGGACTGATGACTACAAAAAGATAAGTTACATTGCAATAACGTGCCATTATATCACCGACGACTATAATTTAGTTGGTAAAACTCTCACCACCGCAATGTTTCCCGTGAAAGATGCTAAAACGGGAAAAAATATCAGACGCGAGATAGTGTGCTTGCTGGTCAACAAATTTGGCCTCAACCCTAGCTCCCTCAGCCGAATAGTGTGGGTAACACATGAAGGCAGCGACATAATCAAAGCCCTGGAACCATATAGGAGGCTTTCTTGTCTCGATCACCTAATTAATACTGTCCTTCGCCACGGTCTGCATGCCGACGCACTGTCCGAAAACGCGCCAGATATAGGAGAGACCATATCTGCTGCGAAAGGACTTGTAAGATATTTAAAACAATCTGGCCTGGTTGCGCAATTGTCAAAGACAGTGCTACAGATGGGGGAGACGCGATTCAGCACAGTGTACCTCACACTCAAGTCAGTGCAGGACATATACCAAGAGCTACGGGAGAAGCTGGAGACTTGCGGTGGGGTTGAGCGCATCGAAAATATTGCACCTGACTTATTGAGCTTTCTGGTCACCTTTTTGGAGCCATTCTATAATGCCCAGAGAGAGTTTGAGGGCGACAAATATGCAACCATAAACCTGGTCTGCCTCTGGCTTGAGAGACTGAAGAGACATTGCCAGCCCGACTCTCCCACCGACTCTACACAGCAAGCCTTTGTGCGCCAGAGACAGGCCGAGTTCATAGTGCAAAAAATCAAGGTGAACATGCTGCACAAAGTTGCTCTTTTCCTCTGGCCCAAATTCAACAAATTGAGGAATATGTCTCCTGTAGAGATAGCTGAAGTACATGCCCACGTTCGTGTCACGCCCAAGCCGAAGGTGTGGAGGCACTGCCTGCCAACCGACACCCCCGAACTACCACACCACCTTGAGGAGCTACCCCGTACCAGAAAAAGGCGGACAACAAGAATTCGAAAGTTAACACGTTTATTTATTTGTTTAAAATGAATGTCTCTAAAAACAGTGCGAACTTCCTCCCCCGTGTTTGAGTGACTGTGTGTGGACTCTAGTTCCCTTCCTCCAACGCAGCCAACAGAAAGGTGAGTATAGCCCAGGTGGCTACGTCGCCAGATGGCGAGGGCTTGGTAATAACTCCGTTCTTCGAGTCTACAAGCTGGATGTCAACAGCAGCTGACCACATTCAGTGGCTCAGTGGGAATTCAGCACGAATTCAGTGGCTCTGCGAGGCTTTTCACTGAACTCAGGCAGAGAGAAGGGAGGTGAGTGTACTTCACAGGCTCCGTTCTTCTTCTGCACTAAGACGATCGGGGCTGCCTAGGGGCTACTGCTTTCGCGAACGATACCTCCTTCCAACATCCCCCTCAACAAGGTACGGACTTCCGAGTACAAGGTCGGTGGTACTGGATGATACCGCTCCCGGCTCGGTGCCGTGTTACCCGTGGGGATCTGGTGTCTCACCACGCTAGTACAGCCATAATCTTCTTTGTGGGCAGAAAACACATGCTGCCACCTGCTCAGAAGATCCTGGAGCTGACGCCGCTGGTCCTCCTCTAATCCTTCTCCCCACAAGGACTCTCCTGCTAGATGGTCCGGAACTCTATCCCTACTCAGGCCGGCCCTCTGGTCCTCCTGTGCAATAGCCACCTCTACCACCGTGGCATCCACTCGACTGAAACATACATCTCTGCTCTCTCTCACGTGCTGAGGCCCCACTGGTGTAACTCGGGCCAGTCGTTGATGGCAACAGAGGTTAACTGGATATGGGTTGGTATTTCGCACTCATACGGACACCCACGTAGCTCCTGCTTCCAGTCGGCTGGTACTGAAGCCGTGGGGGTACAGGTTCCACTGGCGGCCATGCAAGCGGGCGAGTCGTGGTCTCGGTATGGTCGGTCTCCTGGGCCAAGGCGTCTCGTCGGAGAGCCTCGAAGTAGGGCTGCACGATTAATCGTATTTTAATCGCGATAACGATATCTGCCTCTCTCGATTAATTTAAAAAATCATCGCGATATTTGCCCGCTCGTTTTTAATCCTGAAAACGCTTTTTTATTAGACATTTGCATTATCTTGCATTGTAAACAAGTCCCCACTAGCGTTGATGTTTGTTGTTGCCAGATCTGAATAGCTTAAATCTTCCAAATTACCCAAAACAGAGCTTTTCTCTTACATTTTATGCCCCGTGTTTTACTTAGTCTGTGCAATCTGGCAACCCTGCGCGAGCGCTCTACACTGCGGAAAAAGCACTGATCTCCACAGCGATATTCTGTTTGCATGAAATTGTTATACAGCCAGTCTGTTTCTTCACAAGCCACTTGTGCTGTTTGTGTGACTAAATCTGTTTCTAAATGAGTTTTACTGTTCTATTTTTTGAAGTTTAAGTTTTCATCTAAGTTTAAGTTTACCAGTTTTCATGATGTCTCGTGAATCAGTTGAAAACGACAGCCACTGCCCGTTTTCAGTGTGTATCAACAAGTAAGGTAGACTATTTTTCTTTGCAGTACGAATTTTCTGAGCGATCTGGATCTGTACTTTGTCTCATTTTCAACCGAAATGTGTCGCTTAGAAGATCTAATGTGAAGATGCATCACAAAGCGCTCATCTAACTTTAAATCATGCCATTTGTATCGACTTGCTGTCTGAGGAAGTTGTAGTTGGTTAAATGAAGTCTGATGGTTTGAAATTAACATCCGCCAAATGCGGCTAAAAATGAACTTTGGCAGGTATCGCTGTCAAATCACTGGCCAATTTGGCATGTTATTATGTTTACTCACTTTGCTGGGGAAATTTGTGTAAACCAAATCTGCTCGGATTTTGCGCAGATACTTGTGCAAAACCGTTAACTGTCTCTTCTCTTTCTCTGTAACGTTAGTTTCTCAAATGAGAATAATTGATTAATAACCGCGATTATAATTTAGAGCAAAATAATCGTGATGATCATTTTAGCCATTATCGTGTAGCCCTACCTCGAAGGACAATGTAGAGTCCTGGCGGAGTTGTAAACGTAGGCTCTGGCGGATTGGTCCATCGTGGAGCTCCAAGAGAAATTGATCCTGCAACAGGGTATCTTCGTCCCCTAGACCATGGTCGCGTTGTTCTTTCAGGCGAGTATACTGTTCTCGGAGTCGAAAGGAGTATGCACAGAGGTTCTGCCGGGGACCTTGCCGGAAGTTGAAAAACTGGGCCCGGAGAGCAGCCACCGGGGTGGCATCACCATACAGTTCAGTCAGGAAGTCGAAGACGGTCTTTGCATTGGCTTGTGCAGCTCTGAGCGTGGCTTGAACCTCCCTCTTGGCCTCCCCCTCAAGGGACCCCAGCACAAATTGCAACTTCTGCTGTTCACTCAGCCCTTGTAAGCCGGCCAAGTATTCAGTCTGGGTTTTCCACTCGTGTAGACTCAGCTCTGATCCGGGCCCTCCGAACCTTTGCGCCCAAGGTGCTCCCATAAAGACCGGCATAACTTGGGGTCTAGCCGCAGGTGCCTCTTCGTCCGCCATCTCCCGGAATACGGGTGCTCAACACAAGGTGGAAATCCTGCCGACTACGCCACTTGTCACACCCAAGCCGAAGGTGTGGAGGCACTGCCTGCCAACCGACACCCCCGAACTACCACACCACCTTGAGGAGCTACCCCGTACCAGAAAAAGGCGGACAACAAGAATTTGAAAGTTAACACGTTTATTTAATTGTTTAAAATAAATGTCTCTAAAAACAGTGCGAACTTCCTCCCTCCTCTTCCCTTCCTCCAACGCAGCCAACAGAAAGGTGAGTATAGCCCAGGTGGCTACGTCGCCAGATGGCGAGGGCTTGGTAATAACTCCGTTCTTCGAGTCTACAAGCTGGATGTCAATAGCAGCTGACCGCATTCAATGGCTCAGTGGGACTTCAACACGAATTCAGTGGCTCTGCGAGGCTTTTCACTGAACTCAGGCAGAGAGAAGGGAGGTGAGTGTACTTCACAGCTTTAGCAGGCTCTTTACTCACAGCTTTAACAGGCTCTTCACTGGACTCAGACAGAGAGAAGGGAGGTAAATATACTTCACAGCTTTAGCAGGCTCTTCACTGGACTCAGACAGAGAGGAGGGTACGTATACCTCACAGCTTTAGCAGGCTCTTCACTGGACTCAGACAGAGAGGAGGGTACCTATACCTCACAGCTTTAGCCGCCTCTTTACTGGACTCAGACAGAGAGAAGGGAGGTGAGTGTACTTCACAGCTTTAGCAGGCTCTTCACTGGACTCAGACAGAGAGGAGGGTGCGTATACCTCACAGCTTTAGCCGCCTCTTTACTGGACTCAGACAGAGAGAAGGGAGGTGAGTGTACTTCACAGCTTTAGCCGGCTCTTCACTGGACTCAGACAGAGAGAAGGGAGGTGTAAAGGATATGCCTTTAGTAAATTAGCTCAAATGATCTACAGGGAATTTTAACAATTAATCATGATTATGATGAATATATTGCATATTACAGTTACATTAAAATTATCGAAGTTGAAAATAGATCATTGTATATGAATAATCAATCACAACGAATTATAATTCCTTATTCATATATCAATAGCCCTATTTCAGATCGATTTTACGAGATAGCCCTTAATGGAAATCAATGTAATTATCAAACAGTCGTTTGTCCAGCAAACGCCTTAAGATTAACTTAACTTCTCACCAAAGTTATCCCGTCTTATGAACTCCAAGAAAGACCAATCTTCTGGCCGCGAACATTAATCCTTCCTGTGTCCATAAAATTATACTACTCAACGTAGTAAATAATAAAAGCTTTCTAGCTGGGATCTTATTTTTCATTGACTTCATAACATGAGCAAACAGACAGAATCAATCAGGATATATGGAATTTAATAATTGAACTAATGAATACAAAGGCTACTACGATTCACACAGAGATATATGTATATACAGTCGAAACAACAAAACGACAAACATTACAGACAAATACAAGACTAAGAAAGAGAGAGAGAGATCGGAACATGAGAGAGATGAGAGAAAGTGAAAGCAAGACAGAGAGAGATCACAGAATGATCGCACAGTAGGGCAAAACTCACGGACAGTTTACCCTTTGAGAGACAGCAAGGAATCAAATCACCTTGAAAAAGGGAATATACTTAAGCAGCATTTAAAAGCTCGATTAAGCTTGATTATACTTGCACATGGTCTGCGGTGTTGCTGAGGCAGGCGCGCACATGGGCCTTTGTTCTCTCATACGTCTTCAGGTGAGCGCGGCAGCGGGATTTTCAAAAGAGTCTTTTCCTTTGAGTTGAAGTTGCTTGCTGCGTTTGCTTCGCTGAGTCCGAATACGAAAATGAAGAAAAGACTTAAAGGAAATCAAAAGAGAAAGCGGAGAATGCTCCCTACAAGGGAGCCATGTATCTTGAAGACCTCTCACGGAAAAGTGCTTACAGAGATTTTCTGAGTCGGTCTTTTATGGAAAATATGGGTTGCCGCCTCTGTTCGCGCAAACAACCAATGAACGTCCAAAGCTCTGGAGCGGGAAAAGTTCCTTTGTCTCTGGGGGGAGACACCCACTCGAGGGAGTTATGGTGTTGTCTTAATACTCTTAGTAAGACGATTCATATAGTAATAATCATATCATTGCAATCTATTATCGAGATTCAACTCCGTTAAGTCTCAAGATTTAAAATGATATAAAACATGTCATATGAAAGATTATAGGAATACACAAAGTTACAAAAGATATGCAGAATTACAAACATTTTAAAGTTCGTTTCATGGCTAGAAATAAGATTTACCCAAAATGTGTTGTATCCTATAGGCTACAAATGGAGATGAAGCTTGAGGAACTAAACACGGTACACACCTGATTTGTCTAAACTTATTACCCAAGTTTACCAGAATACACAAAACTACACCGCATAAAAGAAAAATTATGAGATGGGAAATTACATCCATGTTTATATTTCTTTAGTGGTTATACATATAGAAAATTTAGGATTTGAGGAGAACATGTAGGATTTAAGTAGGAGTAAAGATTAACACTTTAACCCTCTGAGGTCTGAGCTGTTTTCTGGGCCCTGGAGGTGTTCTGACATGCTCTGACATTTGTGGTTATTTCTGTTACTTGTGACATTTTCATGGCTAAAGTCTAATTACACTGTATTCAGCACAAACTCTGCTACAATAATATATCAGCAGCATGTGTGTAAAAGTTTTTAGTTTTTAGATAATGACATTTATGCGTGGTTTGTGAAAATACAAAAAAAAATTCTCACTGAAATAAGGTCATGAAACCCATACTGATTATTTCTTCACAAGACTTTTGAAAATTGTATCACGTAGCCTAGAATATTTGCTCTAAAACTATGTGAAAATCACCCTGACTGCTCATTCAGAGAAGACAATATATTGATTTAAAAATTTTACGACGTGTTTTGTGTGAAAAAGCTTTATGCGAAGGGGCGGATCACCTCATTAATATGTAAGAAATTCACACCTGAGAAAGACAAAGACACTCCCTAATGGCCCTATTAGCAGCTTATCAGGCCCTATCATTCTGAGCAGCCTTGCACAAAGAATGAGGAGATTTAAAAAAAGAATAGCTTTTAGATTGTTTGGATTTATTTACAACACAACATAATCCAAAGATACACTTATTGAAAACAATGATCCAAATAAAGGGACCTTTGTGCCATTCCTAAAAACATTGTACATACCTTTCATTTCCAAGGTGATTTTCACTTTACCATGTTCATGTACAGAGACTCATGTGAATGTTGAAGTCAGCAGGACTCAGTGACATCTGGGCCCTGAAAGAAAAAAAGTGAGCATACTGATATCAAGAGAAAGGCCTGCACGATTTTGGGAATAAATTTGAGATTTTTCTGGTTAAAATTGCTTTTTAAAATTCACAGAATACACACACACACACACACACACACAAATGTTTCCAACATTATATATAAACATACATATATATATATATATATATATATATATATATATATATATATATATATATATAATGTAATGAACACCAGGTTTCTTGTGCCTTGTAGGCATAGGCTATGCGCAGTGCTGGATAAAATAATAATAACAATAACATATCAGCCTATAAATCTTCCAAAATATTTCAGTAACAACTAAGCTAGAGAAAAATATATTGATTATCATGTTACTTCAAATGTTTCCATTCGTTATGATGATATGAAATGACATAATAGTAAAAACATGAAGCCTAATGTTTGGTGTTTTGCTTTCCAAACGCGATCGCGATCCAAAATATGATACATTCAAACGCGATCGCGCTCAAATATAAAACATACGGTTACCATATCCTATATCTACGTTTGAGCAGATATCCACAAACACAGTAACAGTAAACACGGGTCTAAATATTATAATATTCACCATATATCTAGCAACAGTTCAACTGCAATGTGAAATTTATGCAACAATAACAAACTAATATGTAAGAATTTCTTACCTGTATCTTTCTTGTCTTCAAATCGCGTTCTTCTTCTGAGGTAAATCCAATGCAAGCTCACGGCGCTTCTTTCAAACTCGACGAAAAGCAGAGACTTGTGAAGTGTTTTGGCGCGAGTAGGCGTGGTCAAATTAAAAATAAATTAGAAAGCGTTTGAGAAGCTGGACATCTGGTTGGTTTTATACAAATTACTTAAACAGAGAATATTTGTTTTCAGTTTGAATCCGATCATTTAAAAGTACACACTTAAATGTTTATAAAGGTATATGGCTCATAAATGTGTGACAAGTATTCGCTGAGTTTTGTTTCAGTTTATAGACGTGCTCAAGAAAAAAAAGTTCACCGCGACGGAGAGGCAGAACGCACACCCTGTTTATTTTCTTTATTTTACAAAAGCACAATGTTTTGATTTGATTGTAAGTGGACACATACAAAAGTAGAAATATCACAGATTCTTTTTTTATGTTTCTTTTTTCTGTATGACCATAAATGACGGAGTAATTTAAGTTTATAGTGCTACAATGTGAAGAAAATCCAGCAAAACGCGTCGGCGCGTTTGCCGACCTCAGAGGGTTAATTCTGCTCCACTCCTAAAAAACTCAGTTGACATTCCATTAGGCAATAAAACCAAGTGGGTGAGGGGAGGCAGTTGCCAGAGAACTAAAACACTATTGATTAAAGAATACATTTCAAAACCACACCTCTATTATAAAGCAAAACTAATCACACATACATATCGGGAGGTATACATTCAAGAGCCATATTTCTATATGAAGTTGCACCCAAAGGATGTTTTGGGTGTGTGTGTATGTGTGTGTATGTTACATAGAGAGTTTTGTTATCTCTCTGTGGGTCCTTTTGAAGCTCCCCACAGGGAAGAAGAATGTTGGTTTCAGGTTTCTGGAGTATCTCTGAGGTGCCATAAATGTCAGAGAAGTCCATTTGTCGCTCTAGCTGGAGCCAACACAACTGATTTACCTTCGGGGGTTCAGAGTGTAAAAAGGCTTTGGGTTTCAGAATAAATGGGCTTAGAAAACACGTAGAGTCCGAATTTGTTAATTCAGAATCAAACGAACGAATGATTCAAATAGCCCAGTCGCTACAGAGGTAAATATACTCCAGAGCTTTAGCAGGTTCTTTACTGGACTCAGACAGAAAGAAGGGAGGTGAGTGTACTTCACAGCTTTATCAGGCTCAGACAGAGAGAAGGGTACGTTTAGCAGCTCTGTATCACTTCTTCTCCTCTCTTCATTACCCAGGGCATGACTCGCCTAAAAGAACAACACAGCTTCGTCGAGGTATTATAGGCTGGTCGCCCGTACACTCTGCAACGTCCCACACTCGTGTACACACTACAACACACTCAATAACGTCCCACACTCGTGTATACACTACAACACACTCAATTCACACGTGATAATTGAAACTCAGCACAGCATGCACAAACCTCAGATTATTAAGGCAGAGTGCGGGCCCAGACGACAGCCTCAACCGGTAAACTCTCCGTACGCTGATACAAACAGGGCTTTCACTGCTGTGTCATTTCCAAACATCCATCTTCAGAAAATATACAGAAGATCGTGAACTTCAGCAGTATGTCATCGCAGTGCTTCTTCATAGAATGATTATGACAGAGAATAACCAGGCACTTATCTCAGGATGAATCCAGTCTCTCTGTCTCCGGTCCCTTCCTTGCTGTGTCTCTGCTGCGTCTCCACAAATCCTTCCTCGCTCCCCCCAAAAAAACAACTACCTTTCTCTCCAGCGTCAGCTTCTTTTGTTTCCCTCCTAGTCCAATCGCCTGCTTACATATTTTCCTAGCACAGCTGCCAGCGATTACCCTCATTAGCTTTCGTTCCCAGCGTGTTTTTCCTGCTTCCGTGTATCCCCGGAACCGGCCGTGGGTTACACCGGAAGTGCTCCCCGCCACAACAACGTCCCGG
Source organism: Abramis brama (assembly GCF_963993115.1). Classification (NCBI taxonomy): domain Eukaryota; kingdom Metazoa; phylum Chordata; class Actinopteri; order Cypriniformes; family Leuciscidae; genus Abramis; species Abramis brama. The sequence goes on from NC_139966.1 coordinate 3,968,186, forward strand.
CCTGTAGTTCCGGCTTTCGTCACCCCGTGACATCCGCACCCTACTCTTGCCTGTGGAGGAAGATGCTGCGGCGGCTGACAGTGCAATGAGCAGTACTGGCTTCACACCACCAGCAGCCAGGCCTAGGAGAGACTCCGAATTTGCTGAGTGGGAGAACCAAGACGATGATAACGAACCAGATGAGGATGAAGTGGCCATGTACAATTCACAGAAGTATGCCATGGATGACGACAGGGACCTACTGAAATGGTGGAAAGTGAACGGATTGGTGTACCCAAAACTAGCCAGGCTGGCAAGATCCGTCCTCTGCATTCCAGCAAGCAGCAGCAGCAGTGAGCGGGTGTTCAGCGCAGCTGGCCGAACGATAGAGCAGCGGAGGACCGCTCTGAAACCAGAAACTGTGGACGCAATCTTGTTCTTGCATGACAACATGTAGAACCATGTAAGTAGGCTGTAGCTTTGTGATTAATATGGTATTATATAATGATTACATATATAGCAGGCAGCCTTGGCCTAATCAATTTCTCACACTTCATCTACAGGCTCATACACAGGCAGGAGGCTACCAGACTGGAGCAGCGTTTTTGCACTATAGGCCTATGTTTTATAATAGGCTTTACAAATATTTATTTTGTTTAAAAAAAATATTATATGTTCTAAAACATTGTTTAATTATATTAAAGTAGTAGGCCTATAGTCTTAGACCATCATTTTCTGTGTTCATCATTGTTCACAGTTTATTTTTATTTTTTTTAATGTTTCTTCATTCACAATTTCAGATCCATTTACGATCCATTCAATTATTTCTGAATAAACAAACAACGCAGTTTACATGCTTCTTCCTTGTCGCATTATTCATTAAGATAATAATTAATAAATGCACGCACAATTATGAACTTGATAAATGTTACAGATATGTTTTACTATGCACAAACAAATGCCTTTCAACTTACATGTGCAAAATTCAGAATTAAATGAATGTGCTGCAATTTGTACAAAAAGAGAGTCTGTAGTAGCCTACGTGTTTTAGCCATTAAACAAGCACATTTAGTTTCAAGTTTGTTAAGTTTTGTTTTGAAGAAAGCTTTTCTTTAAAGTGAATTTCGTTTAGTATAAATTGTATCTTTTACTTTCAATAATTTTTTCATCAACCAATTGCCTGGATTTAATACATAAAAAGCAATATAGCAGGCAATATAATCATGACATGGAGTCGCCGGCGCGCCGCGGTCACTTACACCATTTGAAACTCGTAACACACGCTGTCACCGAATTTACAAATGCACATCTTGCTTGTTGCTTACACACATATGTTGAAATAACAATATGTTGAAGTAACATTATTAATAATAACTAATCTTTAAGAATATTTGATTGAATGCTGAATGTTGTGCTTGTTCAATTTAATAAAATTAAAACTTTAATTGTGATAATTAAAATAATTGAATGTTAAATATTGAGTGGCCAATTTTTGCTCATTTATTAATAGTATTTATATAATATATATAACTGCGCAGCTCCCCCCTGTAGCCTAAATGATCTAGCACAGCAGCACCTGCGTTAAAAAAAATTCTGGCACCGCCCCTGGTTATAACGGCCCACATGTTAAAAATGGTCGGGTTTAAACCGGGCTCGGGCTCATAATTACAGTGAACGTGTCGGGCCGGGTCGGGCTCGGACACAACGTGTTCGGGCTCGGGTAGGGTCGGGCTTGATTTGTTGGGCCTGATCTAAGCTCTAGAAGTGTGCCGTTTGGGACAGAGCGTGATGTATGCATTTGAATGTGTGACTTCACTGATTGGATCTGGATACAATTCTCAGAAACTAACATTTTAATCAATTCTACTCCATACCTCACTCAAAATGATTGTATACTGCCAGAAAGCATTTTGAGGTCAAAGGGGCAATGTCCACTGAACCGCCTCCCCTCCAACCTTTCTCAACATTTCTGAGAACACTTTTTTTCTGACAATGCGTGAGATTTTTTCGTGAGATATTTTCTCAGTAACAGGTCTATAAATATCTCTACAGCCTCAGTCGTCTTACCATATCAAGAGCAGAGACTCCAGGTAAGATGTGATTTTAAACCAATATCAACAGGCAGTGTCAGTGTGAACGTGTTGGAGAAAAGGTTCACTAAAAGGAAAAGTTAATGCAAGTTTTTCAGAGGATAGACATTAGAAATTGTGAAACCATAAAGAGACTAGAAAAGAGACTAAAAAGTGCAAAGTTTGAATTAACTATTATATTGAATTAACTATTATATTTTATCTTTTATATTACTGTTATATATATGTGTGTGTGTGTGTGTGTGTGTGTGTGTGTCGTGCTAGCAGAATGATTCAGAATGTCAATTATGAGCTGCAGGAACAATTTGAGGTTTTGATAGAGGTATACCTTCCTAAATCTTTCCTTTGTTTTAATAATCCATGCAAAATACTGTTTTAGTGCAGCATAGCACAAACATTATCTGTTATGTCTTAAATTAACATTTGGTTAACTGTTGGGGGAAAACATCTGAATTGTAACATTACAGTATATTACATCCGTGCGGTAAAGTAGGTCATAATATATAGTCTGTCTGTCTCAAACAATTGTGGTATCATGGAAAAAAAGTTGAATATGTATTTTTCCTATAGATATGGGTTTTGACTTGGTTTGTGCAAAATGTGGTGTTATTATCAGGGATTTTACAGTATGGTTGCTTAGTGAATTTGTTTTGGAACCTTCAGAAAATGTTAACTGATTATGTGTTCATATTTTATTACTGACTATTTACTTGTCTTTAATAATGTTTTAAATTGACATTAATTAGGCCTGTAGTTTTGCTGTAGTATCAAAATTGTAATAGATCATTTTGTGATATTTCACTGGCCTCTGAACATTTGAACCACTGACCTGATCCAAGATTGAGCCCTGCTGAAGCAGCTCTAAATATGTGCTGTGCTGTTAAATGATAGATAAAGTATACACAGTGACAGTCACAGAAACACATACAATGCATTTTAGCAGGCTTAATTAAGCATGAAAATAACTGAAGGAAATATATATCTTTTGGGTTCTCTACCCAATACATTTAAAAATGACAAATGCAGTGAAAATACAGGTATTGGTAACAGTATCGGTACTTGGTATCGGTGAGTACCAAAAATTAAAGTATCTATATATACAGTGGGTACGAAAAGTATTCAGACCCCCTTAAATTTTTCACTCTTTGTTATATTGCAGCCATTTGCTAAAATCATTTGTTCATTTTTTTTTCCTCTTTATTGTACACACAGCACCCCATATTGACATTTTTGCACATTTATTAAAAAAGAAAAACTGAAATATCACATGGTCCTAAGTATTCAGACCCTTTGGTCAGTATTTAGTAGAAGCACCCTTTTGATCTAATACAGCCATGAGTCTTTTTGGGAAAGATGCAACAAGTGTTTCACACCTGGATTTGGGTATCCTCTGCCATTCCTCCTTGCAGATCCTCTCCAGTTCTGTCAGGTTGGATGGTAAACGTTGGTGGACAGGCATTTTCAGGTCTCGCCAGAGATGCTCAATTGGGTTTAAGTCAGGGCTCTGGCTGGGCCATTCAAGAACAGTCACATTAATGTGACAGTTATTTTAGCTGTGTGCTTAGGGTCATTGTCTTGTTTGAAGGTGAACCTTCGGCCCAGTCTGAGGTCCAGAGCACTCTGGAGAAGGTTTTCATCCAGGATATCCCTGTACTTGGCCGCATTCATCTTTCCCTCGATTGCAACCAGTCACCCTGTCCCTGCAGCTGCAAAACACCCCCACAGCATGATGCTGCCACCACCATGCTTCACTGGTGAGACTGGATTGGACAGGTGATGAGCAGTGCCTGGTTTTCTCCACACATACCACTTAGAATTAAGGCCAAAAAGTTCTATCTTTGACCAGAGAATCTTATTTATCACCATCTTGGAGTCCTTCAGGTGTTTTCTTAGCAAACTCCACGTGTCTTGCACTGAGGAGAGGCTTCCGTCGGGCCGCTCTGCCATAAAGCCCCGACTGGTGGATGGCTGCAGTGATGGTTGACTTACTACAACTTTCTCCCATCTCCCGACTGCATCTCTGGAGCTCAGCCACAGTGATCTTTGGGTTCTTCTTTACCTCTCTCACCAAGGCTCTTCTCCCCCGATAGCTCAGTTTGGCCGGACGGCCAGCTCTAGGAAGGCTTCTGGTCGTCCCAAACGTCTTCCATTTAAGGATTATGGAGGCCACTGTGCTCTTAGGAACCTTAAGTGCAGCAGAAATGTGTTTGTAACCTTGGCCAGATCTGTACCTTGCCACAATTCTGTCTCAGAGCTCTTCAGGCAGTTCCTTTGACCTCATGATTCTCATTTGCTCTGACATGAACTGTGAGCTGTAAGGTCTTATATAGACAGGTGTGTGGCTTTCCTAATCAAGTCCAATCAGTATAATCAAACACAACTGGACTCAAATGAAGGTGTAGAACCATCTCAAGGATGATCAGAAGAAATGGACAGCACAGAGTTAAATATATGAGTGTCACAGCAAAGGGTCTGAATACTTAGGACCATGTGATATTTCAGTTTTTCTTTTTTAATAAATGTGCAAAAATGTCAACAATGTTTTTCTGTCAATATGGGGTGCTGTGTGTACAATAATGAGGGGAAAAAATGCGTACATAACGTGTTTTGTACATAACGCGTCACCCAGCATACCCGGTTAAAAAACTCATTGCTCTATATATATATATATATATATATATATATATATATATATATATATATATATATATTAGTGCTGGGCAACGATTAAATTTTTTAATCGCGATTAATCGCGTGATTTTTTTGCGATTAATCGCATTGTTACGCGCAAAATTTAATAGTGAATTCTAAAGTAGTGAATTGCACACTTTTGATCTAAATGTACTACACAAAAGTACAATAACATGTGGTTTGCAAAAACTTAAATCAAATAGCCTAATGTGCTTTTTACCAGCAGTATTCCCTTTACACAGTAGCAATAAAATATTTATTGTAAATCTCAACTTAAACATTAATGTAAACAAATATTAAACTAAAGCTATTTGCCGCTGCCAGGGCATTACCTTTTATCTAGCTTGTTAAACAAGTTAGCATCAGAGTCCTGTTTTCTTGGGGGGGTTTTCTGAACAGGTATCAACAGGTATCTTTCATCAGGGAGCAACAGAAACAGTCTGTGTTCAGTAGCAAGTTTCCCTGTAACTGTGCGTTCACACCAAACGCGAATAGCGCGTCAAATTCGCGTCTACCGCGTCTAGTTGGACGCTTGAACATTTTGAATCCATTCGCGCGCCCAGAGCGAAATTGACGCGAACTGGACGCGCGAATGAGGCGAATTCGCGTCCACCGCGCCGCGGACCTCCAGACGCGCATAAACGCGTCTTTGCATTGACTTTAACATTGAAATCACTCGCGCCATTTGGAAGAGTGAGGTGAAGTGGTCGAGCACAAGGTCGACAAGCGGGTGCGTTCCCGTGAAATTGTCGCGGTTGTGCGCACACGCCCACCCGGTGCCGAAGTTGAATTGTCTTGATCTTTTTGTACACGACGTGCAGCACAAATCATTGGAAGAGAGAGTGATCCTCGCTGTTTGTGAGTTTCCAGAATCTAAATAGTTATCAGGACATCAACAGGAGGGAATTCACATGGCTGGAGAGCAACGGACTTTCAAAATAATAATAAAAAAAAAAAAACTGCGTTAACGTGCGATAAAAAAATTGTCGGCGTTAATTAATTAATGCGTTAACGCGATAATAACGCGTTAACTTGCCCAGCCCTAATATATATATATATATATATATATATTAGAGGTGGGCATAGATTAATTTTTTTAATCTAGATTAATCTAGATTAATTTTGAAATTAATCTAGATTAATCTAGATTAAAATGGCTCATTTGAATTCTGCCGAAGGCATTCAGAATATGTGTGCTACCTAGGGCTGGGTATCGTTTAAAAAATTTCGATACCGATACTGATATCTTGATTTCGATACCGGTTCCTGAACGATACTTTTTTCGATACCAATTTGATAAAATCCATCTTAACAAGATTACATAACACATTACCTCAGAAAAACTTTTTTTCATAACACATTACCTCAGAAAAACTTTTTTTTGACTGAATTTGTTTGATAAAAAAAATCAAACAAATGTTGTCTGGGGCTATATGCCCCTGGTAGGGTCTCCCAAGGCAAACAGGTCCTAGGCGACGGGTCAGACTAAGAGCGGTTCAAAAACCCTTATGATGCCAAAAAAAACGAGGACCGTGACGTCGCCCGGTATGGCGCAGCCGGGGCCCCACTCTGGAGCCAGGCCCGGGGTTGGGGCTCGTATGCGAGCGCCTGGTGGTCGGGCCTCCCCCCATGGGGTCCGGCCGGGCTCAGCCCGAAGGAGCAACATGGGGCCACCCTCCCGTGGACCCACCACCTGCAGGAGGGACCGTAAGGGGCCGGTGCTAAGTGGATCGGGCGGCAGTCGAAGGCGGGGGCCTAGACAACCCGATCCCTGGACGCGGAATCTAGCTCTAAGGGACATGGAATGTCACCTCTCTGGGGAAGGAGCCTGAGGTTGTGCGTGAGGTTCAGAGATTCCGACTAGAGATAGTTGGGATCACCTCTACGCACGGCTTGGGCTCTGGAACCACACTCCTCGAGAGAGGATGGACTCTTCACCACTCTGGAGTTGCCCATGGTGAGAGGCGGTGGGCTGGTGTGGGTTTGCTTATAGCCCCCCAGCTCAGCCGCCATGTGTTGGAGTTCACCCCGGTGAACGAGAGGGTCGTTTCCCTACGCCTTCGGGTCGGGGATAGGTCTCTCACTGTCGTTTGTGCTTACGGGCCGAACGGCAGTGCAGAGTACCCGGCCTTCTTGGAGTCTCTGGGAGGGGTGCTGGAAAGTGCTCCGACTGGGGACTCCGTCGTTCTACTGGGGGACTTCAACGCCCACGTGGGCAGCGACAGTGACACCTGGAGGGGCGTGATTGGGAGGAACGGCCCCCCTGATCTGAACCCGAGTGGTGTTCTGTTATTGGACTTCTGTGCTAGTTACAGCTTGTCCATAACGAACACCATGTTCAAGAATAAGGGTGTCCATCAGTGCACATGGCACCAGGACACCCTAGGCCGGAGGTCGATGATCGACTTTGTGGTCGTTTCATCCGACCTCCGGCCGTATATCTTGGACACTCGGGTGAAGAGAGGGGCGGAGCTGTCAACTGATCACCACCTGGTGGTGAGTTGGATCCGATGGCGGGGGAGGAAGCTGGACAGACTCGGCAGACCCAAACGTACTGTGAGGGTCTGTTGGGAACGTTTGGCCGAATCTCCTGTCAGAGAGATCTTCAACTCCCACCTCCGGCAGAGCTTCGACCAGATCCCGAGGGAGTCTGGAAATATAGAGTCCGAGTGGACCATGTTCTCCACCTCCATTGTCAACGCGGCCACTCGGAGCTGTGGCCGTAAGGTCTCCGGTGCCTGTCGAGGCGGCAATCCCCGAACCCGGTGGTGGACACCGGAAGTAAGGGAAGCCGTTAAGCTGAAGAAGGAGTCCTATCGGGCCTGGCTGGCTTGTGGGACTCCTGAGGCAGCTGATGGGTACCGACGGGCCAAGCGGACTGCAGCACGGGTGGTTGTGGAGGCAAAAACTCGGGCCTGGGAGGAGTTCGGTGAGGCCATGGAGAAGGACTATCGGTCGGCCTCGAAGAGATTCTGGCAAACCGTCCGGCGCCTCAGGAGGGGGAAGCAGTGCCCTACCAACGCTGTTTACAGTGGAGGTGGGCAGCTGTTGACCTCGACTGGGGATATCACCGGACGGTGGAAGGAATACTTCGAGGATCTCCTCAATCCCGCCGTCACGTCTTCCATTGAGGAAGCAGAGGCTGAGGGCTCGGAGGCGGACTCGTCCGTTACCCAAGCTGAAGTCACCGAGGTAGTCAAGAAACTCCTCGGTGGCAAGGCACCGGGGGTGGATGAGATCCGCCCTGAGTACCTCAAGTCTCTGGATGTTGTGGGGCTGTCTTGGCTGACACGCCTCTGCAACATCACGTGGCGGTCGGGGACAGTACCTTTGGACTGGCAGACCGGGGTGGTGGTCCCTTTTTTCAAGAAGGGGGATCGGAGGGTGTGCTCCAACTATAGGGGGATCACACTTCTCAGCCTCCCTGGGAAAGTCTATGCCAGGGTACTGGAGAGGAGAATCCGGCCGATAGTAGAACCTCGGATTCAGGAGGAACAGTGTGGTTTTCGTCCTGGTCGTGGAACACTGGACCAGCTCTATACCCTCTACAGGGTGCTGGAGGGCTCATGGGAGTTTGCCCAACCAATCCACATGTGCTTTGTGGATTTGGAGAAGGCATTCGACTGTGTCCCTCGCGGCGGCCTGTGGAGGGTGCTCCGGGAGTATGGGGTCCGGGGCCCTTTGCTAAGGGCTATCCGGTCCCTGTACGACCGGAGCAGGAGCTTGGTTCGTATTGCCAGCAGTAAGTCAGACTTGTTCCCGGTGCGTGTTGGACTCCGGCAGGGCTGCCCTTTGTCGCCGGTTCTGTTCATAATTTTTATGGACAGAATTTCTAGGCGCAGCCAGGGGCCGGAGGGGGTCAGGTTTGGGGACCACAGGATTTCATCTCTGCTCTTTGCGGATGATGTTGTCGTGTTGGCCTCATCAAACCAGGACCTCCAGCATGCACTGGGACGGTTTGCAGCCGAGTGTGAAGCGGCTGGGATGAAAATCAGCACCTCCAAATCCGAGGCCATGGTTCTCAGTCGGAAAAGGGTGGTTTGCCCGCTTCAGGTTGGTGGAGAGCTCCTGCCTCAAGTGGAGGAGTTCAAGTATCTTGGGGTCTTGTTCACGAGTGAGGGAAGGATGGAACGGGAGATTGACAGGCGGATCGGTGCAGCTTCTGCAGTAATGCGGTCCCTGTACCGGTCTGTCGTGGTGAAGAAGGAGCTGAGCCGCAAGGCGAAGCTCTCGATTTACCAGTCAATCTACGTTCCTACTCTCACCTATGGTCATGAGCTGTGGGTCATGACCGAAAGGACAAGATCCCGGATACAAGCGGCCGAAATGAGCTTTCTCCGCAGGGTGGCTGGGCGATCCCTTAGAGATAGGGTGAGAAGCTCGGTCACTCGGGAGGAGCTCAGAGTAGAGCCGCTGCTCCTCCACATCGAGAGGGGTCAGTTGAGGTGGCTCGGGCATCTTTTCCGGATGCCTCCTGGACGCCTTCCCGGGAAGGTGTTCCGGGCATGTCCCACCGGGAGGAGACCCCGGGGAAGACCTAGGACACGCTGGAGAGACTATGTCTCCCGGCTGGCCTGGGAACGCCTCAGTGTCCCCCCGGAAGAGCTGGAGGAAGTGTCTAGGGAGAGGGAAGTCTGGGCATCCCTGCTTAGACTGCTGGCCCCGGATAAGCGGTAGAAGATGGATGGATGGATGGAAAAAAAAAACTTGTAACATTGTGAAATAGTATTACAATTTAAAATCTTATTTGAATATATTTCAAAATTTGAATTTTCAAAACCATTACTTCAGTGTCACATGATCCTTCAGAAATATGAAAAAAAAAAAAAGAAATATGAAAACAGTTTGCTGCTTAACTTAAACTATGATACATTTTTCATGATTCTTTGATGAATAGAAATTTCATAAGATCAGCATTTCTTTGAAACAGAAATCTTTTGTAACATTACACGTTTTAAGGACATTTTTGACCACTTAGTACATCATTACTGAAAATAAATTCTGACTAACCAACACATTTTTGAACGGAAGTGTACAGTAGGTCATTATTGCAATATAAACACTGTCAGAGTGATCAACAAGGTATCTCTTCATTTACCAGTCGAAGACGGAGCAACTTTCTGCTCTTATGTTTACTCGAGCACTGTCAAGGGCTTCATATCTGTCGTGGTACCGGTGTTGTACCGAAATCCGACTCCCCGGACAAATCGCACTCCCCTTCGCGTGCACGCGCAAGCGAGTTTATATGCACTTTAAATGCACTTCCTTTGCCATATCCGTTTATCGATCGATTTTTTTCGATTTTTATCGGTCTTTGCAGAAATTATTTTACCGCAAATACTGCATTGCGCGCTGTTGGCATCGAGCCTGGAGAAATACCACACTTTTGATAGACTTTTCCACATCTTTAAGGTAGCCTATTGTGAGTGTGCTCGCGTCTCATATGAGTAGGCTATGTGCGCGGAGAGTTTGTGTGTGTGTGCTCGCGTCTCATATGAGTATGTGCGCGGAGAGTTTGTGTGTGCGTGGACAGTTTGTGTGCACGCGCGCGTCTCATATGAGTATGTTTTATGTGTGTCGTTGTGCATTTCATATGTTGTTTGAGCAGTGACGTTAACGAGTTAACCCCTTAGGTATCGAAATCTGGTACCGAACAAGTCATTTTTCGATACTCGATAGTATCGAGGCAATTCGGTTAACTTACCGAACTGTTACCCCACACACTCTGTCTATATAGTTTGCTGCTGCTCGTCGGACGGCTTAAATCCGAACCAAGTCCAAATAATGGATGTTGCACCAATCTTTTTCACCAGCTTTCACTTTCAGCCGTGTTTACTTAAGATGACGACGAATATGATGCGTTGCAGCCGGGTTTACCTCGCGGCCGCGGGTAGATTGCGTCATCATAGCTTGTGTAGTATAGAGCCAGCTCCCAACCCAACTTGGAGAATAGATTAACGGCGATATTTTTTTTATCGCGCGATAAGAGTCTCGCGTTAACGCCGATAACGGCCCACCACTAATATATATATATTAGGGTGCATCAAAAAACACAATTCTTGAATTTTGATATGGCTGGGTGCTAAAAGTGTTCCAATATATGTAAAAACAACACATGCAAAATATTTTTCCAATACATGATGATTTAGGGGTGCCACCGCACATCTGTTTTTGTTGGATAAAGTGGTTAACAGTGCTCAATGGTCGCCATTGAGACCTGAGGTAAACAATACCACAGCTCAAGAAAACTGAGGTGATCTTTCTGTTTGAGGTGATCTTTCTGTGTTGGGTATGTATTATTACATATTACTATCATATCTGTAGTTGTGTCTTTGTATACTTATTTATCATAAGTCATTTAAGTCATATTTGGTGCTCATTACATCTAGCTAACGTTAGCTAGCAACAGATTGCTAACCACAGTTAGCTATCTATGTTAGCTAAACTATTAAGCTTAATGTCAACAGTATTCTAGAGTGGATAATGTCATATTCAGAGTATAGATGTCTCATGTTTATTGAGAGTAGCATTGTAGTTGTTACAGTAAATTATTATTTTAAATACAAGTATATTTGCAAGCACAGCTAGCTACTCTGGTAGTGATGTAACGGTAAGTTATGATGAAGTTAGACTATGTGCAGCTAAAATTTGAGGCTTATGCAAGAATGGTTTATCATAATTGATTGATATTAAGTATGGTAAGATATGATTTTAAACACTGCACAACACAACCCTCCCCAGGATCCAGCTCTCCTAAGATGATGCCCTCACCAACTGGTCCCTGCCAGACTAGCATTCGCAGCCTGGTCTTTGGTCTGGGCCCCAGCATCACCAGTGAGGATGGCATCATCACCGGCGGCAAACTGCCAACTGGGCGTCAGATCTTACGCTGCATGCTTGCCAAGAAACCTGGTGCAAATGGAGCGTTGTCGCAGCTCGAGGCAGCCAAGGTTGTCCTGCAGCAGGTGCGGCCATTTTACAAGAAAGCCAACATCCCAATGGTTAGCAAAAAGCGTGCGTGCCACAAGATGGTAGACTTAGTCAATGCTAACAACAAGCTGCGGAAAATATCCCAGGCCAAGCACTCCAGTGAGACTACAGCGAAACAATTGGAGAAAATGGAGTGCAGACTTGATGCCACATTTCCGCTGTGGCCTCCAAATGTTGAAAAGCTGATTGATAACCCAGAAGACCTAGCTTTCTTGGCCAGCATGAAGACTGACAGAGTGGCCACATTTGGTGTATTGGACAAAAATCTGCAGCTCAAGGTGAAGCGGCGAGAGGAGCGTCAAGCTGCCACAGCAGCCAGGCAGTCCCGCTGTGAAAAGGAGCTGGAGGAGATGACGGCAATGTCCAGCTTGGAGTCGGAGAGTGATGAGGAGTCAGAGGAGGATACTAACACAGTCTATCCACCATCTGAGGGCGAACCATCCCACAAGCATAAGAAGACTGGAACAAACGTCTTCATTCCACATGACATCCTTAGCCGACCAAGTGTCGTGTCACTGGCTACAAGGTTGAAGATGTCACCAATGCAACAGGCTGCCTTCACGCGTGGCCTTGTTGCAGAGTCAGGCGGTGAATGTACACATCTCTCTGCATCTTACGCAACAGCTGACCGAGCAAGACGCCAAGTGCTGGAGACAATCAGTGAGGAACAGCACAAGCAGTGGACACCACCTCCATTGTGCACCCTACACTGGGACAGCAAGTTAACACCGATGCTCAGCAATGTGCGCCAGTTGGAGGACCGTCTTACAGTGGTGGTTGGAGATGCAGAACGGCTGAAACTGCTTGGTGTTCCGGCATATAAGAAGCAGACCAATGAGGCATGTGGAGTGATCATTGCCCAGTTGACATGCAAGTTGCTGCAGGACTGGTGCTGCGCTGACCAGGTTTTCAACATGGCATTTGACACCACTGCGTCAAACACCGGCCATCTCACAGCAGCCTGCGTTGCCATACAGATCTCACTGGGCCGACCACTGCTTTGGTCTGGGTGCCGGCACCACATTGGTGAGGTCCTCCTGAACCAGGTTTTCACAGACCTGAAGGTGGAGTCATCACGCTCGCCAGAGGTTACCTTGTTCACACGTCTGAGAGAGAAATGGAACCTGTTACCACAAGAATCCAGCAGCCAATGGTCCCGCTACATTCCTGGCAACACCGAGCAACCACTCCTGGGCAATTTACGTGCTGAATTTGTCAGGTGCGCAAAAGAAGCCACTGACCACAAGCGAGGTGACTACCATGAGTTTGTGCAGCTGTGTCTTGTGTTTCTGGATGCAGATGGTGAAGAGCAGACTGCAGTGACCTTCCAACGACCAGGAGCGCTCCACAAGGCACGATGGATGGCCAAGCTGCTCTATACTCTCAAGCTGGCTTTGATGGAGCAGCACATCGCGTTTCTTCCCCAGGGCACAATCACAACAAGGCAGCAGGTGCCGAAGATTCGGGCATTTGCCATTTTCATTACACACATCTATGCAAAGTGGTGGTTGACCTGCGAGAAAGCTGTAGATGCTGCCTGGAATGACCTGACACTCTATCATCACCTGCAGGCATACAAGGCTGTAGATGAGGGCATTGCAGCATCAGCAATCAAGGCGCTGGAGAGGCATCGCTGGTACCTGACAGGTGAGATGCTACCCCTGGCTCTCTTCAGCAGCAAGGTGCCCAATGATGACAAGCGTGCACTTGCCAGAGCGATCTTGGAGCACAAGCCCGCTGATCTCCCCATGCACATCCCTGAGCAGCGCTTTGGCACTGGCTTTGGCAAGCCAAAGTTCCCCACCCTCTTGCCAACCACCAGCTTAGCTGACCTCGCCAATAAGGATTGCTGGTTTGGGATGCACCAGCTGCACATTGATCCAGAATTTATGTCTCTCGATGTGAAGGAATGGGCGACCAATGCTGCGTTCAAAAAAAGTGAGGTCAATGTACGTGCAATGAACGTGGTCAATGACTGTGCCGAGCGTGGCGTCAAGCTCACATCCGAGGAAGGAGCAGCACCTGCAGAATGTGCTGCAGGCAGTTGAACATGACCGCAACCAACAGCCAAACCTTCGCCGCTGCAAACGCAAGCTAATCCCTGAATTGGACGGTTACTCTTGGGTGGCGAGTGGGGAGACATATCTGGGGGAGACGCAATGGCTAGGTTCAGAGTTCAGGTTCCATTTCCTCTCTCTTTCTCCCTGGTGATGTTGCTCAGTCGAGCAGACTCTGGCACAGACTGAGCAAATAAGTTTGAAATTTAGTTAGTGTCAGCTCTTACCATTAGGCCCTGTTAGTTGCCAGTGAGTTAGCCACTAGAGAGGGTTTGTTCTTATAAGTGTGTCAGTATCGCCCCTTGTGTTTAACAATAAAATCAATTAAACTTTATATGTGTGTCCGACATCCATCACTGCTGCACCAAATTCAGGGTAAGGCCAAGTGAACATGTCCCATTGACCTCCATTCATTTTGTCTATAGGACAAATGAATGGAAAGTTGAATTCTGAGAAATGCCCAAGTTGCCCAAAGGGCAAACAAACAACTTTTACTTTGATAACCCTATAGAACATGTTACTGTATAAAAGTTCACTGTATTCAACATTTCCAGGTCAACCTTTTGGCAATTAGACTAAAAATTGCAATTTTTTTTTAATTTCGTCAAAGTTCATGTGTTAGGTGGCACCCCTAAATCTCAATGGAATTCCTCAAAACTTTGCAAAAGACATTTTTATGTGAATTGGAACAAAATGCAATGCCAGCCAAATTGATATTTTGAAATTAAAATTTCCCATTCAAATTCGATGCACCCTAATATATATATATATATATATATATATATATATATATGTATAATGGAATCTTCTTCTTCGAGTCCGTTGCAATTTCAGATGTCGTTCTGCCAATATCTGGCGCAGGTCACAGCTGATGGGGTCGGTTCAGCCAGGTCCTGGGGGCTGCACTGAGGGGCGTTTTCACACTCCAGTAGATGATACATTGTCTGAACTGCTCCACAGCTACATGTGTCATCTGTCTGGTGGTTCCATGTTTTCATAAGTGCTTTGCACCTCCCCTGTTCCACTCGTAGTCTGTTGAGGGTCTTCCAGGTTAGCCATGGGAGGTCGTGCCCGCTGGCGAGACATTCAGTCGGGGTGATTCCTCTCTCCATCCAATCCTGGGCTCGTGAAGTTAGCTGGTTCCAGTCATCTTTCCAAATGTTGGTCCTCGCTATTTTTTTTGGTTGTCTGGAGAAGTGGGACTGTCAGCAGGAAACTGGCTCTCGATTTCAAACGGGGTGGGGGTGCAATGTGTCCGTGCAGGGGGTGCCTGGTGTCAAACTCCTGTGTTCTCCGCTCGTCTTGGGCAATGATGGATCGTCTGATGTAAGGGGGGGCAATGCCAGCTAGAGCATAGAGGCACGGGACTGGCGTTGTCTTTATACATCCCGTGATAATGCGGCAGGTGTCGTTGAGGGCTATGTCAATCAGTTTGGTATGGTGGGAGCGGCTCCAGCTTGAGCACGCGTATTCGGCTGTGGAGAAGCACAGGGCTAGGGCAGTTGCACGGATGGTTGATGGATCGGCACCCCATTTTGAGTTTACCAGTTTGCGCAGAATGTTGTTGCGAGTGTTGATCTTGGCTTTGGTATTCTGGAGGTGAGTTTTGAAAGAGAGTGTCCTGTCGAGTGTGACTCCCAGGTACACAGGGTGAGGGTGGTTGGAGAGTTTGTGGCCATCCCATGGGATGCTCAGTTCTTTTTTCGCATCTCGATTTTTGAGATGGAAGCTGCATAGTTGAGTTTTTGATGGGTTCGGTTTCAGGTGGTTGTTTTTGTAGTAGGTTGACATCTCTTGAAGGGCATTTTCCAGGACTGCCTCAATCTTCTGGAAGTTCTCCTGTTGGGTGGTGATGCAGAGATCATCCGCATAAATAAAGCGGCGGCATTGTGAGTGAAGTGGTTGGTCATTAGTGTAGATGTTGAAGAGGAGTGGGGCCAGTACACTGCCTTGTGGTAGGCCGTTCTTTTGGGCTTTCCATTTGCTCTTCTTGTCATTTAATTGGACAAAGAAGCGCCTGTTGTTGAGGAGGCTTTTGATGATTTGGCACAGGTCGAGGTCACCAGTCATGTCAAAAAGTTTCCTAATCATGGTGCGGTGCTGGACTGCAGTAAGATCTATGAAAGCTGCTCCAGTGATGAGTTTACACTCAAAACCATCCTCAATATGTTGGGTGAGGTTCAATAGCTGCCCAGCACAGGAGCGACCAGGACGGAAACCAGCGTGATCTTTAGTAAGCTTGGAGTCTATAACTGGCATAAGGCGTTGGAGTAATAGCCTCTCATAGAGCTTGTAGGTGGTGCAGAGGAGTGAAATTGGTCTGTAGCTCTTTGGGGATGATGGGTCCTTTCCAGGTTTGAGAATTGCGACTATCTTGGCCTTTCTCCATGCCGGAGGGATTATTTTCTCTGCCATGCATGAGTTCAACATTTCTAGGAGCCAGGTCTTTGCTTTAGGTCCCAGGTGCTGTATCATTTCCGTCAGTACGTCGTCGGTTCCTGCTGCTTTCCCAGGTTTGAATGGAATGGAAAGTTGAATTCTGAGAAATGCCCAAGTTGCCCAAAGGGCAAACAAACAACTTTTACTTTGATAACCCTATAGAACATGTTACTGTATAAAAGTTCACTGTATTCAACATTTCCAGGTCAACCTTTTGGCAATTAGACTAAAAATTGCAATTTTTTTTTAATTTCGTCAAAGTTCATGTGTTAGGTGGCACCCCTAAATCTCAATGGAATTCCTCAAAACTTTGCAAAAGACATTTTTATGTGAATTGGAACAAAATGCAATGCCAGCCAAATTGATATTTTGAAATTAAAATTTCCCATTCAAATTCGATGCACCCTAATATATATATATATATATATATATATATATATATATATATGTATAATGGAATCTTCTTCTTCGAGTCCGTTGCAATTTCAGATGTCGTTCTGCCAATATCTGGCGCAGGTCACAGCTGATGGGGTCGGTTCAGCCAGGTCCTGGGGGCTGCACTGAGGGGCGTTTTCACACTCCAGTAGATGATACATTGTCTGAACTGCTCCACAGCTACATGTGTCATCTGTCTGGTGGTTCCATGTTTTCATAAGTGCTTTGCACCTCCCCTGTTCCACTCGTAGTCTGTTGAGGGTCTTCCAGGTTAGCCATGGGAGGTCGTGCCCGCTGGCGAGACATTCAGTCGGGGTGATTCCTCTCTCCATCCAATCCTGGGCTCGTGAAGTTAGCTGGTTCCAGTCATCTTTCCAAATGTTGGTCCTCGCTATTTTTTTTGGTTGTCTGGAGAAGTGGGACTGTCAGCAGGAAACTGGCTCTCGATTTCAAACGGGGTGGGGGTGCAATGTGTCCGTGCAGGGGGTGCCTGGTGTCAAACTCCTGTGTTCTCCGCTCGTCTTGGGCAATGATGGATCGTCTGATGTAAGGGGGGGCAATGCCAGCTAGAGCATAGAGGCACGGGACTGGCGTTGTCTTTATACATCCCGTGATAATGCGGCAGGTGTCGTTGAGGGCTATGTCAATCAGTTTGGTATGGTGGGAGCGGCTCCAGCTTGAGCACGCGTATTCGGCTGTGGAGAAGCACAGGGCTAGGGCAGTTGCACGGATGGTTGATGGATCGGCACCCCATTTTGAGTTTACCAGTTTGCGCAGAATGTTGTTGCGAGTGTTGATCTTGGCTTTGGTATTCTGGAGGTGAGTTTTGAAAGAGAGTGTCCTGTCGAGTGTGACTCCCAGGTACACAGGGTGAGGGTGGTTGGAGAGTTTGTGGCCATCCCATGGGATGCTCAGTTCTTTTTTCGCATCTCGATTTTTGAGATGGAAGCTGCATAGTTGAGTTTTTGATGGGTTCGGTTTCAGGTGGTTGTTTTTGTAGTAGGTTGACATCTCTTGAAGGGCATTTTCCAGGACTGCCTCAATCTTCTGGAAGTTCTCCTGTTGGGTGGTGATGCAGAGATCATCCGCATAAATAAAGCAGCGGCATTGTGAGTGAAGTGGTTGGTCATTAGTGTAGATGTTGAAGAGGAGTGGGGCCAGTACACTGCCTTGTGGTAGGCCGTTCTTTTGGGCTTTCCATTTGCTCTTCTTGTCATTTAATTGGACAAAGAAGCGCCTGTTGTTGAGGAGGCTTTTGATGATTTGGCACAGGTCGAGGTCACCAGTCATGTCAAAAAGTTTCCTAATCATGGTGCGGTGCTGGACTGCAGTAAGATCTATGAAAGCTGCTCCAGTGATGAGTTTACACTCAAAACCATCCTCAATATGTTGGGTGAGGTTCAATAGCTGCCCAGCACAGGAGCGACCAGGACGGAAACCAGCGTGATCTTTAGTAAGCTTGGAGTCTATAACTGGCATAAGGCGTTGGAGTAATAGCCTCTCATAGAGCTTGTAGGTGGTGCAGAGGAGTGAAATTGGTCTGTAGCTCTTTGGGGATGATGGGTCCTTTCCAGGTTTGAGAATTGCGACTATCTTGGCCTTTCTCCATGCCGGAGGGATTATTTTCTCTGCCATGCATGAGTTCAACATTTCTAGGAGCCAGGTCTTTGCTTTAGGTCCCAGGTGCTGTATCATTTCCGTCAGTACGTCGTCGGTTCCTGCTGCTTTCCCAGGTTTCAGCATGTTCATTGCAGCTTCCAGTTCTTGTGGATCGAATGGCTTGGTAAGTGCTCTGGCTGGTTGTGGGTGGTCCGGTACCGCTGTCCGGCGGTATTCTCCTGTGGGTCTGCGCCGGTTTTGGCTGCGACCGTTTGCCACCAGCTGTGCTGCAACTGCGTTTGCTGTGACTGTTGAGAGCGTGGGTGGTGTGGTATGGTCTTCGCCGAGGCGGCGGATTGTGGCCCATGCCTTCCTGCTGTTGTTGGTCATGTTGGTATTTTCTAACAGCTCCTTCCAGGCTAGCCTTCGATCTTCCCCAACTTTGTTTAGCAGGGTCTCTCCGAGTTCTGTGACGGTGGGGGAGAAGGGGTCCTCATGATATGCCTCGTGGTAGGCTTTCAATAGCTCATTAGATGTTTCTGACAGTCCGGAGATGTACTCGGTCTGGCATCCTCTTGGTATATGTCGCCTGGCTGACCTTTTCAACAAGTCTATGAACATGTTGTAGTTGTTGGGGTGTGATGGAATGCTGGAGATGGAGTTTTCAATCTCCTGTTGGAACGGCAGCCAGTCTGCCCTCCGCAGATTAAACCTTCTGCGGAAGGGGACGGTAGTTGCTTGGAGGACAGATTTGATGGTTATGGTGATTGGCCGGTGTTGCGTGTGGGGGATAGGATCCAAGACAGCTTTCACAACTCTCGATGTTAGTTCACTGCTCACGCAAACAAGATCTGGGTTATATCCTCGTTTCCATCTATTCCATTCCATATAATGGAATAATGCAAATTGATGACTTTACAAACGCATAGACTACGATTAACAGCCTTGTATATTTACAGGTCTGCTTACAGTTGGCCTGTCTTTAACAGTTTATAAGTTTTCCATAACAACAGAGCTAATGTAAACTAATGAGAAAGCAGAGGGTTGTTCCATAAAATACGCTTAGAAAAGCGGGGATTAAACTCCAAAACCGGACTTGAATGAGCCTAACAAATAAGTTGGGGCTAAAGTGGTTCCATAAAAGGTAATTGAAGTTCACGCAATCTCACTAATTTGATCCAGGTTTATAAAGTCTAGATAATTGCGTGTGCACGCGTTTCTGAAGCAGCCAAATGTATCCATTTTGCTGCTAATCTTCATATTGAACGAGCGCCGCTGCGCGCATGCGCGCCAAATAGGAGCGCAATAATTCTGACTAAAATATACATTTTGCTTGGAAAATTAATATGCAATATTTTATAACACTAGAAATATCCTCTAATTATAATAATTTATCTTCAGGATGTTGGATAAGTTGCAGTGAACTTCTAGCGAACCGAAGTACTTCAGTGAACAGAAGTAGCCTAATTCAGGGAAGTTTTTTTTAAGAAACTAAATATATAAAGATACAAAATATAGTATATATATATATATGCTAAAATATTTGTTATTTGGACATTAGATGTGCCTTATTTAGAATTTTAAACCTACAAGTGTATTTTCATGATAGCAATAACTGTAAAGGGACTATTGTAATGGGTAAATCAAATGTAGGCTAAAATACTGTCAATTACTAAGCTCAGATTCATCTTACCAGTTAAAATTTATACTGTGCTTTTGTAATTATTTATTTTTAATTTTGTGATTTTAACTTCTGCTTTAAAAAGCTTTTTTTTAGATTGTGTTCTTCTAATAACCATAAACATGTATTACAGCTGCCAAACAAAACCAGAGAGAAATGTATTCATAAATCTTTAAAACAATCTAATTAAATCTTGGGCACAAAACATTCAGCCAGTAAAAAAAGAAAACCTGTAGTAGGCCTATATATTATATCTATCTATCTATCTATCTATCTATCTATCTAATTTATCATTGTAGCCTTATTTAAGTTGATTTTCTGTATACTGTGTATTTATTTCTGGACTAATAGTGGTTAATAAAGTCCAATAATGGTATGAGAGAGTGTCAGTGGTAATATCATTGTGTTCTTGTCGGTCAGAGTTAGAGGATCTGTGTAACAGCTGAGGCTTAGCCTGACAGTTAGCCTGCCCTGGACCAGGCTAGTTTCCCAGCATAAGTTGCCAGGGTAACTGAGTTTGAACTATTTTAAGTTTGCTTTATGAAACAGAATCCACCGACAAGTCTGACTAACCAAAATAAGCCTGGCTTGAATTCTAATCTTGTTTTATGGAACAACCCTCAGGACTATGATGATGATGATCCATAACAACAGAGCATAAACAAATGAGAATGTGGGACAGTGATGACGAACAACAGAGCATGATAATAATAATAAATTCAATTTATATAGCGCTTTTCACGAACTCAAAGTTGCTTTAAAGGGCAGGTAGATAATAAAAACAAAAAAAACAAGATGCAGGCACAGATGAGAATGGAGGGGGCATGGGGCTGGGGCTGGGGGTAGGCAGAGGTGAAGAGATGGGTCTTGAGGCGGGACTGAAAGATGGTGAGGGACTCAGAGGTGCGGATCTCTTGGGGGAGGGAGTTCCAGAGCCTGAGAGCAGCCCTGGAGAAGGCTCTGTCCCCAAAACTGTGGAGGTTAGACTTGCGGATGCAGAGGAGACTGGCTGAGGTGGATCTGAGGGACCGTGAGGGTTGGTAGGGGGAAAGGAGGTCAGTGGGGTATGAGGGGGCCAGATGGTGGAGGGCTTTGTAAGTGAGGACCAGGGTTTTGTAGGTGATCCGGTGGGAGATAGGAAGCCAGTGGAGTTGTTTTAGGACTGGAGTGATGTGGTGCCAGGATTTGGAGCGGGTGATGAGTCGGGCAGCTGCGTTCTGGACCAGCTGGAGTCGTTTGATGTAGGTAGAGCTAGTCGTTTGATGTAGGTAGAGCTGATGCCAAGGAGAAGTTAGTTGCAGTAGTCAAGTCGAATGAAGGCGTGAATGATTCGTTCAGCAGCGGGGGGTGTGAGAGAGGGTCTGAGTTTGGCGATGTTGCGGAGATGAAAGGAGGAGGTTTTGATGACATGACGGGTGTGTGGCTCAAGGGAGAGGGTGGAATCAAAGATCACGGCAAAGTTGCGGGCCTGGGGAGATGGGGAGACAATGGTGCCGTCGATGGTGAGAGTGGGGTTATTGGTTTTGCTGAGTGTGGATTTAGAGCCTATGAGGAGCAATTCTGTTTTATCGCTGTTGAGTTTGAGGAAGTTGTGTTGCATCCAGGTTTTAGTTTTAACTCTTTTTATTGATGTTTCTTCTAATCAGAGAGAGAATAAAATAAAGACAATACAGTGTTTGTTTCGACATATTGACCAATAAATACAGATGAATTCAAGCAGAGGTATTTCTTACTCTTACTCTCTGATAAAAAAAAAAAAAAGGATTATAAATGCTTGCTTCAGAACATACTAGTACAAAACAATACAAGTAAAAATAATATTAATAAAGTATGCATGTACAGTGTGGTAGCAATATAGATCAAATACAGCAAAAACTGTAAATATTACTGAGAAAAAACAAAGAACAAACTTTGCACCTTTTTTAAACAATCACTGTCAGCTGTCAAGGAAACCAAACCAAACCAAACCAACAATTTATTTTCCTTTTTATGTACTCTGTTTCTTAATCAAACAGGGACGAGAGAGAGGACAAAAAACAGCAAGGGTCAAATACAGAGGAGTGGTTACGTAACGGGTTATTTATAGGAAATGTATTATTTTTTAAAGGTGGTATCAGTGATTTCAGGCCCAAACATAAATGATCACATTCATCTAATCTTTCCTAATGATCCGCTAGCTGCCCGCCCCATAAGCATGCCGTCAAAAAACGCGTCTCTGTAGACAGTCTAGGCTCTGAGATCTGCACACAAAAACAAATGGTTTCACCAACCACTCAACCAAAATAAAAAGTGTTCCAACCAATCACCGACAGGGGTGGGTGTTGTGAGGTTTTGCGCTCGTGCACGGCTGCCTATGACCACCCCTGTCGGTTTAGAGGAGGACGTTTTTTGTCCAATAATTAGAATCTCTGTTTTTTCAGAATTAAGTAGTAGGAAATTACTAGTCATCCAATTTTTTATATCAGCTATGCATTCCATTAATTTTGTGAATTGGTACGTTTCGTCTGGGTGTGAAGAAATATAGAGCTGTGTATCATCAGAATAACAGTGAAAACTAATGCCATGCTTCCAAATGATATCTCCTAAGAGTCTCTCTCATTACTCACACACCTGTTTCCCATTTTCTGCACTGATTTCTGCACTCTCTTTCTTTGGTTCTCTGTCAGTGTGTCTTGGTTTCCGTCCGCTTCAACACTGTCCCCTTGCCCGAAAGTCTTGTTTTGGTTGCTTCTAAAACTTTAAAGCCTTGTCTGATTATTATTTAATCCTGTTGTGTTGTTTATTTGCCTAGTTCCTGTTCCCTATCTCGACTCAGCTTGCTACCCAGTTTTTGACCCCCCTGCTTTCGTCCTGGACTATTGCCTTGGCCTCTTCCTTGAAACTGTTGGTCCGCGACTGGTTTTGACCCCAGCCTGTCCATTGGATTTCGCCTCTGTCTCGCCCTCCTACTTGGTGGCTCGGCTACCAATTATTTTATGTTTTGTATTGTTTTCTTTCAACATTTTGGACATTAAATCCTATTCTCAATTGATCTGCTCTTGGGTTCCTATTGTCTCTGCACCTCCCTAACATTAGTACTGAGCCTTGTGGTACGCCATACTGAATGATAAGACATCTCTTCATTTACTGCTACAAATTGATCAGATAAGTATGATTTAAACCATGCTAATGCAATTCCATTAATGCCAACGTAATTTTCGAGTCGTGAGAGGTTCAACCAGGCGCTCAGGTAGAGTCAGAGAAGTTTAAGATAGGTGCTCTTGGGGTAGGGAAAAAATCCGAAGGAAAACAAAAGCAGGTCCCAGGCACTCAGTCAAAATAACAGGAGAAGGATCAGGTAGAGAAAAAATCCGAAGGAAAACAAAAGCAGGTCCCAGGCACTCAGTCAAAATAACAGGAGAAGGATCAGGTTAAAAAGCCTTTAATGAAAAATGGCTTAAGTCATATTAAAAACATATATATGCACCAACATGTTTCGACCAACAACATGGTCTTCATCAGGGCAGTCACACAGCAAAGGAGAATGGCAGCAAATATAAGCAAGTCAAGTCACACCCATAAACCAAAACATCAATTAACCTAATCAGGTCCAAATTAGTCAATTAATCCAATGAAGCAATCAGGATAGGCAAGAACGACAAAAGCGAACCAACAGGTGACCAACAAAGAACTAATGAAAAAATAATAAAAAATAAATAAAATAAACCCAACTAACATCCCTCAACGTAGGTTATCTGGAGGTAATTTTCGAGTCTGTTTAAAAGAATGTTATGATCGATAGTATCAAATGCAGCACTAAGATCGAGTAACACTAATAGAGAGATACAACCACGGTCGGATGATAAGAGCAAATCATTTGTGACTCTAATGAGAGCTGTCTCGGTACTATGGTACGGTCTAAATCCGGACTGGAAATCCTCCCAGGTATTATTTCTTTCTAAAAAGGAACACAGTTGTGAAGATGCTGCCTTTTCTAGTATCTTTGACAGAAAAGGTAGATTCGAGACCGGCCTGTAATTGACTAATTCTGTAGGATCAAGTTGCGGTTTAAACAAGCGGTTTAATCATTGCCAGCTTAGCCAAGTTTTTGTTGCGTACCCTAATGACAAAGACGAATTAATGATATTAAGAAGAGGATCTATGACCTCTGGAAGCATCTCTTTCAGTAGCTTAGTCGGAATAGGGTCTAACATACATGTTGTCGATTTAGATGATTTAACGAGTTTAGTAAATTCTTCCTCTCCTATAGCAACGAATGAATCAAATTTTTCCTCAGGGAGACTACAATGCACTGCCTGATGCGATACTGTAGTAGACGGTTGCATAGTTATAATTTTGTCCCTGATATTATCAATCTTATAAGTGAAGAAGTTCATAAAGTCATTACTGCTGTGCTGCTTGGAAACTTCTGTGTTTGAAGCTTTCTTTTTTGTTAGTTTAGCCACTGTTTCAAATAAATACCTAGGATTATGTTTATTTTCTTCTAATAGGGTTTAAAAATAAGCAGATCTAGCAGCTTTTAAAGCCTCTCTATATGCAATCGAGCTCTCTTTCCATGAAATGCGAAATACCTCTAGTTTTGTTTTCTTCCAGTTGCGCTCCATTTCTCTAGCTGCTCTCTTAAAGGGATACTCCACTTTTTTTGGAAATAGGCTCATTTTACAACTCCCCCAGAGTTAAACAGTTGAGTTTTATCATTTTGGAATCCATTCAGCCGATCTCCGGGTCTGGTAGTCCCACTTTTAGCATAGCTTAGCATAATGAATTGAACCATACAGGACCATTAGCATCTCTCTCAAAAAAATTAACAAAGAGTTTCGATATTTTTCCTATTTAAAACTTGACTCTTCTGTAGTTACATCGTGTACTAAAACTGACAGAAAATGTAAAGTTGCGATTTTCTAGGCTGATATGGCTAGGAACTATGCTCTCATTCCTGCGTAATAAGAAAATGTGCTGCCGTACCATGGGTCCAGCAGGCGCAATGATATGACACAGCACCTGCCGCCTGATAATCCGGTTGTTAAGTCGTGACGTAACCACTCACCGATAATGCTGTTTCCGGGTCCAAAGTCCGCGTCCTCTCTACCTACCTACCGCTTTCGCTAGTGTAAAGAAGGACGTGATCGTAAATAAATTTACAGGCTCCGCCATTGTTATTTCTGGGCGAGCGGAGCGCTTGGACCTGGAAAAGGCTAAACGTCCCGCGTGACGTCAGACTTAACAATCGGATAGGCTACTGAGCTGGGGACTATTTTCAGGTGCTACGTCATATCATTACGCCTGCTGGACTCATGGTAAGGCAGCAAATTTTCTTAATTTATTATTTACGCAGGAATGAGAGTATAGTTCCTAGCCATATCAGCCTAGAAAATCACAACTTTACATTTTCTGGCGGTTTTAGTACACGATGTAACTACAGAAGAGTCAACTTTTTGAGAGAGCTGCTAATGGTCCTGTATGGTTCAATTCATTATGCTAAGCTATGCTAAAAGTGGGACCCCCAGACCCGGAGATCGGCTGAATGGATTCCAAAATTATAAAACTCAACTGTTTAACTCTGGGGGAGTTGTAAAATGAGCCTATTTCCAAAAAAAGTGGAGTATCCCTTTAAGGGCCCGAGTGTGCTCGTTGTACCACGGCGTTGGACTATTTTCTTTAATCTTCTTTAAGCGCAAAGGAGCAACTGTGTCTAAAGTGCTGGAAAAGAGAGAGTTAAAAGTTTCTGACGCAATTTTGAGTTCTTCTAAGCTATCCAGGATGCTGAGATGATGAAACTGATCTGGAAGATTATTGACAACGCAATCTTTAGTGGCAGAAGTGATGGGTCTAACACAGGGGTGCCCAACCCTGCTCCTGCCGATCGACTGTCCTGCACAGTTCATCTCCAACCCTAATCAAACACACCTGCCTTTAATTTTCAAGTGATCCTGAAGACCATAATTGGTTGCTTAATTGGGTACCGAGAACCGTGGATTTTCACTGGTGTTGGTACCGAATACTGAAATTTTGGTACCGTGACAACACTAAGATCGAAACGAAACGACAGGAAACGATCGCATCCAGAAACGCACGGGTGGAATGACATCTTGAAAAAGACGTAAACGCACCCGTGTTGCTCTATCAGGAAATGGGACCCATCACCAGTGACGGAGAACACAGGGGAATGAGTATTGGCTAATTTTTTTCAATACTCGAAGATGACAGGCTCCCTAAGCGTGATCCCAATCAGTTGTAACGTATGACTACGTCGAATGTGAGTGACTAAATGGGAACAGTGAAACATTTATATACTCCTTTACTCACAAAATTGAGCAAATTAAATGTGGAATTATACTTGCTCCATTTGATCAACCACAAATTACTCCACTATCCAGCTCTCTGACTAATTTTGAACAAGTTACATCAGAACTAGTGCTCCAGCTATAAGCTAGATTCTCTTTCTGCACGTCAAAACAGACATTTTTATGACTTTCAGTGCAAGTGTGACAGCTATAATTAACAGCTCATTAGCAAGTGGAATTGTTCCAAGCAGTTTTAAACACGCAATCTTACATCCCTTGTTAAAAAAAAACCTTTTCTGGATCCGGCAATACATGACAACTACAGAACGATCTCCAAACTGCCTCTCATGTCAAAGATTTTGGAGAGAGTTGTTTATTCCCAGCTCTACTCTTATCTAAATACATTTAACATTTTGGATACATTTCTTTCTGGTTTCAGATGTGTTGCACAGCACTGAATCTGCATTATTGAAGGTCACAAATGATATTCTACTCTCCATGGACTCAGGTTCACCTGTTGTCCTAGTTTTGTTAGATCTCATTGCTTAGTTCGATACAATCGACTATGATAGTCTTTTAAATAGTTCATAATGTATGGTGTGCATGCAGGGGACAACCCTCCAGTGGTTTCCATCCTCTCTAAAAGAAAGGACATTCTCTGTGAATTTGAGCAACTTTTCTTCTGCATCGGCTCAGCTACTATGTGGTGTCCCTCAGGGGTTAACTTTGGGACTCCTGTTATTTTCATTGTATATGCTTCCCGAGCTTTATCTTTCAGAAGTACATCATATCTTATCATTATTATGCCAATGATTCCCAATTTTATTCCCCAGTGAGTATAGACAAAAATTGCTCATCTGAAAATGCCTTAAATTTTTTAAAGATATCAAACATTGGCTGGCTAATTGAGAGCAATTAAATGAGAGCAAAACTGAAGTCTTGATCTTAGGTTCCTCCTTGTCCCGTTTACATGGCCTAGCTGTCCAGTTAGGCCCGTTATCGTTGAACTCACAAGATCATGTGAGGAACCTTGGAGTGATTTTTGACTCATCTCTACTTTTCAATGAGTAGATTTTACCATCTGATATCAATTGCTAAAATAAAAACTTTCCTTTCCCTTACTGACTTGGAAATTGTGATCCACTCATTTATCTCATTTAGGTTATACCATTGCAACTCACCGTATAGTCGTTTGCCCCAAACTGCATTATCCCGTCTATGAATGCTGCACCCAGGCTGTTTTTTTTCCCCCAGGTTTGGTATCTCTACACTGGCTTCCAGTGAAATTCAGGGTTGATTTAAAAATTTTGACTTTTGTTTACAAGGCACTATTTGGTCTCGCACCCAAATATATTAGTGACCTTTTACACCCTTAAGGCAGGCATACACTGTGCGATTTCAGCAAGGTTACCTACTCAGACTGAACGAGTAGATCTCATGCGATGTAAAGCCAAAGCTCACGTTTTGTGCTCACGTTCATCGAGCTGTGACTTCACTGCTCACACTATACGTGTGAAATATGTGCGATAAACCCCCGTGCCGGGTTGCGCCAATAGACCATGATATTGTGTATCCAGAGATATTGTCAAAACAAGCATCAGCTATCAATATCAAGAGGATTTAGCATTTCCAATTTATATATTAAATTATTATTTGTATTATCGTATTATTATTATTATTATGGAAGGCCTACTTTTATTATAAAATTGATAGGCTATTATAATTAATTTGCCATGCAATAATTTCATCCATGCATATTGCCATGCAATAAATTCATAGTGCATCACCGCATAACCGACATGCTGCGAGGATAATACAAGATTACACAGAATCTTACTCCTCCTCAGTGTATGCCCAGACTCTCCAACTAGAGCACTCAGGTCTTCTGACCAATTGCTATTGACAGTTCCTCGTTGCTGTTATAAATCTAAGGGTGACCGTGCCTTTTCGGTGAAGGGTCAGAAATGATGGATTAGTCTTCCTTTCCATGTGAGGTCATCTTCCTCGCTAGCCATTTTTAAGTCTTCTTTAAAAACATATCTCTTTTCTTTGGCTTTTGAATAGATCATGAAATGGGTTTTTGAAGCTGATAGAATGTATGATGTTGTATTTAAATGTGTTTTTTTATTCTTACTTGATCTGTAAAACACTTTGGGTCAACTTCTGTTTCTTTCTAAATGTGCTATAAAAATAAAGGCTGACTTGACTTGATCAGAGAGAACAGTTTAAAGAGACTCGTGTGAAAGTCTGAGTCAGCAGGACTCATCAGCATCTGGTCCCTGTAAAAAAAAACAAAAAAAACAACTGTGAACAAGCTGATATCAGGAGCAACTACGGCTGCACACTTTAGGGGGGAAATCTGGCTAAATTGTGGTGAAAATTGCGATTTAACATTCACAAAAAATGATAAAGAACACCAGGTTTGTTGTGCCTACTTTTAGGGTTGCACAATTTGGCCCCAAAAAAAGGGTGCTTATAGATCAATATGACTAATAATAATAATTATGATTATTATTAGTAGTAGTAGTACTAAATAAAAATATATAAAAAAGAATTATAATTGTAGTAATAACACCATTTCATTATTATAAACATACAGTATTTAAGAATAAATATAATATAGTAATTAAAATAATAATAATAATTATTCCTTTATTTTATAAGAAAAATGCAGGCAGCCTATAACTATAAATAATTAGAGAGGAACACTTAAGACACAACAAACAAAGAACGAGAACATATGGTGACAGGGAAAACTAAGCAGAATATGACAATGAAACTAAACAAGACAAGGTTGTGACAGGCATCTCCTTCACACTGACATTCAAACAGGTCTTCTTGTTGACGATTCCAAGATGCTTTTGACGTACCTGAATCAGCCGAGCTGCATCTACTGTACGTATCTATGGTTGGCCACCCTAGCTGCGGTGAATGCACAGGTAAGTGCACTCTCTCAGACAAAATGTGCAAGTGTAACCAGATGTATTTCATGAGATTTAGGATAAAAATCCTTTGTGGAAGTTTTTTTTTTTTACTTTTCTTTTTTTTTTGAAAATGATTTTATGAACCATTCCTTCAAAAATAGGAAGTGTTTCAACCCAAACCTGATGAACTTCAAATTTTAAATAGAGACACCAGAGGACTTTTCTTAGCAGATGAAGGAAACAAAAAACATCCAGGTAAGATTGAAATGTTGTTACAAAATGTGAATGTGCTATCAAAAATATCACTGGACAGATTCAATATCATTTGAAGGAAAAATTGTCTCAGGTTACATAAGTAACCCAGTTCCCTAAGAGGGGTCGGTAATGACATTCCCATAGTGTCAACGCCATGACAGCCTCCCGTTCCCCTTTCAGGGAACCAGGTTACATGCGTAACCGGAAACGTTCCCTTTCGGAACTCAACGCTGTCATGGCATTGACACTATGGGAATGTCATTACCAACGCTGCCACACTGAGGAAGATTGCCTGCCCAACAAGGCTGTGTTATACTGGCACAGAAAATTGTTGAATGCAGACATGATTTGGCAAACCCTGAAGGACCTGTGACCCTGGGGTTGAGCCCATGTCCAGACTGTAATTCCTGAGGAATGTGTGCGGAGAGGGCCAGCCGGCTGCAGCACAAACCTTATGTAAGAGCTCACCCCTAGATAGAGCTATAGAAGATGCTATACTCCTTGTGGATTTCCAGAGGCAAAGCCATTACGAGAGCCTCATAGGACAGAGCGATAGCATCTATAATCCAGTGGGACAAGACACTGCTTGGTGACTGTGTTACTAAAGCAGACCAGAAAACAAGACAGGGGGTAGCTGCAGGTTGGAGCAATGAGCGTGCAGAAAGGAGGTGTGCCGACAGGTCAATTGCTACAACAGAAACTAACCCTGCCGCACACCTTATAATAATAATAAAGACCCTTGCCCACGCCCCTACCATTCGGCATGCCCCAACCTTTCTTAATGTTCATCACCCCAACCTGCATATATCCACACTTGCAAAAAAACTGGCAGAATGTACGCCACTGGCCCGACATAAATCCTAAGTGCCTGGACTGGATATAGTAGATGCAGTCTCTCTATTGCTACAGCGATTCATGCGGCGAAGGGAAGTACGACAGGGTGGCCGGTTACAGGAGGTGTGCAAAATAGCTCTGATCATACCTAGGGGAAAGTCTAAGCAGGAGGAAGCTACCGACAGGGCCGACAGATCTCCTACTCTTTTGAGCAATGTCAATGCAAGTCAAGTCAAGTCATCTTCATTTATATAGCTTTTTTTAACAATGTAGATTGTTTCAAAGCAGCTTTACAGAGATAAACGTATAACTTAAGGTAACAGAGATTTGTTTTGGCTTTATAGCGGTTCTTTAATAAAGTTATTTTCCAGCTAAAGTTAGTTTTGATTGATTCGCTTCCGTCGCAACGATTATTTGTTAGGGCCGCTAAGACGACACCATCCTCTCTACACAGACTTTAACCCTCTGAGGTCGGCAATCACGCCGGCGTGATCTGCTCGCTTTTTTCCTTATCAGTTGAATTGAGACCCGAAATACTCTTTTGACTTTGATTTTACAAACAAGTTTCATACATCAATCGATTCTGTTAAATGTGTATTATTTTTGTGTAAACTCACAATAAAAACAAAGTGTTGTGCTTTTCGCCAAATAAAGAAAAATAAACCTGATGCGAGTTCTGCCTCCTCTCTGTCAGTGAATTCCATTCTGAAACGCGTCCGAAAATGAACAATAACTCAGCGAATACTCAGTCAAACAGGCATACAGACACACAGGCATGAAGCTTGAATTCTCTTCTTTTAAATGAAGTAATTTATATAAAAAACAAATATTCTCAGTTCATGTAATCTGTAAGAAAAGAGCGAGATGTCAGTCGTTCTCCTCTCATCTAAATACTTGTAATGTGACTCCGCCCACGGAGAGCGCGCGCTATTCAAATGCAAATGTCTGAGGCAAACCATGCAATCCTGTAAACGCCCCCATATCAGCTCGAGAAAACACAAGTTTATTCAGATCATTACTTGTTTACACCGCCTTGCAGCGCTGTGAGGAATAATAATAATGGAAAATGTCCCTCAGAAGTGTGGGTATTTCGAGGAGCAAGGATCCGACTGAGCTGATACTGTAGTAAGTTTTTTTCCTTCTCACGTGAATCGGGTTTCTGTTTATGAATGAATGAACGGCAGAGATGCGCTGTTCACCACAGCTCGCAAAAAGAAAGTTTAAATTTAAATCGCGTGTGTGAATAAATGATGATGTTTAGAGATGAGTAAAAATCGACTGAAATATGGTGAAATAAAATGTAGGCTATTTGTATAAGCAACGTATTAAACTGCAAATTAACATTTAAATGCCCTAATATTTCATAAAAACAACATTACAGTCAGGCGAAATATGAAAGACAACATTTTGTTGACAAGATTTGGGTACAGTTTTTACTATAGAATATACTGTAAGATTACACTTGAATTGTTGTTGTAATTGTAACCTTTTTAATAAAAAAATATATTTAAAAGGTAGATGTAAACAAACTATTAAAAGGTAAAAATTTTTTTTTCTTTAAATCATTTGTATTGTGTTTTATTAGTGACAAATTTAAGGAGAGGATACATATTCCAAAACTGAAAATACAGTATGAGAATTAACTGCACAATTACTAGACATGTTTACCTTGGATATTATACAATTTGCAAGCACAATTTGTGGAAAAATAAAAAAAAATGCTTCCAACTGTGAACCAATTTGGTAGTATATATATATATATATATATATATATATATATATATATATATATATATATATATATATATATACTGTGTGTACAGTACAGGCCAAAAGTTTGGACACATTACTATTTTTAATGTTTTTGAAAGAAGTTTCTTCTGCTCATCAAGCCTGCATTTATTTGATCAAAAATACAGAAAAAAATGTAATATTGTGATATATTATTACAATTTAAAATAATTGGTTTTCAATTTATTATACTTTAAATTATAATTTATTTCGGTGATGCAAAGCTGAATTTTCAGGATCATTACTCCAGTCTTCAGTATCACATGATCCTTTAGAAATCATTCTAATGTTCTGATTTATTATGAGTGTTGGAAACAGTTCTGCTGCCTAATATATTTGATGAATAAAAGGTTAAAAAGAACTGCATTTATTCAAAATAAAAAAATTTTTTTTTAATATAAATCTTCTTTATTATCACTTTTTATCAATTTAACACATCCTTGCTGAATAAAATTATTGATTTATTTAAAAAAAAAAATAAAGAAAAAAATTACTGACCCCAAATTACTGACCAGTAGTGTATATTGTTGTTATAAAAGATTTCTATCTTGAAAACATTTGCTTCTTTTTTTTTCTTTTCTTTTTTCTTTTTTTTATTCATCAAAGTATCCTAAAAAAGTATCACAGGTTATGAAAAAATATTAAGCAGCAGAACTGTTTCCAACTTTGATAATGAATCATCATATTAGAATGATTTCTAAAGGATCATTTGATAGACTGGTGTAATGATCCTGAAAATTCAGCTTTGCATCACCGAAATAAATGATAATTTAAAGTATAATAAATTGAAAACCAATTATTTTAAATTGTAATAATATATCACAATATTAAATTTTTTTCTGTATTTTTGATCAAATAAATGCAGGCTTGATGAGCAGAAGAAACTTCTTTCAAAAACATTAAAAATAGTAATGTGTCCAAACTTTTGGCCTGTACTGTATATATATATATATATATATATATATATATATATATATACTGTATATATATATATATATATATATATATGTGTGTGTGTGTGTATATATGAAGAGTTCAGATGCAAAAGCCTCTAAATGCCATCTGAAATTTTCTTCTAGAATGATCATTTTTATGAAGCTTGTATATTTAAGTTAGCTATAGGTGACACACCTGAATGAATGGCTCATTAAGTATGCAGGGGCATTGTCTCATCAAGTGTGAACCACTAAATATGCATGATCGTTTACGCCCCATCCGCATATGGCCTTTCCAAACTAAAAGTGTTTCACAAAACTAAAATCAATGTATCGTTTTATGTGAATGATTAGGCAGGATGATTTTCACATCATTTTGAAGAAAATTCTAGGCGACGACATCCATTAGTCAAAAGTCTTATTTACACATATTTAGTAGGTGTTTTGTGGCCTTATTTCAGAAACTTTCATTTTTAGTTTTTTCAATAACCATGCATAAACATTATTCTCTCAAAAGTGAAAACATGAACATACATGTGGCTCACATATTATGGTAGTCCTGTTTGTGCTAAATAGAGTGTAATTTTTTTGCCATTGATATGTTTATAAGCAACTGAAAAAAGAACAAATGTCAGGGCATGTCAGAACATCTCAAGGACCCCAAAAACACCTTAGACCTCAGAGGGTTAAATGCGAACCTGTGATAAACGCTGATGGCGTTCACATGCGCATTAAGAATTGGTTCTATAGTTATGTGCGTTTGAATATATGTGCGTAGGTTTGTAATTCCCCACAGACCAAGCCTAAACAAAGTACAGGGCTTTCCCTACAAACTTTGATACAGAATTTTATTTTATTTTATCCCTTCGGGGTAGGTACGCGAAACAAATTTTCCCAAAAATGCTTTATCTGGAGTGGTAAAGGGAGAGACTAGTTGGCACTTCAGCATTGCGTTGTCATCGGGTCCAGGCGAAGGTCCTTCGTCAGATCTGGATACGGCCTGGATCCGGCAGGCTGCGGGAAAACCTCGGGATATACAAAGACACTAAAATTAGCGTAGATGCCATTCTTCTCATGATGTAACGAGTACATCAGGATTTATGGGAAGTGTTCCCGGTTCCGGCTGACCTAATCTATGCAGCCTAACATTGAATAATAGAAGACTATAATGTGTTATGTGAATGCTAGGTCAAAGAGATTGTTTTTAGTCTAGCTTTGAACTGACAGAGTGTGTCTGCTTCCCGGACAATGTTAGGAAGACTGTTCCAAAGTTTTGGTGCTAAATAGGAAAAGGATCTACCGCCAGCAGTCGATTTTGATATTCTAGGTATTATCAACTGGCCGGAATTTTGAGATCGCAGTAGACGTGAAGGACTATAATGCGTTAAGAGCTCGCTCAAGTACTGCGGAGCTAAACCATTTAGTGCTTTGTAAGTAATCAGCAATATTTTAAAATTTGTGCGATGTTTAATAGGGAGCCAATGCAGTTTTGACAGAACTGGGCTAATATGGTCATACTTCCTGGTTCTGGTAAGAACTCGAGCTGCTGCGTTTTTTGAACCAGCTGTAGTTTGTTTATTAAGCGTGCAGGACAATCACCCAGTAGAGCATTACAATAATCTAGCCTTGAGGTCATGAACGCATGGACTAATTGTTCCGCATTTGTCAATGAGAGCATATGACGTAATTTAGATATATTTTTAAGATGGAAAAATGCGGTTTTACAGATACTAGACACGTGACTTTCAAATGAAAGATTGGTAGCAAAGAGCACACACACACAAACACACACACACACACACACACACACACAGGTTCCTAACCGACGACGAAGACTTAACAGAGCAGTCATCAAGTGTTAGACAGTATTCTAGGTTATTACGTGAGGAAGTTTTTTGTCCAATAATTAGAATCTCTGTTTTTTCAGAATTTAGAAGTAGGAAATTACGAATCATCCAATTTTTTATATCAGCTATGCATTCCGTTAATTTTGTGAATTAGTAAGTTTCGTTGGGTTTTGAAGAAATATAGAGCTGAGTATCGTCGGCATAACAGTGAAAGCTAATTCCATGTTTCCTAATGATATCTCCTAATGGTAGCATGTACAGAGTGAACAGCAGCGGTCCTAGTACTGAGCCTTGTGGTACGCCATACTGAACTTGTGATCGATTAGACATCTCTTCATTTACTGCTACAAATTGATAACGGTCAGATAAGTATGATTTAAACCATGCTAGTGCAATTCCACTAATGCCAACATAGTTTTCTAGTCTATTTAAAAGAATGTTGTTGTCAATGGTGTCAAACGCAGCACTAAGATCGAGTAACACTAATAGAGAGACACAACCACGGTCGGATGATAAGAGCAAATCATTTGTGACTCTAACGAGAGCAGTCTCGGTACTATGGTACGGTATAAATCCGGACTGAAAATCCTCACAGATATCATTTCTTTCTAAAAAGGAATACAGTTGTGAAGATACTGCCTTTTCTAGTGTCTTTGACAGAAAAGGTAGATTCGAGATCGGCCTGTAATTGACTAATTCTGTAGGATCAAGTTGTGTTTTTTTAACAAGCGGTTTAATCATAGCCAGCTTAAAGTTTTTTGGTACGTATCCTAGAGACAAAGATGAATTAATGATATTAAGAAGAGGATCTATGACCTCTGGAAGCATCTCTTTCAGTAGCTTAGTCGGTATAGGGTCTAACATACATGTTGTAGATTTAGATGATTTAACGAGTTTAGTAAATTCTTCCTCTCCTATAGCAACGAATGAATCAAATTTTTCCTCAGGGAGACTACAATGCACTGCCTGATGCGATACTGTAGTAGACGGTTGCATAGTTATAATTTTCTCCCTGATATTATCAATCTTATAAGTGAAGAAGTTCATAAAGTCATTACTGCTGTGCTGCTTGGAAACTTCTGGGCTTAAAGCTTTCTTTTTTGTTGGTTTAGCCACCGTTTCAAATAAATACCTAGGATTATGTTTGTTTTCTTCTAATAGGGTTGAAAAATAAGCAGATCTAGCAGCTTTAAAAGCCTCTCTGTAAGTAATCGAGCTCTCTTTCCATGAAATAGGATATACCTCTAGTTTTGTTTTCTTCCAGTTTCGCTCTATATTTCTGGCTGCTCTCTTAAGGGCCCGAGTGTGCTCGTTGTACCACGGCGTTGGACTATTTTCTTTAATCTTCTTTAAGCGCAACGGAGCAACTGTGTCTAAAGTGCTGGAAAAGAGAGAGTTAAACGTTTCTTTTGCAATATCGCTCTCGGTTACTAACGTAACCTCGGTTCTCTCTAGATGAGGGAACGAGTGTTGCGTAAGCTAGCTTACGCTACGGGAAAATCCCTTTTCTCAAGAATATTGAAGCCAAAAAATTATCCTTAACTCTGGGCTTCTTCGCCCGAAACCTTGAACGTTTCGAATTGTTTAATTTTTTTGCTTCATCGGATGGGGGTGAAACTTGGTGACTTTTGTCGTATTACCTATATGAACACACAAAAAAATCAAGGAGATGATTCTGATATGTTAAGTTAAAGGGTCATAAAAACATAGTCACACTTAGCTTCCTCCCGGTCAAAAACGGGCGACATAGGAAATGAATGGGAAATACGAAAAAATAGGAAAACTCAGTGAAACTTTTGGTGATACAAGCTACAGATCAGCCACTGTGCTGAAAACAAGTGTACAGCAATGAAGAGGTGACACTCTAAAACATCAAGAGTGCAAATAAGACACCCTCCCCCCCACACACACACCCACACCCACAAACACACACACACACACACACACACACACACACACACACACACACACAGAAATGAACTGGTAAGACTGAAACAGCAAATTTTGCCCCAAACTATAAAAAAATTATAGAATCATAATAACTCCAAAACTATAGCAAGGAGAGTCAAAAGGTAGGTATCGTTTGAAAGGTTTTATGGTTTTTTTATATATATATATATATATATATATATATATATATTAATATATT
Source organism: Abramis brama (assembly GCF_963993115.1). NCBI lineage: Eukaryota > Metazoa > Chordata > Actinopteri > Cypriniformes > Leuciscidae > Abramis > Abramis brama. The sequence continues at coordinate 4,005,166 of NC_139966.1, forward strand.
AATATATATATATTAATAACAATAATATCAAAATACATTTAATCAATTTATTCATAGAAAAAAAGATATCCTACAATATAATTTTGTATATTACTATTAACTCTTAAATCCTATATCTCTTCTCCTGGTTCAGTTTTGCCACTGTATTTCTTTTTAAGGGCCTTGTTTTAACACTATCTCCTAATCCCACCAAAAAAAACACACACACACACACACACACACACACACACACACACACACACACACACACACACACACACTTAGACCTACGCTGCCTTATGTTACACGATCTCATTTTTACACCACTTAATTTTAACATCACACTAAACACCACTTCAGAATTAAAAATGGTAAAATAAAAGTAAGAGTAGCTTACCTGTACTCCCATGCAGCGATGAACATCGGAAATGAAAACAGAATCGACGTCATGACTTCACGCCACTAACCAATGAGAAGAGATGTTGGCGGGAAGAGACGTGCAGCCCCGCCCCAGGGACGGCATCGCCTCGATCAACGTCATCACTTGCCACTAACCAATGAGAAGCCCGCCCCAGGTGCACCCCCGCCCAAATCTGCAGGCTGCAGCCAGGTGCTTCTCAGATTTTTAAAAAATATGGTAATGAATATCTTCGCAGCTAGGTGGCGCCTGCTGGCGGTACACTCGGTTTTAGAGGGATTACTCAGCACTCGTTAGGAGTTAATAAATGTAATTAGATGCATTGAAAAGCTGAGATCCTATGCTTTAAAATTATATATAAGTTGTGTTGTTCCAATTAGTGGTTGCTTAGTAATTAATTTTTTCTTTCCGAATGGGAATAAATCAAATAAATAAATAAAAAAAGCTATAGGCCGCTTATAAGCGGTTATAGGACATGACACATATTTATACATTTTGAAGCCACTAGATGGCGCTCTTCTCACTTGAAATTATTATTTTTTTAGGCCTGCACTCTATTTTGATGTGAAATGTTGCATTTATTGAAAAATAAAATAAAATAAATAAAATAAAAATATATATTAATTCTAATGGAAAAAATAGCTCATAAAAATTATATAATTAATGCAAAGTATCATGAAAAATTCAAAAAATTCTAGATAATAATCAGAAAACATTATAGAATAAAAATATATTTGATTGGTTATCCTGGGAAAAGGTAAAGTAAAATTTTATGGCTTCATCCGTTTTCGGGCGGGAGGAAGCTAAGTGTAACCCATTTACGAAGAAGCCCAGAGGGTTAATTTAGCATTAGTTTAAAACACATTGCTGCATAAGCAGACCTAGGCGAAGCAGCTCGCGCGCTTATTGGTTGCTTCGCGGCAACTGCATGAACCTATCGGGACATAGCCTGTGACGAGGACCAATGAGGGCGCGGGCGCCCGTGCACGTCACATTACGCCAGGGAGGGCGTGACTAAAGGCTTTATAAGCCGGGTCCAGATGGGTTTATTCTTTGATTTTTCATGCTGAAGCGAAACCAGAAGTAGCACAAGCACGGCTGGGTTACGCAACACTCGTTCCCTCATCTAGAGAGAACCGAGGTTACGTTAGTAACCGAGAGTGTTCTCTTACGAGAGTACTCTCATGTTGCGTAAGCTAGCTTACGCTACGGGAACCCAATGTAAAACGCCGTGCGTGCTAGTCAGTCCACACATGCATTCCTGGGGCCGAGCCAGGTTGTAAAACCTCATAAATGTAGACGGAGAGGCCCAGCCTGCCGCCATACAAATATCTTGGAGTGAAACTCCGCTGGACCATGCCCACGAAGAGGCAACGCCTCTAGTGGAGTGCGCTCTGACTCCCAGAGGACATGGAAGGTTCTTAGACCTATAAGCCAGAGCGATAGCGTCCACTATCCATCTCGATAGGCTCTGTTTCGATGTGGCTAGCCCCTTAGTGCGTCCACCAAACGAAACGAAGAGCTGCTCTGACTGTCTGAATGCCGCAGACCGTTCGACATATATTCTCAGCGCCCTGACGGGACAGAGAAAATTCACATTGTCATCTCCATCAGATCTCGGGAGAGCTGATAGTGAAATAACTTGTGATCTGAACGGAGTGGAAAGCACTTTGGGGACATAACCGTGTCTCGGTTTGAGGATGACCCTGGAGTCATTAGGCCCAAACTCAATACACGCAGCGCTTACAGAAAGCGCGTGAAGGTCACCCACTCGTTTCACTGAAGCGAGAGCCATGAGAAAAGCGGTCTTAAATGAAAGATACCGCAGGTCCACGGACTGAAGGGGTTCAAACGGTTCACCCTTCATGGCGTCCAGGACCATGGATAGGTCCAATACTCCTGGCTCCCCTTAGGAAGCGGATGATGAGATTGTTTCTCCCTAGCGACTGGCCATGCAGGGGTTTTGTAAACGCTGCTATGGCCGCCACATATACTTTGAGCGTGGAAGGGGACTTGCCCTCGTCCAAAAGCTCTTGTAGGAAGGAGAGAATCTCCGAAACGCCACAGCGTTCTGGAAGTGTGTGACGGGCCGAACACCAGCCGGAAAACACTGACCATTTGGAGGCGTAGAGCCGTCTCGTAGGAGGGCACTCTAGCCTGAGTGATTGTATTCAACACTCCCGCTGTGAGCCCAGCGGGTAACCGTTGATGGCCCATGCATGCAGGGCCCATAGGTCGGGGCGCGGGACCCGCGACCGGAGGTCCACGCTCGTGGCGGGACCCGCGACCTCAGCCAGCGCTGAAGAGGGTGCATGAAGAGCAAACCCAGCCGAAGCACTGCCGAGGCCGAAGCCATAAGACCCAACATCCTCTGAAAACATTTGAGAGGAAGGATACTGTTGACTTTGAAAAGCGCTAGTGAGCGCTGAATCTGCAGCGCGCGCTGTGACGTCAGCCGGGCTGTCATTGCCACTGAGTCTAATTCTGTCCCCAGAAAGGAAATTTTCTGGCTGGGAGACAGTGAACTCTTGGACCAGTTGATTTGGAGACCCAAATCCTGTAAATGATTTAGCAGTAAAGCTTTGTGGGCTATCAGCTCTGTCTCTGACTGTGCTAGAATCAGCCAGTCGTCCAAATAGTTCAGTATGCGCATCCCCTGTTGCTTCAGAGGAACTAGCGCTGCGTCCATGCACTTCGTGAATGTACGAGGTGCCAAAGACAGACCGAACGGCAGGACGGTGTACTGATAGCTCTGACCCTCGAAGGCGAATCGTAAGAAAGGCCTGTGACGGGGCGCTATTTGTATCTGAAAATAAGCGTCTTTCAGATCCACAGAGATAAACCAGTCTCTCGGGCGAATTTGCACGAGAATTTGTCTGGTCGTGAGCATTTTGAATGATCTCCGTAAGAGGGCTCTGTTCAGCCGTCTGAGATCTAGGATGGGTCTGAGACCGCCATCCTTCTTTGGAACGAGAAAATATCTGCTGTAGAGACCAGAGTTGCTCTGATTCAGAGGGACGGTTTCTACAGCCCCTTTTCTCAGTAGTTCCGCTATTTCGGTGCGAAGTAGATGTGCTATTTCGTGTTTCACCGTGGTTTCGACCTTTGCTTGAAAGCGCGGGGGTCTGCGGGAAAACTGTAGTACGTAACCTCGTTTTACCGTGTTGAGAACCCACTCTGACACGCCCGGTATGCTCTCCCATGCTTTTATGTGTAAAGCTGAAGGAAGAATGGCACACAGGCTCTGGCCGCTGTGTGTGTGTGACACAAAGCTCACAGCGCTTGCCGGTGGGCGCGCGCTCACGGAGGCGCGCGCGTTCCACACACACATAACACGACACGTGTCTAATAAAGGGTTCTCTGCACACAAAACGCGTTTTGTGTTTATTAGCCGGTGCTCTGTATCTGCCTTTATTAATATGAATAAAACATGAAATCATTACATGAATAATTTTTAGCCCACTAACAATAACAAAATAGGTTATTACGGACTATAAATGTATTTACTTTTTTTTAATAGTTTTATTCATGTATACATTGAATAGACATTACAGAAAAAATGAAATCAACCATGAATTGTACCAAGAACATAATTTTCAGCAGAACAGACATAACAGCCCACAACATAGCTTGGTGATTATTACCTTTTACATGAGTCTACGAGGGTGATTATGAAAAGTGTCAATGTCATCATACTCAATCCAGAAAATCCACCAATTTACGTTCGAAAAACAGCAGGGAAAGATTTAAAAGCAAATATACTGTGTACATAAAATCACAGCATTTTTACTGTTTCAGCAGCATAACAGCATAGCCTACAACATAGCTCAGCGGCTGTAATTCAAACCATAGGATTACCTTTTACATGACAAGGCGGAGTCTACGGGGGCGATTGTTTAAAATGTCAATGATGTCATCATAGTCCAAAGAATCCACCAGTTCCCGTTCAAAAGACAGCAGGGAAAGATTATTTAAACGTGAAGTTGTCATGTGTGATCTCAAAGATGATTTGACTCTTCCAACTGTTGAGAAAAGTCTTTCGACACTACAAGAAGTCATTGGCAGTGTGATCATTATCTTTAAAAGTCTATTTATGTTTGGGAAGACATCAGAGGGGCAGGTGTCCAAAACCTCCATCAGGGAAGAGAAAGAGTGGCCATCGTCTATTTTCCTGCACATAAGTTGAAAGAAAATGCTTAATTCGGCTTCTTCAAATGAAACGCCATAGTGTTCGCAGGGCATCCTCAGTAGCTCACCTTTTGAAAAAAATCAGAGCCGGGCAAACACGCAGCTGCTGCACGCATTATTCCGCATTGATCCTCTTGAAAGCGGCTGTTCAGTTCAGTGATTTGTCGGTCTAAAATATCAATCCATAGTTTGTTGAGATCAGCATTGTCCTTTATGGCTGTGGATTTGCCAAAACTTCATGAAACAAGAGACTCTTTCAGTCGGGCCGGTAGCTTTCTTACTCTGGTGCTGGAGACATCCCAGTTGCAAATGGAATTCTTTTCCATCAGTTCATCAGTCAACTTTAAAACTTTGTCGAAATCATTTTGCACATTTTCTCGGAACTGTCCATACATATCCCTTAGATTTTTTATCAGCGATAGGCAGTCGGTGACTGATATTGTGCTGCTCTGTAAACCCCTGGTAGCAACATCACTGGTCTCAAATAATTTCCCAAATGTCACCAACAGAAATACAATTTTTTTTTGTTTAAATTTGATGCATGAGTGAATCAGCTTCCAGTTTTGTTTGGCCACTTGTTTCGGAGAACTCCGCCAGTGTTTCTAAAATTACATCATATAACGTCAGTACTTTGCCGATGGAGCCAGATTTCGAGCTCCACCTTGTATCTGTAGATTGTTCAAGTTCAAGACACCTTCTGTGAGGATAAAGCTCCTTCTGAATCTCTAAAAAACGGGCATGCCTGTGCGCACCAGTCATAAAAGTGTGCAAAGAATTCACAGTATCAAAAAAAGTATTGACATGGCCAGATACCTTTGTTGCGGTGCAGAGAACTAAATTCAGCCTGTGCGAGTTGCAATGCACGTAACAAGGCATTTGGAAAAGTACGCTTCAGAATCAAGTGCACCCCAACCTTGTTACCTGACATAACAGAAGCCCCATCGAAGCCAAAGCCAACGCAAAGAGAGGGATCCAACTGTAATGGCTCAATGACTTGCAAAATCTTAGCAGAAATCCCATTAGCACTCATATCTCCCGTTTCAACGAATCCAACCGCTCTCTCTTTAACTTTGCCTGCATGAACGTATCTTACACACACAGCCACCAGCTCGCGTTTTGAAATGTCCTTGCATTCATCTGCCATAATTGCGTAGTAGGTGTACGGTGTCTCATGCAACTCAGACTTGATCTTTCGTAGAAGTAGCGAGGCTACACATTCAAGTAACTCGTTCTGAATTTCTGCACTCATTAGTCTTGTGTTTTTTGGTATCTCCTGGAGACGATTTTGCACGTTTGGGTCATGCTTGGCAATTAAGCTAAACAGTTCCAAAAAATTGCCCTTATTTAAGGCCTCTTCATTTTCCCTGTGGCCACGTAAAGCAATGCCTTGTTTTGCACAGAACATAACAATGTCAATGACCACTTTCACGTGTTCACAGTTTTTCTCCACAAACGTGCGGTCATCCCGAAAGAGCTGGTTTAAAACAGTACCATGGGTTTTACGGGTTGCTTTATATGCCTCGTATTTACAAATGGAAAGGGAATGAGATTTGCTGGCTTGGTGTCTGATGCATGACCTGCGGAGGTGTTTCCAGTCTGTGAATCCATTGCAGATGAATGCTTTTTCTGCGCATAAATCGGGAAAATGCCGACATACTTTGCAAAACACAGCATTATTTGTTGAACTATATTCAAGCCATGTGAACTCATTGTACTATTTTGGGGAAAAGCAACGATTCTTTCCGGCAAACTCAGTGTAAGGAATTATGCCGATCTGTGTAGTGGAAGTCTCACCGCTACACTCCTGTGATGAAATAGGCGTTTCTGTGTCCTGAGAAGCCTCAGGTGCCACTTCCCTCGCTGGCCGTATCCAGACTAGGTGGTGGATCTGCACGTGGACCCAACCATGACGCATCCCTGAAGTGTAGGCTCCATCGACACGACCAATCTGACTTCTGCCCTGTAACGCTGCCTGGATCATAATCATACACTGTTTGCTCGTTGGCCAGAGGAGAACTGACCCCCGACTGAGCCTGGGTTCTCCCAAGGTTTTTTTCTCCATTCTGTCACCTGATGGGAGTTTTGGTTCCTTGCCACTGTTGCCCTGGCTTTTGGCTTGCTTAGTTGGGGACATTTAACATTCAACGATATTATTGATCTGCCTAATTAGGGTGGACAATGATGCAATTTTCTTCTAGAAACAAACTTTGTTGTATTATTTTCATTTTATCAATGTGAAGCTGCTTTGATACAATCTGTATTGTAAAAAGCGCTATATAAATAAAGGTCGACTTGAGGTTGACTTGTCACAGAAGCAGACACAGATGATGTAGATGGCACATTATCTCCTTCTCGCTCATCTTTCCGTGCTTTTTTGAAAAAGCGTAATATTGTACTTTGCGCAGCTGCCATGTCACCGCATATTAATGAACTCTCAAGCGAAGATGACAGCGTAATTTACGCACAACACGTGACATAGGCTAATCAAATCAAGTTTGAAAACAACCGCATTTTACCGCGCAGCATTTTGATTGGTCAATCTATCAATCAGACTAACAAATAAACATTTTCTTATTTTATTTATTTTATTTTAAGCAATCAGAAATCTGAGGGGGCCAGACATGTAAATGAGGGGGCCTAGGCCCACCCCCCTCGTGGCTACGCCACTGCCTGTAATACATAAGCAGATTTTCATGACATGAAATCACATTGAAGCTTCCAGGTTGTTGTTTTTTAGAGGATAGACATAATTATTTTTTTAACTTAAAATAATGTCAAGTTGTAACAGGGTGAAAAGGCACTTCTTGCCTCCACTTTGCGGTCCTTTATCTGCTATAACCACGCTATGTAAGATTGCCAGATCGGGTCGCGTTTCTGTAGTTCTAATAGGACATAAGAAAACTACAAATTTGACTTGCTTTACGTCAAGCGTTACAATAGTCATTATTTTGTTTTTTCTTCGTTTCTGATGTCGCAATATATCATACTTTTCTTTTACATCATATTGTGCCAGAACGCCCACCACACACCAGCTTACTGGTGGAGAGGAGATTAATTCATGATGTACTTGCTCCTTACATACATTTTTTAAATTTTAAACAAAAAAGTGACAGTGTACCTTCAAGGGATAAGTTTGACTTTTTTTTTTTGCCAGACAATACTTTATACATTTACTTACACAGGAGTAACTTCTTAGACTCCATCTGGTTGGATGATTTTTTCCCATTCATGCCCTTCCAGTTGATCCTCCTCCCAACATCTTCATGGAACATGCCGCGGGAAAGGATGTTCCATGTGACACGTTTGGTGTCATGGCCCCCAATAGTTGCCAGGGAGGAAATCTAAAATGTAATAAAAATCTGTTATTTATTATAGGCATAAGAATAAGACTTTCTGATTGGCTGGAAGACCATTCAAAACATTTATAAAATGGCTGATAAAAATATTTTGCTTAAACCATTCAAAACAATTAACTATAGAAAAATCCCAAGGTCATTTTAAAGTGCCCCTATTATGGCTTTTAAATATTCCCTTTCATGCAATGTGTAAAATACATAGCTGTTTGTGAAATGTAAATGTTCTACAAAGTTGTAAATGCATGATAAAAAAAGTTATTTTCTCCCAAAAGAAAGAATCGACTATGAACAAAATCGTGAAAGACACTTGGGCCAGTTGCAGGAACTTTCACCTGCCCGACTGGGCCAGTGCTGCATCTTCAAGTTGATAATTTGCTAATTTTTAAGCCTTGACAATTTAAATGGAAGGATGACAGACTTGTTTTTTAGCCAAGTATGCATCACTTCGTGAGTAATATCTCGTGATCAAAGCAATGGATTATGTTGTGTTTGGGCTCTTTGTAATCGTGAGCATCTGTTGTCAATAAAGATGTTCGAATTTTCACAATCCATGCATGTTTCATTGAGTTATGAGCTGAAACGCCACATCAAAACAACATGGCATCACTGCTATTGCTACTTCATAGTTGCGCCTCTGGTATTTTTTTGTGTCAGAACGCCATAAGGAATATCTTTAGATCTGAGTGATGGATTATGGTGTGTTTGGGCTCTTTTTAATCTTAACAATCTGCTGTAAATAATGATGTGCCATTTTCCACAATTGATGCATGCTTCATTGAGTTATGAGTTAGAACGCGACATAAGTGCTACATCTATAATAAAGATCTATGTGCGCATTTGTGGCTTCGTGTGTTACGACTCCACGAGGAATAACTTTAGATATGAGTGATGGATTATGCTGAGTTTGGGCTCTTTTTATTTGTGAGAGTCTGCTGAAAATAATGATGTGCAGCATTTTACTACGATATGTGCATGCTTCGTGAAGTTATAAGTGAAAACCAAACGCGAGTGCTTCATGAGTATATATTTGGCTAGGTGCGTCTTTGGTATTTTCTGTGTTAGAACACCATGAGGAATATCTTTATGTAGCAGTAGGGGATTTCCCCTTTCCTTTTCTTTGCGTCATTACCCTTATATGGTAATGGGTGGATGAGGTAATTAGGGCCGGTGTATTTAAGTGTGTAAACAGGAAGCCCTAGCACGCAGGCTTTGTCATACCCGCCCCTCTTCTTGTTACTGGTGTCACGTTAGTTGAGGTAAGTGACGGAGATTATGTACAAGTTGTGTGGTTTTAAAAGTGTCTAGAGTATGTGTTTTTACCTCTTGAAGTGATGGCTGTTGCCGTCTCGGCGGCGTTCCCTGGGAGTTGCGTCAAGCGCTCATTGAGGGTTTTAAGCTGAACATTCGCGAGTGCATCCTGACATCGTGATATGGTGGTTCGTGATGTGTGGGTGTGTGTGATTCTCGTGTGGTACGTATGATTTAGTAAATGTTTTATATGCCTTGATTGAAATAATGTTAGACCTTGATCTGAGTGTTACGTTTTGTTTTGCAGTCTCCCGCATACCACGTGATTAACTCGGGTCGTGCTGCTGTTTTTCATGATTAGGTTATTTCCTTTGTTTTTCGTGACTAGATATCATTTTCTGTGTTTTGTTTTGCTTTCATTTTTATGGTTTGAGTTATTTGGTTATTTCTTTAATGATGTTGGTTTGACCAGTGTGATTTGGGCCATAGTGGCCGTGTGGTGTAATTGTATATCAGCGCGTAGTGTCTATCTATTCTAACACCTGTGAGTATTTCGGGGTCCTCGACGAGGTAGGATGGATTATTATCCGTGCACCAACTGATCTGGTCTATTATATTTGTGTCTGATGTGATTTTTGTATTTGTATCGCACCCACTAATTTCTGTTTTCTTTTTGTTTGAGTCAAGGCTGAGTGTACCGAGGGGGAGGCTAGTCACCTGGGTGAACACATTTGTTGTGAGGTTGGAGTACCAGGGTTTGAGCACCTCTTCCTATTTGGTTTGCCGTGCACACATAAATGGTTGAGAGCACAATCGTTTACAGCTAGCTTGCCACCCCTAAAGTAAACTTTAGCCTTGTCGTTTATATTCTTTTTGTATTAATTATTTTTGTTTGTTTTATTTTGTGGGGAATTTCTTTTGTGATGTTTGTTTAATGTGACTCCGTGTTTGAATCAGTTATGTGGAGAGGAATGTTCTTCTAACAACTGATATATCCTATTCTTATAATAAACTTGTCAGTGATTTACACTATGAATAAATGATGCCAGTAGAGTATTTTCCTCACAAATAAAATTATTTATTTGTTTGCTGAATTACACGACTCTGACTTTTCTCTGCACCACCGAACCTGGGTTCCTTTTTTTATACTTCCTTGGGTGTAATTCCCAAGGTGGCGTAGTCAGGCTATCTGAATTGAGTTATATTACAAAAATACTGCTTCGGTCACATTTAGATCTGATTGATGAGTTTGGGTCATCTCTTCTTAATCGTGAGCTCCTGCTGTAAATAATTTTTCACGATCGATGTATGTTTCATGAAGATACGAGTAAAAAGGCCAAGTCTAAGCTACCTCGCTTGGCTACATGTGTTTGTGTATTTTTTGTGTATTAGAACTTCATGAGTAATATCTTTAGTTCTGAGTGATGGATTATGTTGAGTTTGGACTCATTTTAATTGTAAGCATCTGCTGTAATAATGGTATGTCATTTTCCACAATCGGAGCATGTTTCATGAAGTTACAAGCGGAAATGTGTCTAAAATTCAGCATCCATATATGGTTTACCCATGGGTCTCTTGAGGGGCTTATTTTACAAAAACCTTGCTCAAGTTTAGTAAAAGCCTGAAACAATTATGCTTGTTGTATTCTACTCATTGAGACCTTTCAAATGACATATGACACATGACTATCTGAGTAGTATGATGTTTTTGACACATTGCAGTACATAATAATTTCCCCTTCCTCATAAATTATGAAAACAATTTTTTTCATTTTATCAGCAAATAACTCAGCACTACTTTGGAGATAATCATAATGGCTACATTCATTGTAAAGTTTAGACTCTAAGCTTTCAAATGATGCCTATTTTGTGTTGACCATTGCAGTAGTTTTGAAAAATATGACAATACATTTTTTTCATAGCTAGGTGGTGCCCTCCGGCGGTACATTCCGTTTTAAAGGAATAACTAAGCGCATTGAAAAGCTGAGATTCTAAGCTTTAAAATGATACCTATTATGTGTTATTACATTCAGTGGTTGCTTAGTAATTTGATTATGAATTTTTTTCATGGGGTGGCGTCCCACGGGTGGGACGGTTAGGGTTTAAGGGGTTAAAATCACCAACAATTAGTACTTTATCTGCAGCCAATACTAACTCTGATAGAAAGTCCGCAAATTCTTTGATAAAGTCTGTATGGTGCCCTGGTGGCCTGTATACAGTAGCCAGCACAAATCTCAAACGTGATTTATCGTTTACAATATATATTATTACATTAAGTGTAACGAGTTATAATAAGTACAATCCAAGCTTAATGTATTGTTGTTTTTTCACTAAAATCCTTATTTTATTACTGATTTATTTGTTTTTCTTTGAGCAATATATGTTGATTCTGCGATTCACTCTCTAGAGACTTTTATTTTTACATATTTTTCTGCCGCTGTCCTGGTGCCATTTTGAGTGTGCGCGCGCGCCTCTCTCCAGTTCGCATTGCACATGCTGGGGAGAGGTAAGCATTTTTCAGAGCTCTTCAATTTATGAGCAAATTAAGTTTGCCAAGTGTGTAGATTGATTTAGTAACCCCTTGTAAACAGTACAGAGACTGTATAGTGTGTTCTGTTGTATGTTATATGTGTGAGTGGATTAATAATTCGAAGATATATCGTGTGGGCTGTATGATATGTATTAGCAAGGTTTTGAGTCATTAATCAACTAACTAGTGTTGTATCATACAGGTGATGTAATAATGAGATGCTCACACGCCATTTATCAACTTTATTGATGTTGATCCACAGGTATTTCAATTTTATTGTGTTTTACATTCTATATTGTGTTAATGTTAAGTGTATTTTGCATAATGGTTACACGCCAGTTCGCATTGCACATGCTGGGGAGAGGTGATGTAATAATGAGATGCTCACACGCCATTTATCAACTTTATTGATGTTGATCCACAGATGGTGAGAAGCCCATGTTGGGCGTGACTGTTAATAAACATCCCCATTTTGGTGAACCGCAGTAACAGTGTCCTAGTCCTTCTTATACACAACGCAGAGAGAGAGTATCGTAACAGCGGTCAGCTGCAGACCGGTTACATAAGCACCAACAGTTCAAAAGAAGTATATTTAAAACTTGATTTCTTAGTGGTTTTGAAAATATTACTATAAATTACAGCAACACCACCCCCTTTGCGTTTAAGTCGAGGTTCATGTTTATAACAGTAATCTTGCGGGGTGGACTCATTTAAAGTAATGTAATCGTTTGGTTTTAGCCAGGTTTCTGTCAAACACAGCACATCTAGGTTATTATCTGAAATCATATCATTTACAATGAGTGCTTTTGAAGCAAGCGATCGAATATTCAGCAACCCAAGCTTTAGCATTTGCTCATCTGTATTATAGCTGGGTTTTTTTTGGTTGAACAACAATTACATTTTTAACCTTAGATGGGTTTGGACGTTTTTCAGATTTCCAAATTCGGGGAACAGACACAGTCTCTATATGATGATAGCTAGGTGAAAGAGGCTCTATGTAATGGAATTTATCTGACCTTGGTGACGCGAGGCCGCTAGCAGACGGTCGGTTTAGCCAGTCTGTCTGCTTCCTGACCTGGGCCCCAGATTGTCATGTTTGAGCTCTAAGGGTGTTTTCACACCTGCCTCATTTAGTTTGGTTGAATCGCACTCGAGTTCGTTTTCCCCCTTGGTACGGTTCGTTTGGGCAGGTGAGAATGCGGCAATCGCACAAGCGTAGGTCTCAGTACGCTTTCAAACGAACTCTGGAGCGGTTTGTTTGTGGTGAGAACGTGATCCGACCTCGAACAGAACCAACTGCTAAAGAACTGCGCATTTTTGGACTAAACCAGCTGCCGTAGTCAGCTGCGCTGTACATTATGTCACTGTTTAGCAACATTAATGCACGCGTCGCCTCCTGAAGTGACTCGCCGCGTGCATTGCATAAAACTTTTTTAAGCCGCATCCTCGCTTCATTCTCAAATGTTATTGTTCCCCTAAAGTGGTGTAGACAAACTATATAATAAACTATGACTACAATCAGCCCACGCAGTCGTCTCTCCATAGTAAAAAGTGGCGTGTTGTCTGCCGGATTTTCCTCCTCTGTTTAATTCTGGGAGTTCTGTTGGAATTTTCCCGCACGTTAATTCTGACAATCAAAGTGCAGTTATGAAAATACGTTCAAGACCCATCTGGCCAACGAGTGATGTGGATGTTGTCACATGACTGCATTTTGGTTTGTTTCATAAACTGATCCGGACCAGAGCGATAAGTGTGGTGTGAAAAGGAACCAAAACGCCTGAAAAATGCTACAACGTATAATTTTTCTCCCTTGGTCCGGACCAAATGAACCGAACTACAGATGTAAAAGCACGCCATATTACTAGAGACAAGAGCAGCACCATACCAGGAGGGATGAATACCATCTCTTTTCAACAGGTCAGGTTTGCCCCAAAAACTTTTCCAATTGTCTATGAATTCTATATTATTACGCGGACACCACTTAGACAGCCAACCGTTAAGCGAACACAATCTAATAACTATCTCATCACTCCTGCGAACAGGAAGGGGGCCAGAGCAAATTACAGTCCTTGACATCGTACTTGCAGGTTCACACACCACTTTAATATTAATTTTGGTGATCTCCGACTGGCGGAGTCGAACATCATTAGTGCCGACAAGAATAATGATCTTAGAGAATTTACGATTAGCATTAGCCAGCACTTTTAAATTTGCTTTGATGTCAGGCGCTCTGGCTCCCGGCAAACATGTGACTATGGTCCCTGGTGTTTCTATTTTCACGTTCCGTGTGATCGAATCACCAATTACTAGGGCACAATCAACAGAATTCTCAGTGGGTGTTTCACTGAGCGGGGCAAATCGATTTGTTATGGTAATCGGAACGGAAGAGTGGTTTTTTGATCCGCGACTAGAGCGATCCCTCACTGTCACCCTTTTGCCCGGCTGCTCAGGCACTACTTCAGCTGGAACCGCACCATGTAAAGAGTTCACGCTAGGCGCATCCAAAGCAGTATCTAAAGCTCTAGCACTCTTACTATCCTCAATTAAAGTTTGGATGCGTGTCTCTAGTTCTGAAATCTTCTCCGTCAGCCTAACTGTGTCCTTGCATTTATCACATATAAATTCTATATTGCCGACAGAGAAGGCTATGCTAAACATGTGACATGAAGTGCAGGTGACAATAACAGGACAAGACATTACTCACCGTGTTTGTTGACTGATTCTTACTCACCTGAGCTTTTTATCAACTCAAAGGCGCGGGCGCGCGAGAGAAAATAAATAAAAAATAGCTGAGCGCACGGGTGGCGCGTTAACAGGCTAGCTAGCAAATTACTAGCGTGTTGTGCTAGTAGTAACGGAAGCTAGCGATGTCAGGTTAATCTGAGATGTTGGGTAAGCTGTTTTTAGTAGTATAAACAACTAGAAATTGTAGTAAATGATGGTTCAAAATAAAGAAATACGAGGTTAAGACGGAGCTTACAGCACCGAAGCAAACTCACAGCAGGCAGCGAGGCAGACAGGAGCAATCAATCAGCAGCCTATGCAAATAGTAGAACCACCTTAAAAGTGAGAAGCCTCTCTGAGGCTGACTCTAAGAGCTCAAATGGAGCCTCTAATAATAAAACAAAACTTTCCAGGACCACAGAAAGATCCTAAAAAGGAACTCAGCAATTTTAGATCATACGATTTTCTTGTGGTGGGAGCTCTGGAAGTCAAAAGTGACTCAACATCCTCAGTTTAGAGATCAGAATCTATGAGCTGTTACCTTTCAGGGATAAGAACCAAAGCTTCCAATTCTCCAGCCAGAAAGTAAATTGCCCTCTGGAAGAGCAGTTTGGTTTCTGCCCAGAGCAGGAACTGCTGCATCTGCCTGAATAGGAGGTCCAAGCACAGCTCGCTCTGGTGATTGATATAAGAGACTCTATTGTAAGTTGCTTTGAATAAAAGCGTCTTTTAAATGTGTACATGCAAATTAAGCATTTTATATGATATAATTATACTGACCTGAAGGTCAAAACCATTTTCTTTGCCATGCCATGTGCTTCCTATGGCTTGAGTGCTTAATTGACCCCATATTGCTGCTTGCATCTTTATTTTAAATTGATTTCTTCAGTATTAACTCTTTCCCCGCCATTGATGGAAACTTCCGGCTTTTCGTGTTTTCACTGTTTTACGGTAGGGGGCATATTACGCATCTCCTGATCAAAACACAGGTGAAAAAGAAGCAGAAGCATTCATTCATCAACATTAAATATCACATTAATCAAAACTGCCTAATGTTACCGAGTGAAAAGTCGACCCAGGACAAGCTATAGGACCTTGCAAGCTTTGAGGGTGTTGACTCAATCTACTCTATCCATCTATGTTTTGATCATCGTACTGAATTAGATCCAGACGTAGTCTTTGACAAAAATGCGATTTTCTCTTTCTTCCTTTTTTACTTAAAAAGGAATGCATGAAGCTAGAATAAAACCTTTTTGTTTTTTAAAGCAGAGGGTGTGCTCTTTCTTTTGAAATTTTGCATGTTTGAGATATTCATACAACAAAATATTCTGTGGGTCATGAAAATGTTGTGAAAATTATAAAAAATGCTGGCAGTGGCTGGCAACTTTTTTCAAAAATGCTGGCGGGTAAAGAGTTAAACAGTATTCATTACCATCCAATACTATCCATTACATTCATTTACTATCCATTACATTCATTCATTACTATAATTTTGATAATATATGATAAATATTCTAAGTATAAATTATACCTGTTATTTGTTATTTACTGCAGCCCTGGCATCACAGACCATTGAAGTGGCAGCTCTAGGAAGACCTCTGTTTCCTGGTATGCTGTATGACTGCCGCAAGGATTCCTTCATTCCAGGTGCTTTACAATCCTAAATAAATATATAAATAATTACAAGTTTATTTTCCCCTCTTCATCAAATATTGCATCACTAATTACAAAAGTAACAACACTATAAAACCTGCATGTTTCTTCAACAGTACATACTTCCTCGTACATAACTCAAAAATAAATTTCTCATTTCAGGTGTCACTCTGTGGGATAAGAAATCATTGAGAGAAGATTTGGACAGTCGTCCACAACCCAGGACAGATTTAAAGTTCAGTAGCTCCGACTCTCTCTCCAGTAAGTCCAATCTCCTGGATGTAAGTGCTTCCCTGAAGGCCAGCTTCTTGGGAGGGCTGGTGGAGGTGGAAGGATCTGCCAAGTTCCTGCGTGACACCAAATCCTCAAACCAACAATCCAGAGTTACAATGTATTACAGCGAACGCACAAGATTCGACCAGCTCACTATGAGCCATCTGGGTCAGATCACCTACCCTCAGGTCTTTGACCAGAAAACTGCAACTCATGTGGTCACAGGTGTTCTATATGGAGCTCAGGCCGTCATGGTGTTTGATCGGACATTTTCAGAAGAGGAAGAAAAGCAGGAGATTGAGGGAAAACTGAATGTCATGGTCAAGAATATTCCCCTATTTTCCATTGAGGGACAAGGAGCTTTACAAATGACAGATACTCAAAAGAAAGTGGCTGAGAATATCGCCTGCACATTTTATGGTGATGTCCGCCTTGAGCAGAACCCCACCACTTTCATGGAGGCCCTAGAGGTGTACAAGAAGCTCCCCACTATACTGAAGGAGAATCCACAGAATGCAGTTCCAATAAAAGTCTGGCTCTATCCTCTTTCTCTACTGAATACAAAAGCTGCTCAGTTGGAGAGAGAAATCACCACACGTCTGGTTTCCAACACTGAAGATATAATAGAGGGGCTGGGAGAAGTAAAGAGAACTTGCAACGACCTGTCTAGTAAACCGATTGTAAATGTCTTCAATGAGATCAAAGAGAGGCTGCATTCGTTTCAGAGCTCATTTAGTGTTTACGAAACGGTGCTCCTGAAAGAAGTGGCCAAGGTCTTGCCTGCTATACGAGGAGGAGAGAAGGAGCAAAATTCATTGGAAGACATCCTGAAGATCCACAACAGCTCCCCCTTTAATGCTGACATGCTTAACCAGTGGTTAGGTCATGCAAAGGCTGAACTTAACCTCTTGAGTTCTCACACCGAGATACTGAAGGGAATCAATACTGAAGACTCAAACCGTCTCAACGCCCTCCTCTTTAATCCTAATATTGATGTTGTGGTGTGCTTGACCTTCACATCTCTGAAGTATGAAGACCCGTATCTCTCAACCCTGAAGAAGTTTCTGGAATCTGATGAGTTCAAAGAGCTTAATGTGGGAATGAAACTGCATTCTAGCACATTAGCATCTGTCAGAAAGTGGTTCACTGATCCTGATGTCATCTCAAAGATGAGAAAGAACTTATCTATTTTCAGAAGTTTTTCAGAGGCTAATAAAGATGAAAAGAGATATCGATTCATTATTTCTGCCATCTCCGATCCCTCCAGTCCAGGCTCCTCTATCTATCTGTATGAATCAGGGAAGCTGACAGACACACAGTTCCAGCCCGTGTCGAAGCCTCCTCCACCAGAAGTGAAGCAGGTCCTGGAGGACAGTGTGTCCCTGAAACTGCAGAAGTCCCCAACTGGAGAAACTGTGCAGTTCAGAGTGGAGTACCAGAAGGTGAAAGCAGGTTCTGGCGCTGAGGAACAGTGGATTATCATAAACACCGCTGATGAAGTCTTTACTCTGACTGGATTGGAGTTTGGAAAGCAGTACTCGATCCGCTACAGGATAGTGGGTAAAGTGGGAGTGAGTGAAGCCAGTGACACTATCGGCCCCATACAGTCTTCAGGTGAGTGTCATCTGCAAAAAAAATTTGAGTCACTTTTGACTTCCAGAGCTCCCACCACAAGAAAATCGTATGATCTAAAATTGCTGAGTTCCTTTTTAGGATCTTTCTGTGGTCCTGGAAACACATACACACATACACACCACCCCTTTAATGCTGCGTTCACACCAAACGCGAATATGCGTCTGGCGCGAGTGATTTCAATGTTAAGTCAATGGTAAGACGCGTTTATGCGCGTCTGGAGGTCTTGCGGCGCGAATGAGGCATTTAGCGCGGCGCGGTAGACGCGAATTTGAGCATCTGGCACGAATTGTGCTTTGTGCATTCACGCGTTTGATGCGAATTCGCGTCTGCCGCCCGAGTTGAAAAATCTGAACTTCTGCGTCAATTCGCGCCACGTTAACCAATCAGGAGCCTGCTTGCTGCTGTCACGTGGTGAAGTAAAAACAAAGTAAATCTTTTATCACATAAAAACTTGATTTCAACATACAAGACATATTTATTTTGTATTGAATGCTATTTCTTCCATATCTAAATCCAGATTATATGAAACATTATTATTCTAATGTAAAGACAACCAATATACTTTAGTGTATAAGAATAGTTTGTGTTGGGGGGGCGCTGTTGAGCTGACGATGGAGTGAGACGTGTTTGTTTGAGCTCCCGTCGAACTTTAAATTAATAAGCGCAAAGTACATTAAAACATCGACTAATCTGCCCTAAAAGCATTTTCAAGGCTGAGAGAAAGTCTACATTTGATTGAATGGCGACGAATCTGCGTAAATTTCAATATACTGGAGCAGCGAACACGAGGCCTAGCACTGCAGGAAGTCATACTGCTACTAACACAGCGGCAAGAGCATCTCCACCACAGCTACGGTCAGCTAACGCTAAACCAGAGATGGACGCCAAATCCCTGAAGTCGGAGATTCTTCTCTCGCTGAAAACCAAAATTTCGGCGGTGATAAAATCAGAAATGAAAAACGCACTTGCCGACGACTTCGACTTCCTTAAAAATGAGCTACAGGCATTAAAAGCAGAAGTTAAAAATAGCACGGCGGCGATTCACTCTGAGATCGACCAAGTAAAAACTACAGTCCGAGACATGGAGACCGGATTGTCAGCATGGTCAGACGAGGTGGTGACCTTGCAGACCACGGTTAACACCTTGAAGACGGAGGTGGCGGAGCTCCGAAACAAATGCGAGGATATGGAGGGAAGAGCGCGGCGGTGTAATGTCAGAATACTGGGGGTGCCTGAGACGCCTGGTTCAAACTCCACGACATTGGTCTCAAAGCTGCTGCGAGAGGCGCTGCAGTTGGACAAGGATGTGCTCATTGATCGCTCACACAGAAGTCTGGCTCCAAGAAAACCCGGCGGGAAACCGCGAGCGATAGTCTTGGAAATAGTGAAGTTTGGCTACTGTGTTGAGGTACTGAACCGGGCGCGCACCCGTGCTCCACTTCGGTACAACGGAGAGTCAATTGCTATCTTCCCGGATTATGCTACAAGAGTCGCCAAAGCCAGAGCTGCGTTCACCGAAGTCAGAAAGCTGCTCCACAATCGCCAGAATGTCCGGTTTGGCATACTATTCCCAGCCCGTCTCCGAGTCACACATAATGGGGAAGAAAAAGAATTCACTGACGCAGAAAAAGCGATGACCTACATGAGAAACCACATCATTCCCGCAGAGGAGCGTGAGTGAGACTGTTTTTGTGTTTTCAACTATTCTGACAGTACTTTATCCGTTTTCACCCGTGGAAAGGCAGCTAAATTAGCTGCACCCAGTGGGCTTATGTCACTGTTGTTAGACTGTTACAGTTTCACCGGCCTATGCTGTTAATATTCTTTTCTCTTTCCTTTCTTTGTCAGTGTTGATTACCCTTATTTATAAGCTTACCGTAGCCTAAAAGGTTTTTTTTTTTTTTTTTTCTTATAACTTAATGGTTGCCTAACAGTGAAATGGTATGTCTGACTGAATATATTTCTGTTGATTATATGTATTTATATGTTTTTTTTTATATATATATATATGATGTGGCTAATTCATAGTAATTCATACTACAATAACAATGCGCTGAATCGGTTTTTCATGAATCGTTCGACGGGGCCCTTAATAGTTGGCTTTATAGAGTTCCCCAACATAAACACATATGTGTGGATTTGTTCTTGAGGGGTACTATGTTCGCCTGGTTTCTCTAGGCACTAAGGGGGGTGGGGGAGGGTGGGATTATACCAGACTTGTTTATTTCTTGGATTTATTTTATGTATGTCTTTCTTCCTTTCTATTTGCTCAGCCAGATGTAAATTTCAAGTGCACTAAATCTTTTAGTAGGTTATGATGGATCCTAAGTCTACTAGAGCGCTGGACGGACTTTCATCAGTGAACTTTGTGAGTTGGAACGTGAAGTCACTCAACCATCCAATTAAGAGAAAAAAGGTATTTACTCACTTAAAACAATTTAAGACCGATATTGCATTCCTTCAGGAGACACATTTGCGCACAACGGACCTGTTCCGAATAAAAAGAGGATGGTCAGGACAGGTTTATCATTCCAATTTCCACACAAAGACTAGGGGGGCAGCCATCCTCATTGATAAAAATATCCCATTTACAATGACTAATGTTGATTCTGATTCTGCGGGACGCTATATTATTGTGACAGGGCAACTTTTTTCATTTCCGGTCATTCTGGCCAATATTTATGCGATGTAGTGGATGTATGGCGATTTCGTAATCCCAATACTAGAACATACTCCTTTTTCTCCCCAGTGCATAAGAGCTATTCTCGCATAGATACTTTCTTCCTGGATAAAAGACTTTTATCTTCTGTAACTAAGTGTGATTATGATGCTATAGTCATTTCAGACCATGGTCCGCTAACCGCGAATATCAGCATTCCTAACACACAAAATAGTCCCCGCCCTTGGAGACTCAATCCTCTTCTTTTATCAGAAGAATCTTTTACCAACTTTATTTCATCTGAAATACAATTTTTTCTTGACACTAATCAAACTCCAGGAATGTCATATTCAACTATATGGGAATCTTTAAAAGCCTATCTACGAGGCCAAATCATCTCTTATTGCGCAAATAAGAAGAAAATAAATACAGTGCGCTTTAAAGAACTAACAGATCAAATACTGGAACTAGATATGTTATATAGCCATCAACCATCTCCTGACATAATGAAAAAACGTCTGTCTTTGCAGACCGAATTTGATATCCTATCAACGCAGCAGGCGGAATATCTCCTCTCCAAATCTAGACACGGATGCTATGAACATGGGGAGAAAATTGGATGCATTCTCGCACATCAGCTACGACAAAGAACTGCTAATCAGGCTATACCTGAAATCAATGATGAACAAGGTTCAAAATGTACAGATAGCCTCAAAATCAACTCTTGTTTTCAAAATCAACTCTTGTTTTCAAAATTTCTATCAAGTATTATACACATCAGAATGTCCAACTGCACCTTCCATGCTGGAGATTTTTTTAAGATCCCTACATGTTCCATCCGTAGACCCAAACATAGCTCATTCATTAGAGGACGACTTCTCGGCCCTGGAAATAATATCTGCAACCGGATCTATGCAAAGCGGCAAGTCCCCAGGGCCGGACGGATATCCGACAGAGTTCTTCAAAAAAATTTCAGACCAACTTGCCCCTTTACTAATGTCAGTTTTTGAAGAATCACTTTCACTTAAGACCTTACCTTTGACCATGCGCCAAGCAGTAATCTCTGTAATTCTCAAAAAAAGGGAAAAACCCTCTTGAGTGCAATTCATTTCGCCCAATTTCTCTCCTTAACACGGATGCGAAAATCCTTGCCAAGGTTCTGGCACGCCGACTGGAAGGTGTTCTTCCTTCCATTATATCACCTGACCAAACAGGCTTTATTAAGAATCGTTACTCTTTTTTCAATGTCAGACGCCTTTTTAACATCCTTTATAGCCCCTCTCCACCAGGTGTGCCAGAGGTCGTCCTCTCACTTGACGCTGAAAAGGCGTTCGACCGGGTGGAGTGGGGCTATCTTTTCAGCACGCTGGAGAGGTTTGGATTTGGCAAAAAATTCATATCATGGATCAGACTTATATATACTTCTCCAGTGGCTGCTGTTCGTACTAACAATAATTTGTCCCCTTTCTTCGAGCTTAAACGCGGTACAAGACAGGGATGCCCCATGTCGCCGCTCCTTTTTGCGGTTGCAATGGAACCACTAGCTTTAGCTCTGAGGCAAAATACTGATATCAGAGGAATTCACCGAGCAGGGGAAGAGCACAAAGTCTCGCTCTACGCAGACGACATGCTAACCCGTTTGTTTGGTTTTTTGTTTTTTGGTTTTTTTCATTATCTGGCTTTGTGAGCTCTGTATACTGAACTATGTATTTCACACTGTAAACACTGTTTGTCTGGTACTTGTGGGGGGTGGACGGGTTTTAGTTCTGTTGGATTTATGTTATACTGTAAACTACAACTTGTAAAACTAAATAAAAATACCTTGATCAAAAAAGAATAGTTTGTGTTTGGACAGTGTTGTGTGAGAAAAAAAAACACAAAAAAAACAGGACAGGTTAATTACTTTTAGAAGCTGGCTCCATTTATCATCAATACAAAAATAAATTACAGATTATGTGGGTGAGAGCGCGGGTGATCCTCGCTCCGATGCGGGACAACAGGTCCTCAAACTGGGCGCGAGACAGGCGGAAGCCTCGCTGTTAGCGGCTGTCATCCAAGCTCAGCTCCTGGAGCAAATAAAAAGATAAACTCGCCAAACTGGGTTCGCCTCCGACGGCAAATACGGCGACGATGATCCCTCTCCAGAGCAAATACAGAGCGGTGACTCTCTCCATAAATGATCGATCAACATCAGACATCTTGTAAAAAGATGGTCGCCAACAGGTTTTGAAACTTTCGCCTCTGACGCGCGTAAATTTCGCTTCAAACTTTTGTTTTTACGCGCGTGAAGAGCGAAATTGAATGAACACAAAGTGGTCACGCGTATAACTAGACGCGGCAGGCGCGAATTTAGACGCATATTCGCGTTTGGTGTGAACGCAGCATAAGAATTTAAGTGAAATTACCATTTAAATCCAAACATCAATGATGCATTTTTATGATTTTACTTATAAATAAAATGTGGCTTCCATGTATTCACAGAAATTCTAATAAGCAGTAGAATTATAATATAGGCTAATTCAATTATTGAGCATGAGACATTTATTGATTGATGTCTCTTTGAAAAAGACTAATAAGGAGGTTGAAGGTTTAATCCAAGTCTTATGAAGCGATATGATTACTTTGTATGATGAGCAAAGTGAAATGTAAGTCTTAATCTCTTTCAAATCAAATCTGTGCTCAGTTCATGTCTACAGAAGCCAAATCAAATATGGTGACATGTCAATAATATCAAACCCTCAACAGTGGTTGTGTCAGGATCTGGGCTCTGTAAACAGCAGAGACATCTCTAAATATCTTCTGTGTTGGAGGATTTCTGCATGTGTTTGCAGTGGATGCAGGATCACTTTCTCTTCACATGATAATCACACTCTTCATGTCTGTTGTTTTCCACAGCCACTGATCCCAAGACCAGGAGTGACTTCCTATATTGTAAGTCAGAAAACAAGTAGAGAAACTCAGAGTGTGTTCATGTTCTTCCGGTAGAAGCTGAAAGAAAACATGACAGAAGAGTTTAGAGTTGATCATGTGAATGATGATTAAACTGCACTGAGACACTGCTGATATACTGAACATGAAGAGTTCAGCTACATTAAAAGATCAGATTCATAATTCCTGATTGTGATGTGTTTTCTCTCCATCAGATTTCCAGCAGCTCACTCTGGATCCAAACACAGTGTATAAAGGACTCCTTCTGTCTGAGGGCAACAGAGTGATTACTAATGCTGACACAGACCAGCCGTATCCCTATCATCCAGACAGATTTGAGGGTGTGCGTCAGGTGTTGTCTAGAGAGAGTGTGAGAGGACGCTCTTACTGGGAGATTGAGTGGAGTGGTGCTTTTGTGGATATATCAGTGTCATATAAGAGCATCAGCAGGAAGGGAGAGGGTGATGCGTGTTTGTTTGGACGTAATGATCAGTCCTGGAGTTTGTCCTACTTTCCCTATGCATGCTCATTCAGACACAATAACATAGAGACTAACGTCCCTGTAGAGTCCAGCAGTAGAATAGAAATGTATGTGCATCACAGGATAATGGCAGTGTATGTGGATCACAGTGCAGGAACTCTGTCCTTCTACAACATTGACGGAGACACAATGAGCCTCATACACACAGAGAAGACCACATTCACTCAGCCGCTCTATCTGGGGTTTTGGTTTAGTTCTGGATCAGTGAAACTGTTGATGAATGAGAATAGACTGTAGAGAGATTCTACCCATAATGCTTTGAGCTGCATGATAAATCAGTGACAGTGAGATGATGTTCTAGAGTCTCTTGTTGTCTCTTCATTACATTAATAACACAGCTGAACTTCTGTACCTGAAATATGTCAGAATAACTGTGTAATAAATCCTCATATAGACATCAGTGTGTGTGACGGTGTGTATCTTCCTCATATAGACATCAGTGTGTGACGGTGTGTGTCTTCCTCATATAGACATCAGTGTGTGTGACGGTGTGTGTCTTCCTCATATAGACGTCAGTGTGTGTGACGGTGTGTGTCTTCCTCATATAGACGTCAGTGTGTGTGACGGTGTGTGTCTTCCTCATATAGACGTCAGTGTGTGTGACGGTGTGTGTCTTCCTCATATAGACGTCAGTGTGTGTGACGGTGTGTGTCTTCCTCATATAGACGTCAGTGTGTGTGACGGTGTGTGTCTTCCTAGACGTCAGTGTGTGTGACGGTGTGTGTCTTCCTCATATAGACGTCAGTGTGTGTGACGGTGTGTGTCTTCCTCATATAGACGTCAGTGTGTGTGACGGTGTGTGTCTTCCTCATAGAGACGTCAGTGTGTGTGACGGTGTGTGTCTTCCTCATATAGACGTCAGTGTGAGTGACGGTGTGTGTCTTCCTCATATAGACGTCAGTGTGTGTGACGGTGTGTGTCTTCCTCATATAGACATCAGTGTGTGTGACGGTGTGTGTCTTCCTCATATAGACATCAGTGTGTGTGACGGTGTGTGTCTTCCTCATATAGACATCAGTGTGTGTGACGGTGTGTGTCTTCCTCATATAGACATCAGTGTGTGTGACGGTGTGTGTCTTACTCATATAGACATCAGTGTGTGTGACGGTGTGTGTCTTCCTCATAGAGACATCAGTGTGTGTGACGGTGTGTGTGTCTTCCTCATATAGACATCAGTGTGTGTGACGGTGTGTGTCTTCCTCATATAGACATCAGTGTGTGTGTGACGGTGTGTGTCTTCCTCATATAGACATCAGTGTGATTTCGCATTTTCTCTGTACAACTCCTGGTACCCAGCCCATATCTCCCTGAATTGCTAGGATCGGAGCAAATTTATGAACCCCCAAAAAACATCGTATGGCTCTATTCTGTTTAGTATCTACCGTTTTGGACTCTTTCAAGCCCCACACCCCTGCAGCATAATTTAGAATAGGAGAAACACATGTATCATAAAGTCGAGTATATGTAGAATATCCAAGATCCTTACATACTTTTAGTTTATTGATAACAGATCCTAAAGCTGTCCCTCCCGAATCAACAAGTGACTTAAAGGGTCATTTCACCCATTTGAACATTGTTTTTTATTTAAAGTGGGTCATATATGTAGTCGAAATGTAAAAGAAATTTTGAATTTGGTGCCTTTGTGACCGAGAAAAGACAAAAAATAACTTCAGGACGCATTTGTATGAAAGACAACATCTCCCACAATGCACCACATTGCACAGCTCCGCAAGCCACTCCCACTAATCCAGAAAGCGCAAATCACTCTTCCGTCTACAAGGCTAGCTACCACCAGAGCTTGAAATTAATTTCACATTCACACAAAATGTCTAGTTAGTTGGCGAACTCATTAGTGCATTACTCCTCGTTTGTATTTCTTTCGAAAAGGTGAATTATTGCATGGTACCTGGATGTTCAGTCAGAACATATGCGGTGCGAAACTAGGATAGTTCTCAACACAAACGTCCGTGTCCTCGTCTGATTCAGAGATTTCGTCCAGGAGAAATTGTCATCGTTGAAATTCTTTGCCACAGACGGACTCTATCTCTGTGTTCGTAGCGGTTCGTAGTTGCATAGTGAGATCACCGGCGCCACCAGTCCGCCCTAACTCGAGCCAGTCCGGGCTCCTCGTCCGCGGCAGGCAGGTCTTCTGCCTCGGCTGCTCTTCGCTATAATGCGGCTTGTAAAGGTAGCCACAAACACCTGATTCAAGCATCAGACTTCCGAAATCCTCTTCCTCTAGTCTATATCATATTGAGCACTCTCCTCCGCTATTGTCATAACTTTACATCTGTCTCCACAGCGTCTGTTAGCTTAGCTTCAAACAAGATGGAGGATATTGCTTTCAGTTTCAGAGAGTAAAGTCCCACCCACTGATCTGTTGCGTGAGCGGGTCCCGCCCCCTGGGAAAGATGAGGAATGAGTGCTTGTAGTCTCAACAGAAATCCCCCCCTCTAACACTTCCTCCTACAATGACGCAAAATGACGATTTTTGCGTCATTGTAGGAGGAAGTGTAAGAGGTAAATAACGGATTTCTCCCGTCTCAGGGGGAAATGAGAGAGTGTTGCACGACCATTCAATAGTATGACTGGGTTTCTAACAATGCAAAGCTTAATGCAAATGGGTGAAGTGTCCCTTTAATACCAACTTCGTACGTCAAAAAGTCATCAAGAACAAAACCCAAATATTTATATGAACTAACATAGTCCAAATTGACTGAGCCATAGCTAAATATATATGTACTTCTTTCAATGCCTTTCTTTCTAAAATGCATTACGTGTGTTTTGCTTTGATTTATAGCTAATCGCCATTTAAAACACCACAGATTAACCACATTTAACATTTTCTGTAATTCAGACTCAGACTCAGCCAACAAGACTATATCATCCGCATATAATAGAATTCCCAATTTAATATCATCAAGTAATACTCCTAAATTAGCATCCTTAATTTGTAAAGCTAAATCATTCACAAATAAAGCGAAAAGGGTTGGGGAGAGTACATCACCTTGTTTTACTCCAAAAGGTGTATCAAACCAATCAGTAAATAAATCATTGATCTCGACACTAGCAACTGTACCGCTATACATTACTTGTATTGTTTTATAGAATTTTCCATCCACTCCTGCTTCAATTAGTTTAAAAGCAAGCAGCTCTCTATTAATCCAGTCAAAGGCTTTTTGGAAATCAATAAAACATGCAAAGGTGGATTTACTTTCAGCAATTCTAGCTCTAATAATAGTTGATACAGAATATATATGATCGATGCATGCTCGTTTCCTTCTAAATCCATTCTGCTCATCAACAAGATACTGACCCATTTCTAAGTACTGTGTAAGCCTATAATTCAGTATATTAGAATACAATTTATAGGCTGTACTAAGAAGACTAATTCCCCTATAATTAAGGGGCATTCTAGGATCATTTCTTGATGACTTTGGAACAGGTTTAATAATAGACTTACGCCATGTTGACGGGATTATACTATGGTCAAAGCATGTCTTAAAGAGATGGAATAGGATCTCTAGTAGCTGCGGAGTTTTTAAAGCTTCATTTGGGATCCCCTCTATACCAGATGCTTTCTTCAATTTTGCATTATCAATAGCCCTTTTAACTTCTTCCATAGTAATTTCATGATTCAGAAATATATTTGGACAATAATCTGGTGTATCCATAATCATCTCAGACTTACATTTCTTAGCACGAATGTTATTTAAATGTGCATCATCAAAACCTGGTGAAATATAATTTCCTGAAAATAAATCTGAAAAATCTCTGAAAAAAGATTAGAACCCCATTTTCTAATCACTATTTATTTTTTATTTTCCGTTTCACCATTCTCTAGTATAATTTTCATTGGGATTTTTTTCAATTTCTTAGGACCCAATTTGTTTATTTCTTTCCAAAATTGTTGTGGGTTATTATTTTTTAATCGATCTAACTGTAATGCTTGTCCTCTTCTAAATTGCCTTTTATAGAACCGTATTCTCTTATCAAAAATAAACTGAGTTTGTGTATATTTATCTTTAAGTTGTCGTCTAATCAATGGATTTTTGCATTTTAGAAATTCGTTTTCTGCATTTCTTTTATTGTTCCAAAGTTTTTTAAGTTCCGCATTCCAGTATGGCTTGGTCCTACCCACTTTCTGACATGTCTCCTTCTGACTTTGAAAATTAGATTTTGTAGGTAGATGTCTATTCATTATATTACATCACAAAATGATTTATACCAATTATCAATACTACTTTGTATTTTCTTGCCTTCTTCTAACTTGCTGATAAGTTCCACTAGTGCAAGACGACTTAAATTAGAAGAAAAAAAGTTATCTGGGAATATTCTAGGTCGTCGTCTAGTTAAAGAAATCTCAGTATCACTTTCAGAAGAGTGCATTTCAATAGAGGCATTCATTTTAAATGTAAACATTAACAAAGAATGATCTGGTAACTTACATCTCTCACCTATAAAATCAAAGCAAGTAGGGGTATTATCCAAAAGCTCAGATGCAGTAATCACTTCAAATTCAACGCAAGTATGCAGACAATCATGGGAAGTTATTATATAATCCACAACAGCTTTTCCCTTTGGTGATATAGATGTAAAATTATCTTTTTCAGGATTTATTCTCCCATTTAAAACACAACATTTACAGTCCCTGAGAAATTCAAGGAAGGATTCCCCATGACTGTTTGCATTTACATCTATAGACACTCGGGATGGGACATTGGAAGTTTAACTCTAACCTTCTCGGAAATTAAGATTATATGATGAAATTGGTTAAGGATACAGTTTTAAATATTTCTAATGAGAATAGCCTGGTTTCCTGGACAAGTAAATGGGAATTCTTTAAATCACCTGGCCAAAAAAAAAAAAAAAAAAAGTCACCTGGCCCAGACGGTATTACGTCAAATTGGGACTTGTTAAGGGAACTTCTTTGTGCAGCTTTTCAGGAAATTACTAAAATCTTGGTTTTGCCTAATTCAGTGAGACAAGGCCTAATCTCGCTTATTCCCAAACCAGGAAGAGACTCTAGATTGTTGGACAATTCACGACCCATTACTTTACTAAACAATGACTATAAGTTACTGTATAATAATCGGTTGAAACTTGGTTTATCCAAAATGATTGGGGAGACACAAACTGGATTGATTAGAGGCCGATATACATGACAGTATTGGACTGGTTTTGGACTTGCTGGAATATAATCAAGAAACAGAGGATGATGGGGTCATTTCATCTTTAGACTTCTATAAAGCCTTCGATATGTTAGAACATTCATCTATTTATAAACACTGTAACCCTTTACTGTAAATTTACAGCGAATTTCCTACAGAATTGTACTGTATTTCCATAATACAGTATTATGCTGTATCTTTTACAGAACAGCTGTAAATATACAGCACATTTCTGTTTTCAATCCGATAAATTCGTAATACAGTATCATACTGTAAATGCATTGCATTGTGGGATTGATTTCTTTCGCGCTCATTTCAGTTCAAATGTGAGGCGAGCAGAGAGTATCTACTACAGGCAAACTTGTTTTGTCAGCGGGATTCAACTGAACAGAATAATCATTCCTGTTATCAAGATAAACAGTGTCTGCGAATCTGTGAGCAATTTTTAAGCTTTTGTGAGCTTCGGTTCGCGTTTCAAACATTAGTTGACTGTGAATGAACGACGCTACATGAATGGAAGAATTTGTCATCTGAATAATCTAACCTACGCCTGTGACAACTGTGATAAGTGGGATTTAGAGTTTGAGAAGATGGAAAATTGTTTAACTGAGTGATACGGTAAGCCAATATATTTTTTTGGTTCGCATTTCTAACATTACATTGTTTCCACGTATTTGGTTTGATTTTGCGAACGCAAACATTCACTCTGTTCCACCTGTTTACCAAGTAACTTAACATTAACTTCGACATTTCACATAAGGAACTGGAACAGACACCACCGGCTCAGGAACTGGAACAGACATAACCGGCTCAGGAACTGGAACAGACACAACCGGCTCAGGAACTGGAACAGACACCACCGGCTCAGGAACTGGAACAGAGACCGGCTCAGGAACTGGAACAGACACCACCGACTCAGGAACTGGAACAGACACCACCAGCTCAGGAACTGGAACAGACAGCTCCGGCTCAGGAACTGGAACAGACACCACCGACTCAGGAACAGACACCACCGGCTCAGGAACTGGAACAGACACCACCGGCTCAGGAACTGGAACAGACACCACCGGCTGAGGAACAGACACCACCGGCTCAGGAACAGACACCACCGGCTTAGGAACTGGAACAGACACCACCGACTCAGGAACTGGAACAGACACCACCGGCTCAGGAACAGGAACAAATTTGCAGTCCACGTGCGCAGCCCACACACACCACATGGCTGTGGCCATAATGGCCAGTGTCGCGGTCACTGAGGGCTCAGGCGGCGCATACAGGGCATGAACAGTCTCTGGCTGGGCAGATGTGACGTGAACAGTCTCTGACTGGGCAGACGTGACATGAACAGTCTCTGACTGGGCAGACGCGACGTGAACAGTCTCTGGCTGGGCAGACGTGACGTGAACAATCTCTGGCTGTGCAGACGTGACGTGAACAGTCTCTGGCTAGGCAGACGTGACGTGAACAGTCTCTGGCTGGGCAGACGTGACGGATCGCTGGGGTGGTGCAGGCAGTGCGAGCAGCTCGGACGGGGCCAGTAGAGCATGACGCCTGGGCGGCGCGGGCAGAGCAAGACGCCTGGGCGGTGCGTCAGGGACGGCAGTCACCTCCGGGATAGTCTCCGTGTTAGGAGCCACCGGACTCGGGACCACCGGACTCGGGACCACCGGAACAGGGACCACCGGAACAGGGACCACCGGAACTGGGACCACCGGAACTGGGACCACCGGAACAGTTACGGAGGGAGCCTTTCTCCTCCTCCTGTGTCTTGGAGCCACCAGACTTGGGATCACTGGACTCGGGACCACCGGACTCGTGACCACCGAAACAGGAACCACCGAAACTGGGACCACCGGACTCGGGACCACCGGAACTGGGACCACCGGAACAGTTACGGAGGGAGCCTTTCTCCTCCTCCTGTGTCTTGGAGCCACCAGACTTGGGATCACTGGACTCGGGACCACCGGACTCGTGACCACCGAAACAGGAACCACCAAAACTGGGACCACCGGACTCGGGACCACCGGAACTGGGACCACCGGAACTGGGACCACCGAAACAGTCACGGAGGGAGTCTTTTTTCTCCTCCTCCGTTTCGGGACCACCGGAACTGGGACCACCAGAACTGGGCTGGACTTCACCAACCCAGGGTCGAAGAGGGGCCAGAGTGGAGAGTGGTGTTGGAATTCCTCTCGACCACCTCCTCTACTGCGGCCTCCACGGGTCCCGCGAAATATGACCAACCGGGTCCCCTCAAAACTTTGTCCTCTCTCCCGCTCGGTGGCTGGGGAAGAGACACTGGCACACATCTTTGATGACGGAGTCCTTCTGTCACGATCCACACACAGGAAACAAGGGAGAAAATCCAATTGCAGTAAGTATTTATTAGGGAAATCCATATCAGTGGTCAAGTCCAGGCTAAGGATGGCTGACGCGAAACAGTCGTTCCGAAGCTTTGCGAGATCCCGAAGCGCAGATGTGTCGAAACACTGATCCGAAGCGTGATTCGAAACACCCATGTCACGTGACTATGACCAAACGAAGCCTCGAAGTGTTTCACTAAGTGTTTCATCAGGTGTGGTCCGCCGAATCAGCGTTTGATTGACAGGCTCGGGAACAGACCACACAATCGCACATCTGTATAAAAGTGAAATAAACGCATTTTGACCTCGTGGGTTTTTGTGAGAGGAGTTTGACTTTGAGATAGCGGATTTTTGGTGATATAGTGACATTTGATTAGTTATAGGCTATTTAGGCTTACATTTAAATTTACACAACACATTGACTGATAGGCTAGAGACAGACAGAGTATACATATAGTGACACATTAATAGATACATAGATATAAATATATATAGACAGCTAGATTAATAGATAGATACATATATAGATAGATTACAGATACATATATAAATACATATATTATAGATAGATACATATATAGATAGATTAGATACATATATAAATACATATATTATAGATAGATATATATAGATACATAGATTATAGATACATATCTAGATACATAGATAGATTCATATAGATAGATAGATAGATTTGGATAGGTAGATAAAATGAAGGCTCCCCAGAAGAGATGCCATACATCTGTGGTGTGGGAGCATTTCCATTTAGAAACCCCAAATAAAGTGAGATACTGCAACAATACTACATCATCCATGATGCGCCATTTGAGGAGCACTCATCCTGCCATTATGCAGGGTGCAGAGGATGGCATTCCCCCTGTACCTAGGCCTGCTACTGACACTGCTGGGCCATCTATGCAAGGTATGCATTGTTTGAAATATAATTATAATTGAAATATAATTACAACCTTTTGGGACACTGTTTATAAAGTCCATAGCCCAATGCCCTACAACCTAATGTCCCAATCACAACTGCCAATTATATTAAAAATAGCTTCAATGTGAATATAATATAATATAATATAATATAATATTGTGTGAATATACATTTTATAGGTCTACATATGAGTACCCCAATATACTGCCAGTGACGGAAATGCTGCCAAAGCCCAGGAAGCTGAAAAGCACATCACACTGGAGTGTGCTTCGCTGATGCGTTCAAACACAAATCCTGGTGAGCAGTTTCAGTCTGTGTTATGTTATGTAATCTGAATCATGTAATATATACTTCATATATGCCGTCAGTTTAGGATTTGTTACTAATTGCTGTTTTCATTTTTATTCAGAGCCAGAAATGTCAACATCAGACCCATCATCATCATCACCATCACCATCAACATCAACACCAGTAGAAACACAGGACAGTTTATGGGAACCTTTTGATACTCTCATCCATCAAACCAAGATGATACACAATGCTACAGCTGATGCCACAGTGGAAGTGAAAAAAATACATCAACGATGCGTATTTGCCCAGAACTCATGATCCACTAACTTACTGGAAAGAGAGAGCAGTAATCTTTCCTCATTTGTATGTCCTTGCTAAAAAATATATTTGTATGCCAGCAACAAGTGTCCCTTGTGAGAGGATTTTTTCAAAGGCTGGATAAATTATCTGTAAAAAAAGAAGTAGGCTAAGTCCTTCCACAGCAGAGAAATTAATATTTTTGAATAAAAACCTCTAAAAAAAGTGAGACATTGTGGCTTGATTTCTTTTATTAATATTCATTTTGCAGGACCAAAATAACATTATGCACAGTGAGGAGCCTATAGGTTACAAGCTTCACATATTAGAAAATTATAATAATAAAAAACAACACATTTTTTTAATGGCTCGTCAAGGTTGTTTCAGATCAACACCTGCAAGTGACCACTAGGTGTCACCGTTGAGACGGGTGTCGGATTGATTCGAAGCCTCGAAACAATATGGCACATTTGGTTCAACTGTTTCATTGCTTCACGAGGCCTCGATCTGGCCATCACTAGTCCAGGCATGGGTCAAAATCCGATAAGGCAATCCAAAACAAGACACAAACAAGAACACGCAGGAAACAGGTCACAGAAGTGGCGTGATAAATACAAGGACTCCGTGACACATACTAAAACAGACAGGGTTATATACACAGGGAAATGACAATGCTAATGGGGAATTGGCTGAGTGCAATGATTAGTGACAAGGGACAGCTGAGTGCAATGAAGAACCAAGGATCGTGGGGAAGGAGGACATCTAGTGGTTACCCAGTGGTAAACCAGACACTGTGACAGTAATATGTTTTATGTTTTGGTTTTGTTGATCATGGTTGTGCTGTCCTTTTTAAAAATTGTTTCAGGAGTTTGCATCGCTGATGTCCAGAAATCTACATTTGCCAGAGTCCACTACTTATTTCCTGGTATGTAAACATTAAAGGGGTAGTTTAAACCTAAAATGAAAAGCCATCATTTACTCACCCCACTGCAAAATATGTTTTTCTTAATTAGTGTTTTTTTTTTCTTGTTTCCAGTCCAGATATCTAACATTTTTACATGAAGAAACATTTAATAGACAAGTAAAAATTGTCTTGTTTTCTGAAAGAATAAGGCAAAATTAAGTGAGTTTATGCTTAAAACAAGCAACATAATATGCCAGTGCGTTTTAGCGTTCTAACCTTAATCAATTAAAATTTTTAGGTGAAAATTTAGTTCATAGAACTATGAATAGACAACTACATTGAACCACAGTGGAACCCACAATAGTTATTTTAATTATTAATATTATTTATTAATTTTTTTCTCTTTTTTTTCAATTACAGGTCAATCTCTAAGTAACCAGAGCTGGATATTAAGTTAGAAGGTTGTTGTGGAAAAATTCAGTATTTCTTATATTCATTTGTTTCCTAAACTGTTAATTACATTTAATTATACGTTTCTGTGAGGATTTCTAAACAGCTGAGGGAGACAGGAAAGAGCAGGCCAATAAAACAGATAGGCAAGGAGATATAGACACCTGGACACAAGAAAGGGTCCGATCAGGAGAATACAGGGGTCATTTGTTTCCTAAACTGTTAATTACATTTAATTATACGTTTCTGTGAGGATTTCTAAACAGCTGAGGGAGACAGGAAAGAGCAGGCCAATAAAACAGATAGGCAAGGAGATATAGACACCTGGACACAAGAAAGGGTCCGATCAGGAGAATACAGGGGTCATTTAGTTTTATTAGTGGAGGCCCAGGCCCTCTCCTCAGGGCGGCAGGAGGTAATTTAGGTCATAAATGAAGGACTTTTGGTTTCTCAGGGACAAAGAACAGTGTGGCCTGCCCAGGGAGGGAGGGAGGGAGGGGGCATACCAGCTTGAGATATGAAATGTCTTTTAAGGAAAATTACAGAAACTGGGAAGGAGGAGTCAAGATGTCAGAAACCTGTATAAAATGTCTATGTTTTGTTGAGTCTGGGGGCATTCTGTTTTCAAAACTGGGTGGCTGCAGTTGTGAAAAGAATCCTCATTGAAATAAACCTTTTCTCTTTATTACAATTTTGCCTCTTGAAAGTTTCTTACACCGTGTTGATGCTGTTTTTATTAACATTTGAAAATTGCCTTTACAAGTGGTGTCAGAAAGTGGGGTCCAGCGCAGGAGTCTTCTTTTCCTGGTCCTGAGAACGGATTGGACGGAAGTGCACAACCCCGGCAGCATCAGGCGGCCGGTCTCATACCTCGACGAGTTGAGATGGAACTCAACAGATTAAGGGAGAGTGAGCCAATACCCGCATTCAGGACCAGTGAAAGAACTCCGGCCAGGATCAGAAAATAATCCGTGGCAATTGCAGAAAAGAGAAAGCATCTCTGGGTAAGAAACGGCAAATTGTTTTATTGATGTTAAGTGTTTTATTGATAAATTGTGAGTGAACGTGAACCATATTGGCTGAATTTTGTCTTTGGTACGAGCAGAGAAAGTTTCTGGGAGATCGATCTGACAAAATCAGACCGGTTTCTACAGACGTTTGCTCGTAGGTGGACGGAAGAGCCACAGCTGATTAAGTGGACGGAAGAACCACACCTGATTAATTAGGTTTACTCAAAATCTAGTAAAAGTCTAGTAAAAGTGGACGGAAGAGCCACACTAGATTAATTAGGTGAACCAGAATGAATCGAGCGCTAGAAAGTGCTCACGGAAAGAGGTTGAGTAAACCGTAATTACAGGAAGCATATTTGCTAAAACCTGTCCGACTTTGGGTTAAAAAGTTGGGTCTGTTGAAGACGTTAAACAGATTAGTAGGACGCGCGTCAAGAGAGAAAAATCCAAGAGAGGAAATTCAGCCAAAATGGGGTCATCTAACAGTAAATTAGACCATTTTTACACACCTATTTTCTGTCAAATGAGAAATAATTACGGAGGTAAATGTATGGTTGACATACAGAAACTGATCAAATATCACGATTTCCCCGAGACGGGAACCTTGAGTAAGATAAGACTTAATGTCGTGAAATAATCAATAGAAAAGAACGAGGGAAAACAAAATAGTTGCTGTGTGTGTGTTAAACATGAATGCAAGGAATGTGCACAGACCATAATGTGCTGGGTGGAAGAGGCTGACAGGCAAGAACAAAGACAGATACAAAAAGAATTGCTGGGAGATAGTGAGGAAGATGTAAAGGATGTTGTGTGTGTGAAAACAGTTCCACTGGAACAGAATGCTACTAATGTACCGAATGTATGTGTTTTCCCACATGTGACCGAGATGGCAACGGCTCCGCCGCCTGCCTACAACATAACCCACTATCCCGTAGCAGAGATACCGGCCCTCGGGCTGGACCTCGATCTGGACCGCTCTCCACCGCCCCTGAGAACAGCACAGAACTGGAGCAGGACAGACAACGACTGGCACAGCGAATGGCAGCCCAAGAAACACGACTTGCAGAAGCACGAGCACGAATTGAATTGACCTTGGCAGCAAAAAGAGCGGCGCAGGCAGAGGCAGATGCAAGAGCAGCGCGAGCGGGGGCAGAGGCCGCAGAGCGAGTGGCACAAAGACTAACAGCGCAGTTTCATGCACAGTTACATGGGCGTTTGAGTGCAATGCTGCGGCACGCTATTCACGCTGAAGAGGACGCTGAGGAAAAGAAAGAGAAGAAAAAGCCCCTCACAACGGTAGTTGTGCAACAACAACAACCTAAACACCGCTGGCAAGCTGCATCTTCCCATTCAAACCCTGCTGGTCGAAAAGGACAGAAAGGAAAAGCTGCTGGAGGAAAATGGAGCTGTCATGTTTGCTCGACAAATGCACACTCACTCCGAGACTGTACAAAATGCAGACTGTGCAAGAAGGACGGACACTGGAGCAGCGCGTGTCCCAACATGAAGTCGGACTGAACCGAGAGGGCAGGAGAGCGGGACGGAGGGGGGTTCGGCTCTGGAAAGTCGGTCTCTGGCTACAGCAAAGGGAAGTGAAAATATATTTACTAACACACGCACACACGACGCAAACACAAACACATACACTGATTTACTTTCAGTCTATGACGGATTTCCGTCAACTGCAGGGTTCCAGTCTGTCCTTAATGTCTTAAATTCACTTTTCATCATTTTAAGGCCTTAAATAGGCTTTCATTTCTCAAATAGTGTAATAAATGTCTTAATTTTAGTTTGAATAGGTCTTAAATTAAGGAAAGACGAGGTGTATTCACCCTGCGAGGGGGATGTGATCAAAGCCTGGAGTGGAGCAAAAGCACGTTCCTCTTTCCACTCTAAGCATTCTGTAATCACTTCGCTCATGGTCCACTCCGGGTTTTCAATTACCGCTCACGGAAAGTGCATGTCAGGCTACAGCTGAGCGCAGAGGTAGAACCTATTTTTTACAGTCTATGGGTAGAACTATATTTCAGTTACCATGGACACACTTATAATGCAGGTAGGGCTGGGCGATATTATCGATATAGTTCAAATTTGCGCTGTGATCCTTGCTCCCCGCGCCTCCGCTCCTCCTCTTCCACTCTGCGTGCGTTATGTTATGAGAGACGAATCATGACTACTTCAGAAAACCCAGCACAATAGGAACTACCAGGCAGTGACATAAGTGTACGCTGAAATAAAGTTTTTCACCTCAGAAAAACGGACTTTCTTGTCCTGTC
The DNA here is from genome assembly GCF_963993115.1 of Abramis brama. NCBI lineage: Eukaryota > Metazoa > Chordata > Actinopteri > Cypriniformes > Leuciscidae > Abramis > Abramis brama. The sequence goes on from NC_139966.1 coordinate 4,042,996, forward strand.
AGCCGTTATCCTGTTCTCGTAGCGAACACTCTTCAATTGCACGCGCAAATGCGCCGGCGCGCGCTGTGTATCGCCTCACTGTATATAAAGTGCAAAAGAAACTACGAGCATGTAACGCCGTTACGTTGTAAATTACTCGAAATAAAAGTAATGCAGGTATGATTTTCATTCTATTCACCAGGAGCCGTTTCCATGTTTCATTAACAGTTATTGTTAATATTGTGTATTCACCATGGTAACTGTCGTTTCATAACCCCAAAATGCCACTATTTTTCTTTGTGTTATTTTTTATATTTTTAAATGACTGTAGTGGCTCATACCAACATTGTATTACCAAAAACTAGTTTGGGACTGCTATTTAATAGCTTTAGCATAGGCCTAATGTTTATTTATTAGTATTAGTCTTTACTATATTAGTCATATTCTTACAATTTATGTTAAGTAAAGGGGAAAATTATGTGTGTTACTTATCTGTCTCGAAGGCCATAAGCTAGCAGTGGAGAGATGTGGGCTTTTTGTGAAAGAATGTTTATCAGCCACAGACTGGGTGAAAGTTGATTCACACACACAGCAGAGAGCAAATGTGTGGGGGCATTTAAAAAAAAAAATGTGACAAAACAGGGGAAGGGAGATATTTCTCCTCCAGAAATTGATATTTCTTTGGCACAAATATCACCTAATTTGTGGGCAAACACAAATATGACGTGGGGCTTATAAAAGGGTGTGAGCCAGTTGTAATTGTACCGAAATGTGATTTCAGGCCACGTAAAGCACAATATCACCTAAAACGAGATTCATCAAGGATTTACAGGCGGTAAATTCATCTGTCATTGCCAGAGCTCAACGAGTGCCCAATAAATACAGGTCCTTCTCAAAAAATTAGCATATCGTGATAAAGTTCATTATTTTCCATAATGTAATGATAAAAATTAAACTTTCCTATATTTTAGATTCATTGCACACCAACTGAAATATTTCAGGTCTTTTATTGTTTTAATACTGATGATTTTGGCATACAGCTCATGAAAACCCAAAATTCCTGTCTCAAAAAATTAGCATATCATGAAAAGGTTCTCTAAACGAGCTATTAACCTAATCATCTGAATCAACTAATTAACTCTAAACACCTGCAAAAGATTCCTGAGGCTTTTAAAAACTCCCAGCCTGGTTAATTACTCAAAACCGCAATCATGGGTAAGACTGCTGACCTGACTGCTGTCCAGAAGGCCATCATTGACACCCTCAAGCAAGAGGGTAAGACACAAAGAAATTTCTAAAACGAATAGGCTGTTCCCAGAGTGCTGTATCAAGGCACCTCAGTGGGAAGTCTGTGGGAAGGAAAAAGTGTGGCAAAAAAACGCTGCACAACGAGAAGAGGTGACCGGACCCTGAGGAAGATTGTGGAGAAGGACCGATTCCAGACCTTGGGGGACCTGCGGAAGCAGTGGACTGAGTCTGGAGTAGAAACATCCAGAGCCACCGTGCACAGGCGTTTGCAGGAAATGGGCTACAGGTGCCACATTCCCCAGGTCAAGCCACTTTTGAACCAGAGAAGCAGCACTGGACTGTTGCTCAGTGGTCCAAAGTACTTTTTTCGGATGAAAGCAAATTTTGCATGTCATTTGGAAATCAAGGTGCCAGAGTCTGGAGGAAGACTGGGGAGAAGGAAATGCCAAAATGCCTGAAGTCCAGTGTCAAGTACCCACAGTCAGTGATGGTCTGGGGTGCCATGTCAGCTGCTGGTGTTGGTCCACTGTGTTTTATCAAGAGCAGGGTCAATGCAGCTAGCTATCAGGAGATTTTGGAGCACTTCATGCTTCCATCTGCTGAAAAGCTTTATGGAGATGAAGATTTCATTTTTCAGCACGACCTGGCACCTGCTCACAGTGCCAAAACCACTGGTAAATGGTTTACTGACCATGGTATTACTGTGCTCAATTGGCCTGCCAACTCTCCTGACCTGAACCCCATAGAGAATCTGTGGGATATTGTGAAGAGAAAGTTGAGAGACGCAAGACCCAACACTCTGGATGAGCTTAAGGCCGCTATCGAAGCATCCTGGGCCTCCATAACACCTCAGCAGTGCCACAGGCTGATTGCCTCCATGCCACGCCGCATTGAAGCAGTCATTTCTGCAAAAGGATTCCCGACCAAGTATTGAGTGCATAACAACATAATTATTTGAAGGTTGACTTTTTTTGTATTAAAAACAATTTTCTTTTATTGGTCGGATGAAATATGCTAATTTTTTGGGTTTTCATGAGCTGTATGCCAAAATCATCAGTATTAAAACAATAAAAGACCTGAAATATTTCAGTTGGTGTGCAATGAATCTAAAATATATGAAAGTTTAATTTTTATCATTATATTATGGAAAATAATGAACTTTATCACGATATGCTAATTTTTTGAGAAGGACCTGTATACTATTTTGTGTTAAATTCCACAAAATGTTTGCGTTTGATTCCAATGGTAGAAGTTATACTTTAACAAGATTATGCCAGAATAAAGTGAAAAGCCGGGCAATTTAAAACAAGGCACTGAGGAAAAGTATTGAGAATCTGGCTTTGACAGAAGGAGCCGCGCTCCTCTCTTATGTTGATGACCTTTTGATCTGTGCAGTGAGTGAGTCTGTTTGCAGGGCTGACACTGTGACTCTGCTGAAGCATCTTGAAAAGGAGGGACACAGAGTCAGCCTTTCAAACCTGCAGTTTGTGAAAACAGGAAGTGACTTTCCTGGGGTCATGTTATCAAACAAAACAGCAAAACACTGTCACAAAAGAGGGTGCGGGGCATAAAAGAAGTGCCAAAAGCCTGTAACCAAAAAACAGTTGTTGTCACTTTTGGGAGTGTGTACTTATTGTCGTACATTCATTCCCAATTATGCCATTTTAGAACAGCCTTTGCGAGCCCTTACAACAGGGAAAGGGCTAAGGTCATGTGACAGACTTGTTTGACAAGTGAAGCTGAAACAGCATTTGATAACATGAAAGCACAGTTGTCTATGGCTCCATCGTTAGGCCTTCCGATTTTAGGGCGTCAGTTCGTACAGATGATTGATGAAAAAAAAAAACATTTGTCTACAGCTCGATGGTTGAGGTATCATACGATTCTGTTAGATATGCCGAATATCACTATTGAAAGGTGTGCACACCGTGTCCAGATTTAATGGACGTTCCGATTGATAATTGTGACAATATCCTGTTTGTGGATGGATCTGCGTCGAAAGATCCACAAACAGGACAGAATAACGTAGGCTATGCTGTAATGACTGAATTTGAAACTATAAAATCTGGCAAATTACCATGTCATTACTCTGCACAGGCAGCTGAATTAGTCGCTTTGACTGAAGCATGTAAACTGATGACTGATAAACGTGTGACGATTTAAACAGACTCGCGTTATGCTTTTGGGGTCACGCATGACTTTGGTGCTATGTGGAAGCACAGAAAAGTTTTTGAAGTCAGACGGACGACCAATACCCAACGCTAAGTTAATATCTGACCTTTTGGAGGCCATTATGCTGCCAGACAAGATTGAAATTTGTAAATGCGCAGCATATACTAATGAAAAAAGTTTCGTATCAACAGGCAACGCCAGAGCTGATATGGCTGCAAAAGCAGCGGCAACGAAGCAGACTGAAGCTGATAACGTGGCGCTACTTGTGCAAAAGTTAACACTAACCCTAACAATGACATTTCTAGTTGTTTAAAGAGCATGTAGTCTTTTTCCACAGGAGCTGAGAAAAACAAATGGTCAGGGTTTTGATTGTGTTTGGAAATTTAAACAACAACTTGACTGGCTAAACAAAGAAAGAAACTGAAAATGTTTCATTTTTAGCCTTGTATTGCTTCCGATGATTACTAAAGGCAAGTAAATGTAATTATGGGTTGGGGATTATTTCCTTGGAGAAAATGTGAAAGTAACAGAAATTTTTGGTATTAATGTGGGTTTGAAAGTAGATCAGTGTTTAAATTACGATATCAAAGTTTTCATCTGAGAAAGAATAAGTGATAAAAACAAGGTCAAAAGATTTAAGTCTTAAGGGAATCTTTTTGAAGGAAAGATCTATAATAATATATTTTTTTTATATGTAAGAATACAGGTTGATGTAAGATTACAGATAATGACTAAAATATGAGTTGCAAGATATTTTAAAAGGTACCGGTAACTAAAAGGATGATTGTGTTAATGAAACACTTTAGAAAAGTTTATAGAAGTTGATATTGAAATAATATGTCTGTAAGAGGGTTTTAACTCCTGAAGGTCGTTAGACATGGCGGTGGCTAAAGATGAAGACAGCTTTTGTAGATTCAAGAAAAGTCTGGATAACTTTAAAGGTTAGGTGAATTGAGTATTTAAGTAAGGGATAATGTATAGAGAGGCGGTCGTTATAACGAATAACAAGCCCGACAGGCTGGGGTCTTGACAGCCTGAAGGGCTTGTTATTCGTTATAACGACCGCCTCTCTATACATTATCCCGCTTATTACATGGCTACCTACAAAATAAATAATTAATTTGACACAAATTATTGATTTAAAAAGGAGTTTATTGTTTTAAAAACGATTGTATTGCTTCCGCCAAAGAAAATAGTCCGTTCCGCGTCCATAGCAACGCGCTGTTTTGCATGGCAACGGTCTGTTATAGCTCGCAGCGGTCTGTTATCAAGAAATAACAGACCGCATTCTACATTGGAATTCAGCCAAGCCATGTAATAAAATAAAGATAACCTTAGAAATGCTCATAGCATAATGTATTTTAGATTGTTGTAATGGTACTCTGTCTGTCTTTCTGTTATCCGCCTGCTAAAGCAACCTGAAGCAAAATAATGATAAGCCCAAAACAACCCATCTGACTTTTCTAAGAGAAAATGAATAATGAACAGACATGCTTTTGAAACTGTTTAAGAGACTATGTAAAATTAGATAAAAGCTACAGTAAAATGAAAAGTTTAAAATCTTATTTAAAATTCAAATAGGTTTAGCGTAAACACAAAAAGATATGAATATGAGAGGTTCATTGTCAGGTATGAGTGTGTGCGTTGGATAGTGACAGTACTGTATGTTTTGTATGATAGTTAAAGCTCCAATATGTAATATTTTTGACCACAAGAGGGCGCAGTTTCCAACAATAACAAAGGCGAAGCTTGATGACGCTATGAAGGAGGTGACGATGGGAGTTGTCGTTTTTAATGCGTTTTCACCATCTAGCGATGCATCTAAAATAAATGGAATTAATGAATCATGATCACGGATGAGGTAATTTATTCGTTTTTGTATTACCTGTATGTCTGATCGTATTATTTTATGTCATCATAACTGCAAGGAACGTGAAATGTTATGCTATATTATCCCGTTACAACTTACAGCTATTTGTCAAATGATTTGTTGGGTTAATGTTGTGCAGTTTTACGTGTTTATGGTTAATGCCGTGTTGTTTAACGTGTTCAAACCAATCGTTCTAAAAGTAAATTTGAACGAACATTTGCAAGTAATGACTAAATATATTTTTTTAACAACACATATCCGATTGTGTACTGCCATAATCTCAGTCACCTGTACTGGTCACTTTACTGTACTTGTACAATAAAAAAATAATTGATTTGCTTACCTGTCTATCAATACACTCGCGAGAGAGTCTGTCAAGTCCAAGATTGTCGCGCCGCTCTCTCCATCTCGAAAACGCCTGGCCGATATTTATCCGGGTTTTATTCCTCCGTTTGTCACACAGTCTGCGTGTATCCGAATATGGACGCTTTCGTTTTCTTGGCACTTCAATAACATTACTCGCCAAAGAGTAGCCTAATCGTGATCCATAACAACGATAGATGAGTCGTTTATGAACGATCCGTTCATTGCGTTTGACACGTGACAAATGAACGAAAGACTCGGAAGGTAAAGTCATTATTTATGTTCCCTGTAAATTATTTTTGACTGCATTATAATGATTTTATAATTCAGAATATGATCAAGATTGCGTAGGTGGATGTGTTCGGGGAATTTGCCTGTTAAAAGTATAACATTTAAAGCCCCTTAAATGAACGAAATGACTCGAAAAAAGATTTGTTCATTTTGATGAACGAGATCGAACAAGAGAGTCAGTAAAATGATCCGAACTTCCCATCCGGTGTGGTGGAATATCACATGGTCCACACCGGAAAAAAGGATAGTGCGGACATTGCGTCACTGAGAGGCGACATTTCTATTCCGGGACGGCCAGTTATTTAAAATCGGAATTTCTCTGAAATAAAAAATCTTTGGAGACTTTTGAGATATTGTAAGTACACAACTGGAGGAAATATATCACACTGTGCAAGTTATTTTCGGAAATTTTATTACAAAATTGTCACATATTGGAGCTTTAATTCATGTTTGGTAGGTGTTAGTTTAGAGCAGCTATTCCGTCTGAATAGTGTGTATATGGTGTCATTAACCTCTGGAATGAGTGTTTTATCATTACAGATGGGTTAAGGCAAATGACAAAGTTTAAAGAAGCCAAAAAATCTGATGAAAAGATAATAGAGAACACGGGGCAAGTTTTAAGTTGATTGGTCATCAACCTCTGTCTGGTAGTAATTGATTTTGTCATCTGCGGTGTTGATTTGAATTACTTTCTGGATCAGTTTAAGTATTTATGTAAATTGGAATTGTTGTAGATCGTCGAAAAGCAGTGAGACTCAGGGCCGGTGCCCTTCAAATTATTAGATAAGAAGATGAGATTGTGGTTTACGTAATATATGGTTTTAGAGGCAGAGAAAGATGTCTGGAGGAAATTTGGTTGAAGGAGGGCATTTGGGTTAGTGTTGAGAACCTTGTTTACCAAAACACCAGTATGTTAAATTGATGAATGAGTTGGATCATCCATCAAAAGGGGGATGGTAACAATTGCCATACCAAGGGGGTCCAATTTGCTGAATGCAATCGAACAGGTGGGACGATAAATGTTGGGAAGACAGTGGGTTTAACTGAGTAAAAAACCTGCAAGAAGTCATTCTTCTCCCTAACAAAATTTGCTGTCTGTAAGTGTGCTAATAATAAAGACTTGGATGAAATTGGCTAACTATCCTGTCCTGGGTTATTATTGTGGCGCATAACTTAAAATTTTCCCTTTGCAGAATGTCAGGATGGATTGTGTCGAACAGAACTGATTCTGTTCCAAATGTATAAATATTGGGTAACACTTTATATTACGACCCGCAAACAACTGCGTAAGTAAACCGAAATTACGGTGTACGTTTCTGTAATTATAGTGTACTTTCGTGTAGGTATAAGGGAACAATAATTAAGTTTTGGGTAATAAAGGGGTACAACCAGATATACCATCAAATTATTTATAATGTAATTATTTTAAAACTAACAGGTACCTATTCTGTTAATATATCCCAGGCAAAAATTGTACGTCTGTTGTATATAAACGTTTTTTATCACATTTCTGGCAAAATATGTTCTTGTGCAATGTAGTTACAGGGTAATTTTGACATCTGTGCGTTGTAAATTAAACGTACCATGTAGCCTAGTTCTTAGTACTTACCTTATCACATATTGCAACGAAACTAAAATGTCAGGGCAAATATACTGTGTAATTAAAAGTTTAAAAAAAAATATTTTTTTTTAATAAGAGTACCTTTCTCTGTAATTACTGTGCAAATGTTGTTTCGTATTGTTACATAGTAAGTAGTGTTTGTTACCCGTTTCAACTGTGTATTTACAGGGTAAGTGTAACTCCTGCGGGCTGTAAATTAAAGTGGCGCTTGTTACCCCCTTGTTCTGTGTAGTTACAGGGTAAGTGTAACTCCTGCGGGCTGTAAATTAAAGTGGAGCTTGTTACCCTCTTGTTCTGTGTAGTTACAGGGTAAGTGTAACTCCTGCGGGCTGTAAATTAAAGTAGTGCTCGTTACCCCCTTGTTCTGTGTAGTTACAGGGTAAGTGTAACTCCTGCGGGCTGTAAATTAAAGTGGAGCTTGTTACCCTCTTCTTCTGTGTAGTTACAGGGTAAGTGTTACTCCTGCGGGCTGTAAATTAAAGTGGTGCTTGTTACCCCCTTGTTCTGTGTAGTTACAGGGTAAGTGTAACTCCTGCGGGCTGTAAATTAAAGTGGCGCTTGTTACCCCCTTGTTCTGTGTAGTTACAGGGTAAATACAACATTAAACCAGTATGCTGAAACAGACAAACCTAGCTTCACCATTAGCATTATCAACAAATTTCTAAATTAGTACTTGTAAAAGAACAGTAGCACAATTAAACCAAAAACATTTATTTGAACAAGTTTAACAATAAACAATCACAATGTTGAAATGACACCAACACTGTACAAACTGTAAACAGAACAGAAATAATCTTGAAATCACACTGGACAAAGTGTGTAAATAACAATAATCGCCAACAGTTGAACAGAGAAAACAAACAATTGTTTTAAACAAATTGTACACCAAAAAAAAAAAATCAATGCCAAAACTTATTTTTTATAGGTAGCAGCTTATTTTCACCGTTCTTCCGCAGGAGTTACACTTACCCTGTAACTACACAGAACAAGGGGGTAACAAGCGCCACTTTAATTTACAGCCCGCAGGAGTTACACTTACCCTGTAAATACACAGTTGAAACGGGTAACAAACACTACTTTCTATGTAACAATACGAAACAACACTATTTGCACAGTAATAGAGAAAGGCACTCTTATAAAAAAAAAAAAAAAAAAAAAACTTTTAATTACACAGTATATTTGCCCTGACATTTAAGTGTCATTGCAATACAATGTGATAAGGTAAGTACTACATGGTACGTTCTAAATTAAAATCATAGCACAAACACATTTTTTTTGGCTTAACGTTAAGTAGTTTAGTAAGAAAAGCCAATAAATTCAATTTTTATCATACTGTGCTTATATACAGCCATATATACGTTTAATTTACAACCCACAGATGTCAAAATTACCCTGTAACTACATTGCACAAGAACATATTTTGCCCGAAATGTGATAAAAAACTTTTATATACAACAGACGTACAATTTTTTGCCTGGAATATATTTACAGAATAGGTACCTGTTAGTTTTAAAATAATTCCATTATAAATAATTTGATTGTATATCTGGTTGAACCGGTTTGTAACGACAATGACTATAACATCCGGTCACATGCTGTTCAAATGAGTGAATCCTGATCTGTCGAACACATTCTTCATTGCCTGAGAAGACCAAAGGTCTGTTCACGTTCTGTCCATGGCGCCTCTAAGTCTGTTGGACTGTCAAAATTACAATTTTATGGCTCTCCAGAGAGATCTGAGTCATACATTAATTGCCAGAAGGAACCCTATTTGTCTTAAAATCCCCCCCCCCCCCCCGCCTTTGAATCACGTGACAAGCCTCAAAGACATTCCAAGCGAGTCACGTCCCAAACACACACACACACACACACACACTTTTCAGAGAAAGGTACCCCTAACATGTTTGATATGTATTCTGATGACTTCCTGCTCAGCTACTGTTCGGACGCTCTCGCTTACTGCTCCGCGCTTTGCTCTATCGCTTTTACATTTTATCTCCTATTTTTTTAATATATATATTTTTTTTTTTCCTTTATTTTATTTCCTTTTATCACCTAATTTTAACTTCAGCAAATCAGCACAGTGCTCATACGACAAAGTTTGGATTACTTCAAAAACTGAGAATTCTTTTACCCGACCAGCTTACATTCCGGGAAAGGAAAACACAACTGCCTAAAAGGATAAGAGAAAATGCCTCTTCTGAAATCTACTTGCTGCACTAACTGCCACAGACTTTTACAAAGGATTGCAGTTCTTGAAACAAAGTTACTTACGGGACCACCAAACCAGACGGAGCACACAACAGAGCTTCGTCATGGACACCCTCAGCATACCGGTGAGTCCCATGAAACTAGTGCTCCTCGACAGGTAGAGAAACAAGCCGATCGACTTACTAATCGATGGCACACACAGGGAGGGAGACCCAAAGGCACTCGAGACATCAGACTGTCACGAGCATCACATATTGCCGCAGTAGCATCCTCTACCCCAGATACAGCTCTGACAAGGATTGCAAAGACTGGTCTCCCACCACTGCCTATACATCTTGAGAACAGATTTGAAGTGCTAATGAATGTAAATGAGGAATCCCCAAATGTGATGAATGTGATCGAACACAGACTGAATAGGCCAGTAGCTAACACTGGTGCTAACTGGCGCTCAAGGTCAAGCAGACAGCGGGACTCAGCTCAGAGCGCAGCCGAGCCCAGGACTCTGATAGTGGGGGACTCCATAATCAGAAACATTAGCAGCAGGGATACAAGTATGTGCTGCCTTCCACAAGCAACAACTTCTGATATAAACAGGGAACTTCAGAACATTCTGATGAAACATAAGACTGCAAATCGACTCATCATTCATGTGGGGAAGAATGATATTCATAAAGAGCAGTCAGAACTCCTTAAAAAGGATTTCATTGATCTTTTTGAAACACTTAAAAGACTGAAAGTTCAAACATTCATCAGTGGACCACTCCCAGCAAGAGGAACAAACAGGTTTTCACGGTTGCTTGGGCTTAATACATGGCTGCAAAAAACCTGCAATATAAAAGGAGTGAACTTTATTGACAATTTCAATCTTTTCTGGAATCAGAGACAACTTTTTCATCGGGATGGCCATCACCCAAACAAACTTGGTTCAAGAGTGTTAAAGGACAATATCTACTTCTCCCTCAATCATCCTTCTGCAGTTTGTGCCTATCCACTCAATCTGAACGGCACACACACACCTGGACACAGTATGAATGACCACGGGACTTCACATCAGCAGCAAAATGGATATGATAACACCAATCCGCCACAACAACCTCTGCTCACGGACACAATCTCAGCTGAGCCCTGCCCACAGAGCTCACCACAGACAGACTGTGACATATCAGAACTGCTTGAAGATTCAACACCCAAGGACGACTTCCTGGAAAACAGCCAGGGAAGCCAGGACAGCATATCACAGCCTCTGATAACAGCAGAGCAACAGTCCCTTTCACCAGACACTCTCTCCCTCTCTCCAGCCTCACCCCTTCTGTGCTTCTCACAGAAAATGGAAGAACTGGTGCATGCTGGAACCAGACTATCCCACTCTTTTGCTGCGAGCCCCCAGTTACCTACCAAAAAAAGACCAGCACCATTACCCCCAGCTTCGAAACCTGCAGCAAAGCCTGCGGGCCCAGCTCGCCCTATCCCTCCTGTGAGAACTCTTCGGTCTCTAACACAACGTCAGGGCCCACACCCTCCTCCATCTGCTCGAGGTGAACCAAAAACAACTGATACCAGCTCTCGGTGATGTGTGTCGGGTCCCCGTTTTGAAAACAGAAACTTTCTCAAATGTTTACAGAACAAGCGGGAACCCAGTGTGCCTGTATCTTCCTCTATTGCTGTTCTATTACAAGATAGAAAGTCTAAGGCCTTCAATAGCCGTACAGCAAACCTAACTAATCTGGTGCCTCTTACACGTCAAACTAAGATTGCTGTGGGGAAAAGTAAGACTGTGAAGTTAGGACTCTTAAACATCCGCTCACTTAAAAATAAATCACTTCTAGTCAACGACTTAACCACAAACAATCTGGATTTTATTCTTCTAAATGAAACCTGGCTAGAAGACAGCTGCAGTGCAACAATCCTCAATGAAGCAGCCCCTCCTAACTTTACTTTTATGAGTGTCTGCAGAGCTGTTAACCCTCTGGGGACCAAAAACGCGCCCGCGCGTTTTGCTCGTTTTTTTTTTTAGCAATGAAAAATAAACACAAAATGCTCTGTTAATTTTGATCTTTCATTTTCGTGTAATACATCAATCGATCCTGTTCAGTTTCTATTTTTTTTCTGTATACTCACAATAAAAATAAAGTGTTTTGCTTTTTGACAAATAAAGAAAAACTAACATGATGCTATTTCTGCCTTCTCTCTGTCAGTAAACTCCCATTTGAAACGCGTTCGAAAATGATCTATAACTCCGCGAAAATTCAGTCAAACAGGGAAACAGACCCACGGGCATAAAGCTTGAGATCGCAGCTTTTAAATGAAGTAATTTATATAAAAAACAAATATTATCAGCTTCTGTAATCTGTATAAAAAGAGAGCGACTCCAGTCGAGCTCATTACGAGATGATTCACAGTAATTTGACCACGCCCCGGAGAGCGCGTGCTATTCAAACGCAAATTCTGAGAACCATTTCAGTCTGTGAAACGCCCACATCAACTGTAAACAAAGAGGCATAATATAGCCTACCTTATGGAGAAAAGTTTCCGTGCTGATATGAGGAGCAGATCCCGCTGAGGAGTGAGGTAGGCTAAGTTATCCTTTCTCAAGTGTTAATGTGGAATAACGTTATGGAATAACGTTAGTGTAGGCCTATGTAAACAAAAAGATGAATCGCGTTTCTATAATATGAATCGCGTTTCTGTGAGATGAATGAAGGGTACATATTTGTAAAGACTGTTTAGCCTAAATATGAATCGCGTTTCTGTGAGATGAATGAAGGGTACATATTTGTAAAGACTGTTTACCCTAAATATGAATCGCGTTTCTGTGAGATGAATGAAGGGTACATATTTGTAAAGACTGTTTAGCCTAAATATGAATCGCGTTTCTGTGAGATGAATGAAGGGTACATATTTGTAAAGACTGTTTAGCCTAAATATGAATCGCGTTTCTGTGAGATGAATGAAGGGTACATATTTGTAAAGACTGTTTAGCCTAAATATGAATCGCGCGTCTGTGTGTGAATAAACTGCTTTGCTAGAGCCTACTGAGATGAGTAAAAATCGACTGAAATATGTTGAAATAAAATGTATTTGTATAAGCAACGTATTAAACTGCAAATTAACATTTATAGGCTATGCCCTAATATTTCATAAAAACAACGTTACAGTCAGGCGAAGTATGAAAGACAATATTTTGTTGACTAGATTTGGGTACAGTTTTTACTGTAGAATATACTGTCACATCAAATAAGCTTTTCTGCTCATATATATAAAATACTATTTTGTCAAAAATAAAGTCATAGACTAAGATGTTCCAATGTTGGCTATATTCAAACTAATGAATACATATGATAAAATGTAGGCCTATAATCTTTTTTTTTTTTTTTACAAAGAAAGAGTACTTTTTTTGCAGAAATATTGCTGAAATTGTAATTATTGTTGTAATTGTAACCTTTTTAATAAAATAGCAAAACATATTTACAAGATAGATGTAAGCAAAATCTTAAATGGTCAATATAAGTCTTCTTCTAAATATATAGGCTATTTTGTCCTTGCATTGTGGCTCAGTCAGTGTCACACCTGAATGAATGGCTAATTATGCAGAGTCATTATGCAGAGTGGGTGGGACTGGGTAATCTAAGGTGTAAACTACTCCTCCCCCTCGCATATTGGCTTTCCAAGCAAAACCTGTTTTACACCATTTAAATCAATGTATTTTTTTTTGTGAACGATAAAGCAAGACTATTTTCACATAATTTTGAAGCTAGAACTCGAAGAGAAAACATCCATTAGTCAAAAGTCTTGTGGGCACATATTTTGTATGAGTTTTGTGGTCTTATTTCAGCAACTTTCATTTTTATTTTTTTAAATAACCACGCATAAACATTATTCTCTTAAAAATACAAACATCTACATACATGTTGCTCGCATATTATGGTAGGCCTGTTTGTGCTATATAGAGTGAATTTACACCTTTGCCATTAACATGTTTATAAATAACTGAAAAAAGCACAAATGTCAGAGCATGTCAGAACATCTCAAGGACCCCAAAAACAGCTTGGTCCCCAGAGGGTTAAGAGAGGTGGGGGTCTAGCTGCTCTTTTTAAAGATATCTATCAATGTAAGCAAAAATCATTTGGGAATTACTTGTCTTTCGAATATCTGGGTATTGTGTTAAAAGGTGCTCCACGCATTTTACTTATCATTATTTACAGGCCTCCAAAATACTCTCCAGCCTTTGCTGAGGACTTTACAGAACTAGTATCGATAATTACATCAGAGTTTGACTGTTTTGCCATTGCTGGAGATTTAAACATCCACATAGATAGTGCAGAAACCAAAATGGCAAAAGAAATCAATACTGTTTTAAAAACTTTTGATCTGACTCAGCATGTTCATGGACCCACACACAATCGTGGACACACTCTAGATTTACTTATCAGTAAGGGTCTAAACATTTCATCGATTGTTATTAAGGATGTAGCACTGTCTGACCATTTCTGTATTTTCTTTGATATATTGATCTCTCCTGCCACTGAAGCTAGATCTGTGTCTGTCAAGAAGAGATGATTAAATGAGAACACTAGTGTACTATTTATGAAGGCTATATCTTTAACACCAAGCATATCTGCAGACTCTGTTGATTTTCTCCTTGATTCTTTTAACTCAAAAGTCAAAGGTGTAATTGATGATATTGCTCCTGTGAAAGTCAGGAAGAAGAGTGGCAGACAAAAGGCACCTTGGAGAAACTCAACAGCAGTGCAAAATATGAAAAGACAATGCAGAAAAGCAGAGCGCATGTGGCGGAAGACAAAACTTGTAGTCCATTATAACATCTACAAAGACAGCCTTCATGCTTTCAATATGGAACTAGGCAAAGCTAGACAGACTTTCTTCTCAAATATTATAAACAGCAATTTAAACAACACACGCACTCTTTTTGCTACTGTAGAGAGACTGACAAACCCGCCAAACCAGATTCCCAGTGAAATGCTCTCAGACAGCAAGTGCAGTGAGTTTGCTTCTTTCTTCTCTGAGAAAATCAATAATATCAGAAAGGTGATCAGCACATCCTTGAGTTGCACTGAGGTCAGACAGATCAGACCACCTGAGAAAGTAGTTACTATGTCTGACTTCAAAGAAATTGATGGCACAATTTTGGAAGAAACCGTACAGCATCTTAAAACATCAACATGTGCTCTTGACACACTTCCCACATCATTTTTCAAAAGTGTGTTAAACAGTTTAGAAGCAGATCTTCTAGAAGTGGTAAATGCTTCACTTCTCTCTGGGAGTTTTCCAAACTCCCTGAAAACTGCAGTTGTCAAGCCCCTCCTGAAAAAGAGCAATCTGGATAAGACCATATTAAGCAACTATAGACCGATCTCAAATCTTCCTTTCATAGGCAAGATCATTGAAAAAGTTGTCTTCAATCAGCTGAATAAATTCTTATGCTCGAATGGATACTTTGACAATTTTCAATCTGGTTTCCGACCACATCACAGCACAGAGACAGCGCTCATAAAGATAATAAATGATATTCGCTTAAATACTGATTCAGGCAAATTATCGGTGCTGGTGCTACTCGACCTCAGTGCTGCATTTGACACTGTCGATCACAACATACTTCTGGACAGGCTGGAAAACTGGGTGGGGCTTTCTGGGATAGTCCTAAAATGGTTCAGGTCATACTTAGATGGGAGAGGTTATTATGTGAGTATAGGAGACCATAGGTCTGAGTGGACATCCATGACATGCGGAGTCCCTCAAGGCTCAATTCTTGCGCCACTCCTGTTCAACCTGTACATGCTTCCAATGAGCCAAATAATGAGAAAGAACCAAATTGCTTACCACAGCTATGCAGACGACACACAGCTCTACTTAGCCCTATCGCCCAACGATTATAGCCCCATTGACTCCCTGTGCCAATGCATTGATGAAGTCAACAGTTGGATGTGTCAAAACTTTCTTCAATTAAACAAAGACAAAACTGAAGTCATTGCGTTTGGAAACAAAGATGAAGTTCTCAAGGTGAACGCATACCTTCACTCTAGGGGTCAAACAACTAAAAATCAAGTCAGGAATCTTGGTGTGACACTAGAGTCAGACCTTAGTTTCAGTAGTCATATCAAAGCGATAACAAAATCAGCATACTATCATCTAAAAAATATTGCAAGAATTAGATGCTTTGTTTCCAGACAAGACTTAGAGAAACTTGTGCATGCTTTCATCACCAGCAGGGTGGATTACTGTAATGGACTCCTCACTGGCCTTCCCAAAAAGACCATAAGACAGTTGCAGCTCATACAGAACGCTGCTGCCAGGATTCTGAGCAGAACCAGAAAATATGAACATATCACACCAGTCCTCAGGTCTTTACACTGGCTCCCAGTTAGATTTAGGATTGATTTTAAAGTATTATTACTGGTATATAAATCATTCAATGGCCTAGGACCTCAATACATTGCAGATATGCTCACTGAATATAAACCCAACAGATCACTCAGATCATTAGGATCATATCAGCTAGAAATACCAAGGGTTCACTCTAAGCATGGCGAGTCCGCTTTTAGCTATTATGCCAGCCGCAGCTGGAACCAGCTTCCAGAAGAGATCAGATGTGCTCCTACTGTAGTCACATTCAAATCCAGACTCAAAACACATCTGTTTAGCTATGCATTTAATGAATGAGCACTGTGCCAATGTTTGTCCGACTGTTTGAACTGTACTGTATTTTCTGTATAAACTGTTTTAATTATTCTTATTTCTTTTTATTATTTTAATTTCTTCTATGTAAAGCACTTTGAATTGCCATTGTGTATGAAATGTGCTATATAAATAAACTTGCCTTGCCTTGCCTTGCCTTGCCTATGTTTCTCAAGTGTCTTCACATGCCATAACGGAAATACTGACAATTTTATTGTGTGTTAAATCAAACTTTATTTGTGTGTAATTATGCATATGAATGTAACATTATGTTTCCCCGACCTTTATCTGTCAAATTTGGTATCTTTCTGACCGTCCTGTTTTAATTCAACCAGTCACACATAGGAGATTACAGTAAAATGTATGGTTCTGTGTGTACAATCCTAAGAGGAAATATGAATTATTTCTCTCATAAGACATATGGTCCAGGGAGGCGCGTCTTTCTTTACACAAAGAAACTTTCCCGCTTCATGATCAGAAGATCTGATTGGCTGTTGTCTCAAAAAGAAGGCGGAAACAGATGTCTTTTAAAAGGCAGAAACCCCACTTCTCTCTCTCTTCTCTCATCGATCGCTCTGACCTCCTCCTCTTCTCCACGCGCAGCGCTCCTCCTCCCAACGGAACCCGCTGGACCCAGGCCTTGCCTCGGCCTCGGGGACGCATGCCCTCGCGTCATGTAGAAGCTGCCGGTCTTTGCAACTAAGCTCAAACGTGCCTTTCCCCTCCAAAAGGGAAACGATCTGAACTTTCTCGGTAACGTTAAATTCAAGTGAGCCTTTACATCGTCTTGCGAAACGACCCAGAAGACGAAGCGAGACGCAAACCAGCCGGACACGCGCACGCGCGCGTCCCTTCTCCAGCATCACACTGAAAGAGTACAAAATCTCGCAAGTAATTTTGATCTCCCTCTAAAAGCTGATTTCAGGTGTCTATCTCTTAGGTCTGTGAATTAAGTTACCCTCTATCTCTTTCTTTCTTTCTTTCATGTCATTCATTCCGATCACGTCATGTTTGTTTAAATGTTTGTTTGTTTTATTGTTTGCATTTTACGTACGTTTATATTTGTAGCTTATATAATCTCTAGTGTGTGCCATTTTATTAATAAACCCATTTATATTTTTAATTGTCTCTGTGTTTGAAACCCACCTTTCAAAGTCAATGAAACCGAAGATCTAATGTTACCTGCTCTATATTATAGACTACTTTTGAGTGGTGTTAATTTATAAACAAGAAAGTTTTATGTTCATGGCCAGAAGATAAACTTTCTTGGAGTTCGTAAACAGGAAGTACTCCTTCTTAACTGGGATAGTCTTACATTTATTCGCTGGATGAATAATTTGATGACGAGACCTGTTACAGAACGAGGTATTTCCGATAATTGATAAAGTAAACGTATATGCGATTTATGAATTATGACCATGAGTTATGATTATTAATCATTTCTAAAAATTCCATATATACTTGAGCTAATTCGCATTAACCCAGAGTCGTTTACGTTACACCTTTATTACCCAAAACTTAATTATTGTTCCCTTATACCTACACGGAAGTACACTATAATTACAGAAAGGTACACCGTAATTTCGGTTTACTTACGAAGTTCTTTGCAGGTTGTATATCTGCTTGTTACCCCTTTATTACCCAAAACTTAATTATTGTTCCCTTATACCTACACGGAAGTACACTATAATTACAGAAACGTACACCGTAATTTCGGTTTACTTACGAAGTTCTTTGCAGGTTGTATATCTGCTTGTTACCCCTTTATTACCCAAAACTTAATTATTGTTCCCTTATACCTACACGGAAGTACACTATAATTACAGAAACGTACACCGTAATTTCGGTTTACTTACGAAGTTCTTTGCAGGTTGTATATCTGCTTGTTACCCCTTTATTACCCAAAACTTAATTATTGTTCCCTTATACCTACACGGAAGTACACTATAATTACAGAAACGTACACCGTAATTTCGGTTTACTTACGCAGTTGTTTGCGGGTCGTAATATAAAGTGTTACCAAATATTGTTTTGTTAACATGAGCAAAGTGGGTTGAGTGTTATTCAGGGGAAAAGGATGCTGGGTGCTATTCAATGAGCAAAAAATTATCCGGTGATATGTTTCAGACTATTGATTCAACAGGTCACACCAAAAGGGACGACCGGCTAGACAAGCGGTCTCTAACAAAATAGCTAGGGCCTGCGTTCACAGGTGACATCTGGGTCAAAAGCCTCTCACCTTAGACTACACCAACCAACCTCAGCAACCCCAAACGCCAACGCAGCGGAAAGTGAGGGATCAATGGCTTGTGCTAGTAACAGCCTCCCTCGCAGACGGATGGAAAGACCATTTGCAACGACTCGCAAAGAGTCACCCTGGTGAAGATGGAATGTCCATGGGGCAACGAGTTGGTCAACACGCCTGGAGGAGGATGTGGACCAACTGATGGTTTGAGTTTAGCAGAAGAATCTGTTTTGTGATGATTTTGATGACGTTATTTGATTAACCTGTTAACCGTTGCCAGAGCGCGGACGCACTGAAGCGGTTTTATTTATATATAGTTCAAAGTTACTATCAGATTTAATGTTATACCTTGACAAACTATACATCATTAAAAAGATATAAGACTCAAGTTTCAGAATTTGACCACTATTGTATTCTGAGAAACTTATAGCGACAGTTATTTCTTAATTTGTTTCAGGAGTTATGAAATGAAAAAATTAGTCGATACCTTTGATATGAATTATGCGCGTCAGCCGCTTTCATTCATAAAAAAACTCCCGTGCCGTCGTCATGACAGCGATACACAAAACAACGTGCCTCAGGGCTTTAGCTCAAAAATGTGCAGATTTGGAGAAATATTGATATATTCTCATAGGTTTACATCAGATTTCTATAGACAGGAATAATATTTATTGAATTTATACCCAAATGCGTCGATGTAATCATTATGAGCGTTTGCATAACTCTGATACTGTGTTTTGAATTCATACCAATAGCCTGAGGGCGCCCTCGCCGCCCTGTGCACAGTATTAGAACATGAAGAAGTGCCATAATCATGTGACAATCCAGGAAGCCTCGAACAGACACAAAGCTAACAAGAGATCGCGCTGTAACTATGGCTGTAACATGCAGTTTTGAAGACAATAAACATGTTTGCTATGATATTTGAGTTACCTGTGTTTTTCAATCCATGCCAGGTATTTCCATAATAATAGATTATATTTATAATGTAATGCTAATCTATATAGAATCGTTGTGCAGAACACTATCCAATAGTATATTTTCTGTCTGATTTTTTATCTGAAGCCAAATTAGATCACAAAAAATTATTTAAAATACTCGATTTGCTTTATAAAGTAAGTTTATAAGCACAAACATGGTTTTAATCTCATAAATTGTCGTGTATTGATGGTGTGCTAAGCTAACATGCTAGCTAGCCCTAGGTGCACCTGCCACCTAGAAGTTATATTTTTATTATTTTTTGAATGCTTACTGAAATGTTTCTTTATTCAAGAAATGCATTTGATACAGTTTAAAATGTAAGGGTGAACTTTAAGAAAAGAAATTAGTGACTGAAACCCTATGAATAGCCTGTGAATAGCCAGTCGTTAGTAACTATAATGCAGACAAAAGAAATGCATATTTAGAGCCATAACTAGGCTGGAGAGGTGTGAATGTGTGCAGGGGGAGACTGAGACTGAATGGGGCTCGTTTGCACCACAAAACAATAAAGACAATATACTGGATAGATGGTTAGAAGATGACAATAAACATCAGTAGCATTTTAGCGTCAAATCAAAATAAAGTCACATGACATGGTCTTGAAAAACATTTCACTAAATACAGAGTTTTGGACTTATTATCTTAAGATTTTAAACATAAAATGTTTAGACATGTGGCATTAGCTGTAGTGCATTTCTAGATTGCTCCAGTGCCAACTTCAATTTTTTTTTCATGAGGATGTTTCATAAAAAATAATTTCTAATAACTTTACAAAACTTTGAAGCTATTTATAACAATTTTTGTCATTATGACAATAATTAATTCTACATTTACAATAAACTGCCAGGTGTCAGCTTTCAAATGAGATCATACTTGTGCTTTTAGTACAAAGGGTTCATGAACTGTATCTGTTTCAGTTTGGGTATGTCATTTCTTGGGATTTTTCAAAAGTGGGGTTACAGCTTAACAGGTTAAAATCAAACTAGGGCTTAGTATGGATATAGATCTAATGATATTGATTGGTGCAAATGTTTTCAGGTAGAAGATCTATTAATTAATTTGAAGTACTGTCATAAGCAAAACACAGTCGGTCTGTAATGGAAGAGTAAGAGATAATTTTTAACAACCACATTGGATAGAATGGATAAAATCATAAAACTCTTCTGGTTAAATTTTATTAAAAAGAGCTTACTAAGTAAAACCATTGACCGATTAAATTAAAAGTTAACAAAATACGGTTAGGAAATATGTAGATGGGCATGGATTAATGGAAAGGGCTGAAGGTATAGGAGTTATGATTGTATGTGTTATTCTGATAATTTTGTTATTCATGGGGGGAATACGAGGAAAATGGAATGTCTGTTCAATTGGCAAAAATGACAGCCTATCCCAAGGATGAACAAAATTAGGCAGATGAGGGAAAGTAGAGAATCTATTCAATGTAACGTAAATTGGAAGGGTTTTTTTTATGATTTTTTATTATTTATTTTCTTATTCTCTTACTTTCTAAATTCTTTTTTTCTAAGGACGATGATAATGTATAAAGAAGGTTAAAAACAGTAGCCATCCGTGTTACGAGCTGGCATACAAGGACAGGGTTTGAAATGAGGAATATTTTTTTATGTACTTTTATTTCTTTGTATCTTTTTAAGATTGTTGAATCAACCAGTGTTTTATGAATTTATATGTTGTTTTTTTTGTTTTCCTAATAATGTGATCTATAAAACAATTAAGGGTCTAACAGCCAAAGCTTTTTCATTCTAAATTTCTTATATTTAATTGTAAAATGATCAGGTATACGAAAATCAGACATAAAGGGTATAACTGTGATGTAGAGACTTGAAGTTAATTCTATTTCTTAAGATCTAATAGTTTGATTAAAATTAGAAAACAAGGCTGAATTTTTTTTATATTCTTTATCAGAGAATGATAAAGAGGAGGAATTGTTGTGGAAAAATTCAGTATTTCTTATATTCATTTGTTTCCTAAACTGTTAATTACATTTAATTATATGTTTCTGTGAGGATTTCTAAACAGCTGAGGGAGACAGGAAAGAGCAGGCCAATAAAACAGATAGGCAAGAGGAATTGTTGTGGAAAAATTCAGTATTTCTTATATTCATTTGTTTCCTAAACTGTTAATTACATTTAATTATATGTTTCTGTGAGGATTTCTAAACAGCTGAGGGAGACAGGAAAGAGCAGGCCAATAAAACAGATAGGCAAGGAGATATAGACACCTGGTCTCGAGAAAGGGTCCGATCAGGAGAATACAGGGGTCATTTAGTTTTATTAGTGGAGGCCCAGGCCCTCTCCTCAGGGCGGCAGGAGGTAATTTAGGTCATAAATGAAGGCCTTTTGGTTTCTCAGGGACAAAGAACAGTGTGGCCTGCCCAGGGGAAAAAAACAGTCCATACCAGCTTGAGATATGAAATGTCTTTTAACCCTCTGCGGTCTGAGCTGTTTTCTGGGCCCTGGAGGTGTTCTGACATGCTCTGACATTTCTGGTTATTTCTGTTACTTGTGACATTTTCATGGCTAAAGTCTAATTACACTGTATTCAGCACAAACTCTGCTACAATAATATATCAACAGCATGTATGTAAAAGTTTGTAGTTTTGAGATAATGACATTTATGCGTGGTTTGTGAAAATACAAAAAAAAAATTCTCACTGAAATAAGGCCATGAAACCCCTACTGATTATTTCTTCACAAGACTTTTGAAAATTGTATGACGTAGCCTAGAATATTTGCTGCAAAACTATGTGAAAATCACCCTGACTGCTCATTCAGAGAAGACAATATATTGATTTAAAATTTTTACGACGTGTTTTGTGTGAATAAGCCTTATGCGAGAACTCATTAATATGTATGGCTTTTCTCACCTGAGAAAGACAAAGACACTCCCCTAACGGCCCTATTAGGAGCTATCAGGCCCCTATCATTCTGAGCAACCTTGCACAATACTGTAAATGAGGAGATTTAAAAAAGAATGGCTTTTAAATTGTTTGGATTTATTTACACAACATAATCCAAATAGACACAACAAATGGCAAAAAAGCACTTATTGAAAGACAGAGACCTTTGTGCCATTCCTAAAAACATTGTACCTTTCATTTCCAAGGTGTTTGATTTTCACTTTACCATGTTCATGTTCCAGAGACTCATGTGAATGTTGAAGTCGGCAGGACTCAGTGGCATCTGGGCCCTGAAAAAAAAGTGAACATACTGATATCAAGAGAAAGGCCTGCACGATTTTGGAAATAAATATTAGATTTTTCTGGTTAAAATTGCTTTTTAAAATTCACAAAATACACACGTTAAAATTGCTTTTTAAAATTCACAAAATACACACACACACACACACACACACACACACACACACACAAATGTTTCCAACAATATATCAAATAATGAACACCAGGTTTGTTGTGCCTTGTAGGCATAGGCTATGCGCAGTGCTGGGTAAAATAATAATAACAATAGATAGCAGTATAAATCTTCCAAAATATTTCAGTAACAACCAAGCTAGAGAAAAATATATTGATTATCATGTTACTTCAAATGTTTCCATTCGTTATGATGATATGAAATGAGATAATAGTAAAAACATGAAGCCATTTGGTGTGTTTTGCTTTTCAAATTTTCAAATGATACATTCAAACGCGATCGCGCTGCAAAATCTGATACATTCAAATGCGATCGCGCTCAAATATAAAACATTATGGTTACCATATACATATCTACATTTGACCAGATATCCACAAACACAGTAGGCAGTAAACAAGGGTCTAAATATTATAATATTCCCCATATATCTAGCAACAGTTCAACTGCAATGTGACATTTATGCAACAATAACAAACATGTAAGAATTTCTTACCTTAAATCTTTCTTGTCTTCAAATTGCGTTCTTCTTCTTCTGAGGTAGCCTAAATCCAATGTAAGCTCAGGCGCGTCTTTCAAACTCGACGAAAAGTGAAGTGAAGTGTTTTGGTGTTTTGTTGTTGAGGTAACGAGCGCGTTCGCGTTCCATGTGGAGATTTGCATGTGAATATATTTTGCGCGAGTGGGCGTGGCCAAATTAACTGTAATGAGCAAGCGTTTGAGAAGCTGGACATCTTGTTGGTTTTATACAAATTACTTAAACAGAAAATATTTGTTTTCGTTTTGAACCCGATCATTTAAAAGTACACACTTAAATGTTTATAAAGGTGTATGGCTCATAAATGTGTGACAAGTATTCGCTGAGTTTTGTTTCAGTTTATAGACGTGCTCAAGAAAAAAAAGTTCACCGCGACGGAGAGGCAGAACGCACACCCTGTTTATTTTCTTTATTTTACAAAAGCACAATGTTTTGATTTGATTGTAAGTGGACACATACAAAAGTAGAAATATCACAGATTCTTTTTTTATATTTCTTTTTTCTGTATGACTTAGTTTATAGTGCTACAATGTGGAGAAAATACAGCAAAACGCGCCGGCGCGTTTGCCGACCTCAGAGGGTTAAGGAAAATTACAGAAACTGGGAAGGAGGAGTCAAGATGTCAGAAACCTGTATAAAATGTCTATGTTTTGTTGAGTCTGCTGGGCATTCTGTGTCAAGGCTGGGTGGCTGCAGTTGTGAAAAGAATCCTCATTGAAATAAACCTTTTCTCTTTATTACAATTTTGCCTCTTGAAAGTTTCTTACACCGTGTTGATGCTGTTTTTATTAACATTTGAAAATTGCCTTTACAAGGTCAAGGTGTGCGTGAAAGGATCACAGCCTAACTTCATCACTGGCCTGGCAGCGCTGTTTGCCTCCTCCTATGAGTTCAGCTTGCAGTACCAGGAAGAGGCAGCACCCTTGAGTTTGTTCAGAGGTTAGTCATTAACATATTTGCCATTCATATAAATATTAGACTTGTCTTGACAGTATTTATTAAGCCGACTACTGGTATGAACAATATGGCCCTGGTTTCCATACTGGGCTTAGCTTAAGCCAGTTCTAGGCCTTAATAAAATTTGGGTATTTAAGCAGCTTTTATAAAAATGTCTAATAAAAAAATAACATAACTGGTGTGCATCTTGAGACAAAACAGTGGCAATCACATATTTTAAGATATGTCAGTGCAAATTGTTTTCAGTTAATTGATTAGTAAAAATTCTGTCATTAATTACTCACCCTCATGTTGTTCCAAACCTGTAAGACCTTCGTTCATCTTCAGAATACAAATTAAGATATTTTTGATATTTCAAAAAGTATTCTCGTCACTTCATAATATTTAGGTTGTACCACTGTAGTTATATGTACTATTTACTGATGTTTTTACCACCTGGGCTTTGACAGTTGCAATGACATTGATGTCAATGGAAGGACAGAAACCTCTCAGATTTCATCAAAAATATCTTTATTTGTGTTCTGAAGATGAACGAAAGTCTTGAGGGCGAGTAATAATGACATAATTTTAATTTTTGGGTGCAAACATGCATTTTAGTCCGGTGTCATGTTTAACATACCATTAATATACCACATTAATATCATGTAGTCATGTATGCAATAAACATTGCAAGGCTTGCAATTAAGTTAAATTATTTCTGTCACAAAGGTTTGGGCTGGATTCTGGCAATGTGTGCTCTGTATAAACTGAGAGTCTATGGCTGCCTTTCCACTGATACTCTGATGGACCTGATGAGGGGATGATATTGTTTTAATGAGCTGGGTGATGAGTTTAGACAAAAGTTGTAGAATAAAACTTTAAATCTGGCAACCCCACTTCCAAAAGTTTAGTTAGTTGACAGTGCGCATGTAAACAGACACATTGAGTTGATGTATTTTAACCAGGGCAGAACAAATATCAGTTATTGATCACAACATCCCACATTGCATTTTTTTTCATGTTGTTCAGTTTTATCCAAACAAACTAGTTGTTAAAACCGATATCTGGTTTCTATTTATATTTTGTGCTGTCTCTCTCTGTCAAAATATATAAACTCAGTCCATAATATTTCATTGTTTTTATTTTTGTCTTTCTTTTCTGCCTTTTAGACGCTTTCTTGACATCAATCCTGAACGTGGATCAAAAACAAAGAAAGGACAAATAACTTCAAAGAAAACTGGCCAAGTTGTGCAGAAAAAGATCACCACTGTAAGCCTACAGGTGTCCTCACTTCTACGAAAACTTGCAGACTTTGAATGGGATTTCGTTTGCACTTTTATGGACTTCAAAACAGAAACAGCCATTCACTGCCATTATAAAGCTGGGAAGAGCCAGGACATTTTTTAATATATCTCTGATTGTATTCGTCTGAAAGAAGAATTATATAGACCTATATATCTATATATAGACCTAGGATGACTTGAGGGTGAGTAAATCATGTGCTAATTAAAATTTTTGGGTGAACTATTCCTTTAATTAAGTGCTAACTGTTACCTGTTTGTTGTTAAGTGTTAAAATTGCAATTTTCTGATCTTTGCTTTTAACCAAAATAAATGTTTTAAAACCCAGAAAATGTTGTTTTCTTTTTCCTAGTGTGATTACTCTTATGAAACCTTAAAGTATAATATTTTAATTATGTAATAATAAAAGCAGTATTCCCTGTAAAAATACAATTTATTGCTGTAGACAAGTTTAATATTGTAAAAGTATGTGGTATATAATGTATTTGGTAATTACAGTGGAGTACTGTAAATGCTGTTTACTGTCCTAGTGCTGTAAAAATACAGAATGTGGCTGGCAACCCAGCTGCCAGTATTTTACTGTAAATTTACAGTGAAAAGTTTTACAGTGAATGTTTGAAAATGTTTGGGTTTGGTGAAAATCTGTGTAATGTTATTCAGTTAATGTGAAATCATTACCATTGTTGTGTTTCTATACTGCTGTAACATCTGAATCCATCTACAACATTCCAAACATCCTATTACAATCAAAGATTGCCCTTACCTGCCGGTTGAAGATGCTATGAATGGCTTCAAGGTCCTCGGCGGTGTCCGATCCAGTTCAGTCCGGGGTCCGTTTCACTGGGCTTTTGCTTAATATTAATATCTAAACTATAACAAAAGTAAAGATATCTCTAGGAAAAATCACTCTTAGACTTATTTTAGAAGTTTTTCGAATCACCAAAAATTGGTTTCATTTTACTTAAAAAGAAAGTTTCAGAATAATACAAAGACAATGAATTCAAAAAAGGAAAAAATAACAGAAATGTGTATAGGTCTTCACCTCAAAGTGCGGCCCCGAAGAACAGGAAACAAAACCTTTTATATGGTTTGATAGGGGCCGTCTTTGGCTTTTAGGGCTGTCCCTTACATTAATGCAATTCTTAAAATGGTAAAAGATCTGGTCTGGAATTTTCCATGACCCTAAAGCTATTATGCAATAAGCATGCGTGTATTGGTTATCTCATCTGCAACACCTACGCTAAAAAGCTTAATATACATTTTGACCGTTTCTCAGCCTGCAGGTGTTAAAACCACAGCTCGCTTCTCGCCTCATCTCTAACTGTGAGGAGGCCTTTTTCCATCTTCGTAAACCGTGCTAAAGGTCAAGTAAGCAGGCATAGCCTTAACACCTGTTGTTCCACTGAACTCACTCAGAGAGATCAAAGGAAACCACAAACACTGTGGTTGCAAAGCAAGCTTGCAACATGCTTCCAGCGTTGCAAGCTTCTTTTGCAAGCAAGAACATTTAAACTATAAAACATTAACACAGGGCAAGTTTGTATCTAGTGATTCAAACTTCTCCTGTAAACAGGATATTTCACAATTTGGACATTTAAACTGATTCTCTAACATAACTCCCCTTACAATACTAAGTAATCTTTTATGCAGTTTCTCCATTTGCCTTAAAATCCTCACAATTTGTTGGCTTTGATATGTCAGTTTGTTCTGTGGATGTTGGGTCCTTCTTCTTCCTCTTCTCCGTTTTCTTAGCCTTATGAAGTTCTCTGGCGTGGTCTTTCTGGAGTCGTGCAACTAAAAGATCGTCCATAGATATTTCAATTTTGTCAGTTATCTTGGAAACATGTAAATCATTTAGGAGCGGTTCCAATATAAGGGATTTATCAGAAGATTTCATATTAGAATCTGGCAACACAACACCCTCTCTTGAAATCTTATGGTAAAGACCTCTGGTGAATTGTGCTGTTTTTGGTAGTCTGTCTAAAGGACAGTTAAACACCACAACAGTTCCCCTTTTTACACTTTGGTATTCCTGTTCGACATATACATCAAATAAATTTCTCTTTCGTCTAAACAAAGTTACTTCATCAAACCGGTTGTTAGACCACTTAAATTTAGGGTCTTGGTATCTGGGAACCTCATGGATATAGTTATCATTTGTATCGTCGTGATCCATACACAGCCTCATCACTGCCTTGGAAAACCATACCCTCTCTGCCGTCTCCGGTCGGGATTTCGCCCGTGTTAGAAACTGCTCGAAGGTTTCTCCAGCCAACTGGCCTCCGGTCTCCTGGATCAGC
This sequence comes from Abramis brama, assembly GCF_963993115.1. Lineage (NCBI taxonomy): Eukaryota > Metazoa > Chordata > Actinopteri > Cypriniformes > Leuciscidae > Abramis > Abramis brama. Next base: position 4,071,131 of record NC_139966.1, read on the forward strand.
AATTGAGGCATCTAAAGAATACACGCGATTTATCAATGAATGCCAATCCATAAGCCCCCGATCCCACAGACATCGTTGTTTGTCTTAATGCAACCCCATCCCAAATTGTGATTTCTTTATCATCCAAAAATTCTACAATTTGGAAAGTACAGTTAGATCTCCCATCGTTTTCAGAGATCGATACCCACTGTCTTCCAGAAATACATAATTTCAACCATTGGGGAAGCACATAATTTCTATATCTATCCATTCCCAAGATAATTTCCGAGAAGCCATGTAATTTCAACTCATTAATTAAACAAAGGCCTTCTCGAACACTCCCACTCGTTACAAAATCCCAACTCCTTGTTTCACTATGGAACCCATTCTGTACAATTTTGTTTCGGTCATTAATACAAAATCCACACCATCTTTGACCGTTAATCAATTCAAAGTACACTCGTCTTATTGATCTCCCACACTCATCACAATTTTCTCCACGGAAATTTCTCTCCGTTGTATTTTCAATGTCATGTTCGTTTTCGCTAAGTCGTCTGTTCTCCAAAATTTCAATCTGACGTGTCAGCTCCTGAAATTTGGGTAGATATTTAATTAGGACCCACAGAATTGAGATTATTCCAACAGTTTTATCGGTTTTATCATTCTATCCCATCTATGGAAAAGGATTATAATTCCTAATAGCAAAACATTTTCACTGGGAATAAAATTTCCCAGAGTAAAAATACTCATGGTTAATGTTCCTATAAAAATCCACAACCGGGATTCTTTTCCATGTCGAAATATCAATAATCCAGTCAGATATATGGCTGTTACTGTGATTATTGCTATCTCGCACCAGATGGTAACTTCAGGTTTTTTAATTATTTTCATGGTTACGTCAATGGCCAATTTGCCACCACTCAATAAATATAGAGCCACAGCTCCTCGCAATTCTAATAGTTTAGACTAGTGGTTCTCAACGGGGGCGGTACCGCCCCCCAGGGGGCGTTCAGAGAACAACGGGGGGCGTTGGAAGCAAGATTTGTGAAAGGGGGGCGTTCAGGTGTTAATGGGGGGCGTTCACGAGTTTAAATATATAATGCAAATTTTTGTTCATTTACTTTTATTCATTTTAAGCATTTAGAAATTTATTTGTAATAAACACTTTAAGTGGACTATTTAAAAAGTGTTAGGACTATGTATATGTTAAATTATGTTGTAAAACATATGCGCAGAGTGTGATGTCATATTGTGTGTGCACGCGCATCTATGGTGCACGTGAAAGAATACGTCAGCAGCGTTAAAAAAAAAAAACATTCGTCCGCAGCCGCTCTATACTCCTGACCACAAGTCCACCATCAGTGTTGTAGGTAGGCACTAGGCAGGTTTATTGTGTTCATTTCTATTGCATTACGATTGAAAGCAGTATCAATAATGTTAAAAATATGATGTGCAGGTGTGCACATCAAGTCAAGTTCGGGTATATGCTGTTTAAATGAGTGTTCTCACCAATATGCGTGTGATTCGCGGAGATTTGACGAGTTGTATTTTGACGATATTATTTCTTATTCAAAAGTTTAGAATGCCTAACATTCTAAAATTTTCCAGTTTAATGCGACATGTAGCCTAAGCTATGTATCGTTACTTTTGCAACGACTCTATTATTTTTCCAGTCATAGACCAGCGCTCAAGCACTGACTAGAATCCAGCGCTGACAAGAATCAACATTCACGTGCTCAGAAATGTGTTTTCGCGCTGACAACAATCCTATGGTGCCTAGAATCACACAGCGGAGGAATGGAAAGTTGACAAGCCATTAAAAAGTATTGACTTAAGAAACACTTATATTTTTTCAAACATTTTCAATAAATGTTCCCATTCACTCCGACGGCGACGAATTTTAAAATTAAACAAAATTCTATTTGTAAGGTAAAACTTTTACATTTTTAGGCATTAACTAATTCCAATCCCTAATGCCAAAATGTTTCCTCTGTTCACCAAGTAATTTACTGGTCAGGCATTATTGTTAACTCGCAAGACAGTAAGGAGAAAATGACAATTTTATGGATAATTTAAATATATTCTGCAATCACATTTTGGTAATGTATTCATTCCGCCATCACATCTGAGCGCGAAACGCTGCTTGGGTAGTTTCAAGATATAAATATAATTAATAATACAATAATAATTTAATTGTTCATATGTGTTTATTCTTGTTAGAAGATTTTTTTTACTGATTATGAACACAAATTAATCACGACAAACAATAGTAATTGTTTTAATTATATGAAAACAATTTTAGGCCTACAATTCTAACATAATTTTTCATGAAAAATCATGATTGTATTTATTTATTTTTCAAAAGTAAGGTTAATGTAAGCAGCTTCTTGCAATACTCTCCTAAATGCGTAATAAAACCTAAGTGCAAACATTACCGCTGCATTACAGTGCATTTGTTTTACAATATATGGCTATTACTGTCATGGGATTAATATTATAACTATTATTATATAGTAGTGTAATGTAGACAGACACAACTAAAAGAGGTTTGAATTTTTCTTTTTTTAATTTGCACACTGAAAATGGGTTGGAGCTTTTAATTTTGAACTCTCAAAGTGCACCAGATTGATGAATTTAACATTAAAATGCACAAAATTTTCTTATGGGGAGGCATGCCCCCAAACCCCCCTAGAAAGCCCGAGGTCCACCCACCACAGATTTACCAAAAATTCTGTGAGAAACACTGATATTGCTACTCCAATGTAGTTTATAGCTTGTTTTTTGGATTAATCACTGTGGAGTATACTTCTATTGTATTAATAAATGACAATTTTGCACTTATTTCATCTGTTAACTCTCACTCGTTTCTGCTCGCTCATTAGTTTGGGGGTGGGGGGCGTTCAGGGACCTGGATATTGGATAGGGGGTGCTGGCCCAAAAAAGGTTGAGAACCACTGGTTTAAACCATCCGTCTGAATTAATCAACATATCACAAATTAAGATCAGTTTGCTCAATTTGCCAATCACAAATATTCTCCCAATTTGAAGCGCAGAGATTAACAGGTGCCAACAGAGATTTTGGTTGTAACCATTCAAAAGCATCCATACAAAATAGATAGCAAATTCACTGACCTGCGCAAACGAGCTGTCAGAGGTTCCTGGGGAACTCTCAGCCTCGTCGGCGATTCCAATTGGAGTCTTGTTCTCTGTCCCGTTGGATGCCATGTTAATGATTTGTTAATTTAGATCTCTGTTGGTCTTACTGGAACAATTTCACTTTTAATGTTCTTTTGATGAAATAAGTAATTGGTTACCCTTCAAATTCTTATCCCCAAGTACTGCAGAGAGAAGTTTAGCTTACCTCTATGTCTGACCTACACAGCTGTCTAACCTATATACTCTTGTGACTCCGCCTGTCAGTTACAGGTTTCCGGGCCATCCCCTCCCCATGTTGCTACAGCAACGATTTCTCAGAAAGGGTCCTCTTTTTCTTCAGAGAAGAGCCCTGCAAGTTTACCAACTTTTCTAAGACTGCTAATTGATCCATCTTATCACTTTTTGAACAAATTCGTCTTCCTAAAGCATTACATGAACACTTTACAATAATGAGAATTAACATCAGCCCTAAAATCCCTAATGCACAGTACAAAACATACCATCCCATATCAATTAAGAAGCTGATTATCCATTCCCATATATCTTTTGTTACGAAATTAACCACAGCTGTCGTTGCGTTAACTACCCCTTGTATTCCTGTTTCAAAAAATACCTTTGGTTCGTCTTACCACCTGGGATAGCTGTCTGCCCCGATAATTTCAATGCTACGCTTACAAATAGTTCTTTTCATCCAGTCCATGCCTAGATAATAATTATTGTCCATACCCTTACACCACAGTTTCTTCCAACTTTTTCTGGAGATTAATTGATCTAAATCATCCAGAGCAATTGTCTCTAAATTAGCTAACTTTAGTGGGCTTTCTCGTTCCACTTCATATCGAATGAATATATTTTCGTCTATTCTAGCAGGAACATGAAATACTTTCCACTGTGATTTTCTGTCTACGGATCTGATGACTCCGCCTGGCCCATATGACATCTCATAGGTGTCTGACAAATTACCTCTTACTAAAGTCCACGGTAATGGCACGATTCCGTTAGGCCAGTAACATAATACAGATAACATCTGATTAATAGTTATATAATCATGTCCACCCATACATTGTTTAATTAACTCACCACACTCTTTTCCGGTTAAACCCATCATGCCATCATCATGAAAGATTAACTTCATCCTATACTTACCATCCTCGTCTTTCCGTTTGGTCATACTCACTCTTTTCAATGATAATTTCCTTTTTATGCTAAGAATATTATCTGTTTGATTCCCTGATATCGGATTGGTACCATTCATGAGGTCATTACAATCCATAAGTTCCCCTCTTTTATCACAGAAACTTGAGTATGAAAAATCATTATAGCCATTCTTGTTATACCAATACTTAGCTTTGTGGTTTCTCTTACTAATCGCTAGCCGGATACACTTATCCATGGCCCTCATTTTTCCTTCGTAATGATTCTTAATATCCTCTTCCCTTTCTAAGGATTCATCGATTACCATTTTGGTCAAATATACTTCGGTATCTTTCTGTTTGTTGTTTACCTCCCAAAGTTCCTTCTTATAATTATATTTAACTCTTGGTAATTTCAGGCTTTTTTGCCATATCCATGGAATGGTCTCATTAAGTTCTAGATCAATCTTTGTTGCGGAATGTCTCTCAGTTTCTGCTAATTCCATCCCTAGTCGATTACCCATATTAGGAGACAACTGGGATGTTAAATAGCGACCGTGAGTTGTACTCAGTACGACAAATTCCCCTACGGGATTTAAAAGTCTACTAGATTTAATCCATTCCATCACATTCTTTTCTACTGCTTTTTCATATTTTTCCTTATCTAGCACTATACTTCTTTTCTCTCGTCTTATAACAGTCCCTTTATTTTTACATTGACCTATTTTCCATGGATTAAATTTTCTATTCATTTTAAATATCCAACATCCCCCTAGCTAATCATTTGAACTAGTTCAACTCGTTGAACCAATGAAATATTTAAGCGTCTCATTTCCGTAATGATCTGTAATGTAACTGTTAGTTTCATAGATCTCCACTTTTTTACTGTACCAGCGCTTCATTTTTACAGTGCGCTTAATTTTAACCTTTGGTATTCTAACCAAATAATACAACACCTCGTGGTTCTGATCCTTGTCCTTTAGGTTGCCATTTAACCACTTCCAGAAATATTTATCATTTTCTATTTTACTCTTATTCCTTTCCCTTGTGGCGAATACAGTTAAATCAAATCCAGAGACATTTTCTCTGTCTACTTGAACTTGCGCTAATATAACCTGTCCAGTTAATATTTCCCATTGTAATATGTAGCTTACTCGTACAATGGCCAATATAATTATTCCCAATCCTAATAATAACCATAAAATTGTACTTATCCATTTCCAGCGATTTCTTTGTCGTTTCAACCTCCTGATATTTTCTCTCGCTCCCTCCAGCTCTTCAGTCAGGACGTCCAACGACTTCGCCCTCCTCATTTTCCTGAAATTAGAGGTTAGTTCTTAGGCTCCACGAGCCTTTTGGCCCGCCGAAACAGACCTTTCTTTATCACTTTCACTTCAGGTTGTTTCTCATGCAATTCAGCTTCAATTCCCTCGATCCAGTTAAAGTCGGGGTGTGCACAGGTCAACACATTTATTTTTAAATGCATTACTATTTTGAACTGTTTCTCTGGGACTTCTGTTAATTGGTCATCCCCATAGTAGCTCCCCACACAAAAGTTATTTTCATCAGCTCGCCAAACTTTGTGCTCTTTTATGTCTTTGACTGGTGCTACCTCAAGTTCCACAAACTTCTCTTTCCTTCTCGACTGTCTCTTTTCTTTTGTCACATTTGATCTAGAAAGGGTTCCCCTATAATCCTTATTATAGGTAGGGCTATCTTCCCATCCACCTTCCTGTGCTAACTCCATGGCTAGGGAACCCCAGGATCTTACTCGCCACTCCTGGCCTCGCTTGACATAGACCCAGGCTAGTTTCCCCGAAGAGCCTCTTTTAATTTCTACTTCTGGAAAACAGCCTAATATGGGTGCCTGCCACAGCATGAGGCTCCACCTCATGGATTCCAGATCGGCTAGAGACAAATCGCTCTCACGATCCTTATCCAGTATTTCTCCGACCAACGCCTCCCTCTCTCGCAGCGCTTGGTTTCTAATTTCCCTATCATCGCTGGGGAAAATAGAGATTCTGGTTTCCAGAAAAGCTATCCTCTCATGCTTCCTCATCCCCACCCAGGGGTGTCTGGAAAACCTGGTGACTATTCCCTCTTGGAATAGTCCTATGGGTTTCATAACACTTATTGCTTCCCATATGGACCTGGACGACATCAGTGTCCTGTCCCTAGTGCCACATACCAAGCAGCTCCAGCTGTCTGTCCCATTCCAAGTACAGTTACACTTTTCCGCTGTACCCCCGGATACTCTGTACGAATCAATCCGGAGTTTTGGATGGCTTGGCCAACAATTCCTACATATTAGGATGCCTCCTATCTCAATGTGGCTATGTTCACTGACCAGCCACTCTGCACCCATAGATTTCTTTTCATCTGGGGCAAGAGTGGGCATGGCCACCGCCTTATCACAGATCACACACATGTATGGGCGAACTCGGATCTCCACAGGCGTGGCCGCTTTTCCTGTGAAACCCAACACCCGTTGGAGTTCCGGTTCCAACCATAACATGGCTTTCGAACCATGTTGACTGTGCTCTACTCTAATCAGACCCCTCCTACTGGTTACCTGAATTATTTCCTCCATTACTATTTCTTAACTAGATCTTTATTTGATTGGATTCCGTTATTTTCTAGTTCTACTGTGTTTGATCCAGTTACGGATTTTACCGTGTCTACTGTTCCTAGACCCTGGTTGAATCTCCCTACCTTTTTCCGTCTAGAGATTATCACACGGTCTCCAGGTTTGAACCTCGGGTTGTTCTTAACCTCCTTTTCTTTTGGTGTCACGTGATCACATCTGTTGAGATGTAGAAGACATTGATCAATTATTGTATCCCATTCCCCGAGTTCCTCATTCTTGCTAAAATACTCTTTTACTGTTCTGATAGCCCTCTCGGCAATCAAATTCGTTTCTGGACGATAAGGGATGCTCTTCGTTAGTATTATTTTGTTTTCTTTGCAAAAATCTTCCACAAGCTTCATTTGATCCACTCTTTTAAACATTCGACTACGTTTTTCTCGAGCGCAGCACGCATTGGCCAAATCATCTTTTTCTTAGAAAAATTGTCGATCGCTAAGAGGAAGTAACAATTCCCCAGTTTCGTTTTTGGGCGGAGAGGCCCAGCGAAGTCGACAGAGACTTCCTGACCTCTGTATTCTTTAGGAAGTTCACTGTCCTTTGCTCCTTTAGCCGTCATAAATTTCCTGCATATTTTGCATTCCTTTTTCACTTCCCTATACCTCATCCTCCAATTTGGAATGTTTAGATTTCTCAATCTAAGTTCCATTTGAATCATGTTATAACTAGGATGGTTTAATTCATTGTACATTCTTTCAAATAGCTCTGTGACTTCCTGCAGTTTAACCGTCCCTATGAATTTATCGATTTCTCTGTTTTCTTGGGCGGCTTCACTTTCCTGTTTTGTATGACTGACCTGATGATAGCAGTGTACTGTAACTTTCTGCATAAGCTCATAAATATTTTCCCATTGTTCTTTGTGTGGCATAGGCTTATTACGCGCGTTATGGAAACCATTAGCTTTCCAAATTTCAATCTCTTTGTTTAAACCGTCTGAAACGTATTCTGAGTCGCACGTTAGAACAATTTCCTTATGTCCTAATTCTACTGCCTTTTCAAGAGCTTTTTGCACTGCAGTGACCTCAGCCAATTGGGCCGTTCCTTGAATTTCCCTGCTTTGGGAAGTTACTAACTGACCATCTTTTTTGACTAAATAACCCCATTTTACTCTTCCTGCTTTCTCGCTTCCGTCTGTGAAATACTTTGGCAGGTGCTGGTGCGTCATGGTATTTGGTCATTTTTTCTTTCCTTTTTATTTTGATCATTTTCCATTCTAACTGATTGTCACTTAGAATCAAGTTCCATTGATCCCATCTTTGGGAATGAATTCTTGCCTGGTTCATTACTAGGTTCTTTTTCATTCTGGTTAACTCTCCTGCTTGAGAATGTATCTCAATAGGTTGTTCTTTTGCTACTGCTTTGAGCTGCAATAACCTCTTTGTTACTGCCGCTAACACTCTCTCTGGCCCATTCTCCTCATACTTCATCAAAGCAGGCTCTTGTGTATGAGTTAAGAAGGCTATGGGTGCTTTTCCGTCTCTATTTGATAACGTGAGTGCGACTTCATCTTCTGCCTCGTTCACCTCAACGATCAATGGTACAGTTTCATCACGTCGTTCCAATTCTCCACTGTCTAATGCCATTCTTATCAGTTTTAATCTGGCTGACTCCATCTCATCTGTCCACTGCCATTTTCCTTCCTTTGTTCCCTGATATAGCACTTTGGCCTCCCTAGAATACTTGGGAATTAATTCTCTGATGTAATTCAGCGTCCCTAGCAGTGATTGTAGTTGTTTCTTGGATTTTGGAGGACTGGAAGCTAGTAACTCCTCTAACTTACTTCTAGTACTAGTCGTCAAAGTCTTGGTATCCTTTCCTAATTTAAATCCTAAGAAGTCTACTTCATGTTTTCCAATTTCCATCTTTTTTAGACTGGGATTTAGACCGGCTGCTGTCACCCTGTCTAAAGTTTGTTCAAGCAGTTTCATGTGTTCTGCTTCCGTTTCGGTAGCTACCAGTATGTCATCAATATAGACTATTACAGGTATTCCCGCGAGCGTTTCGATCATCATGCTCTGGAACACGTTAGGCGAATTTTTGTAGCCTTGCGGTAATCGGGTATATGCAAATTGGTCACCCTGGTTGGTAAAGGCCGTTTTGCCCCGACTTTCCTTTGCCAACGGGACACTCCAGAACCCGTTTGCAAGATCAATCTTTGACAACCATGTTTTGTCCCGGCTAATGCCTCCACTAACCTCTCCACAGTTAATTAGATATCTAGTATCTGGCACTGTGACTTTGTTTAAAGCTTTATAGTTATTGACTAATCTCCAGCCTCCCCCAGCCTTCGCGACTGCTTGCATTGGGGCATTCGTAACTGCTGTTTCATTTTTCTGCAGCTTTCTGATTATTCCCTGATCCGTCAGTTCTTTTATAGTCTCGCCGATTTCTTTTTCAGCCTTGCTATTAATTTTATATTGCCTCTGAGGTGGTGGGACTTGTAATTCGATTGAACTTTCCCACAATCATTTTTGCTCTTTGAGTAATAGGGCAAATACTTTTTCAAAAGTATTTCCAGCCCCCCTTTATCTTTTAAATCTGAATCTTTTACTATTCTTTGGATTTCCTCCTCTTGATCCACAATCCCCAATTTCCCTATTTTCACTAGGTCATCTGGGCAAAGCAAATTGTCACTTCCTATTACTACGTCTATTTCCTTTTTCTTCCAAACGCGTTTGTCACTTACACGACCATCAAAATCCTCTACAGTTATCATGTCAATCAATTCTCTGTGGTCTTCTGATGGTTTTATTACACTAATATCGGCCCCTGTATCCACACGGAATGTGGTATCATCATAAACTTTGTATAGTCGTTTATCTTTTTCTACTGTTTTTTGTAGGGCTATCTTTAGGGGGGCCGCTTCTTCCTAGTCCTCATGATCCGCTCTCTTCTTCTTCTTGTGTTTTTGCTTCCTAGACTTTTCTTCTCTAACTTCTGTATTACTGTAGGCTTCTTCAAGTTTAACTCTGCCTACTTTAGCAGCCGGTTTGTTCTTTTCTCTGTCTATTCTCACTCGTGCCCTTTCTTCATGGCTGAGTTTATTCCATTTTTCGGGACTGATATATGTCCCCCTCTCTTTGCTGTTCTCACTCCTATTCATGTTATGTTGTGATCGATCTCTGTACCTTTCACCTTCTCAGTTCATGCTCCTACGATAATTATTTTCTCCTAGACTCCTTTTCTGATAGATTTTAGGAGTATGGGGAAGTGTGGGTCTTCTCTCTGGCTCATGCCGGTTGTACGGCTTCCTTTCACGCTCTGACCTCCGGGTCTGAGTTTTTGATGAATACTGCTTGTTACTTGGTTTACCTTTTTCTGTCTGAATTAGTTCGGTTTTCTGATCATATCTGATCAGGGCTTTTTCAAGCTCCTCTGGCACCATCTCAGGGCCATATAAGAGGAATTCTCTGGCTCCAGTAAGAGCATCATTCTTCACTCCCCTAAATATGTGTCGCAATAGCCCCTCAACGCCCTTTTGTGCCATTTCCTGACATGCAGACAGGGCTCCTACAGTGGCCCACTTCTCCTCAAACTGCTTTTGTTCTAACTCCTCTTTATCTGTCGGGATCAATCCTTCTAACGTTTGAGCTAGTTTTCTTCCCCCATGAATTCCAAATTCAGCCAAAATATGTGAATCTATAGATTCACCTGTTATTCCCATCTGTTCTCCATAATGTACTATTTCTCTAACCTTTCCTTTTACTGTGGTGTTTTTCAGCTTTGCTTTTTTAAGCATACGCATCTCCTGGTCCCGCTTTAAAAGGTCCTCCAAGGTTGCTCTAGTTCTTACTGAATTAACTTCTGGTGACTGGGAGGACCGCCCTAAACCACTGGTAATTTTAGGCCTCTGTCCTGGTGTTCCCAGATGTAAAGCTTCCAAGTGCTGATTTATCTCATGCACTCCAGCAAGATGATCCCTTTCTAAATCATACTGATCATCTGTGTCAATGGTTTCATCTCTGAACCGCAACTGTCGAGGAACCTGTGGCTTTCGAGCGGGGGTGTCGGCACTCGCACTTTCAACCCTATTTAGTATTTTTGGTTCTTTATCTGTCGGTTCCTCGCTGTCTGAGTCACAAGGTGAATCATCATCACTATCATTATCACTCTCTGTACCCACATCAGAGTAATACTGATCATACCATGAATCACCTACACTTCCTTTGATAATTCTCTCTAGAGCTGCCTTGTTTGTTAGATCTTTTTGTGCTAATATAGCCTTTTTAGCCCTTTGAGTTAATCTGGTGTCTGCAAGAATTTCTTCTGCATCGCCGCCATTGAGCAGACACCAAACCTGGCCACAGGTAATGCCTGGTGCATATTCAGTATCCAACATATCTCTTTTTTCTAAAAGAGTTTCTTTCTTTCTACTTTTCGCATGAGTGGGTCGGTACGATCCCTTACCTATTCTGAAGGTCTCATAGCTCTTACCGAGCTTTAATTTGGGGACGGGATTTTCAACCGGGTCTTTTGCACCTCGGGAGGTGGCTGTTCGGCTTAATACTGGCCATTCCGGGTCTTTTTCGCATTCTGGGTCTTCCGCCCTAAGCTCATTCACTATATGACCCCGTCCTGCTCTTTGATCTGATCCTCCTCACCTGCTGCTTCATTTTGATTTACCAATTTAGCTACGTTTTTTAGCACTGCCGAGTCAGGGTGACAGATTATCCATGTTTTAGGCCAGCTAGTCTGGCTCGCCTTTCTTAACAGCACAGTTACAAGATATACACCTAATTTGACTTCATTAAATCCGAACTCTTCTCCGGATATTATTGGCATGGCTATTACACGATACTTATTATCCCTAGCACAGGCACAGATTTTGTCTATCAAAATGTCTAGGGCTATTAAGGCTTGTAATTCCTCTTCAAGGTCATGGCCATTACCTCTCTTATACCCTATTGCATGTATTACTGGTTTGCCATTTGGTCCTCCTATTTTTTGTAGGAGGATATCTCCAGTATGGAGAGAGGTTTGTCTACGTTGCATTAATTTATCTGATTCGTCTTGAAACTTTTTACCTGCCTGTCTTAAAAAGGCTGCTGCAACGCCATCCTCATGGCTGAGATGCTTGTTAGCGGCATTAACCAGAACGTCTGCCTCTTCTTCAAACTGCAAAGGTCCTGCTTTTAGGACAACTAAATTAGATCCCTTTGCAAAGTATAACCGGAGGGGTCCTTCGACCTCTCCTATGGTTTCTTCATACGGGCTTTCAGGGTCTTCATAGAGTGGCGCGTCAGGTTCGGTAAAATTTGTACCCATCTCTTCTTGAGAGATAATACTAAAAGCTACCGAGCCTTGGTCTGATCCTTTCTCAGAGCCATCTGCAGCTAGGGTGGCCCAACTTCTCGTTGGTATACCTTTTATCTCTTTCCCTGCTGAATTAAAGACTTGTACTTTGGGGTTTCCATCATTACCTCTTTTACTGGAGTAGATGTAGTTTGGAGCCTCTGCTCCTTCCTTTACCCGGAGATTTACCACTGGCGCAGCCTCTCTGACCTCTTGCCAGGGTATATTTCTATAGACACATTTACACTTAGTAGAGTCAGACCATTCTAACTTTCCTACAGTGTCACTAGCAACTAAATCTATAGTCACCATTCGATTCTCCATTTTTCAAAAGTGTTAGGATTCACTTCAAACTTCATATTTTTTACAAGAGTTTGGATTCACTGGTTTCACTTCAAACTTTCTGTTGCTTACACCAAACCTGGTGTTGTTACTAGATTTATCAGAAGTGCCTGCTCGCACTTCCTTGTGACATGTGCGGCTAAGAAACCAATGCTCACCGACAACACAACCCGAAGGGAGCAGCGTTCAAGCTGTGCTGAAAGCATGCACTGAAAACTTAGACACCCATGTGTTGCATACAAGTGATGCAACTCTACACAAATCTATGACTTCTTACTTATTTTCTGCAAGTGTTTGGGTTCACTTAATCCCTTATTTTCTGCAAGTGTTTGGGTTCACTTAATCCCTTATTTTCTGCAAGTGTTTGGGTTCACTTAAAACCGGTTTACATCTCTAGACTAACTCACCCTCCTCTGCTGGGCTTTGAGTTTTCTATCTCTCATAACAGGTCTTCATATGAGCCTGCGCGCGCTTATTTTCACTCAGTTCCCTTGAACTCTGCGAGTGAGCTGTGTTCAATATTAGTTTCTCTGAACTATGAACACTGACAGTGGCTGTGGTATGTGGACTTTTCACCTATACAGATGGTGGACAACCAGAATGCCTGTTACCGCCGCGCCAGCCGCCGCGGCGAAATCACCGTGGCGAAAATAAACCAGCCGCATTTCAAAGTCGTTCCCGAAATGACCGCCAGGTGGCGCAAAGGGACATTGTGCAAAACAGCAGCAATTGCAGTATTTTAAAATGTAAGTGGGTTAAATATAAAACCCTAAGCCTAATAGGCATATTTTTCATATATATATATATATATATATATATATATATATATATATATATATATATATATATATAGGCCTATTAGGCTACAACAGAATAGAACCAAAGATAGAATCAATTTTAGAACTGAAAAAATAGAATCAAAAGTTAAAAATAGAGACGATATTAGGAGCAATGACGCTGAATATTTTTACTATTCTATTGAGGAATTATATAAATGAAGAGCTCTCGTGAGCGATACAATTGCATAGTAATTTATAGTGATTTCAAAAGCAGTCCTTAAAAAAACAACAACATGGAGTAGTGTGGCATAATTTTTGAGAGATTACGCGGAACGCGTTTTAGTTAAGATCCTGGTTTCAATGCCCTTAATGTAAATAGGCTAGGGCTACTGCTTTAAAAAAAAATGTCACAACGCGTTTTGAGATTGTTTTGAATTAAACATTGAAGTTTAAAACGTAGTGTTTTGGCACACCAGGCCGAGTGGCGTTACGCATTGTTCAAAAATCAGGTTTTATTCTGGCATGTTGAATTGGCGTTAGAATTTTTTTTTAAATAGATTTAGAATGTAGATTTCGTTAGATTTATTTTTCTCATAACAGCTAAAATAACTTAAAGGAGAACTCCTGTCAATTTTAACATTGAGCTTATTTTTTTTGTAAATTTGAAGTGCTGTCAATACAGAGAACAACGACAAAAATCGGTGTTGCCTACACCGTGTTATCCTCTTTTTAAAATTTGCACCCTGTTGACTTCAATGGGGGCATATTTTAAACCTGCTTTTACCCTCTTAACATCCTTGATGTGTCATTACAAGTGCACAGCTAATGTGAGTGATTCCTTCAGAGTGATCACGGGTGAATCTGACTGCAGTAGATGTGAAAGATATTAATAAATATGATGTTATTTCAGCCAGCGCACATACCTGTATTTTCTTCCTGTTTTCAGTCGAAGTCCATAGTAATCAATTGTCGAGTTCACGCGCGTGATCATAGGTAACTAAACCTATGCGTGTGAACTCGACAATCGATTACTATGGGCTTCGACCGAAAACAGGAAGAAAATACAGGTATGTGTGCTGGCTGAAATAACATCATATTTATTAATATCTTTCACATCTACTGCAGTCAGATTCACCCGTGATCACTCTGAAGGAATCACTCCCATTAGCTGTGCACTTGTAATGACACATCAAGGATGTTAAGAGGGTAAAAGCAGGTTTAAAATATGCCCCCATTGAAGTCAACAGGGTGCAAATTTTAAAAAGAGGATAACACGGTGTAGGCAACACCGATTTTTGTCGTTGTTCTCTGTATTGACAGCACTCCAAATTTACAAAAAAATGAGCTCAATGTTAAAATTGACCGGAGTTCTCCTTTAATATATGCCTTGTCTTAATATGACCTACTTAATATAGGCAATAGGCATATAATAGCCTATATAATAAATTAGCAAAACTTGGCCACTAAATATTTAATTTTAAATTATTTTAATTATCACAATTAAAGTTTTAATTTTATTAAATTGAACAAGCGCAACAATCAGCATTTAATCAAATATTCTAAAAGATGTATTATTAATAATAATGTTATTTCAACATAATATTTTGTTTTTTCGACATAATATGTGCGTGCAACAAGCAAGATGTGTATTTGTAAATCTGGTGATGCGTGCATTGATTTTTATCAATAAACTAGTGTTTTCTGACAGTGTCGACTGCAAAGATGAAGTTGACGATCGCCATATTTGTAGTGAATGCACCTAGAGAGAAATGCACATAAAGACATAATCAGAGAGTAGCCTTTTTCTTTTCGTTTTGAATTATTTCGTTTGAAGACATTTCAAGCTTTGTGTATTTGATGTATTTATCATGTCTGTGTGAGGCATACGCTGAGTTTCGTTAAGTTAGGAGGATGAGATGCGCTCCAGCTGACGTGCAATGCAAGTGACTGCGCGGGCGCCTCCATGATTAGTGTCTGTTATATTTGCTTCTCTTACTTATTAAATCCAGGCAATTGGTTGATGAAAAATTGATTAAAATTAAGATACAATTTATAGTAAACGAAATTCACTTTAAAGAAAGGTTTTCTACTAAACAAAACTTAATGAAGTGGTCAAAATCATGTCTGTCTGACCCACTTCATGTCCATCTCTCGATATATTGCATACTATCTTACTCGTGCTGTTCACTTTTCATATTCAACATAGATGGAAAAAAATAACATTATAATATTTTAACAAATATGATACTAAATGAGATTATTTAATGGCTTACAACAGTAGGCCTATAGACTCTATTTGTACAAATTGCTGCACATTAATTTAATTAAATGAAACCTTCTAACGAATTCACACTGTAGGGTAGACTGTGTACAGTTGAGACACCTTAAATAACTTGCGTTCGCAGCAAGCACAAGTTGTGATTTTTGCTGTGCACTTGCATATTAGTGTCAGCTGGGAAGGAAATATAGAGACCAGACCTCTTGGAACTTTAATTGAATATATAGCGTTGATAAAGCATACTGCTTTACCAGGACCAGCGTGCCAGCATACAAGAGACACGGCAAGAGCGGCAAGTGTGTTTTCTAGAATACTCAGTTCTCCTGTTATTTCAGTGCTGTATTTTAGTCAAGGTAAGGCCATCTTCGAATATCTGCTTATTTTCTATTTTTAACTTCACATAATTCTGTATTTCAGTTAGACGCGTTGCTACATTAAAAACCAGCCGCGAGTGAAAATTATTATTGCACTTTAATTTGCACTTAAGCATTTGCTCCTAGCAGTTTCGATTTGGATCATTTTCGCGTTATTGAAGTAATTGCCAGACCGAAACAGCTGTACTCACTCAAACAGTGAAAGCATTATCTGTATATCTGTGTAATTTTCGCGCTGTCGCGGAAGCGTCAGCGGAAGCGTTCAGCTCTCGTGTTCAATCTCCTCGTGTGAAGACCGACTCGGGTAAAGACCAGCGACTCTACCTGCGCGACTCCACCGAGCAAGGACACCAGAAAGGCACTTAAGTATCTCCTTTCCCTTCCCTTCCCACACTAACCTATTTCACAACTTAATCAACATGTGCTTTCAATACATTCCTGTTATCTCTCGGCATCGCCCTTTCATCACGCGCAAAATGCAGCGCAATACTGCCAATCTGCGTCCCATTTTTACATCCTCACACACTCCTCTCTCTCTTTCCGTGGGTCTATGGAATTGTCAGTCAGCAGTCAATAAAGCTGACTTCATTCCAGCCTTTGCATCTCATTCTACTCTTAGTATCTTGGGCTTGACTGAGACCTGGATTCGTCCAGAAGACTCAGCAACCCCCGCTGCTCTCTCTAGCAATTTCTCCTTCTCTCCCTCTCCTCGCCAGTCTGGGAGAGGTGGGGGTGCAGGGCTCCTCGTTTCTAACAATTGCAAATACTCCGCGCTCTCTTGGAGGTAACCCAGCATAGGCAAGCAGCCATCCGGTCCTGCAGCCAAATTACGGTGCTGGTCAGACCCGCCTGTCAGACTGGGGGTACAAAGCGTCGAAGGCGAGGGATGAGGGATGAGGGATGAGGGATGAGGGATGGGGGGTGGGGGGGGGGGGTGATTGCATATCTGTATATATGTAAGAGTTCGTGTGTGTGTAGGCCTGGAGAGTCGCTACACCTGACATCCTAATCTAGGTGCCTCAGTCCGCAGGATGTCATAGCGATACACAGCAGTTGCCATGGAGTCAACCTTGATCAGGTCCCAGACAGAGTCAACAATCAGCAGGTGTCAGTGGGGAGTGGGGGAAGGAACGCAAGAGCGTCTTGCTGCAGTGCTCGTCTGGGGAGAGTTGTTATTCCAGTAGCAGCCTCGGCCAAGGCCAGTGCTGGTTGAGTGGGGGCCGAAAGCAGATAAGATTGGGATTGTTTGGTCTTGGAACGAGTAGCCGCATTCCAATTTACACAGCTCCTGGTCCATTTGGGTCTCCGAAACGATCCATTTGCCTTTGCAAAGCTGTAAGCTTCTCCAAGATGTTATCCATATTGTGGTTCATAGTCACAGTCTTGAGTGCTGACAGCTCTGCCCACTGCTTCAATCATGACGGGCAGCCTTGTGGGGCTTTGGACAGCTGTCACCGTCTTCTTAATGCCTCGATAAACCAGGGCAATGCCTAATCCAAACAGCAGAAAACCTGTTATCAAGGTTCCGAATAGGTAGATATCTTCAATGTCCTCCACGGAAAGAGCCGCCAGACACACGACCCGCCACCTCTCCTACGAGTCCATCGTGTAGCCAGCTGCGAACGTTCCGGCAGGGCAGTCAGGTTCCCCCGAACCCAAGCTTCTCGTCGAGAAGATGGTGTCAATTGCGTTGAGAGACCAGTTGATCAAATCCATAATTTCTTAGTTTGGAGAGCAGTGCAGAGAGAGTCTCTCAAAGTACAGTAGACTAGACGAGAGCAGCAAAGCAGGGGAGATAAGGGAGAGGAGAGTAAGAAAATGCGACCGCCTTCGTTGAGAGCCAAAGAGAAGAGGGCTGTTAAATGCTGGAAGAGCCTGCTAATGCTGGAAGAGCCTGCTAATGCTGGAAGAGCCTGCTAATGCTGTGAGTTGCACGTATCCCTTCCTCTCTCTGCCTGAGTTCAGTGAAGAGCTGGCTAATGCTGTGAGTTATACGTATTCTCCACTCTCTGTCTGAGTCCAGTGAAGAACCTGCTCCCCGAAACAAGGAATGTTGGAGAGAAACTGTTTTTATTTATTTAATAAAGAACATTTATTTTTAATTCTGTGTCTGTCTGCTTTGTGTCCACGGTCAGCTCTTCAGGGGCGGCACGCAAGCGGAGGGGTGGGCGGTCCGCTGGCGCTCCACCCCGACCTGTGACAGTTGCCTAGCAACATAAAAAAACGCAGCGCACTGCTCGTTCTGTGTAATGTAAAGTACTGTGCACCTCGCGTTTTCGAACCTGAAAAACGCGTCAGGTGTGATCGGCCCCTTAGTCGTGTGTTAACTTACCGAACTGTCACCCCACACACTCTGTCTAAAGTTTGCTGCTGTTTGTCGGACGGCTTAAATCCGAACCAAGTCCAAATAATGGATGTTGCACCGATCTTTTTCACCAGATTTACTTTCAGCCGTGTTTACTTAAGATGACGACGAATATGCGTTGCAGCCGGGTTTACCTCGCGGCCGCGGGTAGATTGCGTCATCATAGCTTGTGTAGTATAGAGCCATCTCCCAACGCAACTTGGAGAATAGATTAACGGCGATATTTTTTTTATCGCGTGATAAGAGTCTCGCGTTAACGCAGCACGTCACTAATATATACTGTCACTTATATATATATATATATATATATATATTATAGTGTATGTGTATATATATATATATATATATATATATATATATATATATATATATATATATATTAGGGGTGGGAATCTCTAGGCACCTCACAATTCGATTCGATTCCGATTCAGAGGGTAACGATTATCGATTATTAACGATTTTTTTTTTTTTTTTTTTACTTACTTGGTACTTTTAAAGCAAAGTATTTATGATGACCCATAACGAACTTACTTCCAATACTTCCTATATTAATTTTATTAATAAAACAAATGGAAGTGATTTGGCGTAATTTTAGCAAATTATTACAAACTTCAGCATATTCTGAATCTCTAGCATTTAATAATAGACTTCTAACCAACATCCTCTTGTTATTTCCAATGAGCAATATAATCCTTCAGACAAAAAACATTTTGTTGTAGCAAAATCACAAACAGTTTTCATTAAAAAATATAGAATGATGTACCAGCAGCTCTCATACAAATATAATGCTGGACTTACGCATATTCTGAATAATTAGTAACATACAAAGCCATTCTTATACACAACTAAATAATAAAGAGTTATGACTTGAAATGTTTGCTGTATACCACAATTAAAAAACAGCTTATACAAAAAAAAGTGAATGAACATCTGCAGAGAGCACAGTCAAAATGTAACTTTTTGTGACTGACATTGCACATATTGCAGTATAACGTACGTATAACAGATCGGTTTACACAGTGTACTGATGTGAAAACTAAACAATACAGAAAGCAGCTCTCATACAAAAATACTAAATAGGTAATTTTACATAAGTTAGCTTTTAACGAAGAGGGTGCCGTTCGAATTTGCGCTCAGCCATCATGTGTCTGTTATGTATGTACGCGACTCTGTTATATGTGCGCGCCACGGACTGTCCGCGCACTGCACGTCCGCCTAGAGTTCCGCCTTTTGCGTTCCGTCAATATTACGTTATTAGAAAAAAAAAATATATATTTTTTTAGAAAATCGATTTTTTGACATTTGTGAATCGATTCAGAATCGTCCACGTCCGCATCGCGATGCATCGAAGAATCGATTTTTCCCCCCACCCCTAATATATATATACCTGTCACTTGTTCTGGCCTCATGTTACAAACAGAACTGTCCTCCACAGTAAAACCACCTTATTGTAATTTGTTTGCCCAGAATCTACATTTATGTTAGTAAAAAATCAAAGTATTATATTTATGACAAAATGTTGTTGTTTTCATCTTAAAATTACTTAAATATCGAACATTTACCAACACTAGGCTATATTTCACAATATGTTAAATAATAATCAATCAAAAAAATCAAAAAAAAAAAAAAACGGAAAAAAGTTTTAAACCTCACAAATGGGCAGACATAATTTTCTAAATCTAATACAATGTTATTGCATTATTTTTTGTTGATGTCTGCACTATCACTCCTGTCTCCCTGCTCCCAGTACCACATAAATGTTAATATTTGTCTGCTAAATTACTAACTTTACACTAAATAATATTAATCTGCTTGAGAATACAGTATTTTGAGTGACTAATAGGGGCGCTACAGCTAACATTTGCTAGCATTTCAATACTAAGTTAACGAAGAAAAAAGTACAGTATTTACAGATGAAACTGACCTGCACTTGAAGCCCTGAACAGGTCATTCATTTTGCAACATTTTGTTGCTTGTTCTCTGAGTGCTTTCTTTTTCGTTGTCCTTTCCCTCTCTGCTCCACCTGGCTGTTTTCTCTCCATCATCGGGTGATGCTCGCATTTTCTGTTTAACCGTTTGGCTGAGGCTTTCGTAGCCTTGCCAGTCAAGACTAACAGATTCATGATTTTATTTTATAATAATAATTTTATTGAATGACGAATTCGAAAATGATCACTGGACACTGGTAAAGGTAGTAGTATAAAACAAATTATAATAATAGATAATAAATAAAAAAAAACGCTGGCTGGCAGCAGGCCAAATTAGTCGGCAGGCCACCAGGAATTCTCCCGGTGCTCCCGATGGCCAGTCCGGGCCTGACGTTAGCTAACGACAGTATTACTCACCTCTGAATTTCTGCGCTTCTCCTCCTGTCATAGTTAAACCACCTTCTATCAATATTTGGATCAGCTCATCTGAGGATAAAGTTGGCAGGGCCATTGTTGAGCTGTCAAGCGTCCTGCAGGCTCCAGCGACTGCTGCCAATCTGAGTGAAAGAAAGAGGCATGACCACTGACCTAGAATGCGAATAACGGCGTGAAAAAACAGCCAGTCATAATATTAGACAGACCAACAACAGGACAACTTTAACAATTTTCGCCATCTTATTCATCACTAAATTCACTTATGAGAACGGTTTAGGCGAGAAATGAACTGTTTAGATTTCGAATATAGGCAGTCTTGTGAAAATTGATGCCGAATTGACAATTTGCTTAAAAGTTTTCGGAGTTGAGAAGCTCCATGAAGTGAGGCGACAGCCAGCAGGCGCCTGCCCCGGCCGCTAGCTCATCGCTCGGCCAGTCCTGCTCAGAGACCCCGCTGTGATCTCTCAGACCGGTCTCGTAAATAAGAGGCTTTTATTTCCCCATTGAGGGTTCGTTTGTTTAAATATCACAACACATGTCCATCAAAAGATTAACGGGAACCGATCGTCTCACACACACACAAAGGGGGAGGTGTTGCTGTAATTTATAGTAATATTTTCAAAACCACTAAGAAATCAAGTTTTGAATATAATTCTTTTGCAGTGTTAGTGCTTAATGTAAAAATATATAGTATAAATGATAAATCACGTTTGAGATTTGTGCTGGCTACTGTATACAGGCCACCAGGGCACCATACAGACTTTATCAAAGAATTTGCGGACTTTCTATCAGAGTTAGTATTGGCTGCAGATAAAGTACTAATTGTTGGTGATTTTAATATACACATCGATAATGAAAAAGATGCATTGGGATTGGCATTTAAAGACATTGTAAATTCAATTGGAGTTAGACAACACGTGTCAGGACCTACTCATCGTCGTAATCATACTCTAGATCTAATATTATCACACGGAATAGATGTTGATGCCGTTGAAATTCTGCAGCAGAGCGATGACATCTCAGATCATTATCTAGTCTCGTGTAAACTTCATTTAGCCAAGGCTGCAAAGCCGACTCCGTGTTTCAAATATGTTAGACCTATCACTTCTGCCACTAAAGATAGCTTTATTAATAATCTCCCTGATTAGTTTCATCATCTTAGCATCCCGGATAGCTTAGAAGAACTTGATATTGCAACAGAAACTTTTAACTCTCTCTTTTCCAGCACTTTAGACACAGTTGCTCTGTTGCGCTTAAAGAAGATTAAAGAAAATAGTCCAACGCCGTGGTACAACGAGCACACTCAGGCCCTTAAGAGAGCAGCCAGAAAAATGGAGCGCAACTGGAAGAAAACAAAACTAGAGGTATTTCGCATTTCATGGAAGGAGAGCTCGATTGCTTACAGAGAGGCTTTAAAAGCTGCTAGATCTGCTTATTTTTCAACCCTATTAGAAGAAAATAAACATAATCCAAGGTATTTATTTGAAACAGTGGCTAAACTAACGAAAAAGAAAGCTTCAAACAAAGAAGTTTCCAAGCAGCACAGCAGTAATGACTTTATGAACTTCTTCACTTATAAGATTGATAATATCAGGGACAAAATTATAACTATGCAACCGTCTACTACAGTATCGCATCAGGCAGTGCATTGTAGTCTCCCTGAGGAAAAATTTGATTCATTCGTTGCTATAGGAGAGGAAGAATTTACTAAACTCGTTAAATCATCTAAATCGACAACATGTATGTTAGACCCTATACCGACTAAGCTACTGAAAGAGATGCTTCCAGAGGTCATAGATCCTCTTCTTAATATCATTAATTCATCTTTGTCTCTAGGATACATACCAAAAACCTTTAAGCTGGCTATGATTAAACCGCTTGTTAAAAAAACGCAACTTGATCCTACAGAATTAGTCAATTACAGGCCGATCTCGAATCTACCTTTTCTGTCAAAGATACTAGAAAAGGCAGTATCTTCACAACTGTGTTCCTTTTTAGAAAGAAATGATATCTGCGAGGATTTTCAGTCTGGATTAAGACCGTATCATAGTACTGAGACTGCTCTCGTTAGAGTCACAAATGATTTGCTCTTATCATCCGATAGTGGTTGTATCTCTCTATTAGTGTTACTCGATCTTAGTGCTGTGTTTGACACCATTGACCACAACATTCTTTTAAATAGACTAGAAAACTATGTTGGCATTAGTGGAATTGCACAAGCATGGTTTAAATCATACTTATCTGACCGTTATCAATTTGTAGCAGTAAATGAAGAGATGTCTTATCCATCACAAGTTCAGTATGGCGTACCACAAGGCTCAGTACTAGGACCGTTTCTGTTCACTCTGTACATGCTACCATTACGAGATATCATCAGGAAACATGGAATTAGCTTCCACTGTTATGCTGACGATACTCAGACGATACGAAACTCACCAATTCACAAAATTAACGGAATGCATAGCTGATATAAAAAATTGGATGACTCGTAATTTCCTACTTCTAAATTCTGAAAAAACAGAGATTCTAATTATTGGACAAAAAACTTCCTCATGTAATAACCTAGAATACTGTCTAACACTTGATGGCTGCTCTGTTAAGTCTTCGTCGTCGGTTAGGAACCTGGGTGTGCTCTTTGATACCAATCTTTCATTTGAAAGTCACGTGTCTAGTATCTGTAAAACCGCATTTTTCCATCTTAAAAATATATCTAAATTATGTCATATGCTCTCATTGACAAATGCGGAACAATTAGTTCTTGCTTTCATGACATCAAGGCTAGATTATTGTAATGCTCTACTGGGTGGTTGCCCTGCACGCTTAATAAACAAACTACAGCTGGTTCAAAACGCAGCAGCTCGAGTTCTTACCAGAACCAGGAAGTATGACCATATTAGCCCGGTTTTGTCAAAACTGCACTGGCTCCCTATTAAACATCGCATCAATTTTAAAATATTGCTGATTACTTACAAAGCACTAAATGGTTTAGCTCCGCAGTAATTGAGCGAGCTCTTAACGCATTATAGTCCTTCACGTCTATTGCGATCTCAAAATTCTGGCCAGTTGATAATACCTAGAATATCAAAATCGACTGCTGGCGGTAGATCCTTTTCCAATTTAGCACCAAAACTCTGGAATAGTCTTCCTACCATTGTCCGGGAAGCAGACACACTCTGTCAGCTCAAAGCTAGACTAAAGACACATCTCTTTGACATAGCGTTCACATAATACATTATAGACTTCTATAATTCAGTGTTAGGCTGCATAGATTAGGTCAGCTGGAACCAGGAACACTTCCCATAAATCCTGATGTACTCGTTACATCATAATAAGAATGGCGTCTATGCTAATATTAGTCTCTCTGTTTATCCCGAGGTTTTCCCGCAGCCTGCCGGATCCAGGCCGTATCCAGATCTGACGAAGGACCTTCGCCTGGTATGACAACTTGGTCTGACCTCTGACCTGTAACGCTGCCTGGATCATAATCATACACTGTTCGCTCGTTGGCCAGAGGAGAACTGAGCGACTGAGTCTGGGTTCTCCCAAGGTTTTTTTCTCCATTCTGTCACTGATGGAGTTTCGGTTCCTTGCCACTGTTGCCTTGGCTTTGGCTTGCTTAGTTGGGGACATTTAATATTCAACAATATTATTGATCTGCCTAATTAGGGTGGACAATGATGCAATTTTCTTCAAGAAACAAACTTTGTTGTATTATTTTCATTTTATCAATGTGAAGCTGCTTTGATACAATCTGTATTGTAAAAAGCGCTGTATAAATAAAGGTGACTTGACATGAAAAAGAAGAGAGAACAGACGCAGCAGAAGAGAAAATAGTGGGATTTATAAGTGCAGCGCTGCTTTGTGTTCAGCGGTAAACGGAGAAAATACTTGATCTCTGCTGTTCTATAAGTGCAACCAAGTGGCAGAGAATGAATGTGCATTTTCATTCAGTCCATGTGCTAATTTTTTTTTGTGCAGGTGTCATGTAACAATTTCACAAATCTAAAGTCCGACCATTCTGTTTTTGCTTTAAATCTCAAAGTTATACAATCTAATCTGAATATCAACGGCTCATGCAGCATGTGCATAACATCTTTGTTTGGATCATAAATTAAATTAAGTGGTGCCTCTAATTTCAAATGGCTACAGATATTTGAGGCCAGTTTTGCGTGTCCTAAAGCAAATAAGCAACAACTATATTTTCTTAACCCTATGGGTCAATGGAGGCACCATTGTGATTACTTGCATTTTTTCATTCTTGGAACGAGATGAACTTACTCTGTCGTCTTTGGAAAAAAGGTAAAAATGAATACATAAAAGTAATTTAATTTCACTGGGAATCTGGCTTGGGGGGTTTGTCAGTCTCTCTACAGCAGCATTAAACCTGCTGAGAAACGAGGAGCGTGAACTAAAATGACAATTAAAATAAATAATTACAGAAGCACTGGTAAGGTGAATCTGAGCTTAGTATTTGGCTATATTAGCCTACACTTGATTACCCCATTACAACAGTGCCTTTACAGTTATTCACATCATAAAATACACTTACCTGTAGGTTTACAATTATAAATAAGGCACGTCTAATGTCCAACGACAAATATTTCAGCATATAATGTACTTTATTATGTCTTTCAATTATTTTTCCTTCCACTTTTTTCCTCTGGTGATAAAACCCACCAACACATAAACACATAATTAGAAGAACAATAACCAATAAGTACATAGTTAGACACTTTTACATATGAAAAAAGTAAAAAAAAGTAAAAAATATATATATTAATAAATATTAATAAAAATTAAACATTCTCATAATTATATCAAACTCTTCAGTACAAAAAAATGCTAAACTTTGACAAAAATATTTTATTTTTGTTATAATTGTGATTTTATAATATTTAGATATGAATCCAACTGAATCCAACTTGTGAAAAGATATCTTTCAAGTAGTCTAATAGCAAATAGCATATACTGGAGCTCTATAGCCATATAGTGGTTAAAATTATTATTTTTTATTTTAAAACTGCATTTTCCAAAAAATGGGCAAAAATGTTACATTAAACCATTTAAAATCATCCATGTTATCCCCATGAATGAAAGTTAGAAATCTGGGTCTTTTATAAAGTGAATTTTACATCAAATGCTGTTTTTTTTGTAAAAAGGCTATTTAAATATTTATTTATTTATAGAAATTTAAAAGATATCATAAATTCTCCAAAAACTGCACAAATGTTGAGTAAAAACATTATCTTGTTACAAAATTAAATGTTATTGTCTGGGGGCTCTGGAGACCACAAAAAACACGAGTGTAGACAAAAATAAAGACCATCAGAGGGTTAAATATCAAATATGGAGGGAAAAATGGAGGGAGGGTTATATATAAAAAAGTAATTCATGAAATATGTATTTTTATGGAATATTCTTTGATTTCAGAGTTGCCCATATCTCTTCAGAGTGTATAGTTAGCTCTTGATTGGGTGTTCTCCTCTCCATGGCGTACTGTATAAACTAAACCTAGCCAATCATTTAAAACTGCGGATTAGTGCTTTCTCCACCATTCTACATAAATATAACTCATCTTTATTAAATAGATTAAATAAAACTAAATTTTGTATCTTTATTATATTTGGTTTCTTGAAAAAGTTCTTCCCTGACTGACTTATGTTCAAATTTTTTATTTTTTTTTATTTTACAAACTATAAAATATGAGTGCAATGAGCTTCGCCGCAAATTATCCAACATCCTTAATATAAATTATTATAGTTAGAAGATATTTCTGGTGTTATAAAATAATTGTAATTATATTAATATTAATTCTCCAAGCAAGATGTGTATTTTGGTCAGAATGATTGCGCTGCTGTTTCTAAGATTTACAGATGGAGAACACACACCTGTGAACTGTGAGTTTTGCACTGAGGAAAACACCATGTCTCAAACGTATAACAGCACAAACACATATAAACATACATAAACACACGCTGTGTGCTGTGGTGGATATCGACCTGATCCGCGATCGACCTCTAGGGCTGCTTTAACAACGCGTGTACACGATTATCCAGACTAGATAAACCTGGAGCAAACTAGTGGGACTGCGTGAACTTAAAGGTGCCTTATGCAACTTGTTCCATAATAAAATATCCAATAATAACCCTTATATGTCATCAGCTAACGTTAAAACATGTATCTGGCAGAGTGTCAGAACTGAAATTCCCTCCACTGCCTTGGTAGCCAGCATATATTGGAGTCGGGACGTTTTGGGGCGTGTACATTTGTAAGGGTGTGTGTGAGGTGATAGCCAATGACAGGCTTTGATACACTGAGAGTTACAAACACGCCCAATATTTTGTTAAAGTAATGGCGGACGCAAGCCCTACTAGCGACGGAGCTTGCCAAAAAAATAAGAAAAGAAAATATAGCAATGCAAAGAGAGCATCGGATAAAGCCCGGAGTAAAACCAGAGTAAATCTGGGTTTGGCGTTTGTCAGATGGCGGCAGATGAGGTTTGCATTTGGATTGAAGAGCGATGCAGAGTTGGCCACGTTTCTATTGGACAGGTACTGTAACGTTAATACCTCATTTATCAGGTTAGCTAGTTAGTTCGCAAACATTCATTGTGATCTCTGCAAAAGAGACAATTTCGTTGCTTTTTGGAGTTTTCAGATTTAAAAACGTCAATAAAGTCTAGTTCGTTCTGCTCTCACACGGAACAGATCGATTATAATATGTTTATACCGTCAAATGAAATCCTGCAGGTGTCGGCGCTTTCTCCGTCCATGCTATAAATGCACATCCTTGAATGAGCGCGGATTTTCTAGCGCATTTACTTGAACTTCATAGGCAATATGGTTTAACCCATTTGAGAGGCGGCCAAAATCAGAATTTAAAATAGACTGAATAAGCTACGAACTTGACGAGCGTTGCCGCGCTGACATGTATGCCCAAATTATCACACACACTCTCTCAGATGGTCTGTCTGACTGCAGCCTGCAAGCAAAAAGTGTCTCCGCCAACTGGGAAGCAAAGCTGTCAATCAAACTCCGTTAGTAACCGTTACCAGTGTAATTCAACTAATTGCCTATAGGTGGCTCCAAGTTGTATAAGGCACCTTTAAAGTCAGATGTTGGAGGAGTTGAATCCCTTTATGGAACAGGTTCAGTTTCTCCATGACTCTGTTATATTGTTTACCGTAAGCTGAGACGCGCTCAACATGTGCGGGCAGCTTTACTCACACAATAACACGAGCATTAGCCTCAGATACAGCACTGCAGTGTTACATCTAGTAATGCATTTTACACCGTTTCTGAAAACTATGACACACAGAGAACGCTCCGTCTCGACTAAAACACTGTAAACAAGTAAAAACACCAACCTTACTTCACTCTGCAGTGAGGCGCAGCCTTATGACGTCACACACCAGGGCAAAATAAAAGTCCTTCTTCCTCTCTCCCATAAATGTGGGATTTTTAACCACCCACCCTTCCTCACTTTATAAATGAACTTAAACCTCCTGCTTCATCCCTCAGCACTCTCTCAAAAGAAAAGAGCTATTACAGTAGACATTTTTTTTCAACGAGATAAGTGCCTTGCAGCCGAACTATAGCCCTTATGTTGTGATTTATTTTTATTCCTTTTTCGGTTCAATTTATTTATTTTATTTATTAACTTTTATATTTTGGATTTTCTAAATCAAACTACTGTCAAGTTGTTGTTGTTTTTTTATTTTACGAATATGTTTGCCTTTTGGGTGCCTCATGATCTTGTTTAATCATGCGAAGTGTAGTAATCTCACAATATCTCACAACACCAACTATGATGAATGCCCTAAAGTGCACAATACAATACAATAAAATTAAGTTTCACTGGCGTTCTTTTCTTGGAGGAAAATGTCTCAAACTCTTAAGCCATTTGTGCAAATGATTGATAATATGATAGAAAACGGAGCAACATGTCCAGAGACCTCAGACAGTCTGTATAATCCAGCACGGGGGCTAATTACTGCAGCGGACACATATCTCTATTAACCCTCTGAGGTCTGAGCTGTTTTCTGGGCCCTGGAGGTGTTCTGACATGCTCTGACATTTCTGGTTATTTCTGTTACTTGTGACATTTTCATGGCTAAAGTCTAATTACACTGTATTCAGCACAAACTCTGCTACAATAATATATCAGCAGCATGTATGTAAAAGTTTGTAGTTTTGAGATAATGACATTTATGCGTGGTTTTTGAAAATACAAAAAAAAATTCTCACTGAAATAAGGCCATGAAACCCATACTGATTATTTCTTCACAAGACTTTTGAAAATTGTATGACGTAGCCTAGAATATTTGCTGCAAAACTATGTGAAAATCACCCTGACTGCTCATTCAGATAAGACAATATATTGATTTAAAAATTTTACGACGTGTTTTGTGTGAAAAAGCCTTATGCGAGAGCTCATTAATATGTAAGCTTTTCTCACCTGAGAAAGACAAAGAACCTCCCCTAACGGCCCTATTAGGAGCTATCAGGCCCCTATCATTCTGAGCAACCTTGCACAATACTGTAAATGAGGAGATTTAAAAAATAATGGCTTTTAAATTGTTTGGATTTATTTACAACACAACATAATCCAAAGATACACAACAAATGCCAAAAAAGCACTTCAAAGACAGAGACCTTTGTGCCATTCCTAAAAACATTGTACATACCTTTCATTTCCAAGATTTTCACTTTACCATGTTCACGTACTGAGACTCATGTGAATGTTGAAGTCCTCAGTGGCATCTGGGACCTGAAAAAAAAAAAAGTGAACATACTGATATCAAGAGAAAGGCCTGCATGATTTTGGAAATAAATATTAGATTTTTCTGGTTAAAATTGCTTTTTAAAATTCCTTTTTAAAATTCACAGAATACACACACACACACACGTTTCCAACGATATATAATATAATGAACACCAGGTTTGTTGTGCCTTGTAGGCATAAGGTATATGCGCAGTGCGGATAAAATAATAATAACAATAAATAACCTATAGCAGCCTATAAATCTTCCAAAAGAAGCTAGAGAAAAATATATTGATTATCATGTTACTTCAAATGTTTCCATCCGTTATGATGATATGAAATGAGATAATAATAAAAACATGAAGCCGTTTGGTGCGTTTTGCTTTCATCCAAAATATGATACATTCAAACGCGATCGCTTGCAAAATATGATGCATTCAAACGCGATCGCTTGCAAAATATGATACATTCAAACGCGATCACTCTCAAATATAAAACATTATGGTTACCATAAACATATCTATGTTTGAGCAGATATCCACAAACACAGTAAACACATATGATACATTCAAACGCGATCGCTTGCAAAATATGATACATTCAAACGCGATCGCTTGCAAAATATGATACATTCAAACGCGATCACTCTCAAATATAAAACATTATGGTTACCATAAACATATCTATGTTTGAGCAGATATCCACAAACACAGTAAACACGGGTCTAAATATTATAATATTCCCCATATATCTAGCAACAGTTCAGCTGCAACGTGACATTTATGCAACAATAACAAACTAGGCTATGTAAGAATTTCTTACCTTATCTTTCTTGTCTTCAAATCGCGTTCTTCTTCTTCTGAGGTAGCCTAAATCCAATGTAAGCTCAGGCACGTCTTTCAAACTCGACGAAAAGTGAAGTGAAGTGTTTTGTTGTTGAGGTAACGAGCGCGTTCGCGTTCCATGTGGAGATTTGCATGTGAATATCTTTTGCGCGAGTAGGCGTGGCCAAATTAACTGTAATGAGCAAGCGTTTGAGAAGCTGGACATCTTGTTGGTTTTATACAAATTACTTAAACAGAGAATATTTGTTTTCGTTTTGAATCCGATCATTTAAAAGTACACACTTAAATGTTTATAAAGGTATATGGCTCATAAATGTGTGACAAGTATTCGCTGAGTTTTGTTTCAGTTTATAGACGTGCTCAAGAAAAAAAAGTTCACCGCGACAGAGAGGCAGAACGCACACCCTGTTTATTTTCTTTATTTTACAAAAGCACAATGTTTTGATTTGATTGTAAGTGGACACATACAAAAGGAGAAATATCACAGATTCTTTTTTTATATTTCTTTTTTCTGTATGACCATAAATGATGGAGTAATTTAAGTTTATAGTGCTACAATGTGGAGAAAATCCGGCAAAACGCGTCGGCGCGTTTGTCGACCTCAGAGGGTTAAACATCGGCCTACTTGTATTAGTGTGTAAAGAGCGGGCCAGCATGTGTGAGGAAACTCCTGCCAGCACACGGGATAAGAGCGCTGAGGGCCGACTGTTGAGGAGCACCAACAACCAAATCATGACGTCACTGTGGCGCTCGAAATGTATGGAAGGTGAACGGGGTCAAAAGTCTTTATACGAAGCGTGTGAATTTTGACCGCGTCAACACGCACTGTTTGTCCGTGTTAACGCGACAACACGCAAAGCAGCCAATGAAATTGCTGTATTTGAGACTATATTTGCATATGTGACGCGGTGGCACGTATGTCTCTGGTTGGTATATACGTATACACTCATCAGACGTCATGTTTATTCATGAAGGATGCCGTTATGGTACACTGGTATGCTCGTATGCAAACGTCAGAGTTCACGAGGGATAATGCATTGGTACGCTGTGTGTGATGTCAGACTCGTGTCATGATTTGTCATGCTCTTTTAATCTGTCCTACGTTCTTCCTCAGGTACAAAAGTCATGGTCTCGCTGGAAGACGAGATGATTTAGGAACTGATCTTCTGGAGCAAGTTATCAACTTCCCTGGAAATATTCCTCAACCCATATAGATCACACATACACTGGAACAAAGGTTTGGAATATTTAAGATTTTTAATGATTTTTCTTATGGTCACTTAAGCTGCATTTATTTGACAAAAATATATTAAAACATATATACTGTGAAATATTATTACAATTTAAAATAACTGTTTTCTATTTAAATTTATGGCGCTTTTCCACTGCATGGTACGGCCCGGTTCGGCTCGGTACGGTTCGACTCGGTGCGGAACTGTTCGGCTCGCTTCGCTTTTCCACTGCGTGGTACGACTCGACTCAGTACGGCACGGTTCGGTTCGCTTTACCTCGGTTGCTTTTCCACTGCAGTTAGTACCGCTTTAAAGTGGGTGGGACTGATCGTTATAGTTGCCATCTCTACTACCATGAAATCATCAAATTAAATGCGAATTTTTCATTCCGTGTTTCCCCATCCGCTCCTCGGCAACCAACGAGAGGAACGTCTGCCGCTCGTCCACTGACCATTATTCAGCCATTTCTTTTTTTGAAGTTTATACTCTTTTTTTTTTGAAGCAAATACTTTTAAAACAGGTGCTACAGCGTTGGCTGTTGTCTACTGGCTATTTAAATCTAGCGGGTTTGGTGTCTTGTGTCATTAATACAATGACGCTGGTAGAGATGATTCTGTCCGACCAATCAGTGATCTGCAGTGTTTTCACGTCACATTTTAGTATCGGTACGGTACGCTTGGAACCTCAACAGAGGTGGTACCATTTAAAGCGAGCCGAAGCGAGCCGTACCGTAGCGTACCATGCAGTGGAAATGCGTCATAAGTGAGCCGTACTGAACCGAGCCGTACCGTACCATGCAGTGAAAAAGCGCCAATAGTCACAAACATATGATGAATCACAAAAATATTAAGCAGAACAACAGTTTTCCACATGATAAAAATGATAAATGTTTCTGAGCATCAAATCAGCATATGAAAATGATTTCTGGAAGGATCATGTGCCAAGACTGGAGGAATGATGCTGAACATTCAGCTTTGACTATATTCACTGGAAAACATTACACTTGACAATATATTTACATAGAAAACAGCTATTTTACACTGTAATATTTCACAATATTACTGTTCTTGCTGATTATTATTAATATGTATTAAATAAATGCAGCCTTTGTGAGCATTAGAGACCTATTTAAAAACATTTAACATGTTAAACTTGTGGCCACCAATGCAGATCATAGCACAGATCATAGGCTTTTGACTAGGACCAGCAGGAGGTCACACATTACTCCTGTGCTGAAGGCCCTTCATTGGCTTCCTGTTGGTTTTAGAGTTCATTTTAAAATTTTGGTTATTACTTTCAGAGCCTTGCATGGTCAAGCTCCCTCCTACATCCAGGATCTTTTAAATATGCATACTCCTTGTCGGTCTCTGAGGTCTTCAGGCCAAGATCTTTTAACTGTTCCCAGAACACGTCTTAAGACAAGAGGTGACCGTGCTTTTTGTGTTGTGGCTCCAAAGCTCTGGAACTCGCTCCCTTTAGCTCTGAGAACTATGAGTTCTGTGGAATCTTTTAAAAAACACTTAAAGACTCATCTTTTTGGACAAGCTTTTAACTAACAATTTGACATGTTTATGAATCTGATGGTAGTACAGTTGTGGAGTTGTACTTGGTTTTACTTGTGTTGTTTTGATTTTTTGTTTGTTTTCATTACTGTGCAGCACTTTGTGACTCTTCTGTCTGTGAAAGGTGCTATACAAATAAATTTTACTTACTTACTTACTTACAAGTTCTTCCTATACCAGTCACTCTTTATAAGATTGAGCAAGTGTTGAGCAAGTATTCATGTTGGGTGCTCTACTCATCTAAACCTAGATTTCTGAAGTAAATTATTTGTATTTTGGATTCATCAGGAGACAAGATGGCGCCAGTGTGTGTGGCTCGCCGTCTGTCTCTGCTTGCACTCTGTGTGTTTGTGCTGTATGTATCACTTGTCCCTCTGAATGTCAACTCTCTGCTGGTGTACAATCGCCAAACACTGCTGGATCTACGTCTTTACGCCGAAGTTTTAGTAAAGTCGGATCATTCTGGACGTGGGAATTTACCCCCGTTCCTGGCCAGGATCCCTGCTCACCTATGCCGCCTCCCGCACCCACTTCCTCGGCGTAAGCACACCCGTCGTCGGGGTAGACGAAGCGGTCGGCTGGTGAGGCTGAAGGCTTCTGTGGTGGACCTTTTTTCTGGAGTTTGGAGGCGTGCGTGGCGGCCTTATTTCCCGGCGCTTACTGGAAGCTGACGACCCCTGGCTGATACCTGTCGTTGGCCCGGATGATGGGTTTCAGGCCCGCGGTCCCTGCTGTCCTCGCCCCCGCTGGCGCGGGGTGAATCACTGCAACCTGCGGCCTCTGTGTCGGACTCCCCGGACAGCTGATACCGCAGATCCACCGGTTCCTGCCAGACTCGGTCTGGTGAACGCTAGATCTAGGATAAAGGATCTCTTCACTTCCAGAGAATTGGATTTTCTCTTCGTGACTGAGACGTGGATGACTGTTGGTGAGTCCAGCGCCTTCACTGAACTATTGCCACATGATTGCTGTTATTTTAACTCACCTCGGTTGTCTGGTCGAGGAGGAGGAACAGCCACTGTTTTTAAGAGTTTTTATAAGTGTAAGCTGCAATCTCCGTTATCCTCTTTTACCAGCTTTGAACTCACTTTATTTGTGCTGGGTCACCCTCACATCGTACTGTGTGCCGTGGTCTATCAGCCTGGACTTCATAAATGAATTTTCTGTTTTTCTGGCTGAAATCATGCCTAAATATGTCCGTGTCCTTATTGTTGGTGATTTTAATGTTCATGTATGTTGTCCTGATAAGCCAATGGCAATGGACTTTTTAAACCTTATTGATTCTTTTAATCTTGTGTAGTCTGTGTCTGGACCTACTCAAGAACGCAGACACACACTTGATCTTGTTTTATCTTATGGTCTACCTGTTGTTAATCTTGAGATATGTGATGCAACTTTCTCTGATCATATGCCCGTTCTGTTTGAGGTTGCTCTTGCCTGTAATACTACAGTTAGATCTGCTGCTGCTGTTCGGCGCTGTCGTATTATTAACCCTTCCACTGCTGCTCAGTTCTCCACTGCTTTCAATCTCAGCTGCGTCCTTCCTGAGAATGTGTCCTCTACTGAGAGGCTCAGTTCATGGTTTCACTCCACCTGTAAGCATGTAATAGACACTGTGGCTCCATTAAAAACCAGGCAGCCTAAAATCAGATCTGAGCCCTGGTTGAATGACGCAACTCGGGCTATTAGACGTGAGTGTCGCAGAGCTGAGCGCAGGTGGAAGAGGGACAAACTGCAGGTGTTTTTTTAAATGCTTAGGGACTGTTGGCGACGCTATCAAACAACTGTGAAAGCTGCTAAAAGTAAATATTTGTCGGACATTATCGTGTCAAACTGCCACAAGCCTCGCATCTTGTTCAAGACTATTGACTCTGTCCTGAATGACCCACAATCTGTCAGTATGGAGACCTCCCCTGCTGTTTGTGAAAATTTTCTTCTTTTTTTTATCAACAAGGTTTGTTCTACTAGGACTTTAATTTCCCCCTCTGCGTATGACCCTTCAATCTCTGTCACCTGCTCTTCTATTTTCAACCAGTTTGAGCCTGTGACGCTGTCGTTCGTACAGGAGATTGTTGGTCATATGAGGCCATCAGGTTCTCCAAATGATGCTGTCCCTGTGCGATTTTTTAAGGAGATCTTCCCTACTGTAGCTCCTTATGTTACTTCAGTCATTAACAGTAGTCTGTTCTCAGGTGTGGTCCCTTTGAATTTTAAACATGCAGTGGTGCAGCCACCGATTAAAAAACCAGGGCTAGATCCTGCTGTTCTTGCCAATTACAGGCCCATCTCTAAACTCCCTTTTTTTTTCAAAAATCATTGAGAAAGTAGTTTATGGTCAATTAATGGCCTTTTTGGAACACCAAAATATTCTCGAGATTTTCCAATCCGGTTTTAAATCCCTGCATAGCACTGAATCAGCACTTTTAAGAGTTTTTAATGATATCTTGTTAGCTACAGACTCTGGTGATTCTGTGATTCTCGTGCTTTTAGATTTAACTGCTGCCTTCGACAGTGGACCACGAGATCCTAATTTCCCGCCTGGACCAGTGGGTGGGCATTAGAGGCGTAGCATTGGATTGGTTCAGGTCGTACTTGGCTGATAGAACGTTTTGTGTTAGCCTCGGCGACTCTGTGTCATCCTCTGCTCCCCTCTCATGTGGGGTCCCACAGGGCTCAGTGCTTGGCCCTCTTCTCTTCTCTCTTTACCTACTCCCGCTTGGCTCCATAATTAGGAAGCATGGTATTCTATTCCACTGTTATGCGGATGACAGCCAAATTTATGTACCTCTTAAGAAAAATGACACCAGCTCTGTTATTGCATTACTGAAATGTCTGGATGACATCAAGGCCTGGATGTCTTTTAACTAGGGCTGGGAATCGATTAAAAAAAATTAACTAATTAATTGCACAATTTCTGTAATTAATTGCAATTAATTGCGCTTCCCCCAATCTTGTAATCATCAATATTTAAACTTAGAATCACCTAATTAAACAACACAGGGGAAAAAAAGGAACAGAAAATAGCCCTATATTAAAATATTAAACATCAATATATCAATATATTATTCTTTTTCAGTAATCAATCAACATAATCAATTTAACAGATTATTATTATTATTATTATTTTATTAATTATTAAAACAAAATATAGTCCTACAAAGCTATTATTACCAGAGCATGTGATCAGAGCAGGTCATTTTACCATTGTTGCCCAGCATGACTATACCAGCTCAGCAAACAGAAGTCAACAGAGAAATTTCACGTTACTTGAGTGGACTTTACTTTTCCAGTGCTTAGTACATGATTGAAGCCTTTGGGCCGTTAACGACAGAGCCGCCGACACACACACACACGGAACGGAGAGCGCGCCGCTGCTGGGCCGTTAACGACAGAGCGAGCCGACACACACGCGCGCACGCGCGCGACGCACATACCGAGCGGAAAATACCCGCTCATGAAAGCTGCCCGAGAATGAAACCTGATCGCCGAACATGGAGGGGCAGGACGGCATATTTCAGCCTTTTTAATAGCAGACGCAACAGGAAATCATTAAAACGAGGCAAAAAAAATAATTTGCTGCGTCAATTGCGTTATTTTTTTTTAACGCGTTAAACATTTCAAATTAATCGCAAAGATTAACGCGTTAATTCCCCCAGCCCTACTTTTAACTTTTTAAATTTTAATCATGACAAAACAGAGGTGATGGTTTTTAGTGGATCCACTGGAACCCCCCTGCCAGATCTTGGTCCCCTAACCCAGTACATGAAACCCACCATTACAAACCTGGGGGTGAAGATGGACCCCGATTTTAAACTTGAGAGCCAGATCAGGTCTGTCGTGAAATCAAGTTTCTTTCACCTGAGGCAGCTGGCCAAAATAAAACCGATTCTTTCCAGACAGCATTTTGAGACAGTAGTCCACGCTTTCATAACCACTCGGCTGGATTACTGCAACGCACTGTATGTGGGGGTCAGTGCGTCGACCATCTCTCAGCTCCAGATGGTTCAGAACGCTGCAGCTCGACTTTTAACTGGCACAAGAAAACATGAGCACATTACCCCCATTTTAGCCTCACTCCACTGGTTGCCCATTCATTTTAGAATTAATTTCAAGATTCTTCTGTTTGTTTATAAATCCTGCAATGGTCTTGCCCCGCTATACCTCTCTGAGCTTGTACAATGTTATACTCCTTCCCGGTCTCTCAGGTCAGCAGATCAGCTGCTCCTCAGAGAGCCTAAAACAAAGCAGAAGCTCAGAGGGGATCGTGCCTTCGCAGTGGCAGCTCCAAAACTGTGGAACAGTCTGCCTCAGCACATCAGACAGGCCTCCTCTCTGTCCGTTTTTAAATCCCACCTAAAGACCCACCTCTTTTCCTTGGCTTTTAACACCTAGTAGGAAGTTGACTTCATTTATTTTATTTTAAGGATTTTTTATATTAATTTGCTGTTAAATTTTAAATTTTGTTATTTTATCTATTGAGGCTATTGTACTATTATGCTTCTGTTGGTTATTTATTATTATTGTATTTTTATTTTTGTGTGCAGGATTTTGGAAACCTTGTGTTTATTTAAATTGTGCTATATAAATAAAATTGGATTGGATTGGATTTGTATTTACAACATTATATTTAGATCTTTGATTTTGAGAAACAACGCTGTACTCATTTATAAAACATAACTGAACTACAGTCTATATACTTGTCTAGAAATACATGACCAAGGACTGAAAATAATCTCTGGTTCACTATCTTTGTGGGGACTCTCCATAGACGTAATGGTTTTTATACCGTACAAACTGTACATTCTATCCCCTTACACTGCCCCTGCCCCTAAACCTACCCATCACAGGAAACATTCTGCATTTTTACTTTCTCAAAACAACTCATCCTGTGTGATTTATAAGCCTTTTGAAAAGTGGGGACCGCTGGCTGGTCCCCACAATGTAGGTGATCTCAGGTTTTACTATTCTTATGGGGACATTTGGTCCCCACAATGTAATATAAACAAGGGCACACACACACACACACACACACACACACACACACACACACACACACACAGACACACACACAGATGGAGAAGTTGAGCTGAATCATCTCTGAATGTTAAACTGAGTTTAGAGTTGAAAGTCTAGTTTTGCTCGTATCATCCAGACATGTTTCAGTGAGTCTCATGTGTGTGTGTGTGTGTGTGTTATTAAAGTCTAGTTTTGCTCGTATCATCCAGACATGTTTCAGTGAGTCTCATTGTGTCTCATATTTCCTCTCTCTTCTCTGTGTATCATTGTGTGTTTCTCTTTATTTCACTGACAGAAGTTCAGCTGTTATTAATGTGATGAAGAGACAATAAGAGACTCTAGAACATCATCTCACTGTCACTGATTTATCATGAGCTCAAAGCATTATGGGTAGAGTCTCTCATCAGGCTATTCTCACTCATCAACACAGTCTCACTGATGATCCATAACTAACCCCAAACCCAGGATAGAGTGTGTGTGTGAATGTGGTCTGGACTGTGTGTATGAGCCTCAGTGTGTCAGAGACGCTGTAGAAGGACAGAGTTCCTGCACTGGGATCCACACACACTCCTGTTCTACACACTCCTGTTCTCCAGCTCATGGGCTTTACAGGGAGTTCAGTCTGTCTGTTATTATGTTTAAATGAGTAACTGGAGGAAAAGCAGGACAAACTCAAGGACTGATCATTCCATCCAAACCGACTCCCTCCACCGTCTCCCTTCCTGCTGATGCTCTTATATGACACTGATATATCCACACCATCACTCCCACTCCACTCAATCTCCCAGTAACAGCGTCCACACACACTCTCGAGTCTCGCTACACAACACCTGATGCACATAATCAAATCTGTCTGGATGATCAGGATACGGATGGAGTGTGCCAGTGTAAGTAATCACTCTGTTCTCCTCAGACAGACGGAGGTGTGTATGCGCTGTGTTCAGATCCAGAGTGAGGCGATGAAGATCTGATGGAGAGAAAACACACATCAGTGAATTACAGAAACTCTCTATCTCGAGTCTTCATCTCAGATCTGACTCTTTCATTCAGGATTGTGTGTCTGTGTGTGTCTGTGTGTGTGTGTGTGTGTGTGTGTGTGTGTCAGGTGTCCGCGGATCCTTTAAGTCTTAAAAAGTCTTATTTTTACTTATGAAAGGTCTTAAATTTTCGATGGCAATTTGACTTAAACATATCTAAATGTTTTCTAAATTAGAACCATCTAATTAGCATACTTTTTAAATTTATTATTCTTTCTTTGTGGATTTGCTTGTTCACATGACATTTCGCGTCATTCGCGCATTTCGCGGCAGCCTCCGTCTCCTACACGCGCGAAACAGGAGGAGAGAAGAAGCGAGTTGGTAAATGTCAGTTCAGTTCTAAGTTCAGTCTTTATGTGTGTAGTGGTTTGCGATGTGTATCGTCTATTATGATATTGTAATCATTGTTTTAACAATGTACGAGCGGCACTGTGAGCTGACATCACTTTTGTCTCTCGTGCTTTCACTGCGTGATGTGTGCAGTTATAGGTAGGCTATGTTCCCAAATGAGTTTTTGTCTCATATTTATATATTATGTTGTTATCATATTCATAGACCTACAATATCACATCAGCAAGACTTCCGTTTTCCCGTGCACAATTGCAAATGTGATTATTTATTTATATAACAGTTAAATTAACAATAAATTACCATTGTGAGTTACATTTTATAAACAATATTGTTATTGTTTGTTTTCCCTTTATTTCGCTGAGGAGAATTTCAAAATGAAGCTATAGCAGAGTCTCAATGCAACAGACAGCGATGAGTTTTTGACTGGAATCCGCGTTTTGAACGAATCAATTTAATGATTCAATGAACAATCACTTGCTTCCCGAATGAATCAGCCGTTTGAACGAATGGTTTGAATGAATGACTCCCTCAACTCATTTATTAAAACCATAGATATCATATAATAAAG
This sequence comes from Abramis brama, assembly GCF_963993115.1. Classification (NCBI taxonomy): domain Eukaryota; kingdom Metazoa; phylum Chordata; class Actinopteri; order Cypriniformes; family Leuciscidae; genus Abramis; species Abramis brama. Next base: position 4,111,210 of record NC_139966.1, read on the forward strand.
GCCTTTATTATATGATATTATATATGATTAAAATAGTGACTTGCCGCCACCTACTGGCAGCTTTAGTTTAATATTTAGAGTACTTTTTAATTAGAATGTTAAATATGAACTGATTTCTAATTTTAGCAATCTCATAGCTTTATTTATGCAATTGTAAATACAGTGTAAATATATTAATGCCAGATCTGATGCCGCCACTGTGTCACCTCTGCACTGCAAAGTATATGTTATATATATTATATATTATATGTTTTATATATATTATATGTTTTCGTCTTGTATTTGTGCATCTGTGATTGTCCTGTGTTTATCTTGCTGCAAAACCAATTGCCCTATGGGGACAAATAAAGTCTAAAGTCTAAAGATGGATTTTGATTTAATTTGACTGGTAACACTGGTATTGTGTAATTATTCTAATAGAATTTAATTTGAATGTTAGAATTTGACATAAAACGTGATGCATACATCTACAAATGTCAATAAATAGGTGAAAATGCCCCTGGAAATCAATTTAAGATGGCAAATATTACCCCTTAATAAAACATTTTAATTTCTGTCACTGCTGTGAACTGAACACTGCATAGAGTTTGAAAAATATGAATATCTTCGTCAGTCAGCTGTCAACAACAGGCCTAAACCAGCCATGGCACCAAGCACAAAAACACAATCAGTAAAATATCTAATTATTACCAACAAAACTTTGAAAATATCGATCGAGACATATTTTGTCAATATTGCACACCCCCTAATGCATGGTATTAATTTTGATTTCTTCGGGTATTAAAAAGGTCTTAAAAAGTCTTAAATCTGACTTTAAAAAATGTGCAGATACCCTGTGTGTGTGTGTGTGTGTGTGTGTTCAGATCCAGAGTGAGGCGATGAGGATCTGATGGAGAGAAAACACACATCAGTGAATTACAGAAATTCTCTATCTCGAGTCTTCATTTCAGATCTGACTGTGTGTGTGTGTGTGTGTGTGTGTGTTAACACAGTAAACAGTTCTAAAGATTGGAGTTTAAACAGTATAATTTAATTATCTACAGTGTGATGTGTGTGTGTGTATGATGTGTGTATGAATGCTGTAAGCTAGCTCACGTTAGCAGGCTCTTGTTAGCTCTCTAGCTAAAGTAGCAGGCTCTTGTTAGCTCTCTAGCTAAAGTAGCAGGCTCTTGTTAGCTCTCTAGCTACAGTAGCAGACTCTTGCTAGCTCTCTAGCTACAGTAGCAGGCTCTTGCTAGCTCTCTAGCTAAAGTAGCAGGCTCTTGCTAGCCCTCTAGCTAAAGTAGCAGGCTCTTGCTAGCTCTCTAGCTAAAGTAGCAGGCTCTTGTACTCTGCCTTTGTATTGTCAGCAGAAAGTGAGAAGTCATGCCAAGACAAAAGGCAGTAACTTCCACATTATCAATATCTGGTTGCTGGTCACCATCAACAAAATCATTATAGTAACACCTGTATAAAATCTAGTGATCATGGCATTTATGTCGTATGATCTACAGTTATTTATAGCATCTGCTTATTGCTATCCTGTGCTCTGGTTGCGTTCTGATGGCATTAACACATTTGACTTGACGAAACACCTCCACAGATATATCAGTCCAGCGTCGGCATGACCGAGTTCAGGGCGGGGATGAAGGGCTCTCTGCCAGCTAGATGAGTGTTTCAACCAGGTCCTGTACCCGAACTGGGTGAGGCGGGGCTTTAGCTCTTTGCTGTATTCGTCTGATACGGCATGTGTAACGTTTATCTGTCAGCTCTGCATAATCCTTCGCGGTCGATATCGCACGTGTGTCGATGGAGCGGGTTCAGACCGTAGGGCCACCGTAATCTTAATGTTAATGGACAGTAAAGCAAAGGCAGATGAGCGGCTGCAGCTAAGTAGCGATTGTGGTATTTTACAGTTTCATGTTATTTAACAACATACTAGTGTATATGTCGAGCCTGGTAATCACGGGAGAGTACCTAGACACGTAATTGTACATTTAAATGCTGAACACTAACGTTAAAGGGGTCATATAATGGTTCATGCACTTTTACAAGTTGATTGTACTGAAATGTGTGTTGGCAGTGCCTGTACACAACCATCATAAAATGATAAAAATCCATCCAGTGTTTTTTTTTTTTTAATCTCCTTATATGTGTTACACTCACTGAAATCAAGCCGTTTGATTTTGTGACGTCACTACATCGACGCTCCTCCCACGATTGGTGAGTGACAGCAGCGTTTCAACACAGACCCGCCCTCGCTCATGAGCGAGCTGTCAATCATCATAGTCCGCGCGTCATTGTTGATACCCTCACTGGAGCGCTGTCTATGAGCAGAATGGTGTCTAAGCGATTGTGGTGTTCTGTTCTTCTCTATAGGCTATGTGCACAACCGTCGCGACGAACTTCCGCTATTGTCAGAAGTCGGCATATCAGTTTCCGGTTTACGGCCGCTTCATCGGCATCCGCTGTAAACAAACAAGATGAGTGCTGCTGTTGTACGAAATAAAGAGATACTGTGCGTGACACATCTAAGTTTCTAAGAACTGTAGGTGGATCTTACGGCCGTTTCCCACATACTCCGTGTGCAGTGTGTGTGTGTGTGTGTGTGCGGTGCAGGAGCAGCATGCGCTATAGTGCTTCACATATGATGCGTTCGCAGTGAATAACTGATTCACGGCTGTACCACAAACACTTACTATTTTTATTTAAAATCCAGAAGTTACGCTGCAACTTTTATTTAATACATTTTTTTCCAGCATTGCGATTCTCTTTGTACACATATACACTCTTTAATGGACGCATGCACGTTTAAACACAATTTAAACAACGTAGGCCTATTATTCCATGCATTACTTATATTAAGTTGCTCAAGCAAGTGGTCAAATATTTAACTGTAAATTGACAAAAACAGACGACTCTCATGCCTTTTCTTTTCCATTTAAATTTTAATAAAATAAATCTTGCATGTCACAAAGAACTTGTTTTTCCACCTCCACGAATGAGACTACAATTTATTTAATTAAACGCATTTATGGTGAAATTACTACATTTTCATGTCAATCTTTGTTAATTTTGACCACGAAACATGCGCTGTCACTTTAATTCAGCGTTTGCAGCACAGCAGAAATAGACTCGGTGCGGAAACGATCTAGATAAATTGTAATTTGTCAATAAATTGTAGTAATCTCACCATAAATGCATTTAATTCTATAGGCCTACTACTATTTTTCACAGTCATCTTTTTACTTTTAGAAGACCGGGGTTCAACAAGGCGACATAATGATCAACACTCTCATTCGTGGAGGTGGAAAAACAATGCAAGATTTATTTTATTAAAATATAAATGGAAAAGAAAAGGCATGAGAGTCGGCTGTTTTTGTCAATTTACAGTTAAATATTTGACCACTTGCTTGAGCAACTTAATATAAATGCATGGAATAATTGCCCTACGTTGTTTAAATTGTGTTTAAACGTGCATGCGTCCATTAAAGAGTGTATATGTGTACAAAGAGAATCGCAATGCTGAAAAAAACATTTTATTAAATAAAAGTTGCAGCGTAACTTCTGGATTTTAAATAAAAATAGTAAGTGTTTGTGGTACAGCCGTGAATCAGTTATTCACTGCGAACGCATATGTGAAGCACTATAGCGCATGCTGCTCCTGCACACACACACACACACACACACACACACACACACTGCACACGGAGTATGTGGGAAACGGCCGTAAGATCCACCTACAGTTCTTAGAAACTTAGATGTGTCACGCACATAGTATCTCTTTATTTCGTACAACAGCAGCACTCATCTTGTTTGTTTACAGCGGATGCCGATGAAGCGGCCGTAAACCGGAAACTGATATGCCGACTTCTGACAATAGCGGAAGTTCGTCGCGACGCTTGTGCACATAGCCCATATTAGCCTAATCTTTGCAAATTTGCAAACCTTGCTGCACGCTTCACGATGAATGCGGTTTACACTCAGGGTGCATTACAGCATGTTTTCTATGTACGACGTTCTCAATATAATTCATAATCCCACGTTTATAATGAACAATGCGTTATGGTTTAGGGCTGTACTGTCCTAGTCGATTAGTCGATTAGTAATTGGTCGATACATTCTTGTTCGACCAAAATTCTGATTGGTAGATTTTCTGCCGCATTTATTTCATCAGTTTTGGCGCGCTGAGGCGCGCTCATTTCATCAGGTGGAAAGCACTAACTGCTAATGGGGGTGTTTTCAGAGTACCCTTGTTTCACTGTAACAGTCTGTATTCAAAACACCCCCTTGTTTTCACCTTCTTTGGATTAGTCCAACCCAAGAGAGAGCGTCGAGCGATAACTAGAAGGTTTGATGCTGAATATTATTTATTTAATTGTGAGAGCGTTTAATAGTCAGTCCTCTTCTAACATGTCAACAACAAAGAAATCGACAGTGTGGCAGCATTTTGTTAAAATTGATAACAGGAAAAAGGTCGAATGCAAAGTTTGCAAGCAACAGTTTTCCACCGCTCGACGACAAACATGACATATCTAAAAGTGGTAAGCTCACTTGTCTGCGTTAGCTTGCCCTGTCTGTTTTGAGTAGGCTATGAACATATCAGAATTTGCATATTTCAATGTTTTAGTGTGATAACCTAACTTTTTTATTTTTTATTTGGAGCCTAATGCGCAATTGCGCTGTGCTGTTGGTTGTGTTAGTTTTGAGCCTAGGATGCTTTATTTTTCAGTTATGCACTTTATTTCGTTTCTGCTCTTGATCTGGTTTGTTTAATAAATATTCTTTTTTTATTAAAGTGGACGTGCCTTTTGTGTTTATTAAGAGTAAAAGCTTTAAGTTAATAGTCTATTCGTGTCTCAGCTGCCAAGCTGAGCTCATGTTCAGCCTCGCTCGGTGCGAGGACATGCACGGTGAAATAATAGTGTCTGACAGTTATAACTTATTATTATAACATATTACAAAAATAATTGTCTAAATTATGTTGCATATTCCTCAACAGTTCTTGTGATGATATCACTAGTTGACAACATAGTACTATTTTCAGAAATCATAAGCTATGATATTGCGCAGGTGCATGTGATGCAGCGCTGTCAGAGCCGACAGACTCTTGAGTAGTATTAACATATACCATGTGTCACTTTTGGGTTAATATTTGATTGATTTATGACCCCTTGTCACTCATGATTGACAGGGAATCCATGTGTCAAAAACAGGGTCTCTGATTTACAGTGCCGAGCTGGCTGGGATTTGCGTCCTGATTGACATGTGAATACTCACACCTCACCATATGCCAATTAAGTTTTTATGATAGGGTCTTTCCTGGTATGTCTTTTCACACCTACGTCACTAACTACACCATGGATTAAATAAGGTTAGGGGTTGCTGTGTTAGACACAGAAGACATTCTGCATCTTTTCCTGTTACAATGGCTGCTCCGGGAACTCCTAAAACCCCTAGAAAGGTTATGTGTATTTCTCCAACAAGAGGACCTGTTGAAATGAGAGAGGAACTAACTTTTGCACCAAGGAAAAAGCAAAATGTTAGCTTGACAAAGTTTCTTCATGAAGACATAGCTAACGTGAAATGTGATTTCCCATTGTCTGGTAAACGTGTGCTGAGATATGCGTTTGACAAGGTGCTGCGTATTGTGAAACTCTACACTGCTGATGTTGGAGACGAATTTACATGGCATACTCCATGTCTGATTTTTCAAGACAAAGACTGGTTTCTGTTTTTCAACTACGTTTGGAGAGATTTGAACGACTGTGGTGATGATCCGTTATACGTCGCCGAGTGGGATGGATCAACTCCTAACACAAGATTTCGGGTGGTCGGGGACCACAGTAAAAAGCTACCAGACGACTGTGTTTATATTTTTTGCTGTAACGACAAGACAAAGCTCAACGTACATGCCTGGCCTATTCGAGAATCTGAGCATCACACGTGCTACGACATGAAATTTCTGTTTCAGTGGAGAGATGTTCGTATGCTTGACAATATATTTACAAGCATAAACAAGATGTTTAGATGGTGTGACATGTATGATCGTTACAGTTCTGTAAAGATGCAATTGTTTCACCCTGAGAAGGACGTTACCAACCCCGAAGACCGCCTCTTAAGCCCACCCACATATTACAGTCATTAAAAACGCGTACGGATCGGTACAATCGCAACATTCATTCACCATGTCTCACGGATCTACACCTGTCTACTGCTACAGCAACACCCCTGAGACTGCCCCAGCGATGCCTGATGACAATGCCACACTGCTGGAACCCCACCCACAAACCTGTGACAACAGTTGGTTGGATAAATTTTGTATGGATCTAGGATATCACAACCTGACATTCCTTACAACTCCATACGGCAACACCGGTGCCATAGCTGGAGCAGCGGCCTTAGCAGGAATTGATGACACAGACAGTTGTATCCGTTCTGATGGGTTCAAAATCATAAAAGCAACTGTTGTGGTCCTTCTGGAACACGTCATCAACAAAAAGCTTAAAGAAATCTGTTTGGGGTGTGAAGTGGATCACCCCAGTCAGATTAGACATTCCTGTTTGTTTGAACCGGACCCCTATTTCTTTGACGCCTACTTTGAGGAGCTGACACGTAATCTGGTGAGACCAGACCTTAAGCACATCGTTGCTCAAGCATTGAGTCGTTGTGGTTTAAGGGTTCACCTCCAGAGGATTCAGGGTTCAGTGGATGCTATTTTACACGAACTGCGTGACGAGGTTTTCATTGTGGAGAAGCTTCGCGAAGTCAGAGAGAAAGTTGTGGACGGCAGCAGTGAACAAATTGTCTATGACGCTGTGGACAGCTGGAAAGGTATTGTCCAAGTTGACTGTTTGTGACAACAGCATGGGGAACACTTGTTTTGCAACTGGACTGGCTAAGTGTCTACTTAAACAACGTATTAGATGTGAGATGACCACCTTGTTGTATAACAACATTAATGAATGTGCCAATGTATCGGTTACTGTAAACAGATGTGGTGTTGATGCCAAACGTTTTACAAACCTTAAGAAACAAATGTCTTTTGTAAGAAATGTGTCAAATGAATGGTCTGATATGATGCGATTATGTGTTAATGGTGGTGATACTGTTTGTGTAACCATCAAAAAAGTTTTAGAACTGATGACTGAATGTGGTAGCTTTATTAGAATAGCTGATATATTATGTTTGTGTACATATGTATCGGATCTATGTGTGGACATGTTGACAAGAAACAATCAGACTGATGTATGTGAAATTGTTGAAACACTGGTTGATTACATTCTTGAGAAAAATATTGTGATGTGTATAAAATTTCTACACTACATTGATGCTGTATGATACCTTTTGTATCCTTTTAATGTTTAAGAAATAAAACCCGAACCACTTAAACCATCTTTGTTATTCTTTTGTGGAGCCTGAAGTGTCAATATGTCAGAAGAAATGAAAAAGATTTATTACACACCTTCTAACCCTGGTTCTTCAGGGGGTAAAAAACGTTTAAAAGAAGGTGTTTTAAAAGAGACGGGGGTTCGTTTAACCGATAAAGAAGTTTCAGACTGGCTTGCTGGTGAGGATGCGTATACACTACACAGAAGTGCACCACTAAAATATAAAAGGAATCGGGTTTTTGTCTATGGTGTTGATATGCAGTTCCAAGCCGATCTAGTAGATATGTCAGCATATGCCAAGGTAAATGACAACAATCACTTTCTGTTGACATGCATCGATCTGTTTAGTAAGTACGCATGGACGCGGGCATTAAAAAACAAGAGTGGTGTAGAGGTCTCTAAAGCTTTTGAATCCATACTGAAAGAGGGTTGTGTGCCACAGAAATTACAAACTGATAAAGGAAAGGAGTTTTTTAACAAACACTTTCAAAACGTGACAAAAAAGTACAATATTAACCATTTTGCAACAGACACAGAATTAAAGGCTTGTGTTATCGAGCGGTTTAATAGAACCTTAAAAGGAAAAATGTGGAGATATTTAACAGCTATAAACTCCAAACGCTACGTCGACATACTTCAAGACATTACACAAGGATACAATGTGAGCTATCACAGAAGCATCAAGATGAGACCGATTGATGTGGGAAAAGAAAACGAATCTGTGGTGCTACATAACTTGTATGGAGATACCAAACCTTACAATGTTAACCCCATGTTTAAATACAAGATTGGTGACGTGGTTCGAATTTCTAAAGTCAGAGGCCCGTTTGCAAAAGGGTATGAGGAAAACTACACACAAGAGTATTTTACTGTATCAGCGCGTATTCCACGAGACCCCCCTGTTTACAGATTGAGTGATTATGATGGGGATGTTATCAACGGTGTTTTTTATGCTGAAGAATTGCAAAAAATATTTGTCAGTAAAAACAAGACATTTAAAGTTGAAAAGATTTTGGATAAGAAGACGAAGGGTCGCAAAACATTAGTACTGGTACAGTGGCTCGGATGGCCTGCAAAATTTGCGTCATGGATCGATCAGAAAGAATTAGTCGACGTACAGGTGCCATAAAAACAAAGGACAAACACAGACTGTCAGCAGTTCTATAAAAACAGACATGGCAGAGGGTGGTTTTTATGTCACACTACCATGCAATGCTTCACGGTCTGTATACCCTGATAATACAATCTCTAATTATAGAACAAGGATGGCTACTCCTATAAATATAAAAGGAGAATGGGAGGTGGGCCTTGTTCAAATCGAATATCCTAGAAGTTGGTACACGTTTAACAGCAAAGATGCCATTTTTGAGATAAACATCGAACCCACCACTGCCGACGACGAAAAAAACATTAACAACAAACACCGTGGTGTAGATGTGAAGAAGACCGAATTATCGAGACAACGGATACCGATAAAAACAGGTTATTACGATAAGGTCCCAGCCCTTGTTAGTGTGATAAATGATTTACTAGCCCCTCACGGGTCATTCGGTTATGATGTTGTAAAAAACAAAGTATTTCTGAAAGCAAAACCTAACATTTCAATAACCTTCCATGGAAAACTAGCCATTATTTTAGGGTTGAAACCAGGTGTCCCGATAGGAGATTCTATGCGACAAAAAACAAACCCTGGAAAAACTAATTTTGAAAAGGATGTTGTAACATATGCAATGCATCAGGCAGACATACACGGCGGCTTCTATACTCTTTATATATACACAGATATTATCAGATACCAGTCAGTAGGTGATGCCTTCGTACCACTCCTGGAGTGTGTACAAATAACAGGTGATAACAATAACACAGTCAGTGTTCGATACGACAAACCCCACTACGCATCTATCAACAAATCGGTCATCACAGATATTGCTATAGAGGTGAAGGACGATCAGAATCATCACGTCCCATTTTCTTACGGGAAAGTGTGCGTTAAACTACACTTTAGGCCAGTAAAAAAATTTCATTAAAATGGTATATTTCAACAATCACAATGTTGATCCCATGCGTTATGTGGCCTATTACCAGAATCAAGCGGGAAATGGACTTCCGGGGTATGCAGGAGGCGGAGTTATGTATGGCGCTGGTTTGGGCGGACTTTTTAGGGGTCTCTTTAGAATGGCTATACCACTACTAAGACGAGGATTTAACATAGCCAAGCCACATCTTAAATCAGCAGCGAAAAACATACTAAGTGACGTTGTTAGTAATACGTTATCACGATCTTTTAATAACTATCACGATACTCAAGACGGATCCGGGTTAATGGTGATGGCAAGCAAAAGTGTACCTAGACCGCCGGGAGTGCGGAGGAGTGGCCAGAAGCAGAAGAAAACAAAACAGCCCCCCAAGAAAACATCAGTTGTAAAACGCAAGTGCAAGGAGACAGCTAAGAGCAGTGCTTCAAAAAGATCAAGGAGTTCTGTTAAAACAATATTTTAGATCATGGCGTTACTACACAACATGTCAGAAGAGTGTTTAAAAACCGAACTGGATCTGTTTACTGTACCACTGACACAAACCGCTATTGAAAAAAACACTTATATAGAAATACCACCATTATCAGCGATATCTGACACATCCCCTCTGGAATTTTTTATTGCGGGGAATGGAGAGGATTACGTGGATCTAAACAACACATTGCTGTTTATGCGTCTCAAAATCACTTATGCAGATGGAACGGATATTGCAGACGGAGATCCCGTAGGGCTTGTTAACTATCCGGGAGCCACTATTTTTTCACAAGTGGACGTATCGCTTGGAGATCGTCTCATTTCACAGAGTTCTAGCACATATCCATACCGCTGTATGATAGAGTGCCTTACTAATTATGGTAAAGACACCCTTGAAACCCTCTTCTCAGCGGGGCTCTTTTACAAAGACAAGGCGGGGCACATGGATGTGTCGGACCCCGCCGGAGAAAATAGTGGCCTGACAAAGAGAGCAGCCTTTACCAATGCTAGTAACGTGGTCGAACTACTTGCACCAGTTCACAGCGACATCTTCTTTCAAGATAAACTTTTACTCAATGGACTGGACCTTAAAATTAGGATGACTAGAGGTAAAGATGAGTTCTGTCTGATGAGAAGCAATGACAGAGCCTACAAACTGAACATCCAGACAGCATCGCTATTTGTGAAAAAAGTGACAGTGTCACCAGCTGTGAGACTGGGTCATGCGCAAGCCCTACTCTCAACCACTGCCAAGTACCCCATCGACAGGGTGTGTTTGAAAAACTTCTCAATACCAGCCGGATCACGGGTCTGTAATCAAGAAAACTTATTCTTAGGACCTTTACCAAAATCTCTGGTTCTAGCGATGGTTGATAATGATGCATTTGTTGGGGCATATAATAAAAACCCTTTTGCCTTGAAAAACTACGATTTAGAATTTTTAGCTATTTATCTGGATGGTCAACAATACCCCTCGAAGCCTCTGCAGCCTGAATATGAAAATGGTTCTGCAGTGCGGGAGTTTTACCAGTTAGCGCTGGCTTCAGGAAAGCATCTTAAAAACCAGGCTCTGAGTATCGATAGGGAAGATTTTCTGCATGGCTATACACTCTACGCGTTCAATTTTACACCAGACGAGGAGTGCAGCCAGCATGTATCACTTATCAAAAGTGGCAATATCAGACTAGAAGCGCGCTTTAGACAACCACTACCACAGACTGTTAACTTAATTGTTTACGCCTTATTTGACAGCATAATTGAAGTGTCAAATCGACGACAGGTACTTGTTGATTACTATTAAGGCGTTAAAATGAACACCGTACAACTTACGGGTGTCATGGATAAGATTTCGTGCAATACTTATTTTCTTGGAGTACTACCATGCGACTATCTACCGAAAACCCCTTTAAGAACATTACCATCAATGGTTTTAATCAATACAGATCCATCAGGACTCCCAGGCCAACACTGGTTGGCCATCTACATAAATTATGAGAGCGTAGGTTGTTTTTTCGATAGTTTTGGTAATAAACCAGATTACCAAGGCTTTCACCCTGTTATCAAAGACTTTTTAAATCTCAATTCTAGTGAAGTACAACATTCCACTGTGCAAGTCCAAGATTTTTCATCAGACACATGTGGTCAACACTGTGTGTTCTTTCTCTACCACATGTCAAAGGGGTTTGATTATGATTATGTATTGAAATTATATACCAATGATTTAATTAAAAATGATAAAATGGTGTCAACATTTGTGAAAAAACTAAAACATGTTCCATGTAATGACAATGTTTTCAAATGTATTCAGTGTGTGCAATTGGGTAATATGTACATGTATCATGCTTAATATCTTTAAATAAAGATACTCAAGAACAGATCTTTCTTTAAACTCTTTTTTATTACACATACACACAACATATTCAACAATACATGTCATAAGTTCTCAAAACAAACAAATAAAAGAGAGAATACAATAGGCTACACACAAACTGGGGGATTAAAAACTTAACCATCGACTCTGGTCTAGACTGGGTGATTTGAACAAGAGGTCTTCTGGATGTTTTGAATGTATCGGTGTGCTCAGATGCACTTTCCGTTTTTTACTCTTCTTAGGTAAATCGGCTGCAGTTGGGGTCGATTTGGTTTTGAATGAGTTAATTGCTTGTCTGACATACTGGTTTGGTACCACAGAGTATGGCATATTTAAATTAGCAAAAGCCTCCAGAAACTCGTGCCATCCGCCAGGTCTCCGCTCATCAACAATCTTATGCGGAGCTGTGATGCTTTTAACCAGGTCAAGCATGTGTGAACCAGGGATTGTTCTGCCTTTAAACACAAACTCCCCCGACTCAGTCCACGACGTAATATCTTTAGTTTTAGACATTTTATCTAAAATGTAACGGACATTTTTCACACTCCTCTGTGGAATATTTTTTAAAACCTCATCTGCAAAATCATCTAAACCATTGCGGGCTGTAACGCTGTCTGTCGGGTGTGGTCCTTCTTTTAAAAGGCTGTCAGGCTGTGGAAGACTTAGGGCCCTATTTTAACGATCTGAAACGCAAGTGTCAAAGCGCAAAGCGCAAGTAACTTTGTGGGCGGGTCTCGGCGCTGTTGCTATTTTCCCGGCGGGATAAATGACTCTTGCGCCCGACGCAAATCTAAAAGGGGTTGGTCTGAAGTAGCTTCATTATTCATAGGTGTGGTTTGGGCGTAACGTGAAATAAACCAATCAGAGCGACATCTCACATTCCCTTTAAGAGCAGGCGCGCTTTTTCTAAGCGGATTCCTATTATAACGGCGGATTTGCCAGGCGCGCGCCAGGAGCGGTTCACAGCCGAGGAGACCGACGTCCTCGTCACGGCCGTAAAACACAGAGAAGTGACATTGGGGATGGAGAAACAAACACACCCAAATTAGCTTCGGTTAAACAGGCGTATGATAATTTGGGCGTGTGATTAAATGTGTAAGCTAGATTTATGCCTATTTTATTTTCACATCTTCATGGACACAACAATGATTTCCCTCGTGTATTAATATGAATAAATTAATGAAATCTTTATTTCGAACAATTAAAAAATAAATTAAACCAAAGACAGCAACACATTAAATATCCATCAATAAAAATAAAACAAAATCAAGAAAAACAAAACCTTTTTTTTTTTTTTTTTGCATAATAATCACACTGTTCGAAAAGGGATACGTAGAAGCCCTAGGCTTATCAAGACCTACAAGACCTAATATTTTTCCTAGTAATAATGTATGATTTGCAAAAATGAAAACGGCTGCTTCTGTGTAGATGAGAGCATCAAATTGTAATGCGCGTTGTGCACACGCTACATTGATTATGGCCAAGCATGCGCCCTTAAAATAGCATGAATAACATGCGCAAGGCGCCACTGACTTTAGACTAGGTTTTTCCTGGTCACTGGCGGAATTGTTTTCTAAACCTGCAAAATAGCATGAGGGAACGTTTGCGCCGGAACACGCCTCCTCTTTGCGCTGAACCGCCCCGGGGAGCGCAAGTGTATTTGCTAGTTAACCGACGTGCATCTGTGGAGGGAAAAGTCCGCTTTGCGCGGGTGCAAAATAGGAATGATACATGCGTCAGTGTACAAAGTCAATTGCGCTGGGTGCAAGATAGGGCCCTTAATGTTAATGTGGAAGATTCCCTATCCCCCAGTCTAGCGAGTGTTAAAAACCTCTGTAAAACACCGGTGTACATCTTTGCTTTTTCGTGGTGATCTATGTCAGACCTTTGCAATATATTTCTTATAGTCATATCCAAATCATTCTCCACAACATGCTGTATAGACTCGCGGGTGTTAGAGGACTTCAGTTTATCCAACTGGTGTTGCGGGATTAAAAACATCTTCTCAGCGTACTCCATCACCTTATTTAGATGTAATTAAACTGGTTACAAAGGGAATTGCAACGCTTAACAAAGGTAATAGAAATCCACCTTGTTGATTGATTAACCGTCTTTTACGTCTAACGCCAACCTTTTTATCTGCAACAATTTTTATCTCGTTTCTTTTTCTCTTTAGTTTCTGATATTGTTGTGGTGATAGTGGAATATTTCCATGGACTACGTTAAGAGCTACTTCACACAACGTCACAATGAGTTCGTCTGCAGCAGCCTCTAAAATAACGCGTCTTTGTTTAGGTGTGGCTTTTAATAACAATTTTAAAAGAGGCAGGTTTCTTAAAAGTCTTGCAGACATTTTCAAATTCCGTCTAACAATGTCAATGTTTTCTTTTCTGAACGTACACAACTGGATATTGTGACAGAATGTCTGTTCTGAGACGATACTGCTCTGGTGTTTTTGCTTTAAAGTCAATCAAAAGGTACCCGAAAGGCATGCTGGTCGCATTTTCATAACACTCCATAAAAATTTTTGTGTTTCGGGGGTACATTTGGCGTGCTAATACATTAATTTGTGTATTGTCTCTGGGGTTTTTGAACAGCACCAGATAATTGGTGTTCAAACTGATGGTCCTGCTGGATTTACCTTGAGAAAATAAGTTTTGTACAATATACAAGGCACTCAGGTTTTTGTGGTGCACATACATCGTGAATAAACGTTGGATTTCAGAATTGTTACTAGCATCCTGCATCACATCGTCTAAAACCACAAGATTATTCTTGTCGGGGGGAAACAAACAATCATCATTCAGAGTCTGGGGGATACCTTCAATAAATTTAATATCATACAGTTTCAACAATTCGTCATATAAAGATTGCCAACAATTATAAATGTATACAATGTTTTCAACATTTTTTGAAATTACACTTTTAGCATTTTCCAACAACATTTTTACAAAAAATGTTTTTCCTGAGTTAGAAGGACCACTTAATACACATGAAAAAGGGTGTTCCAATCTGAAATCGAATCCAACTGTGTCTACCGCCCCTCGATGGCCATAAACGTTGTCAGTAGCCATATGGTAATGTAGTTAGGTCAGGTAGCAAAACACGCTTGTTGTACACAACTTGGAATTTTTTCACAACTGACTTGTTGTGTAATGTGAACTGCTTTTTGTTCCTCACTATACTGTCGGCGTATGCAAGAATATAACTGCTGTCGCCCCGCCCCCTCACATACTGATCAACAAGCCGTATTAATGAGTCTAGCCTGATGGCCTCAGAGTTTACTGCATTCAGTGTGATACCTTTGGCCTTCATACAGACCTTACCCTTGGCAGTACGATACCCGTAACTCTTAGGACCACTTGACGAGAATTCAACAATATGGTCGCCGCCCCCAACTTCATCAGTAAGGTCGCCAAGGTATGGGCCTAGTGGGGGTTCGTATTCGCCATCTTTAGATATGTACACAACACTATCGGTATCGCAATAAATCAGTCTGTCCCCCAGCCTGTCCATAAGATCATAAAGTTCCAACCGCGCGTGGGCTGTCGTAAAAGCCCCTAGAAAAACATTAATGTCACGAGTCTGAGCTCCTTTCCCATCTGCGTAAGACCACTGAACGATCGCTACGGTGTCTGACACAAATGAGAAATGTTTCACGTCATACTCAATGCCAAAAATGTGTCGGGCAAACTGTTCAGGGTCTGTAAGTATTTCAGTTGTCGGGAGCTGTTCGCGCATAGAGAACCTCCCCCACAATGAATTAAGAATAAGTTTCATAATGGATCTGCGTGCGGCATTAAACTCGATCTTGTCCAGATTCAGCTTAATCCCTTCTTTCTCAAAATAATCTTTAACATAAGATTCTTTGTCGGCGGAAAATCCTTGTATATTATTTCAGGATGGCCAATTGGATAGCATTTTCGAGCCTGACAGTAGGGATAGAGAGAAGTAAAATCTACATACCTAATACGCTCGCCCTCCGTGACTTTGTGGTACAGTTTTAACGCATTAGTTCTACCCCCGAAAAGCGCTTCACGTGGTTTCAATCTTTCAGGGTGATTGTAAGTAGCCATGAAGTCCATCACTGCTGTGTCGGTCTGTTTAGCACGGACCCAATCACACTCCCAAACCACCTCGACCTGAAGACCGTACGCACGCTCCAAAATTTCAAGCTTGTCATCACATTGTCTTTTCAGAATACCATAAGGTACTTTTGATAACGGATTGAGATCATTAGGGTTATAACAACGTTCGCAACCATGAAAAAAACACCCAAGAAATTCGAATGCTTTTTTCACGGTACCATTGCCATAAAAACCATCCACATAGTATTTTCCAAATGACACCTCACCACGGTTTAGAGCATGTTGAACATCTATGGACCGTGTTGTTCGGATATATTCAAGCCATTCAATTGAAATGTTTGAATACGTCTTGTTCTGGTTGATGTACGCATTGTTGCGTGTTAGCGCTATTGTGTCTTTAGGGATGAAGTGTGTTTTATACGTGGCCATACATGTGGCTGCCAAAGTAGTGTAATTAAACGGATCAAGGCCTGCACACAGAATGAATTCATCGCGGTACTTCATACATACGTCCCTCAGCAGAACGACGTCGTTTTTACCATAAATCGCCAGTTCTTTTTTAAAATCAAACACTTTGTCGGAAATGGTACTGTACCAGTTATCAAACGCCACTCTGTCTTGACTTGACATAGTCGTGTACCCGTAAAATTTCTTGTCAGGGTACGGGCCTATGTAGTTGTCATTTTCAACGCGGTTAAAGTGATGCGGGAAATATCCCTTCTCAGCATTAGGCAGATTAAATGCAACAGGTGTCTTGGCTAACCGCATGGGTATGAAGGAGTATGAATCAATAAACCGCTGTTTGAATGCTGCGTCATACATTAAGATTAGACGACAGCCTTGCATCGTAATTTTAGGGGCATACCCCTTCTTAGTAAAGTATTCCAAAAGGATGAAATTATCAAACCCTGATGCGTTATGCGCAATCCACGTGTAATTACGGTAACGAGGCTGTCTGAATTTTTTAACGAGGCGATCCACACAATCAGGTCCTTCGGCCACGAATTCATCGCCAGCAAAAGTAATAGCGCATACGAAATTGGCGATGTGCCTTCCATTTTCATAACGGGTCTCGAAATCGTAGAAAATGTAACGATCGTTTGGCATCTCCGCCTTAACTGGTTGGATAAAACATTGATGCACACCATCGGTAACCAAACCTGCACACAACGATCTGCAGGGCATTTATGGGGTCTGGGTTTAGGGCCGCTGACATGGTAACGTCTATTACATTTTCCGCAATATTTAGTCACATTGCATTGTGCGTATTGCATACCTTGAGGTGGTTTTTTATGCATCTCAAAACAGTAGTCAGACTTACAATACCGCAGACAGTCGTCGCAATGTTTTGGCTTCTTGGGTTGTTTATGACATTCTGGGTCATTACAGACATCGCAGACGTACCGACATCTGTGATCTCTCCTACACGTGAATCCTTGGTAACAAAACTCACACACATATGGTGTACCAATAAATGCGCGTAGATTTTTAATCATAAAATAATGATTGTCATACAGGTACA
Organism: Abramis brama; assembly: GCF_963993115.1. Lineage (NCBI taxonomy): Eukaryota > Metazoa > Chordata > Actinopteri > Cypriniformes > Leuciscidae > Abramis > Abramis brama. The sequence goes on from NC_139966.1 coordinate 4,128,570, forward strand.
AAAATACTGTTTTAGGATGCGGAACGTCTGTGTTTGTATACTTCTCCAAAACACCCGTATCAGACCGATAGAAGACAACTATTTTAACTTTCAGCATGCATTCGAACTGTCTGATGTCATTAAACGCTATCTTGTGTTGATCAGCATATCCAGCGGTCTTCTGCAATGAAGATGCAACAGACTCTAGCTCAGCGTGCGGTTTCTGAGGGTTAAGGAAATGTGCGAGGCAGATTGCAAAACAAAGGTTGTTTGAAACGTTCGTGGGGCAGAACAGATTAAGCCTGTTTTTGGCAATCACCTCATTGTGTGCAAGGTCGCGTAACTTTCGATAAGCACCGCCACGTTTACTTCTTGCTATCGACACTCTTAAATTCATTCTCTCATCAAACTGCACATCTGAGTTGCTCTGCATTATTTTTTCAAGCTCGTTTATAAATAGATCTACACTGTAACCATTGCCACCTGACAAAAGTGTACTAACATCTGATGTCAAACTAGGACCCCTCAAGGTGATGCTGATTAAACTACCATCGCCGCCTAACAGTCTGGAAAACGCCACTATTTCAGAAAGTGTATCATGTAAAAACACTGTGTAGGCTGCTAAATCTGTAGATGATATCTCCCGCAGATTTATAAGCCTGTGGATTTCCAGACCATTAAACCGAGTTCGTGGCAGCACAGTATACCCACTTACATCACCACCCTCTCTTACAAGTGATTCTATATCATCATGTGTGAGACCCATGTTGGGTGCTTCAGGATTGAGTGTGGGTTGTGACTGTGTACACACCCCTTCTCCTGACTGTTGGAGAGTATCAAAATGTTCAAAATCAGAATTTGGTTCTGGAGTAGGTTCAGACACCTCTCCTGACTGTTGGGGTGTTTCAAAATGTTCAAAATCAGAATTTGGTTCTGGAGTAGGATCAGACACCTCTCCTGACTGTTGGGGTGTTTCAAAATGTTCAAAATCAGAATTTGGTTCTGGAGTAGGTTCAGACCCCTCTCCTGACTGTTGGGGTGTTTCAAAATGTTCAAAATCAGAATTTGGTTCTGGAGTAGGATCAGACACCTCTCCTGACTGTTGGGGTGTTTCAAAATGTTCAAAATCAGAATTTAGTTCTGGATCTTCATCTGACATCGAGCTCATAATGGTTAATAATTCTAGCAATGTATCTGTTGTAGACTTAGGCCTGTTAATTTCCTCCATTGTCTGTATTAAATAACGCAATGTTTCTGTGTTATTGCACTGATCAAGGGGTACCATACTACCATCATCACGTCTAAACCTCGCTACCCGATCCTGATCAAAATCATCTGACTCCCGACAACGTTTGGCCATTTTAAAACAAATTTGTTTTGTTTTTATTTAAACAATAGGTAGGTTGCACAGCTGAAACTACAGAAAATAAAACCAGTGAAAAAAGAAAGAAAGAAAAACTACCTAATCAACAACTACACAACCAGTCTGAAATTACACACAGAAAAAGAAAAAACAGTGTAAAAGAAAAAGTAAAAAAACACAAAAACTAAAATAAAAATAATACACAACTAATCATAACTCAACAGTGATTCTTTTTAAGCATGAACACGACCTGTTTTAACAAATCCACAGTCAGACTCTGATCATGGGCTTCTTTTTGGTTATCACTCCTATGCAATCGTTGCACAGCTAAGACTTGTTTAATCCAAATACCATGCTGTTGTAGCACCGCCTTTGTAGAACAATCACAAACATCATGCTTTTTCTCATAAGCATCTAAGCGTCTCTCAATACCATTAAGGCGTTCGTTAAGGGTTTTGTTTAAACGTACCTCGACGGTGTTCAATGCGGTCTTGACAGTCTCCTGTATCAGCCTGTATATGTGTTGAATGTCTATTTTGGGTTGTGATTCCCGTCTGAAAGCCTCCTGGTTTGAAGGCAACTGTTCAGGGTCGGATTCTTCCACAGTCACCACGCGCTTGCTGGATGGAACAGGTCGCGGTGTTTCCAGGCCCGGATTAACACCGTGTAGTGCCCCTGGGTGACAACATTTGAAGTGCCCCCCCCCCAAACTTAACGTCCATAATAATTGGACTTTGGGTTCGATTTATTTTGGTGATCGTTGTTTAGGTACATTAAGCCACGTAAAGCTTTTTCACGTTAGTATAAACCCCATGAGAACCGTGTGGAGTCAACCCACAGCCCAACCCACAACCCACGCTGCCCTGCTGAAAATGTGAAGCAGAAACGCTTAATGTCAGATAACGTCCTTAACTTTAACCTGGACTTTTGGTTCGATTTTTTTTACCGTTTTCAGTGGTTATGAGGAGCAATATGAGAGAGAAATTTGGTAATCATTGTTAAACCACGTCATGTCATTGTCAGCATGGTACTTATGAAGTAGATTAGTGGGTCAGAGATGTCTAATGATTTTTGAAAACTTAAGGCTTTCTTATTCATAAAACGAGTTGGACATCATCACATTTTTGTATACATTTTTATTTATTTACATTAGTAAGCTACAGGACATCGTCTTTCAAAACATGACCTGCGCGAAAGAGAAAAAAATAAATAATGCGTCATTATTCCCAGCACTTCTGAAAATGCACTTCCGAATGCGTCTCTGTCCCCAGCACATTTCAAACCAAACTGACGCCCATGAGTGAGGTTGTCGGGGTTGTCTTAATCCATTGTCGGCATCTTTCCGCTTGGATCTTGGGCTTTGGAAAGGCGAAAAAAAACGACCCCTCCCTATAAACTTTTGGGGTACCTGGTGTCAGACTTGCAGGTGCCATAGGCGCATCGTTTCACCATCTTGCTGAAAATCGCAATGTTTGATGGTCACGGGGGTCTTTCTCCTTAGTTACAGTTGCTGAGCTAGGATTGGACGAGGACCGTTCGAGGGCGGGGTTTTGCGAACGGTCAATTCTTTATGGATATAATTAATATTCTCTCTGTATATATTGTATCATTAACTGTTCATTTTGTATCTGCATCTCTTCCAGCAAAATAATAGGCCTATATATACAAAACATGAAAAATATTTTAAAGTCTAGTCATTATCTTAATCACTTGGTGCCCCCCTATTGGCTGGTGCCCCAGGGCACTCGCCCAATCCCGTCTATGGATAATCCGGCCCTGGGTGTTTCGGGCTCAGGTGTAAATACACAGTCATTCCACGATTCTATCAGACCATCACTCCAGCTCTGAACATCATTTATATCGGGAACTACATTGTCATCCACGACCACATCTGTTGAGAAAAAAGATGGTAGAAAATAAAAATTAGTATAATGTATGCATTAAAATATGAAATTAAAAAAATAAAAAATAAAAATATTTTTTTTTCAACAGACCTATTTATAAAGGTGTTTGAGAAGAGATGTCTACACTTTTACACAGTGTTCTCCACTACATACAGTTAAAAGATAGGCTAAAAGCATACTCTAAGAGATATGCAAGATTACGTTTTAAACATCATGCATGTCAACAACAGTTTTAAACTACCACAATAGACCCACGCGTGTGTGCATGCGCACACACACACACACACACACACACACACACATATACACACACACACACACACACACACACACACACGGGGTCTCTCTCTATTACATACAAATAAAAACATTATCATACTCTACGTCATTTGCATCTGATTTAGTATAAACAGAAATCAATCCATAAGCTTTGTTTGTTCACATACTTTTAGCAGCTGATCGTCTTGGCTTCTTCTGCGCTGATGTCTGTGGTTTGAAACCAGCTGATACTTTTGCTTTTGGGGCGATGTCCACAGCTTTACGCTTGAGTCTGTTTTTCGGTTTCGCCTCTATTCCACGCGAACTAGTCTTCACCGTATCATTAGTGGATTCAGACGCATCAATGCGGTTCACAATGTTTGATAAGCCCTCTGGAAATACACACAAGGAAGTTTAAAACTAAAATCATCATGCCATAATGCAAATATTATAGCCTACTGATCGATAATGTCAAAATACAAACACTCACGGATTGGCTCATTGGGTGTGCTATCTCGCGGAGGACCATGTACTATTGCAGTGATAGTTTTCCGTTTTGGCAGGGCTGTAAAAAATAAAAATAAAGAGTGGGATAGAGGAGAAACAAAGACGATAAGCTATTTTTACTTATGCACAACACCGTAAACACGAATGAAGCATATCACACACACACACACACACACACACACACACACACACACACACACAACGCCAACGGTTCAGATTTAGGAAGTACATCAACACTTACCATGCACATCCGCGCTCTCTCGCGAAGCTGCCTGTACAGTGCTAGATCTCCGATTCGGAGCTCCTCCTGGTTAATTAAAACAAAAAAACGATTATGCATCACACACACACACACACACACACACACACACACACACACACACACACACAAACAATAGCAAGATTTAAACATAAAACGTAATTATTACGTACCGCTCGCTTGATTCAGGAAATTAAGCTCCTCAACAATATCGAAAAGACTCACTCCAGCTGCATCACCTGAAGCACAGAGTAACCTGTTAAAGTAACGCAATAGAACAGTGACTCTCGTATAAATAAAGTTTCTTAACAACATTACTAAACAATAAAAACACTTACTGTTAAGACGTGCGTCCATCTTCTTGTGAAGTATGCACACGTTTCCAATAACGAAATGCAGCGCGGAAAAATAGTAGTTTGAGAACGAGACAGAGACGCTGACACGACCTGCTTGCTAGATTACTGATGAAGTGAACCCTGTTTTTATACACGTAGCCTACCATTGAACGGTCAAAAGTGTTAAATGTAGGCCTATGCTGTTCCCTTACAACGACATTTACATACACACCTAGTACCACAGATAATGGCGCCATGCATATCCTGCATCCTGGCCAGACAAACACCTTATCCCCATCAGACTGGAAGGAGCCAGTTACCCAGGACTCAACAAATGACCAGACAGACAGTTTGCCACTGTAAATCAGAGACACATCTGTTTGATCTGTTTTTGTCTTTTAAAACAGCCCCCACCAGACATCACCACGTGTGGACGTGACAACGCGGTCAGGACGCGAATCTCAGACAGCCTGGCACTGTAAATCAGAGACCCTGTTTTCGACACATGGATTCCCTGTCAATCATGAGTGACATGGGGTCATAAATCAATCAAATATAAACCCCAAAGTGACACATGGTATATGTTAATACTACTAGAGAGGACTGTTCATTGTTGTTCATTTAGCCGTGATCATTGCTCCTTAAATTACTTAACTTGTGTCTATTGTTGCCTTATATTGTTTGCTTGCTGTCTCCTGAGAGTAGTTTTTTATTGGTTTTCTTTTGTTACTATTGTAATAAATATACTTTCAGTTTGCACATTAACCTGACTTCCTGTCCTCTTTTGCCCTGGTTTTATTTCAAATATTGTTGCTTCTCCTCCCCCTGGATTTACCATCTGGAGGAACGTAACAAAACAAACACTAAACAGTTTAGACAAGAAACCATTTAGATGGCATTGTTGTAATACTTTACAAAAAAAATTGTTTGCTTAGTTGTGAAAATTCAAGTCTCTCATTAAAATGTTTTTTAAATATGTAAATAATCCTGCTCCAGGTATTATATGCCTTATATTTATTATATATTAAAACAGAGTAGTAAGGGGATCACTACAAGAGGTGCAACTAATCAGAATTGCACAATACCGAAGAGAAAAAAACAAATACCGAAGAGAAAAAAACTAATTTGCACAATCGACAGTTTGAGTTCACGGTCCACTTCTTTGGAAGAGCTTATCAGTTGAACTGAAAATGCAAACATAGTTGTACATCTTTAAAAGAAATCTAAAAAAGTGGTTCAAACAAAAGCAGGTTTGTGAACACTGATGGTCGTACACTTATATTTTTTCCAATCTTTGCTTAGGCTTTTATACAACAATTAAACCGTAATCACACAAAAACACTAACCAGTGACCGGGGCTGCAAAAGAGCCTTTGGCTAGAAGCCTGTACTGTATGTGGAGCATCGGCTGCTTGAAATTGTAGCAATGATTGTTTTGTCCCTGTTAAATAAACTTATGAGTATATGAGTAAAGCCTGCCTAAGGCCCAGGGCTCAGGTCAGGAACCAGACAGACTGGATAAACACACTGTCTGCTGGCTGTTTCAAGTCACAGAAGTCAGATAAATCCCATCACATAGGGTCAAAATGTTATTGATATTAAATGAAGTTTTATGTAACAAAGTTCGGGAGGAGCATGTTCAGGTAATCATCCAATCAGCACAAGAAGAAGCCAGTATAAATAAAGCCTTCCCTTACCTCCTGTCTCATGACAAATTTCTCAGCATCGGACTCCGCCTTCGTGCCGTCATGTCCGAGTTAGAGCTCTTCCCCTCCGACGATGATTCGTTCAGCACGGAGATGTCTCTGTCGCAAACCGCTGATCCAGCGGCCCTTTCCTCTCCAGCAGCTAACAACATCGAGCCTCCATCCTCTAACAGGGGTCGCCGGCCTTCTAGATCCTCTCTGCACACTCCGAGACGCCGAAAACTTCCCTCACCACCACCAGCGAGGAACTCATCTTCTTCCTCATCGTCCTCCTCTGCGCCTTCCCACCTTTCAGCGCCCCCAAACATCCCTCCCATAGGGAAGTGGACAGTTAAGGGGCTGAGACAAGCCTTAATTAATTCAGATGCAAATTTTTCCCGCAGGATGAAAAAAGCAGAGTTGTTTGATTTATATGTCACCTTACAATCTTCTCACCCTTCTGTTTCAGCTCCAAACTCATCGGCTAGGACGAGCAAGGCCCGCCGGGCCCCGATCGCTCGTCCCGCAGCGTCTACACCTTCCTCACCCGCAGCGCCGGGCCCCGCCCCCGCGCCACGTCGTCGCAGACCTTCCGCTAGCCTGGGCCGCGCCCCGGATCCAGTCGCGGAAGGGCGCCAAACCTTTCCGGGTCAACTCCTCTCCTCTGCCCCTCCCACCGTGGTACCTCATGCTCCAGATCTCAGCAATTCTACTTTGACACAAGATCCCCAAATGTTTTTCTTCCCTTCTACTTCTTTCAGTTTTCCTCCTTCCCAAGCGCCAGGTACTCACCCTAACGTGAGGATGCCTCCGTTAGCTGGTCAATCGCCGGCGCATTTCCTTCCCCTTCCTCTTCCTCACTATGCTCTTCCCATTCCTCCTCCTTCTATCCCGGGGGCCGATCTCTGCGCGAGGATGCCTCCGCAATCGGCCACAGCCCCGACTTTTCCTCCCTTTAACCCACTCCAAGTGCGCTCTCCTTTCTCTCTCTTCTCAGCCACTCCTCAGCCAGCCCCTCCGAATGCAGTTGCCGCAGAACCTCCTCCAGTGACGAACAACATCAGAGCCCAAATCCTCGCAGGTGCAGACGTAGATTTGGGTTCTCTCCTGTCCTTGTTTCCCCCAGTCGAGTCCAATCGCCAAGTGGACTGTGGCGATATCTCAGTCACTCTAAAAAATAATTCGCGGGTTACATCACGCACATTATCACTGGCCGAATTCTGTATCGCTTTCAGCCGCTACACAGAAATTATATGCTCGACTTTCCCCCATAGACGGCGCGAGCTAAATGATTATCTTGCCATCATAGCGGAGCTCGCGTTGTCTTATGGGGGTAGTCATTTTTATACTTACCATAAATTGTTTTCCGCAAAATGCGCCGTCCGCGTTTCCCAGTGGAATCAGTGTCCCTATTGGGGAGCGTTGGACACTGATCTCCATAACCGAGTCTTCCTCGGGTGTAGAAACATTTCCTGCGCAATCTGCAAGCCATGTCACCACGGCATGCCCCCAAATCAATCCATCGATCCCTCCCTGCCCAGAGCAAAATGCCATAAAATCCACAAGTTACGTTCCGCGACCCGCAAGAGAAGATTGTTCGATCAGAGCACCATACACGGCACCCGACAGACAAGTTTGCAGAAACTTCAATGAAGGGAGATGCCCAAGACAACGTTGTCGTTTTCTCCACGTCTGTGATTACTGTGGCGGCGCACACGCCCGCGTGGTTTGCCCAGTCAAAAAATCTGTAAATAAAAATGCAAAAAACTATCTCTCGACTCCTGTGAATGTTTTCCGCCTGGCGAAGGAATTATCACACCACCCAGATGTCAACTTCACAAATTATTTGCTGACAGGTCTCAACCAAGGCTTTAAACCCGGCGTAGAAAGTCATCCCACACAAAACATTATCTGCGCTAATCTTCAGTCCTCCTTAGCGGAGCCTGAAGTAGTAGATAAACTAATTAAAAAAGAAATTGAATCCGGGTTTATGATAGGCCCTTTCGAGGCTCCCCCGTTCGACAAATTTCGCATCAGCCCTATAGGCGTGGCTACCAGGAAATTCTCGGGAAAAAAGCGGTTGATAATAGACCTTTCAGCCCCCCATAATTCTCCATATCCGAGCATCAATAGTCTCATCCCTCTCGAAGAATATTCTCTCAACTACCATGATATCGAGCAAGCCATAACCATGATTAAAATAGCCGGACGAGGCGCATGGCTTGCAAAAGTAGATATCTCCTCTGCTTTCAAAGTAATGCCAATTCACCCTGACTCGTGGCACTTGTTCGGTGTAAACTGGCGGAACAAGTATTATTTCGCCGTGCGCTTAACTTTCGGCTGCAAAAGCAGCCCGAAAATCTTTGACACTCTCTCTGAAGCTATATGTTGGATCCTTTCCAATAATTACGCAATTCCTCATCTTCTCCATCTGCTCGACGATTTCCTAATAATTTCACCATACAACGCCATCCCCGAGGCTCACCTCCTCACAGTGCAAAAAGTTTTCGCCGAACTAGGGATTCCGTTAGCCCAGGAGAAAACATCGGGTCCAACTACGTCCATCGAGTTCCTAGGCATCAATTTGGACTCAGTAAAATTCCAGGCCTCACTGCCTAAGGAAAAAATAGATCGTATCATCTTAATCGCATCCAATTTTACAGACAGCTCAGATTGTTCAAAACGCGAACTTCTCTCGCTGCTGGGCCACCTAAATTATGCTATACGCATTATTCCTCAGGGCCGCCCCTTTATCGCGCATCTTCTCGCCCTCATTTCATCCGTTCACGCGCTGGAAGATCGGATCTTCCTTTCTGACGAGTCCCAAAACGAGCTAAAACTATGGATGAATTTCCTTAACCAGTGGAACGGCTTAACTTTTTTTTACGACGACTTTATCTCTCTCCCCCTCGACATCAAATTGTTTACAGACGCAGCTCCCTCGACCGGCTTCGGCGGCTATTACCAAGGACGCTGGTTCGCGTCTCCCTGGCCCCCTCAGCTCCTAGACACACCCCAGTCCTCAGCCTCCTCGGCCCTTTTCGAGCTCTACCCGATCGTTGTCGCAGCTTCCCTATGGGGGAAAGAGTGGTCATCAAAAAGCATCCAAATCCATTGCGACAACGAAGCAACCGTTCATTGCATTAACAAAGGTTGTTCTCGCTCTCCTGCGTTAATGCCACTCCTCAGACGCCTTATCTGGATCTCCGCATGTGACCAGTTCTTAATAACTGCAAAACACGTTCCAGGGGCTCAAAACAAAATCGCTGACTCTCTCTCCCGTTTCTCTTTTCAGAAATTCAGGATGCTGGCACCAGAAGCAGACCCCACTCCAACCCCAGTACCTCCTTATTCTCAGCTGATCTTCCCATAAATCATCCGCTAAAATCCCTCCTGGACACGTCCATCGATTCCATCCTCCAAGCAGTTTCTCCCAGAACCCTGCAAACATATTACACCGCGTGGAAATCGTTCAAGTCATTCCACCTCTCTCACAACCTGCCGTTTCCCGAATTCTCTCTTCTAACAGTTACTTCGTTCATATCGCACCTTAATTCAGTTAAAGGTCTCCAAGCCGGATCCATCAAAAGCTATCTAAGCGGCATTCAATTCTTCCATAAATTAATCCACGGTAAACCTGCACCTGCAATTAATAACTCCCAAACGTCCCTTCTAATTAAGGGAATCCAAAGAACCCGCCCCACTCGCCCAGACACCAGACAACCAATCACAATTGATATACTCACCAGATGCATTTCATCACTCCGTCTAGGATACCACTCCACCAACACCGCCTATACATTAGAAGCTATGTTCATCCTGGCATTCTTCGGTTTCCTCCGCTGCTCCGAATTGACCATCACTTCCTTATTCGACCCAAACATTCATCCTACAATTTCAGATCTACAGATCGTAGATCATGAAACCATATCATTTTTCATCAAACAAAGTAAAACTGACAAAGCAAAAAAAGGTCACTTCGTATATATTTTTAATTTACAAACTCCCATCCAACCGTACCATGCTCTTTTTAACTACCTGCAGTACAAACGTTCCACGTCCAAATCCCCACTCGACCCACTCTTCACTAACGACTCCAATCATCCAGCTACGAGATTTTGGTTCCAAAAGCACCTTAAAGCAGTCCTCATCAAAGCTGGCGTCACAGCAGATCATTTCTCTAGCCACTCATTCCGCATCGGAGCAGCTACCACAGCCGCACAAAAAGGTCTCTCCCATCAACAAATCCAGACCCTCGGTCGCTGGTCATCTGAAGCTTTCAAAACTTACATTAGATCCAGCCGCTTCCACATCAGAAACGCCCACCAAGCCCTAACTAATTAGATCATTCATTTCCATCACCTGCAACATCACATCCTTCGTCACCTTCCGCACCGATATCAGTTCAAACCCACTTTCCGAATCTATTTTGCTCGCCGTATTTACACTCGCTTCAATAATTATAACTTTTTTACAATCAATTGCAGGCTCCCCCGTTCGCACGCAGTGACGGCTCCCCGCTCGTGGGCCGGGCTCAGTCCCCCTTCCGAAGTGCCGGTCGAGCCCTCCTGTTCGAATTGCAGTGAGAGCCTGCCTGTCTTAGTCGTCGCCGGACGGCCGCGCTCGTGTCGCTAGGTGGGCTCCCCATTCGTCGGGCCGCGAGGGGTCTATTCCCGTGCCCCAGCCCCGTCGAAGCGCCGGTCGAACCCTCCCGACCGAGTCCAGCGGGCGCCCTCCGTTCAACCTAGCGAGGCTTACCCGTCCGATGCCGTGAGCATATAAGTTCCCGTCGGATGCTGCGAGAGCCCTCCTGGGTGAACGGTTAAACTCGTTCTCAAATTTACGCTCGCATAATTCTTGCGTCATCGAGCTGTCAGTTCAACTGCAGAACGGGCTCATCCGTCCGATGCCGTGAGCATCCAAGTTCCCGTCGGACGTCGCGAGAGCCTTCCCAGTCGAATAGGCAAGCTCGTTCCTTGGTAAATACATACCCTTCACATTTTGGGGGGATTAATTCTACGCTCGCTGTCCTGCGTTCATCTGGCTTTTTGGGGGGAGTACTCTGGGGTCGGGCCGAATTCCGAGCTCGGAGCCCTCCCCCCGGACAGCAAGCCAAATACGCATTATAATATTACATCAGATTTCATTAACATGTGAACTCGTGAAATGAAGTTTTATGTAACAAAGTTCGGGAGGAGCATGTTCAGGTAATCATCCAATCAGCACAAGAAGAAGCCAGTATAAATAAAGCCTTCCCTTACCTCCTGTCTCATGACAAATTTCTCAGCATCCCGCCACCACCCCATCACCTCACATTCAGATGGGCCTGCTCATAGATACCTATGATCTATACATTCATAGGGGGGAGTACTCTGGGGTCGGGCCGAATTCCGAGCTCGGAGCCCTCCCCCCGGACAGCAAGCCAAATACGCATTATAATATTACATCAGATTTCATTAACATGTGAACTCGTGAAACAAATAAAAAACAAATAATACAGATGAACAAATGCTAAAGCTTGGGTTGCTGAATATTCGATCGCTTACTTCAAAAGCACTCATTGTTAATGATATGATTTCAGATAATAACCTAGATGTGCTGTGTTTGACAGAAACCTGGCTAAAACCAAACGATTACATTACTTTAAATGAGTCCACCCGCAAGATTACTGTTATAAACATGAGCCTTGTCTGAAAGGCAAAGGGGGAGGTGTTGCTGTAATTTATAGTAATATCTTCAGAATAACTGAGAAGTCTTGTTTTAAATATAATTATTTTGATGTGTTGAATGTTTGATGCTTGAAGTGGTCCATTATGCTCCCAAAAATCTGTGCAACCTCAAAATTTACAAAATGTTACAAAGTCAGGACGTTAACACAGGCCAAAGGACACACTGAAGACGGACGCAAAGATGCTCAGCAGAGAAAAACCAGACACAGCAAGATCACTGTTCGTGATGCTCGAAATATAGGAAGAAAAATAAATATTGAATTGGGTGAGTTTATATGAATGTATCTCTGAAGGAAACTGACTGTCTTCTGAATAGTTTCGATGGCATTTTCTTTTCCTCGTATAAAGTCGTGTTTATAAGCGCAGCTGCTTTTTTACAGCGGTACCTAAAGGAACGCTTATTTTCCATAAGCACCACCTGCTGTCCTAGAGTGAATTTGCATTTTCATTCATTCAGTCCGTCTGTTTTTGTTTTATGCAGGTGTGTCTTATGTAACGATTTCACAAAGCTGAAGTCAGACCATTCTGTATTTGCTTTAAGTCTTGAAATTACGCAATCTAGTGTAAATAAAAAACAACTGCTCATGCTACATGTGTGCAGCATCTTTGTTTGGATTGTGATTAAAATGCAGTGGTTGACTCATTTCAAATGGCTACAGTCTTTTTTAAAATACTGTTATAGAGCAAATAAACAACAAATAAATTTGCTTAAAGAAGACGAAGAAATAAAAAACGGCAGCTGGTATCGGTATTGGCCAATTTGCTTGTAAAAAAAACCTCCGGAATCGGATAAATTTCACATGAAAAATCTAAAGGTAGATCTTGCCTTTCATCAAAGCTGAGGTCAGGGATCTTGGGCTTGAAAAGGTTGGTGACCACTGACTAGTGTGAATGATTAATCCCGCTTGACATTTGTGCTGGCTACTGTATACAGGCCACCAGGGCAACAGTACTAACTCTATTGGTTGTGATCACCATGAAGAGAGGAATCAAGTGTACTAAGGCCTTGTCCACACGGACACGGGTATTTTTATAACCGTGACTTTTTTTACGCGGTTCGGCCGTTCGTCCACACGGAAACGCAGTATCAGGTCACTGAAACCGAACATTTTTGAAAACCCCTGCCAGGGTGAGGATTTTCAGAAACGCCGGTTGCAGTGTTGTCGTGTAGACCGTAAAACCGGGGTTTTTGCTTCTGATTGGCCAACGTGGCTTTACGATCGCCGCCTGCTGGTGTGGCATGCTCTTGACAGCGTGTGATAGCGTGTTTTTTGCGTTTTCATGTAGGCGGAGATTTCTTGTAAACCGAGCATGTGTGGACGGGATTTTTTTTTTAAACGCAGGAGGAAAAACTCCGGTTATAAAAATACCCGTGTCCGTGTGGACTAGGCCTCAGTGTCATTTCTCTAGATCAAAGGGTTCAAAAGTTATAACCATTTCAATGTAGGATTTTTGTACTGGTGGTGGCGCTATAGAGTTGGTCCTAGAGACTCAATGCTACAATTACTTTTCATTACCATCACTACAAGTGTGCCAAATTTCATCATTTTCCTATGTACGGTTCATAAGGTTGCCATAGACTTCCAGAGGAGGAATAATAATAATAATAATAATAATAAGAAGAAGAAGAAGAAGAAGAAGAAGAAGAAGAAGAAGAAGAAGAAGAAGAAAACAGATACAATAGGTGCCTTGCCCCTTCGAGGCTTGGCCCCTAAAAAAAAAAAAAAAAAAAAAAACTGAGTCACATCAGCTCACATAGCACGGCGTTCCTGACTTGACTAGTCAAGACTGTTTTCCAAGATGGCTTCTGCCTGTGTACGCGTAATGTACTGTCTTTATAAAGTATCTTCTTATTAAACTGCCTGTACACTTACAAAGTTCTCAATGCTTCGTTTTGCATGTAGGGACCCTCATTATGCTACCGTGTTAGTGTGAGGCTATTTTGAGCCTTGTTAGTGGTATTAACTAGCGATTTACTTTTACTTATTCGTGGCCCCATACACTAGCGTTATAAGCTAATCTGTTTTTAGAGATAAAACTCTTTCAATTTGATTATCATGAAAACGCATCCCAGAGAACGATCGTCTCGGTAACCATGTGTTAATTACCCCTAGGTTCATTTTTCACCAGAATTGTCCTGTAAGAGAGCAGCCAGAAAAATGGAGCGCAACTGGAAGAAAATTTCTCATTTCGTGGAGAGAGAGAGCTAGATTGTGTACAGAAAGGGCTTAAAACTGCTTGATCTGCTTATTTTTTGCCTCTCTTAGAAGAAAACAAATACAACCATAGCTATTCATTTATTACATTAGCTAAATTAACAAGTAATAAAGCTTAGCATAACAGCACAGCAGTAATGACTTTATGAACTTCTTCACTTATAAGATTGATAATATCAGGGACAAAAATATAGCGTTCAGCGTCAGTTCAGGCAGGCCGCGTAGTCAAGCTCCGCTATCAGCTGATTCTATCCAGACCTAACAGCTGATCTGATTCCTAAGCACTCAATTGGTCCCTATCAAACAGGCCGCCGTATTTAAAGTCATTCTTCAGTGTGCCTGCTTGGCTGCTTCCACTGCATTGCTTGCAAAAGCGCCGCTTCTTGCAATAAAGATGCGATTACTAGTATATTTTGCTGTAACGTTACTCACCCAACTGCTGACCATGTCTACTGCCGCAAATGATGAAGACCAATGGCAAGTTGAATCCATTGAAGAAACCCAGCAACAAATAAATCAAGCAGAGGAAGCCATTCAAGACGAAAGCAACGCTTCTGTCCGTCGGAGCTCTCGCCTGGCAAGTAAAACATATAGTCCTCCCAGCATCATTGACTGGCCACTGCCGAAGTTACTGGAAACCTTGTATAGACACGATATCCCGGCACCGACTGGAGCTACGCATAAGGAACTGTTCGCTTTGCTCTGTGGAAAAATTGACGTCCCAGCAGCAGATTTTCCTCCTCCTCCATTCTCCGGCAGGAAACAGGCGCAGAAGAGGAAGAACCTCGACCCGGCTTCCACTCCAACTGCTGATGTTGCACCCAAGCGGGCAGGTGGTTCAGCCGTCTCAACCCGAGCGGTCTACTCTTCTTCAGTCCAAAGCAACGACCCAGTGTTGTCAGCATTGTCCAGCATTCAGTTTTCGCTCTCTGACATGAACTCCAGAATTCAGGCTCTGGAGTCCGGTTCAACTTCTAGGTCCTCGGCAAATCTTCTCTTCTCCGGCCAGTCTTCCGAGAACTCCTCATCGGCCACGGCACGGCTGCCCGTGTTTACGCAGCAGCAGGATGATGACGTCATCAATTCGGTGACTATACCACGGAGAACGATGGGAAGTGCAGTTCCCGTGTCTACAGGCTCTCCATTCTTTCCGCCAGCGGCTGCAATTTCTCATCAGTTAAGAAGCCAAATCATCGCAGGTAATGATGTCAATCTTGTGAAAATATTGCTGTGCTCAGAAATGAGTGAGAAGCGTGTTGTTGATTGCGGCGATGTGTCTGTTATGCTTAAAGATAGCGATCCCCGGCTTTCAAAAATGTTAACACTAGCTGAATTTAACGTGGCATTTGGGGTTTACAGAGACGTCATATGTGAAATCTATCCGTCTCGTAGAGCCGAGCTGGACACATATTTAGCAATTATTTCTGACTTGGCTTTGAGTTATGGAGGAACTCTCTTCTACGACTATCATAGATCATTCTCTGCAAAAGCTGCTATGTTTATTCAACGTTTTAATCAGAGACTGGACTGGTCAGTAGTCGACTTAACCCTCATAAGCAGACATTTCACTGGTCATCAAGCTCTCTCCTGCTCGATTTGTGGCTCTCATTCTCACACTCTCAATCTATGCCCAAAATCTGTGTCTCCTCCAACCTCTAAGCCTGGCTTTCAAACTGTTGACTCTAAGGTAACACCATTTGCTACTCCATTGTGCTATAATTTTAATGAAAATGTTTGCAAATTCTATAATTGTAAATATGTTCATGCTTGTAGTTACTGCGGGGACAGCCACCCAAAATCGGTGTGCCCAAGACGAACCCGCTTTATGAAAAAGGAGAAAAAGAAATAAAGCCATCAACCCCAATCAATGTTCCAAAGCTGGGACAGGCACTGAAAAATCATCCTAACCGCTGCTTCGTCAATTATTTAATAACGGGACTTATCCAAGGTTTTTTTGCAGGATTATTATGGTTGCCTAATCATTCTTTTTCCTGTAGTAGTTTGCTTTCTGCTGTAAAGGAACCTGAAATTGTCGATTCTTTGTTGGAAAAGGAAGTTAAGAAAGGATTCATGATTGGGCCTTTTGATAAGTCTCCTTTCTCAATTTGTCGGATTAATCCTATAGGGATTGCTACTCGGAAATATTCAGGGAAGAAGCGCTTAATAATTGACTTGTCTGCCCCCCATAATGACGCTGCTCAAAGTATCAACAGTCTTATTCCTTTAGCTCCGTTTTCTCTGTTTTACGCAACTGTTGACGATGCAATTAAATTCATAAAAATAGCAGGTAGGGGTGCATGGCTCGCAAAGGCAGATATTTCAGACGCCTTCAAAGTTATGCCTTTACATCCATCGCAGTGGCATTTATTTGGCGTTAAATGGAGGGAAAAATTATATTTTTCGGTCAGGCTCACTTTCGGTTGTCGCAGTAGTCCAAAAATATTTGATACACTATCAGAGGCACTATGTTGGATTCTCCTTAATAACTGCAAATTACCGCACGTGCTCCATCTTTTAGACGATTTCCTGCTTGTAGATCATAAAAATGCAAAGCCAGAAAGATGCATTTCAGCGTTAAAACACACTTTTGCCGATTTAGGTGTTCCCCTTTCGGAGGAGAAAACTTTAGGCCCTCTTAAAGTTATTGAGTTTTTAGGCATTACATTAGATTCTAACTTAATGCAAGCCTCGTTGCCCCTTGAGAAATTAAATCGCATTAGAGAAATCATGAGAAACGCTCAGATGTCAATTTCTTTTTCAAAAAGAGATTTGCTTTCTCTACTAGGCCATCTTAATTTCGCGATGCGTATAATTCCACAAGGCAGGTCTTTTATTGCCAGACTCCTCGATCTATCCAAATCAGTTAAAGATCTTAAGGACATAGTTACCTTAGATGCAGGCTGCAGATCAGATCTCAGGTTCTGGTCTTTGCTCCTTGAAAATTGGAATGGCTTTTCCTTTTTTCATTATGATAATCTGGAGTCTTCTGCAGCCCTTAAATTGTATACAGATGCTGCGCCTTCTGTCGGTTTTGGGGGGGTTTTTAATGGTCATTGGTTTGCTAGTAAATGGCCAAAGGAGCTGCTATCCGTGCCTGATAATAACATGTCTACCGCTCTGTTGGAATTATATCCCATAGTGATAGCTTGTATTTTGTGGGGCAAACAATGGTCTAGAAAACAAATTCAGTTTTTTTGCGACAATGAGGCAACTGTTAATATTATTAACAAAGGTCGCTCATCAGTTCCATTTATTAACAGATTCGTAAGGCGCCTTACTTGGTTATCGGTCATGAATAACTTCATTTTTCGTGCTGCTCATATTCCAGGCTTAAACAATCAAATTGCTGATTCTCTTTCTCAATTTGAATTTCAGAAATTCCACCTCCTGTGTCCAGGTTCAGCGTCAGCCAGCTTGGTGTGCCCTCCTTTCAGCCAAACTGTGATAGATTAGACATGACCTTCCAATCTTATTTACATTCAGCAGCAAAGTACATGCGCAGTGGTCTAGCAACATCGACATTAAAAATGTACGACACTGCTTGGTCTCATTTTAGTTCTTTCTGTGTCACCTTCTCTGTAGATGTACTTCCTGTCAATGTTTCATATGTTAGTGCTTTTATAGTACACTGTTTTGAGTCCCGTAAAATGCAGCCTTCATCCATCAAAAGTATGATTGCTGGCATCCAATTCCACCTGCGCTGCTTGGATCCATCCACCATCAGCTTGCTCGAAAATTCATCAATTCGTCTCCTGCTTAATGGACTCAAAAAAGAGAAACCAAAAGGCAATGATCATCGTCTCCCTCTCACACTTCCACTTTTAAAAAATTTAATATCACGTCTGAGAGAGGGATGCTTTGGGATTTATTCTGATATGTTGTTAGAATCTGTTTTGCTTACGGCTTTCTATGGCTTTCTCAGAGGTGGCGAGTTTTCAACACGCACAGATTCCTTTAATCCGGCACATGACCTCACTATATCTGATGTTTCAATTTTTTCTCACCACTTCACCCTATTTCTAAAACACTCAAAAACTGATAGAAATAGAGAAGGATCTTTTGTTTATGTTTCTGAAACTAACTCTGCTTTTTGTCCTCTGTCATCTATGTTGGCTTATCTGAGGAGTCGTTCACAAGCTCGTCCGGAGGACCCATTATTTATAGTCCGTGAGGCAGACCCCCAAATTTCAGAAATTAGTATCATAAGAGGGCACCAATGTTGCTCTTTTTTATTCAACAGAGGGATGTCCCTGGACCACAAAAATGCTTGATAGCAATTCTTAGTGGGTAGCTTAAGGTACAAAAATCACCAATTTTATGTATGACCCTCCCAAAATTTGTCGAATTCAACGTAAATCAGTTATTTCCTTAATTCATTATTTTTGGTACCAAAACATTTATACTTGGTGATATCTAGGTTGGAATATTGTCAAAACTTTAACTTGTTTCAATAATATAGTTATTATGATTATTTTTCTGCATAAAACATAGTGGTGTACAGCTTTCACTCATTGTTTTAAACTGAAGACCAGTCAGTATATGCTTCCATGTAACAATATATTATACAATTATTGATTAATCTATCAAGTCAATTCACTGTATGCTAATTACCATGGATAACTAAACAACAAGTGAAGTGAATGCTAATTGCCCAAATTGTACATACACACAATGTACATACATTGTCAAACACATTTACAGCAGCAAAGAAAGCTAAAGTGAAATGAGATCAGGTGATGATGGTTACCTGTTGATGGTTTTATAATCATCATGAAACAGCCTGATTCACTGAGATTTTTATAATCTAACAATTGTGTTGTAACGTTAATATTTTCACATCACAAACCCTGTGTTACTGAAGCATCAGATCCAGCAATATTATAACAATCAGTTAGATTTTAACAAACATGAGCAGGCAAAAGTCAGTTTAATATGACACACACAGACATCAACAATCAGAGTATGAATCTCAACAATGGTGAAAATCAAAAGTGCCTTGCTGCAATGCATGCTGGGTACCAGCATAGTACAAAACTCCCAGCATGCATTGCAACATGAATAACTTATGCAGCTGAATTGTACTATAATTTTGTTTAATTCTAAATATTTTGTTTTATTTTTTGCTGTTGTTTTTGTTGTGAATTAGTAGCTTTTCAGTGATGTTCTGAATTGATCTGTTTATCTAAATATTTGTGATTGTCACCATTGTTGAGATTCATACGCTGATTGTTGATGTCTGTGTGTGTCAGCATAAGCTTTAGAGGTGGGCGATACTCCAAATTTTGGTATTGATCTGATACCAAGTAAATACAGGGCCAGTATCGCCGATATCGATACCAATACTTTTTCATTTTAAAAGCATGCACTTGAACTTGTATGCACTTTTGTAAGGACCATCCATTAGCCCAACGACGGAATCCAACGGCCTGGCGAAGGTTTAAAGCGTGTATGTCTTTTCAGCGCTCCAGTGAAGTTCACTTAATTTATTGGAATTTAGTTTTAGTATTACTTTAGCTCTACGCTTAATCTGACTCCAATTTCAAACGATAATCAAATTTAGATCGTATTTCTGATTAGAAAATAATCATAAATATTGATTATGAATTAATTTAGATCTTTGATTATTCTGATTATCCCATACTTTCAATTATTCGTTCATTACGGACCTAGTGTCGCTTTGAGACGTCACGTCGCGACTGCGCGCTCACGATCACAAACTAGCCAGTCCTGAAATAGTCAGAGGGTGCAGTGCAAGTATTTTACCCTATGCAGTCGCGCACTACAGACTCATAGGCGTAATTTTTTATAATATTTGCAGCATACAACATGCTAAGTCAGGGAATAGTCAGAAATCAGGAGGTCTTCCTAAGATGTGCCCCATGGTCCATTCAAAGTGCCTCCAGTTTGATCTATTCTGGACAAAGTTTTGCGGAAACACCAGACTACACATTAATCTACTGGAAATAATGATTTCAGAAGAATGCAGAATAAATCAAGATGTAACATTTATTTGTCAGGTAAAAATATATCATGCCAATTACAGAAGTAAATTATTAAAAGCCAATTCAAAAATATATGACATCATTTACTCAAAGATGACTCTAAAAGTAAGCAATGTTTTCCTGACAAAGACACAGTAATGTGTCAGGGCTTTCCAACCGGAAAGCACTGAAACATCTGTAGCGCCTCTCTAGCGTGTTTCACTATAATGAGAGGTGGCTATCCTGAGTTCTTTAACTTTCTTTTCAGTAAAATATGTGAGTTTCACTAATAAATGTATCAGTATTCAACTTGTGTGTGTGTGATTATTAACTCATTGTATGAAATACTCTTTCCCTCTAAATCACTATTTAAGCAGTACTATTTACACTTTAAACGGAAATGAAATGTCTTTCAAGTACTTTTATCTTATAAATACTTTCACATTTAACTCAAAAATTACTCATTTTCCTTAATCAACTTAAAGTATCAGTCAGTAACCACAACTGTTTTATAAAAAAGGACAGATTTAGTTAGAAAAAGTGTGTCAGAAAGTAAAAGGTATTAATAAACTCACTTTTCAGATCACAAAGGTATTTAAATTCACATTCAAACAATAGGGCCCAAGAAAATAAAATAGCCGGCAAAACTCTATTTTAAATTTGAAATACCCTTCAAATGTTCAAATGATGCAGGCCTGAATGTAGCTCGGGTACGTTGTAGCCTTAAACGAAATGGCTGCTTCACCACACAGGCCAAACAAAAAAAAATGGTACCTTACATACTCAATGTAGATGTAAGCTCACACGGACAGGATCAAAGGCGTCAGTAACAGGAAACAGGATGAAGAGAGTTGAAGAGAAGAGAAGATGGTTGACGAGGAAAGTCACATGGTTGACGATACGGGCAAAGTCCACCACTCGGTACGCTCAGGGGCGCTGCTAAGGATTTTGGGCCCCATGAAAAGAATCTTGACAGGGCCCCCAACACAGCTGAGACTTTTTTCATATTAATTTACATAAAATCATGGTTTATGGTATTTTGACTATCATTCTCATATATTTAAGTCAATCAGACAATTTCCACACCCGTAATTTGTCCTCTGTAATACTGCACTACTTCAGTACTGTATAATGTATATACTGTGCATAGCTGTACATGTGTCATATAGTGTATTCACATATATTTATATTTGTATGTATGTGAAAATCTACATTCATGGATCTTTTGAATGCACGAAACGTGCTAACTTGTCGAAAAATGCAACCGTAGAGACCTGGGGCCTCATGTACAAAGCGTGCGTACGCACAGAAAAGTGCCGAAGGCTACGATCACTGTCACGGGCGGTCCACTAACAATTTAGGCCTACTTACAAACCCACCTTTTCTTGTGAAATATTGGGTAACATACTGTCGACCCTTTGCCTCTTTCCAGGGTTTCCCCAGGTTTGATCACCCCAAATTTAAGACTTTTTAAGACCACTTTAATGAAAATTAAGACCTACATCGCACCCATTATGCAGTCGTAAAACACCAGATCAAATCCCAATAATGACTATTACTAACAAATGTTTTAATTAAAAATAAATTTATTATACAAAAACTCATTCAACAACACACTGCAAAGTGATGTTTTTGGTAAATATCAAACATTCATAACAATAAACAGATAAACTAACTTTTCAAATCGTCTTAGTAAAGTTTCTCAGCATTCAAATTGCTTCAACCATTGCTTCAGAGGGGTAGACAGATAGGTAAGAGAGATATAGATAGTAGGGATGTAACGGTTCACAAAATTCACGGTTCGGTTCAATACGATACACTTGTGTCACGGTTTGGTACGTTTTCGATACAGCAAAAAGAAATAAATGCCAGAGAATTTTTTAATTATTATTATTATTTTATTTATTAAAACTAACACACTTTGACCAATGATGGAGCTATAATAGACTCTTCTTAGGAGCATAAACAAAACAGCTCCTTGGAAAAAATGAAATGTAACCTATTAACCTAATATTGTAGTAGTTATAAACAAAGGTCTATTTTTAGTTCAGATTAACATTTGAGGGCAGCAATTGTATTCATAATGTCAAAATAAAACCGACGTAATGTTACTTGAAGGCATCATGCCTACTATTCCTGTCAAACTTCCATGGTTGCAGTTAGTGTTACTACAGTAAATCCATGGTGAATGTTGCTGATCTGTGGACACCGGATAGTTCATTCATGGCACAATGTTTCTTCCTGGTTTCCACGTCAGCGCTGTTTGATCCGTTAATAACGGAGAAATGTGAATGTTTCTCACTAGATCTCACAGCGATGTTATTACTTCTGTGGCGAATTCAAATGATTTATTTACTGGATCTTTTATTACCGCTGTGTAACAGTGTTGCTTGATCAAGATCGCTCGCGCTGCACTGGTCCAAACTGATGAGCGGTCCATCAACCACACAATAACGAGTAGCCCAGTTTCGTTCCGCTTACATTACGTTTGCACATTTGATGTTGGACAATGTTGTGGTCGCGCCGGCGTCTCTTACATTATGAGCGCGCTTGCCACGCGCAACGCGCCTACATTTGAAATAATGAAATTTTGGTCGGCAGGAAAAATAGTCCAACGGTTCTATGATACTTCATCACACCGGCGCTATAAGTGAAGTCAAGCTGTTTGTGTTGCCTGGATACAATTTGGGCGGACTAAACCATTTTATGATAATCGAGAGGGGGAGAGGGGCCCACGGACATTTGTGTTTCCTAAACAAATACTTTTTTTTGACACAAGGAAACAGCAAATAGAATAATTAAAAGTGAATAATTTTTATTATCAAATTTTTTTTTTAGCACCACAATTTTATTGGGGGCTTCTCTGGGCCCCCTCTTAGTCGTGGGCCCCGAGAATCGTCATCGTTTACCCCCCCTTTACAGCGCCCCAGGGTACGCTATCCGGCTCCGTCAAGGTCTTTGATGATCGTCACTCTCACAGTTCCACACAGGCTTAACTACTCGAGATCGCTGGCCGCTAGCTTGTTAGCAAAGTCCATGCAAAACACTAAGCACTAATTTCAGTCTTCGTGTGCGGAGTATGCCACTCACACTGACCTAATTATCTCCATTAAAGTGAATATAAGAGTCCTTGTTGAACACTTTCACTAAAACGGGTGCATTAGCTATATTAACATTAACCACGTTTTTCTTATCTGTAAACACACTCCCATCTCACGCGTCTCGCGATCCTCTTACACACTTGTACTTTGACCTCAACCCTGATTGGCTCATTACAAAACTTTCAGAAATAAAATAAATTCACAAAACATTTCTGTAATTCTTTCTTTCTATTCTTACCGGCATCATTATAGCATCTTCACAAATATTATTAACCAAAAAATATTTAACCTTTTAAATGTAAAACATGAAAATAAAACAATATACATTTTTCTTATTGAGCAAAATCACAACTTCTTTGCTGGTCAATGATTCTTAACTTTTTTAACCTCAAATTCTATTTATTAAACTATGAAATTATTTATTCCAGTTTATATAACTTTTACTAATGATAATGATTTCAACAGGGTTACACCCTCCCCCTTTTAAATGTCTGTGTGTCCTCATCAGACACTAATAAACTAACAAAGGAGTCATAAGGGCATAATAATTAGTGTGTCTAGTGTTTTCCTATTTTAATGACTATCCCTCTGTGTACAATAGTCAAAGGCTCATCCCTTGATCTACCAGGCTCATCATAGGTAAGTCTAATAGTTGGCTTGGCAGTTCTTTTAGGTCTAGGCTCAGATCTGGGCTGCACTCTATCCTCCTGGACCTCAGATACTACTTCTTGTTCAGACTCCGATCCAGCTTCACTGGTCTCTTCCAGAGCTACTTCTGGATCACACTCCTCATCCTCAGGTCCTGGCTTAGAGTTCTGATCAACAACTTCTGGGCCTGAATAATTTTCATGTTCTGTTTCAGGGTCATCTTCTAATTCAATTACTGGCCTAGCAGTATTGAGCACCCTCGGGACAGGCTCTCTCCGATTGCAACGGTGAGTGACATAATACTCCATGTCAGAGGATGAATCAGAAAACTCCTGTAACTCTTGAACCTCTGGTCTTGAGTCTCTTTGACTTCTCTTACGAGTGTCTGCTCTGGTCTTGGGTTTCTCAGGCGGATCAACATCCTGGTCAGTGAAAGGCATTCTCACCAGCTGTCCAATCGGAAGAAGGTGGTCCCTGTGTATAGTCTTTGTCCCGAACCTTCCATCCTCCCGCTTGATCTTGAACACAGGTAGGTTTGGCATCTTTCCAACGACAACATACGGGTCAGAACTCCACTTGCTTTCCAGTTTGTGCTTGCCTTTCAATCCTAGATTCCGGAGCAGTACTCTGTCGCCGATCTCTATGGACTGAAAGGTAACTCGGCGATCATACAACCTCTTGTTTCTCTGGTGCCGTTTGTCTGCAGCATCAGAGGCTAACTTGTAGGCTTGCTTCAAGTCTTCCTTCAGCTTTGTGACATATCGGGTGTGAGACGCCTCTTCTATGCCATCTGGGGACGTTCCAAAGCACAGGTCAACAGGAAGTCTCGCCTCTCTGCCAAACATTAGATGGTAAGGTGAGTACCCTGTGGCATCACACTTCGTACTGTTGTACGCGTGGACCAGGTAAGGCACATGTTGACTCCATGTACGCTTCTTCTCCCGGCCTAACGTACCAAGCATAGATAGCAGAGTCCGGTTGAACCTTTCTGGCTGCGGGTCTCCTTGCGGATGATATGGCGTTGTCCGCGACTTGCGTATCCCCATCAAGGTCAACAGTTCTCGGATCAGACGGCTCTCGAAATCTCTTCCTTGATCCGAATGGATCCTTGAAGGCAGTCCATAATGTATGAAATATTTCTCTATCAGCACCTTTGCCACAACATGAGCCTTCTGGCTTTTAGTTGGGAAAGCCTGGGCGTATCTCGTGAAATGATCCGTGATCACTAACACGTTACTTATGCCTTTGGAGTCAGGCTCCATGGAAAGAAAGTCCATGCACACTAAATCCATAGGCCCCTGACTTACAATCTGGTGCAATGGAGCAGCTCTCTGTATGGGGGTCTTGTGAGTGACACACTCCCCACAGTTCTTAATGTATGCTTCCACTTGCTTTGACATCATAGGCCAAAAGAATCTACTTCGGAGCAGATCAACAGTTCTTTCTTGTCCAAGGTGCCCCACGTCATCATGCATGGCCTGCATAACCATCTCCCGGAACTCTCTTGGCAGGATGAGTTGATTGACCACATCTCCGGATGGTCTCTTAGTGTACCGGTACAGCAATCCATCCTTCATTGCCAGCTTCCCAGCTTCTCTTTTCAATCTGGACAACTCAGGACTCATGCCCCCCTCCTCTGGCCAGTGCCCACTCTTGATGGCTTGGATGGCCGGTCCAATGGCTTCATCCTCTTCTTGAGCCTTTCTGAGACTCATTTTGGACATGAGCTCCAGGGACTTTAACTCCATGTGTGCTGGAAACGCATACAGGTCAGGAACACAGTGGGGAGATGCTCCAAGCTGAGCAACACAGACTGGTGTACTACGTGCAGACTCTGGGATGCAGACTCTCTGACAAATGGTTTTCACTCCAGACTGAGGTATAGTCACCCAGCCATTGTCATCCTCCTCTGACATGTTCCGGGACAACAGGTCGGCATCAATGTTCTGTCGACCTGGGCGATACTGCACATCAAACTCGTACGTTGATAGGGCTGCTAGCCAGCGATGCCCCACCGCATTGAGCTTGGCTGTGGACAGCACGTACGTCAGCGGATTGTTGTCAGTACGTACGGTGAATCTTGCCCCATACAAATAGTCGTGGAATTTATCGACTACTGCCCACTTGAGAGACAAGAATTCCAGCTGATGTATGGGGTAGTTTCTCTCTGCAGAGCTGACTTTTCTGCTGGCAAAGGCAACTGGTCTCAAGCCTCCAGGGTGTTCTTGGTAAAGAACAGCACCCAGACCCTTCAAGCAATGTATGGACGTTGTGGATTGGCAAATGCCAGGACAGGCGCATGTGTTAGACAGTGAATTATATGATGAAACGCATCTGTACAGGATTGGTCCCATCTTTCCCCGAATGGTTCTGATTCTTTCAAGTAGACTTTGTTCACATCTTGGTCATACTTCTTTCTCTTCTGAGTTGGAGCATATCCCTTTGTGAGTTCAGTCAGTGGTCTTACAATTTCAGAATAGTTCTGGATGAATCGACGGTAATAACCGCAAAATCCTAGAAAAGATTGCAACGTCTTCAAGTTTGATGGCATGGGCCATGCAGTGACAGCCTCAATCTTGTTTGGATCTGGGGCAACTCCATCTGCAGACACAATGTGCCCCAGGTACTTGACCCTTGGCAGACAGATCTGGCACTTGTCCACTGAGAGCTTCAGCCCAACTTCACCGAGACGATCTAGGACCTTGAGCAGTCTCTCTTCGTGTTCCTCAAGAGTTTTTCCAAACACGATCACGTCGTCCAGGTACACCAGCACTTGTAAGAGGTTCATGTCACCGACCGCCTTTTCCATCAACCTTTGAAAGGTTGCTGGTGCCCCAGTAATGCCTTGAGGCATTCGTTCGAACTGAAAAAATCCTAACGGGCAAATGAATGCCGTCTTCTCTTTGTCCTCTTCGGACATGGCTATCTGGTAGTAGCCTGAACGCAAATCCAGTACAGAGAACCACTGACTTCCTGTTAAAGCATTCAGCGCATCTTCAATGCATGGTGTAGTGTACTGGTCGGGTATGGTTCGGCTATTCAATAGTCTGTAATCTATGCACATCCTAATAGCCCCAGTCTTCTTTCTAACTACAACTATTGGGGATGCATAGGGGCTCCGCGACTCTGTTATGATCCCAGCCTGCAGCAGTTCTTGTAAATGCTTTCTCACGTCTTCGATATCTGCTGGGGCTAGCCGGCGTGACCGTTGAC
Source organism: Abramis brama (assembly GCF_963993115.1). Lineage (NCBI taxonomy): Eukaryota > Metazoa > Chordata > Actinopteri > Cypriniformes > Leuciscidae > Abramis > Abramis brama. The sequence continues at coordinate 4,155,747 of NC_139966.1, forward strand.
GGAAAGGGCGGGAATCAGAAAGTCGGATTCTGTGCTCCACTCCTCTTGCTAATCCCACGTCCCACTCGTGCATTGAGAAGACATGAGACTTTTGAGCCAGTTTCTTACATAATCTGTTCTTCCACTGTTCAGAGATGGGGGAGTCTCCAAAATTGATCATGCTCTCATCAAAGTCAGAGGAAGCAGTCTCCTTAGGGGGAATCGTCGCAACTGAATCAATGTGGTACACACATCCAATCACTGTTCCCACAGGTATGGAAGTTTCTCTTGAAGACTCATTTTTGAGTAGTATTCTCAAACTGTTGACATCCAATGCCCCACTGGGCACAACCATGGGATGAAAGATCACATCAGCAGGTAAGGCAGCTGCAGGTGAGGAGTCAATCATCAGGATTTCTTGAGCAACAGGCTTCCTCAGGTCGACTTTGCACACAACCTGAGTGTCACCATCTGGGGGTAAGACCAAGGGGCCTGGACCCATCCATCGGACACGGCCCGCCTCCTCCTCTTGGACCGGGACTGCAAAACCCTTTAGAGCAGGTGGATCTTCCTCCACATGAACACGAAGACCTAGTGTTCGGGTGACATCAATGCCATTATCTTTGCATTGATTTACCAAGCGCCTAACATGGCTCGCGTTGGTGCCCACAATGACAGACGTCTTATCGTCACTCCTGGGGTTAGGACATATGAGAGCTAGGACAGTTACAGTCTGACTGGTTCCTAACACCTCAGCTGGATACTCCACATCAACTACCACATAGCCACGGTAAGGGTAGCTAGCTCCAGACTCACTTAAACCCCACAGGGAAAGACCAGCTACTGGCTGAATGGGGATATCAGACAAGTACTTCTGGTACCAGGGTTCAAAAATGATTGTCACCTGAGAGCCGCTATCTAATAGAGCAGTGCAGGGTTGTCCATTAACCTTCAGCGGCACCAGGCTAGGCGGCCCAACTAACCCATCAGGAACATGCACACTCTCAGGCAAGTCAGCTGTACTTTCCTTAACGGAACAGTTAACTGCATTGGTGGTGGCATCACTTGACGGCTGGTTGTTCTTGGACAGCTTCAGAGCTTGGATAAGTCTCTTGATAACTTTAGCCTGGTTTTCTGGGCTTTGACACTTCCTGGCAAAATGCCCACTCTCACCACATCGATAGCAGAAGTGTTCCTCCGATACTTTGAATGATCGTTGTGGGGAGCTGGCTACTGGTTTGGAGGTATTCACAGCTGAAACGGCAGCTTGAGGTTCAGCTACTTTATTTGTGACTTTCTGTTGCAAGCGCTTCATTTGTTTTTTCAAAGCTGCTATCTCACTGTCTGAACTGCACTCACTGTACCCTACATTTGGGGGAATTTTCTCACTACTAACTGACGTGTCTTGTGCTGGCTTAGACACGACAGCAGCAACCAAGGCCTTTAGTTCTTTGATCTCAGACTTCAAGTTCTGAATTTCAGTCTGTTTCACATCAGCATTCTGCCTTACATTTCCACCTTGCAGGACAGGAGTTATCTTCTTTCGTGAGGCCTCATATTCCTCTTCTGTGCGTATCTCCTTCAACAGCTGGAGAAAGGTGGGGGGCTTTGCTCTTCTCTCTCTCAGACGAAGGTTAACTAACATCAGATCAGAGGCTATCGCACCACGCAATAACTGGTCAAGTCTTGCTTTATCTGCACATCCAAGGGGGAGACCATCTCTCTGCACCACCCTATTCAACGACTGTTCTAGACGTCTGAGGAAGTCAGACAGCTTCTCACCTGGTTGTTGCTGCAGTAAACGAAATGCAAAATACAAGTCTTCTCCTGACTCTGCTGTCCCAAAAGCATGCTCCAGTGCCTCTAAGCAATCTTCGGGGCTCACATCAGGATCACTGGCTCGTGCTGCTTTTACAATGTCAAGCGCCGGGCCTCTGAGACTTTCCATCAGTCTCCGCCTCTTCTCTTTGTAAGAGCAATCACACTCTTCCACCATGAGGCGTGCTTGACCCAACCAGTGGTCGAACTGCTCTTCTCCAGCGGGGGTGGGTAACAAACCGGAGAAAGTTCGTAGGCGGCGATAGCTTCCATGCTCTCCTGAGGACTTGGACGTCTTGTCCAGTAAATCACTCACAGCTCGCAGAATGGCCTCTGTTGACTTGGCAGCAGCCTCATCTTCAGGGAACAATGTGCGAAGGTCTTCAACATGTTTACCTGGAGCTTGTTGCATTCCGGACATATCAACTTGTGTACTGGCTCGTGTAGTTGCATCTGCTATGATAACAGGCCACGGCCCTCCACCATCAATAGGGAGCACTTCAAAGGGAACAATTTCGCCTTTTACTACTTCCTTACATTCACACAAGACCAAGTATTGGTTTAGTTGGCTGTTGAAAGTTCGGCCTCTGACTCGCACACGTCCCAAACACTTCACTGTTTGCATTGTCTCTTCTATTGCACTGGTGTCTACATCTTCTCGAATGAGCACCATTACTGCATGAGCCTCGTCTAATGCCTCGCCACGGCACCATCCCTTTAAGTCTGATACTAGCTCTTTCATCCGTTCCATATTAGCTTATCAGTTAGCACTATTTTAAAGTTTCAGAATGCTAATCTTCAATGTAAAATGTACAAAAACAAGAAACCCACACTAATCATCCCAGCGGGGCCTCCAATTTATGTAGCGCCTCTCTAGCATGTTTCACTATAATGAGAGGTGGCTATCCTGAGTTCTTTAACTTTCTTTTCAGTAAAATATGTGAGTTTCACTAATAAATGTATCAGTATTCAACTTGTGTGTGTGTGATTATTAACTCATTGTATGAAATACTCTTTCCCTCTAAATCACTATTTAAGCAGTACTATTTACACTTTAAACGGAAATGAAATGTCTTTCAAGTACTTTTATCTTATAAATACTTTCACATTTAACTCAAAAATTACTCATTTTCCTTAATCAACTTAAAGTATCAGTCAGTAACCACAACTGTTTTATAAAAAAGGACAGATTTAGTTAGAAAAAGTGTGTCAGAAAGTAAAAGGTATTAATAAACTCACTTTTCAGATCACAAAGGTATTTAAATTCACATTCAAACAATAGGGCCCAAGAAAATAAAATAGCCGGCAAAACTCTATTTTAAATTTGAAATACCCTTCAAATGTTCAAATGATGCAGGCCTGAATGTAGCTCGGGTACGTTGTAGCCTTAAACGAAATGGCTGCTTCACCACACAGGCCAAACAAAAAAAAATGGTACCTTACATACTCAATGTAGATGTAAGCTCACACGGACAGGATCAAAGGCGTCAGTAACAGGAAACAGGATGAAGAGAGTTGAAGAGAAGAGAAGATGGTTGACGAGGAAAGTCACATGGTTGACGATACGGGCAAAGTCCACCACTCGGTACGCTATCCGGCTCCGTCAAGGTCTTTGATGATCGTCACTCTCACAGTTCCACACAGGCTTAACTACTCGAGATCGCTGGCCGCTAGCTTGTTAGCAAAGTCCATGCAAAACACTAAGCACTAATTTCAGTCTTCGTGTGCGGAGTATGCCACTCACACTGACCTAATTATCTCCATTAAAGTGAATATAAGAGTCCTTGTTGAACACTTTCACTAAAACGGGTGCATTAGCTATATTAACATTAACCACGTTTTTCTTATCTGTAAACACACTCCCATCTCACGCGTCTCGCGATCCTCTTACACACTTGTACTTTGACCTCAACCCTGATTGGCTCATTACAAAACTTTCAGAAATAAAATAAATTCACAAAACATTTCTGTAATTCTTTCTTTCTATTCTTACCGGCATCATTATAGCATCTTCACAAATATTATTAACCAAAAAATATTTAACCTTTTAAATGTAAAACATGAAAATAAAACAATATACATTTTTCTTATTGAGCAAAATCACAACTTCTTTGCTGGTCAATGATTCTTAACTTTTTTAACCTCAAATTCTATTTATTAAACTATGAAATTATTTATTCCAGTTTATATAACTTTTACTAATGATAATGATTTCAACAGGGTTACACATCACTATGGGGGATGATCCTGGTAAAAGAGTCCCAAAGGTTGCTCTGTTCCCTCACCTTAAATACCAGACCAGAACAAAAGGGGTTATACAAATGTTGTTTAGAGTTGTTTGGGCCAATCCATGTACCCCAGGGGGGGTAGCACATGGTTTCAGGAGAGGAGAAACCAGAGCCAGAGAGGAGAAACAGGATTCTCCTAAGTTCTCAATCTTTCTCATTAAACCAATGACTGCAATGAAATTAAGACCATTTTACCAATCGCACTGCGACACTTAAAATGATACCAAACATGAAAAGGAAAAACAACATATTCACAAGATACACCATATGTGTTATATAGACATTCTTAATGAACTTTCAGTGCCTTGAGGAAGGAGAGGGGGGATGAGTTGAAGTCAAACAAGGGGACAAGGAGATAAGTTTGGGCAGGGCAAGGTTCTGTGCTCTGTCTTTGCTATCTGCTGTCCAGGGTGCATTTTATGGCTTTATTGCAGGGTGCGTTTTGTTGTAGCAAGGAAAATCAGTTCTTACACTTTCCTGTGCTAGAGCAGTGTGACATGATTTATGAGGTGAATGCATCATTAATATGCTAAATCTGAAAACGTTTTCATGACTACTAAATATTTTGTGATTTGTGCTCTCAACTCGCCTGTAATTATTAGTCAGTGACTTTTACAAAACTACCCTAATTATAGTAAAAGTACTATTGTACACTAGCCTACTGTTCAAAAGTTTGGGGTCTGTAAGATTTTTAATTCTCTTCTGCATTTATTTGATCAAAAATACAGTAAAAACTGTAATATTACAATTTAACAAAGGCTATCTGTTTTCTATGTCATACTAAACTGTAATCTATTCAATTGATCAAAGCGTAATTTTCGGCATCATTACTCCAGTTATGATGATAATTCATTTTAATATGCTGATTTATAGCTCAGAAAACATTTCTTATTATCAATGTTGAAAACAGTTTCATATTTTTTTGTGGAAACCACGATGCAGAATTATTTGATGAACCAAGTTGAAAGAACAGCATTTATATGAAGTAGTTTTTTTTAACAGTGAAAAACCCTTGACTGTCACTTTTGATCAATTTAATGCATCGATCCTTGTTGAATAAAAATATTAATTTCATTAAAAAAAATCTTACTGTCCTCAACATTTTGAACCGTTATATACACTTTTGCGTTGTTTATTGCAAAATAACTCCCGATTGTTTCTCTGTCATCTAAGCAAGGCTTCGTTTCCCAAACGTGTCTGTGAGCTCAGTGAAGCACCAGCATCGAACGCTCTCTGTGATTGATTGGTTTCGTCTTGTATCCAGATGACTAGGAGAAAAAGTTCTATCCTACACAATTATCCGCTAATATTCGCTTATTTTTCCACTTAGAAGCTTATTTTACGCACTGAATTGCGTGCTAAATTGATAAAAATTACTGGTAAAAAAAACACACATTTGGATCGATATTTTTATGTGAGGATCGATCCTTTTCGATACCACGTCAGTATCGAAGTATCGATATTTTAGGATCGATCCGCCCACCTCTAATTTTTTGATCTCATGTTTATTAAAAGATTTAAACTGACTGTTATAATATTGCTGGATCTCATGCTGCAGTAACACAGGGTTTGTGATGTGAAAATATTAATGGAACAACACAACTGTTAAATTCAAAAGACATCAGTTAATGAGGTTATTTTATGATGATTATAAAACCATCAACAGGTAACCATCATCACCTGATATCATTTCACTTTAGCTTTCTTTGCTGCTGCAAATGTGTTTGACAAACACACTGTCACAGCGGCCAAAAAAAGACAAAAGATATAATAAGAGTTAAGAGCCCAACTAATGGAAACACTGATCACTGTTATGGTGACTTCAAATGAAACACATTAGAGTTAAACCTCTGTTAATTCTCAATAAAAACTTTTGTAGACGTCTGACAGAAATAAAGTCAGTCTGGTTAGTAATAAGTGAAGCTGGTAATGCTGTTTGTGGAGTTGTTTAATCCTCCTCTGCTGAGATCTTCAGAGATTTAATGTCTTTTCTCTTCAGTTGATTTCATCTGAGGCTGTGACTGAAGTCAGTTGTAGTTCTTGTGTTTCTGCTCGTCTCTTTTTCTGTTCTCTACTGTCCTTCAGTGATTCTGCTTGTTAACAGGCTTATTAAGGCTGAAATGACTCCATATTTAATATACACAGGTTTTGTGGCTCAGATAAGGTTGGCTGTGCTCTTGGCTGATTTGTGGCATTGCTATGGCCTGCTTGTGGCCCAGATCTGGCAAACAGGAGTGATGCGCCAAAGTGCCATCATTCCACGCTGCATGTGGGCCAGATCCGCATTCCACAAGTTCCAGATGTGGGCCGGATCTGGGCCGAAACAATGTTGCTATCTGGGACAGACACTGAATAACTTTGTTACCTGTATGTGACTAAGGGGTTCTTAAAGCTGCTCATTTGTACACTCTAGGATTTGATACACTTGACTTGTGGTTTAGTTTTCTTTAAAAGTTCTTCTAATAAGGCTAATATCCAACTAGGTGGATGTTCATGAAAATATTTTCCTAAAAAAAATATATATCCAACTGGTATATTGAACCATATTTGCACAAAATATTATTTTGTGTTAATAAAATTTCAAAATTGTGTTATATTTTCCTTAGTTTTTTGTATATTTTCTGTCCTAAAGAGCCTATATTATGATTTTATTTTATTTTACTTTTATATATATATATATATATATATATATATATATATATATATATATATATATATATATATATATATATATATATATATATATATATATATATATATATATATATATATATATATATATCTATCATAAAAGAGATCTAAAGCAATAGATATGTCAATATAATACAGTTTATCAATGTTGAGATTTATTTTGCATAATTATATTTTTTCAGCACGTTTAAATGTAAAATTTGTAATTTTCATACCTTAAGCTACCTACATGGCACTGCTATCATGCATTTTTGTGGTCAGGGGGCATGCCTGTTTTGAAAAATAAACATTAGAATTGGTGCCCTTTTTGATACCAATTTTCTGCCCACCTCACAGACTATTACAACGGAGGAGGGAAAGCCTATGTCTAGAGCTTGGTTTGCATCCCGTTTCCGCCTGCTTTGTGAATACTGCGGGCTTCCCCCAGAGCGTTATTCGGCTCATTTATTGCGCATAGGGGCGGCTACAACTGCAGCTTCCTCTACTCCCGTTTGTACCCTAAAAGCTATGGGAAGATGGTCTTCGGCAGCTTATGAACGGTACCTCCGGCCAGATACTCGAGCCATCCTTGAGGCTCAGAAAGCTATGAGTGATGCTTATGATCTGTAGTTGAAATAATCATTGCTTCAGTTACTAATGTGCTTATTTATTTTTACAGCCTTATTTGCTCTAGCTTCATTCCTCTTGCTAGCTTCTCATAGATCTATTGGCTCATTCTTTTCAACTAAATAAGATTGGCTTTTTGAAACGTTCATTTAATCCTCTGCTGGCTCTTCGATTTAGCAGAAGAGCCAGGGATGATTGCCTGGTGTGGTCTGTTTGGGGGGGGATTTGTTTTTGCTGCTTTCCCAGTTAAATGGGAGATGTCCCCAGAAGCTGCTGCTGTTCCCTGACTAGCTTTCATGGAGCTCATGAAAATGATGGGTAACTCAGAACAGAGCCATACCGCCAAATGTAACTTTAATAATAATGCAAATAAAAATTTGAATATTTGACAAATGTCTGTTATTTTTGACTCGAGTGGTCCTGACTGAATTATAACTATGCAACCGTCTACTACAGTATCGCATCAGGCAGTGCATTGTAGTCTCCCTGAGGAAAAATTTGATTCATTCGTTGCTATAGGAGAGGAAGAATTTACTAAACTCGTTAAATCATCTAAATCTACAACATGTATGTTAGACCCTATACCGACTAAGCTACTGAAAGAGATGCTTCCAGAGGTCATAGATCCTCTTCTTAATATCATTAATTCATCTTTGTCTCTAGGATACGTACCAAAAAACTTTAAGCTGGCTATGATTAAACCGTTTGTTAAAAAAAACTTGATCCTACAGAATTAGTCAATTACAGGCCGATCTCGATCTACCTTTTCTGTCAAAGATACTAGAAAAGGCAGTATCTTCACAACTATGTTCCTTTTTATAAAGAAATGATATCTGGAGGATTTTCAGTCCGGATTTAGACCGTACCATAGTACTGAGACAGCTCTCGTTAGAGTAACAAATGATTTGCTCTTATCATCCGATCGTGGTTGTGTCTCTCTATTAGTGTTACTCGATCTTAGTGCTGCGTTTGAAACTCTTGACCACAACATTCTTTTAAATAGACTAGAAAACTATGTTGGCATTAGGGGAAATGCACTAGCATGGTTTAAATCATACTTATCTGACCGTTATCAGTTTGTAGCAGTAAATGAAGAGATGTCTTATCGATCACAAGTTCAGTATGGTGTACCACAAGGCTCAGTACTAGGACCGCTGCTGTTCAATCTGTACATGCTACCCTTAGGAGATATCATTAGGAAACATGGAATTAGCTTCCACTGTTATGCCGACGATACTCAGAACTTAAATACACAGTGCCGATTAACTAAACGATGAGCAGCTGTGATGAATGTGATTAGTATCCATGGTGACTGATCAGTGGCGGGAAACACATACAAGGAAACACATGTGAGCAATGAAAACAAACTAAAAGTCTATGAACTGAATATAACTGAACATAATGGTGACACTTGCATTTTAATGCACAGTATTATTAGGGCTTACATTTTTATGGGCTGAAATTCAACATGGTTGTATATTTAAGCTGTGAATATTTAAATTCAAAACATTTCACACACATTTTCATTATTAAAAACTCAATAATCCATATTCACCGTTCAGAGTTCACTTCCAAAATATTCATTCTGTTTAATAATACAACCACGGAGCATGGGGTAAATTCATCTCTCAATGCAAATCAAACCAGCTATTAGGCTAACTGAAATAAAACCATGCCAATCTCTATGGTGAAGGGTGTGTGATGATGTGCGGCTATTTTAATTCCAAAGGCCAAGGGAACTTTATCAGGATGCATAGTATCCTGGATCCATGAAATAACTGGCCTTTAAAAATAAAAATCTGCCTGTGTCCTGAGTAATGCACCCTGTATTTTAAGGAAGAACATTTATTTATTTACGATACATTATTCATTCACAAAGAAAATTGGTGTCCTTAAAGGGATAGTTCGCCCATTTAAGACATGAAGTTGTATGCAATCCTTACCAGCACTATAGTGCATACACACTGACCCACTCTGTGGTCACCTCCCTGGTCAGAGTTCTGGCCGCTGGAAGTTTTCCAAGAAAGTAGTCTCGGTTAGTTTCCGGGGCCTCAAAACTGTGCGTTTTTACGTGAAAAAATGATATGCGTTTCAAAGCTTGATTAATTTACATCACAAAAAAACACTCCAGACAAAATTCATACCTCAGTTTTAATCGGCACTATTTTCTTTCCATTTCTATCAATCCGCGCTGCTGTCAACGTCAACGTCAACGTTAAAGCTGCAGTCGGCAAGTATGGCAGGTTGGGTCGACAACAACGTCAACAGTGCGCATGTTCCGATCAGCTGTTCCATAGTGTTTACACACCTGGGATCATAAAGTTAGTAAATAGAGCTTACCCGTGGTACTGGTACAGCAAAACTCTTTAAAATCTGTTTTTTTCTTTTTCCTCCTTGGTTGGGGATGTAATCGTCTTCGCTGAAGTGAGCACTGCACACATGAAAATCCTTGATTCTGGATATTTTAGCTCCGCAGAGTAGCCGATGTCAACCAGCCAAAGCTGTCTCATAGCTATATCCGAAACAGGAAAACGATGGAATCTGAACGGTGATCCCGGTGTTCCGGAGAATTCGGTTCCCCTGTTTCCCCCATAGGTTTCCCCTCAGTGCACCAGCGCGTGCTAAGACGAAAATCGTGACCTCATAATTCCGCGCAAGCTTCGTTCAGCGGATATTGTGCATTGCAGTGTTTTTACTATACTAGTTACTCTCTCCATCGCAGTTACATTTACCTACTCTCCGTCACAGTAATGTAAAGTTTACGTTGTTTGTTAGATAATTTGCTATTACATGCAGGTTTTAAAGTATATTCTTGTGGTCACAACCTGGGAATTTACAAGTTCGCACCATTGTTAATTTTCTACTTTTTACGTCGTTGTCATTCGATTGTGTAAACACTATGGAACTGCTGATCGGAACGTGCACACTGTTGACGTTGACAGCAGTGCGGATTGATAGAATTGGAAAGAAAATAGTGCCGATTAAAACTGAGGTATGAATTTTGTCTGGAGTGTTTTTTTGTGATGTAAATTAATCAAGCTTTGAAACGCATATAATTTTTTCACGTAAAAACGCACAGTTTTGAGGCCCCGGAAACTAATGCCGAGTTCAGACTGCACGATTTTAGCCCTGATTTTGGCTCGCCGACAGGTTTTGATAAATCGCCGACAAATGCCCGAAATCACAGGCAAATCAGTGCTCGTTCACGCAGTGTGAATGAGCAAAGACGCGATCTGAGAGAATCGCCGACGAGTCGCCGACGCCCGTGGGATATTTGGCATGCTAAATATCTGGACCTGTCGGCGATTCACAATCCTGCTGTGTGAAAGTGTTCTGACTGAAAACTACATCGGTGACGACCGACAGCCAATGAGAGAGCAAGATACAGGACAGAAGGATGTTCGGGGAGGAGTTATTGACCAGAATATCAGTATTTTAATAGATATATAGTTATATCAAACAGAATCAATCAAAGCACAAACATTTGCTTGACCAGCAGCAACAGCAGCACATTGCAAAATTATTTATTTAAACCCAACTCTCTCTTTGCAGACACACAGTCCTTGCTCCCCTCATCTTCCCAATCATTACCTCCAGCATTAACTGTTTATTTGTCTCCTTTTCGCTGCAAATCAGCGCACAGACAATTTGAAACGCAAGCTTCTTGCAGGCTATAATTTTTAATAACAATTTCAGTCTCGCGAGAGAACTCCGGTCTCACGATGCGCCTTGCCTTGCCTTGCCTTGCCTGAAATGTAGTCGAGAGTAGGCAGAGTGAGGGGAGGAGTGAAAAATGCGCAGGCAAGACGAACAGTTCTCTCTTCTCGCAGTGGATCTGACACCTGTGAGATCAAAGATGGATATCGCGGGATTCACGGGATTCCCCTTACAAAAAATAACTGCAGTACAATGAAGTACAACTGCAGTAAAACTGCAGTTCAAAGCAGTATAATTGCAGTACAATGAAGTACACCTGTAGATTTGCAGTATATCGAAGTATAGATACAATATAACTGCAGTACATTGAAGTTCAACAGCAGTAAAACTGCAGTACAACTGTAGATCTGCAGTATAATGAAGTATTGAAACCAGATTGAAACAATAACACTGATGCACTGATATGCATGTGAAGACTTTAAATGCAAAAAACCTCATCTGACTTTTTTTTTTTTTAAATGAGCTTTTTTTAATCAGGCTCCTAGGTTTAGTAATTTCACTTTGATGGCAATGAGGTCATTTTAGTTGCCATTAAAGTGAAATTATTGAACCTAAATAAAGGAGCTTTATAATGATAATAATAATAAAAAAGCTTATTTAAATAAATAAAAAACCTTCAGATTGACTTGCATCTGAAGTCTTCATAGGTCTACCGTTTATATATGTACTGCAGTTATGCTGTATTGTGTGACGAGCTTTTTCACCCGCATAAATTGCCCGCACGTGACCAGATCTTCTTCCTTCGCGCGAACGCGCAGCGGTCGTTGTCCTGACAACGAGTCTCGAGATCAGCTGATGCTCGTTACGGGTTACGGGTCAGTCAGCGTATTTTCCCGTAGTGTCTGCTCCATAAAATACGGTTTGGTTGATTATTCACTGACGATATCATTCATATACGTTCATATTCGTGAACTCTCATAATTAAAACACAAAGACATGACAGAAATACAACCCGTGGTCATTCACAAGTGGGACGGAAGAGAAGCGTTTTCTGGAAGAAAAGAAGTTCAATAAGCGAGGTTGGTCTTGTCAAGTCATTCAGTTTAGCGGTGAGTATAACGTATAATGTCCTCAAATCTGTTTATTTTAATTTTAGAGATATGTAAAAAGACTTTAAGTAACGTTATATGTTATTCAAACCGGTGTGAGCAAGAGGAAACGCGCTTACTGTAGTTTTACACTGTTTACTTTTTAGAGCTGCGTCACAACAGATTGTGCTCTGTTTGCAGCATTATTTTCATTTTTTATCACTGTACACAAACTTCAGTTTATTAATGATAATGATAATTGTACTTATCTTTGTTTTATGTTAAATTGGTATCACTTTACAATAAGAACTAACCATGAGTAATACATTTGTTACAGTATTTGTAAATCTTTGTTAAGGTTAATAAAAATACAGCTGTTCATGTTAGTTCACAGTGCATTAACTAATGTTTACAAGGGTTTAATAAAACATTAGTAAATGTTGAAATTAACATTAACTAAGATTAATAAATGCTGTATACGTGCAGTTCATTATTAGTTCATGTTAACTAATGTAGTTAACTAACGAACCTTATTGTAAAGTGTTACAGTTACATTTCTTTGGAATATCGGACATTACTGGATATACATAAAAAAATACAAGCAATTATGTTCAATAGTTAATTGACATTAATGTGCAGAAAAGGATTTTTTTTTTTGTGTGATTGCTAGTTTCAGGAAAATGCACTGGTAACAACTAAAAACCGAAGATTAAAAATGTAATCAACAGAAGATGATGGCTGCGGGGAAACAGATGCAGTCACAGTATTTAAAAATGATTGTGTCTTTCTGCTTTTCTTCAGAAATGCATGTTATTGTGCAAGTTGTGTAGACTGTCAATGGAGTGATAGAAAGATCTCAGATCTCATCAAAAAGATTATTGGATTGGAACGACGTGAGGGTGAGTAATTAATGGGGTTTTGGGTGAACTAACTACTTTAACTACTTTTACTTGGAGTGTTCAAAGCCATTATTAATGCTGACCAATTATGTTAAATAGTTTGACATTAATGTGCAGAAAAGGATTTTTTTTTTTTTAGAAATACTTTTTATTGTGTGATTGGTGTTTTCAGGAAAATGCTCTGGTAACAACTAAAAACAGAAGATTAAAAATGTAATCCAACAGAAAATAATGGCTGCGGTTAAACAAAGATACACTCAAATAACGGTAAGCTACTGTACATTCTTTATTATACCTTTTATAAACTATTATCTTTATAGTTTAGAATACATAATGACTGATATTGTACTTCAGGAACCAAGGGAATGCTGGAGGAATCAAGTGTACGAAGTCCTCCGTTTCATCAGCCATTAAAGAATTCAGACGTGAAGAGATTGAGGATTTAAAAAATGAAGTCAAAGAGCTAAAAGAAGATTACAATATTAGCGCAGATTCAGGATAAAAACCGAGAGAGAGCTGGAAAGGTAATGAAATCTAGTTCTACCACAGCAATTATTCTCAGTACTAAACATCATTTCTCAACAGTTTGCTCGTGGACTCTCTTCTTTTGTATTATAGCATAGTCTGTTTGAATACTCGATTCTGATTGACTGGGAGGTGTGCATTCAAATGATGAATGCACAGATAGTTACAGTCAGATTAATCATCATTCTGAATTAATGTGCTGCTTTACTGTAACACACACATACAGTCCCTCTCACACAGAAACATATTTCTAAGCAACAAGGTCTTAAAGGTGCCATTTGTAAAAAAAAATCAATTCATACTCCACATTCCATACCAGATGGGGGCAGTATACCTCCAGAAAGTGTGTCTACTCTATGAATATGACATCTTCAAGCTACTCCCCTTCACCTTTACCAGTGAATATGTTCATATTCGTTTTGTTCATATTACATTAATTTGACAGACAGCATTCGCTGATGTTGACCAACGTAACCAGAGCTGCCAACTATCACGCATTAACCGTGAGACACACGCAATTGACACTTTTCACACGCTCTCACAACACGCATCAATTTTCTCGCGCACAGAAAAATCGCGAAGCAAAGAGGACACGGAGACCGACAGACTAGACAGAGCAGGTTAGTTATGATATAAAAAAAAATTCAGCTCTCAGATTCTGTCAATTTTATTACGCAATTCAAACAATAAATACCGTTTTGGCGCTTGTAAATGTTACGTGACAGATCCCTAGCGCACGTGAACCGATCATCTCTACTAAAGTTAGCTAATAGTAAAAAACACGAACACTGTTGAAAGATACAGTAGGCTACAACTTACCGAAATGTATTCCTCATAAATAATATCTACCAATCAGTGTTTTTTATCAGCGTGAAGAGGTCAATAACATAGCTGGAGAACAATTATGTCAGATTTACCTCAGGAAAGCCATTTAATAAACATAATATAGGTTGTTATAATAAACAGAAATGTTGCAAGTTCGGAGTCGAACCTCATTTCTTTCATGTCCATTAGTTGTCTCCAGCGATGGAAAGCAGTGCCAATGTTTACTCTGGTTCTGTTCCTTTTTTTATCAGATTTTATTTGCGATTCCGAGCGCGTTTTATCCCTGCAGCGGGTGGGTGTGGTGGTGGTAAGGGTCTCTTGCCAAGGGCTTCAGCCATTCTTCCGCTCTCTTCCCTGAACTGAAATGTAGTAGTGGGCTGTATTTTCCACACGATTGACATCAGGTTCAAGTACGTCCACAAGCCGTGCGAGTTATTCGTGTATTGCAGTTGGGCTGGTGGTGGTTATGTTGCTCGCATACCGCCTCCCATGGCCGAAACTGGTATTACAACACCTGTCGGGCCGTGGCTAGTAATGCTATTGCTAATTCAGGTTGATATCTCTGCAGCACTATAACTTGTCATTTTTTTAATGACATCATCACCCTTATTTCTTCTCATTCTTTTGATGCGTGTAGCTCATTTTTTGGATATTTTTACCTCAATTTTTACACATGGCACCTTTAACGTTGCTGTTTTTGGAGTAATTAAACTGACAGCTTCACTAGAGTGATGCTGCACAGACACAGGTAATTCACATATGCACAATCTTTCTCTCTCTCCCTCGTTCATTCATTCAAATAAATGTAATCCAACCAGACTAATTTATCTCTGTTGCCTGAATGCTGAGTGTGCAGAATGCAAGATCTAATGACCCGTAGCCAAAAAAAACGAATGAAAATGAACTGTTAGTTTTTGCTCTTCCATCAAATTGTGCTTCACAAACGTTAACCCTTGGGCGCTGTTCGTTTGTGGTTTACACTCGGGTTGTTTGGGGTCTCCAGAGACCCCAGGCAACAAATTATAGCCCAATTTTACTCAGATTATTAATGGTTTTACTCCACATTTGTGCAGTTTTTGGAGGATTTATTATATATTTAAAAATGTATATAAATAAACAAATTCACTTAAAAGACCCACATTTCTAACTTTCATTCATGGGGATAACATGGATAATTTGACATGGTTGAGTGTATCATTTTTTTGGAAATCTGTTTTAAAAGTAAAAAAGTACTGCAGAGCTCCACTATTTGCTATATCAGTTCAAAAAATGCTAACCTTTGACGAAGTAATTTTATTGTTATAATTGTGATCTTATAATATGTAGATATGAATCCAACTGGAAAAACTTGTGAAAAGATTATTTCAGTTAGTCAAATAGCAAATAGTTGAGCTCTGCAGCGATCCACTGGTTAAAGTGATCATTTTTAACTTTTAAAACAGCATTTTCCACAAGATGGGCAAAAATCTTACACTAAACCATGAATGAAAGTTAGAACTGTGGGTCTTTTATAAAGTTAATTTTACATAAAAGGCTGTTTTTGTATAAAAAAAATATTTGTTTATTCACATAAATAAAAAAAAAAGATGCACTGGTAACATGTAAAAACAGAAGATAATGGCTGGGGTGATACAGATGCACTCCCAGCATTTAAAAATGATTGTGTCTTTCTGCTTTTCTTCAGAAATGCATGTTATTGGGCAAATTGTGTAGACTGTCAATGGAGTGACAGAAAGATCTCAGATTTCATCAAAAAGGTCTTCAGTTGTGTTCCGAAGATGAACGAAAGTCTTACGGGGTTGGAACGACATGAGGGTGAGTAATTTAACTTCTTTTACCTGGAGTGTTCAAACTTCAAAGCTATTATTAATGCTGAACAGTAAACCATAAAAAAACAACTGTAAATAGTATGAATACTTTCCACAAACACTTGCTGACACCAAGTTAAATTTAAGAGATTAACTTGCAGATTCATTTTAAGCATAATATATGCCTGTGGTGAAGAGTGTAACTGAAAGAGTTTCTCTGATTCTTTTTGTTTGTTTTTCCAGACTACATCCAAACTATTGTTTCCACATCTGAGATGAAGGCAGTTAAAAGAACCAAGTGGAATAATGAGGATAAGCTCTTCTTCAAACGCAACCTCTCTGAATAATGTAGGGGAAGATATATGCATGATTTATAAATAAAGACTTTAAATACATTGTCTAACTCCCAGCCTGTTATTTGAAGTTATATAAAAAAAGAGGTAAAATCACATTTGTTGCATTGCAGTTGTTTTGTACCTTAATTCATTATATTGCAGATGTGTAAAAATAAACTTATTCTGGTTGTATTTCAATGGTATTGTACAGCATTTTATTAGTATTGCATTCCGGTAGTATTGTAGGCTAATTGTACTTTAGTTGTATTATGTATTGCAGTAATACCACAGTTATATTGCAGTATTATTGCAGTACTACCACAGTTATATTGCAGTATTATTGCGGTAATACCACAGTTATATTGCAGTATTATTGCAGTAATACCACAGTTATATTGCAGCATAATTGTAGTACTACCACAGTTATATTGCAGTATTATTGCAGTAATACCACAGTTATATTGCTGTATTATTGCAGTAATACCACAGTTATATTGCAGTATTATTGCAGTACTACCACAGTTATATTGCAGTATTATTGCGGTAATACCACAGTTATATTGCAGTATTATTGCGGTAATACCACAGTTATATTGCAGTATTATTGCGGTAATACCAGTTATATTGCAGTATTATAACCACAGTTATATTGCTGTATTATTGCAGTAATACCACAGTTATATTGCTGTATTATTGCGGTAATACCACAGTTATATTGCAGTATTATTGTAGCACTACTACTGAGTAAAACTGCAGTTGTACTCCAGCTATACTGCAATACTGCAGTTTTTTCGTGTCCAAAAAACTGCATTTTCTATATGTAACAAAAACCGCAGTAATACTTCTAAAAAACTGCAGTCATTTTTTTGTAGATCACGCTTGTGCACAGTGTTGCTAATAAACTGGATGGAATTTAAGTTCTTTTGCTTTTATATGAAAATAAATTTAATGAACAAGACACCCAAAGTAGCCTACTTATTTAATTCAATTCCAATTTACATTTTTCAATCTTTTTTTCTTTAATACAGACATATGTGGTTTTTTTTGTTTTGTTTTTTTAATTAAAATTACATTGCATAACCCATAGAGATCGCACTGTCAGATAGTTTGGGAATATTCACACATAACGTATACACATAAAACATGATATCAGAGTTTTAAAATCAAACATTTTAAAAGTGAACAATACATCACTGTTGTTTAAACCAATGAACATTAAGCTGTGTCGTCAGCAAGTCGTTTCCCATCATGCTTTTGATCAGCGCAGTCGGTGGAGAGCAACTGCGCGCGACTGCAGAATCCGACACGTGCGCCTTGCGCTCGCGAGAGATTTTTGACATACGTCAGCATTACATCAGAGCAAGGCGGACCGCACTCGGACACATTTCTAACCGTCTGTGTTAAGTGCGCTTGTTTCTCCTTGCGCGCTGATGCACTCATCCTGTTGACATTTCCGAATGACTTCCTACAGTTGCTTAATAGAAGCGGGCTTTCCACACAAACAAACGTACATGTGTCATTAGTATGAGAAAAAAATGGGATTTTAACTGTCGGTCTCGGGTCGGGCTCGGACATAAATATATCTTTATGTCTGTCGGACGCGGGTCGGGTTCGGTTACTGCTCTGTCGGACGCGGGCCGGGCTCGGACAGAAAAATTCGGCCCGATCCGCACTCTAGTGTGAACACAGGAGCAACTGAATGATACCTCGGATAGTCATGCAGTGTGAAAAGAACTGTGACCTGACTACTTAGAAAATCGTGCAGTCTGAACTCGGCATAACCGAGACTACTTTCTTGAAAAACTTCCAGCGGCCAGAACTCTGACCAGGGAGGTGACCACAGAGTGGGTCAGTGTGTATGCACTATAGTGCTGGTAAGGATTGCATACAACTTCATGTCTTAAATGGGCAAACTATCCCTTTAAAGGTTGGAGTTTTCCTCTTTTCTTTTAAATTAAGGCATTAAGATCAATTTCCAAAAGATGATTTTTTTATTCCTGTTTTTAGTCAACTTTAGCATGGGTATGTTCACTTATGCTAAGCACTTATAGGCCTGGTTTTAGATCAAGTCAGGATTAGTCCAATCAGTGAAGTCCCACATTCAAACGCATACATCACGCTCTGTCCCAAACGGCACACTTCTGCCGGACAAGGCTTGAGGGTTAAAATGCATGTTTAAACTGTTTTAACTGAAAGCATATCTTTTTCTAAGGCAGGTTTATAAAAACTACAAACCTGCCTTAGAAAAAGATATGCTTTCAGTTAAAACAGTTTAAACGGCAGAAGTGTGCCGTTTGGGACAGGGTGTGATGTCTGCGTTTGAAATGTGTGACTTCACTGATTGGATCTGGATACAATTTTCAGAAACTAACATTTTGATCAATTCTACTCTGTATCTCACTCTAAATGATTGTATACTGCCAGAAAGCATTTCGAGGTCAAAGGGGCAATGACCACTGGGCCACCTCCCCTCCAACCTTCCTCAACATCCCTGAGAACACTTTTTTACTGACAACACACTTTTTCATGAGACATTTCCTCAGTAACAGAACTTTAACTATAACTACAGCCTCAGACTTCTTACCATATCAAGAACAGAGACTCCAGGTAAGATGTGATTTTAAATCAATATCAACAGGCAGTGTCAGTGTGAAGGTGTTGGAGTAAAGGTTCATTGAAAGGAAACGTTAATGCAAGTTTTTCAGAGGATAGACATTAGAAATTGTGAAACCATAAAGAGACTAGAAGAGAGACTAGAAAGTGCAAAGTTTGAATTAACTATTACATTATATTTTAACTTTTATATTACTGGAAAAATTTGAGGTTCTCTTAGAGGTATACATTCCTAAATCTTTCCTTTGTTTTAATAATCCATGCAAAATACTGTTTTAGTGCTGCATAGCGCAAACATTATCTGTTGTCTTAAATTAACATATGGTTAACTAGTGGGGGAAAACATCTGAATTGTAACATTATATTACATCCATGCAGTAAAGTAGGTCATAATATATAGTCTGTCTGTCTCATTAATGTTAATCAAACAATTGTGGTATCATGGAAAAAAAATTGCATATATATTTTTCCTATAGATATGGGTTTTGACTTGGTTTGTGCAAAATGTGATGTTATTATCAGGAATTTTACAGTATGGTTGCTTAGTGAATTTGTTTTGGAACCTTCAGAAAATGTTAACTGATTATGTGTTCATATTTTATTACTGACTATTTACTTGTCTTTAATAATCTTTTAAATTGACATTAATTATCTTATAGTTTTGCTGTAGTATCAAAATTGCAATAGATCATTTTGTGATAGTTCACTGGCCTCTGAACCACTGACCCGATCCAAGCCTGAGCCCTGCTGAAGCAGCTCTAAATATGTGCTGCGCTATTAAATGATAGATAAAATATACACAGTGACAGTAACAGAAACTCATACAATGCATTTTAGCAGGCTTAATTAACCCTGTAAGACCCAAATATAGAAAAACCTAAAAATATATATATTTTACCTTTCAGGTGTTGTGGTAGGAGGCAACAACTCAAATCAAATCTCTTTGATGCAGAAAATAAAGAGTTTTAAAAAAAAAATGTTTATGTACCTTTTTAGAGAAATGTTGTAATATTGCAACATTGGGCTTAGTAGGGAGCAGAATTTCATGTATTTGTACTCATGTTGTCTGAACAACAATTCAGAACAACTAAGTGTTCATTTGCAGGTCTGATTGCTTACTTAGCCCCATAAAGGTATATATTAATAATATATTAATATAAGCTTTTAATAAAAAAAATAATAATAATAATCACACAGTCAATTTTTTATAAAGTCATTTATTTAAAAAAATATATATTAAACAAGATAAAACTCTGGCTTTTTCTCGAATCTTCTTCATTCCCTTTTTCTTTTCATGACTGACTTTTATTGGTTGTGAAAGTCGTTCTTGTCCTCTGAAAAGCAAAGGCGAACATCACACTTGCTGCATTGCGTGTTGGTGTATCCTTTATTGCAGCGCCCTCTCCCTGTCTTACGTGGGAAATGTGCAACTTGTTCCTTGCGTACATCCAATGGGAGGTGTGCGCATCTCTTGGACGGTCTCTCCTGAGCATTCAGAGGGCTTTTTGATGTCACTGTCTGTGTTGCTGGGCTCCCTTTGCCTGGAGTTGGTTGTCCTCTCTTTGGAGTTTGAACTGTTGTGTTTATCAGGATGAGAGAGGATGCTGGCTGTGCCTGAAACTGTCTCCAAAAACACACTCTTTACAAACACATAGACTACGATTAACAGCCTTGTATAGTTACAGGTCTGCTTACAGTTGGCCTGTCTTTAACAGTTTATAAGTTTTCCATAACAACAGAGCTAATGTAAACTAATGAGAACGCAGGACAGTGATGATGATGATCCATAACAACAGAGCATAAACAAATGAGAATGTGTGACAGTGATGACGAACAACAGAGCATGATAATAATAATACATTTAATTTATATAGCGCTTTTCACGAACTCAAAGTCGCTTTAAAGGGCAGGTAGATAATAAAAACAATGCAAAACAAAACAAGATGCAGGCACAGATGAGAATGGAGGGGGCATGGGGCTAGGGGTAGGCAGAGGTGAAGAGATGGGTCTTGAGGCGGGACTGAAAGATGGTGAGGGACTCAGAGGTGCGGATCTCTAGGGGGAGGGAGTTCCAGAGCCTGGGAGCTGCCCTGGAGAAGGCTCTGTCCCCAAAACTGCGGAGGTTGGACTTGCGGATGCAGAGGAGACTGGCTGAGGTGGATCTGAGGGGCCGTGAGGGTTGGTAGGGGGAAAGGAGGTCAGTGGGGTATGAGGGGGCCAGATGGTGGAGGGCTTTGTAAGTGAGGACCAGGGTTTTGTAGGTGATCCGGTGGGAGATAGGAAGCCAGTGGAGTTGTTTTAGGACTGGAGTGATGTGGTGCCAGGATTTGGAGCGGGTGATGAGTCGGGCAGCTGCGTTCTGGACCAGTTGGAGTTGTTTGATGTAGATAGAGCTGATGCCAAGGAGAAGTTAGTTGCAGTACTCCAATATAAAATGCTATGAATGTTTGCTGCCCAGTAATAAAATAAGAAATAAGGAAATCCACCTAATCTTTTGGGTTGCTGAAGGAATAAATTCTGAATTCTTACTGGGCCTCCGTTCCAAATAAAATCTGAAATCACTCGATTTAGTGACTGGATCTGAGATATATAACACTACGTCATCAGCATAGAGGAACATTTTCAGTTCTTTTCCTGCTCTATGGATGCCTGTGATATTGCAATTAGTATGAAAAGAGATTGCAAGAGGTTCTATAGTTATGGCAAACAAAAGTGGGGATGGGGGCAACCCTGTTTTGTCCCACGGTGAAGAGAAAGATATTCAGAACTAATACCATTTGTTTTTAACGATGCCAAAGGGGAAGAATATAAGAGTTTTACCCAGGACACAAAATTATCACCAAACCCAATTTTTTTTTATGTATAAAATAAATAGCCTCACTCAACACAGTCGAAAGCTTTCTCTGCATCAAGAGAGACTAGGGCTTCTGGCATGTATGAGTCTGATGAGGTATAAATTATGTTCATCTGAGTGTGTAGTACACTCTTGCCTGTCTCTAGATGGCGGCAGAGGGGCGTGAGAAGGCGTGACCGGGTGCTCTAACGCACCCAACTGCCGGCTGAGTCTGCTAGTATGGAGGGATCAGTCGGGAGCACCATCTAGTGTCAAGTCACCTTCATTTATATAGCGCTTTTAACAATATAGATTGTTTCAAAGCAGCTTTACAGAGATAATAGAAAATTACCGTAACAGATTGTTTAGGAAAGAAATGATATCTGGAGGATTTCCAGTCAGGATTTAGACCGTACCATAGTACCGAGACAGCTCTCGTTAGAGTCACAAATGATTCTAGACTAGAAAATTATGTTGGCATTAGTGGAATTGCACTAGCATGGTTTAAATCATACTTATCTGACCGAGATGAAGAGATGTCTCATCGATCACAAGTTCAGTATGGCGTACCACAAGGCTCAGTACTAGGACCGCTGCTGTTCACTCTGTACATGCTACCCTTAGGAGATATCATTAGGAAACATGGAATTAACTTCCACTGTTATGCCGACGATACTCAGCTCTATATTTCTTCAAAACCTAACGAAACTTACCAGTTCACAAAATTAACAGAATGCATAGCTGATATAAAAAATTGGATGACTCGTAATTTCCTACTTTTAAATTCTGAAAAAACAGAGATTCTAATTATTGGACAAAAAACTTCCTCACGTAATAACCTAGAATACTGTCTAACACTTGATGGCTGCTCTGTTAAGTCTTCGTCGTCGGTTAGGAACCTGGGTGTGTGTGTGTGCTCTTTGATACCAATCTTTCATTTGAAAGTCACGTGTCTAGTATCTGTAAAACCGCATTTTTCCATCTTAAAAATATATCTAAATTACACCATATGCTCTCATTAACAAATGCGGAACAATTAGTTCATGCTTTCATGACATCAAGGCTAGATTATTGTAATGCTCTACTGGGTGGTTGCCCTGCACGCTTAATAAACAAACTACAGCTGGTTCAAAACGCAGCAGCTCGAGTTCTTACCAGAACCAGGAAGTATGACCATATTAGCCCAGTTCTGTCAAAACTGCACTGGCTCCCTATTAAACATCGCATCAATTTTAAAATATTGCTGATTACTTACAAAGCACTAAATGGTTTAGCTCCGCAGTACTTGAGCGAGCTCTTAACGCATTATAGTCCTTCACGTCTATTGCGATCTCAAAAATCCGGCCAGTTGATAATACCTAGAATATCAAAATCGAATATCAAGATCCTTTTCCTATTTAGCACCAAAACTTTGGAACAATCTTCCTACCATTGTCCGGGAAGCAGACACACTCTGTCAGATCAAAGCTAGATTAAAGACACATCTCTTTGACCTAGCATTCACATAATACATTATAGACTTCTATAATTCAATGTTAGGCTGCATAGATTAGGTCAGCCGGAACCGGGAACACTTCCCATAAATCCTGATGTACTCGTTACATCATGGAAAGAATGGCATCTACGCTAATTTTAGTGTCTTTGTTTATCCCGAGGTCTTCCCGCAGCCTGCCGGATCCAGGCCGTATCCAGATCTGATGAAGGACCTTCGCCTGGACCCGATGACAACGCAGTGCTGAAGTGCCAACTAGTCTCTCCCTATGGTGGATCCCTTTACCACTCTACAGATAAAGCGTCGTCGGGAAAACTCAATTTGCGTATCTACCCCGAATTGATAAAATAAAATTCTTAATCAAACCTATAAGAAAACACCAGTAATTTGTTTAGGCTTGGTTTGTAGGAAATTACAAACCTGCACACATATATTCAAACGCACATAACTATAGAACCAATTCTTAATGCGCATATGAACGCCATCAGCGTTTCTCACAGGATCGCGCTTAAAGTCTGTGTAGAGAGAATGGTGTCGTCTTGGCGGCCCCTAATTTAATAACAAATGATCGTTGCGACGGAAGCGAATCAATCAAAACTAACTTTAGCTGGAAAATAACTTTATTAAAGAACCGCTATAAAGCCAAAACAATCTTACCTTAAATGATACGTTTGTCTCTGTAAAGCTGCTTTGAAGCAATCTACATTTTTAAAAGCGCTATATAAATGAAGATGACTTGACTTGACTTGACAGATATCATTTCTTTCTAAAAAGGAACACAGTTGTGAAGATACTGCCTTTTCTAATATCTTTGACAGAAAAGGTAGATTCGAGATCGGCCTGTAATTGACTAATTCTGTAGGATCAAGTTGCGTTTTTTTTTAACAAGCGGTTTAATCAAAGCCAGCTTAAAGTTATTTGGTACGTATCCTAGAGACAAAGACGAATTAATGATATTAAGAAGAGGATCTATGACCTCTGGAAGCATCTCTTTCAGTAACTTTGTCGGAATAGGGTCTAACATACATGTTGTAGATTTAGATGATTTAACAAGTTTAGTAAATTCTTCCTCTCCTATAGCAACGAATGAATCAAATTTTTCCTCAGGGAGACTACAATGCACTGCCTGATGCAATACTGTAGTAGACGGTTGCATAGTTATAATTCTGTCCCTGATATTATCAATCTTATAAGTGAAGAAGTTATTACTGAAGGTCATTACTGCTGTGCTGCTTGGAAACTTCTGTGTTTGAAGCTTTCTTTTTCGTTAGTTTAGCCACCGTTTCAAATAAATACCTAGGATTATGTTTATTTTCTTCTAATAGGGTTGAAAAATAAGCAGATCTAGAAGCTTTTAAAGCCTCTCTGTATGCAATCGAGCTCTCCTTCCATGAAATGCGAAATACCTCTAGTTTTGTTTTCTTCCAGTTGTGCTCCATTCCTCTGGCTGCTCTCTTAAGGGCCTGAGTGTGCTCGTTGTACCACGGCATTGGACTATTTTCTTTAATCTTCTTTAAGCGCAAAGGAGCAACTGTGTCTAAAATGCTGGAAAAGAGAGAGTTAAAAGTTTCTGTTGCGATATCAAGTTCTTCTAAGCTATCCGGGATGCTAAGATGATGAAACTGATCAGGAAGATTATTGATAAAGCAATCTTTAGTGGCAGAAGTAATAGGTCACTAAGTCATTTTTTGTTTTTTCTTGTTTTCCAAAGACATTGAAATATGACTTAGGCAATTATGCTATGAGGGTAACGATATTTGAAACATGGAGTCGGCTTTGCAGCCTTGGCTAAATGTAATTTACACAAGACTAGATAATGATCTGAGATGTCATCGCTCTGCTGCAGAATTTCAACGGCATCAACATCTATTCCATGTGATAATATTAGATCTAGAGTATGATTACGACAATGAGTAGGTCCTGACGTCAAGATGGCGCTGCCCTGCTGGTGACATGGAGGAGGGTTCCTGCTGCAAATTGTTTGTTTACTCGCACTACTCGTTATGACTCCGTTTATGTTCCCGTTTTACGTTATTCAGCAACCCAAGCTTTAGCATTTGCTCATCTGTATTATAGCTGTTTTTTATTTGTTGAACATCAATTAAATTTTTTACCTTAGATGGGTTTAAACGTTTTTTTGATTTCCAAATTCGAAGAACAGGCACAGTCTCTATATGATGATAGCTAGGTGATAGCACAGGAATATCGATATACGGTACCTTTGTCAAGGCATCGCAAGTTCATGTTTTACAGCAGAAACGACAAGCCCCGAAAAGTCTGTTTTAGTGAATCAGTGCGCAGTATTCAGGTCAGGTGACAAGGCTGCTTGCTTGTCACTTTGAAAAGACGCGCTAGCTGAGAGGAGATTCGGCAAAGCTGACTAAAAGTGATCGAGGATGGATTTCAGCGAACTTGATGAACCTGTGATATTTTCTTCGGGGCGTAACGGTAAAAGGAAAATAAAAGCTGAAACTTTTTCACGGAAGCTCTCTGCTTTGCGTGTACGTTAATCACAACAACAAAGTCTGACAGGGCGCAGCTTTCCACCGCGTCGCCGACCAGCCCAACCTGGGAAAACTTGGAAGACCAGCAACCGAACCTTGACGCATCCGCCATATCACCCAGGCTTAGCCAACGATGGCACTCCTGGACCTCTAGGGTGGACTTAGTTCCATATCATGCATACACTTTGGGCTCACCTGTACTCCACCACAGCCAACAAGGATGACGCGCTGCGGGAGTTCTTGCTGTTGGGTCAAGACGCTATCTGATAGTAGTCTCTGCTCTGCCTCTTCACTTATCGTGCAGGCCATTGAGCCCGTATCGAGGAGCCCTTGCAACTGAGCACAGCCATTAACTGTCACTGGTGCATGAAATAACTCACTGAATGTCTCGACTGTGTGAATATTCTGAACAATTACTGTGCAATTATCAGACATTGCTTTACAAACATTGACATACATCTTCAATTCTTCACTTTCATCAAGGGTTGAAACTTTAGTGCTCACACATCCCCTTTCCGTATGTGAGCTATCTAGTTTAAACTGGCTCCACCTTGCACTGGGTTAGGCGGTGCTTGAGCTGACTGTGGCTGTGTGTTAATTCTTGACCGGTGCTGTTGACACTCCCTCTTCCAGTGGCCGGGCTTGTAACAGCCCATACAGAGTTTCTCCTGTCTACAGTGTGCAGTAGTTGAGTGTTCAGCAGACTGACAGACTCTACATCTACTCTGAGCAATGGCCGCAAGCCCCCTGCTCGTGGCACGACTGCTGCTGTCTGTGCCGTCTGCTCCAGGACACGGTTCAGCAAGCCAATGAGAGACTGGATGCAGACGCTCTCGGTCTGAGGAGAAGAAGGGAGCCCCATTTCCTTCGGGTAGCTTGTAAGGTCTGTGGTGTTATTAACAATGACTGGTGTGCACGCTCAGACATTAGCAACAGAGACAATGTTCTTTGGCCGATAAGATTTGGCTTGAGACATTGTTCTGGCCTCTCTTTGATGTTCAACGAGGTGTTCCTGAATCTCATTTGCCGTCCACTTTTCAGCTGTTTTACACTTTAGGACACTTGCAAGAGTGGAGTCGGGACAGTGTTTCACCAACATCATTGTGACTTCGTGAGAGGGGTCCTCAATGTTTCGCCCGTCTTCTCAAACACTCATCCGCAACATCCACGGCTTTTTTCAAGCGTATCCAATAGTCCATGGGACTCTCTCCGGCCAAAGGAAGTGTGTTATAAAAATCTGCTAAAGGCATCGAGGAGTAGGTTACCTCACTGAAATGTTGTTTCAGAATATCAAAGACGAGCTTGGGGTTTTCTGCTGGCTGCAGCGATGGCATGCTTCCCAGGGTAACTTTTACAATGTCTCTAGCCTTTCCCATTAGTCTTGACATTATCTCCTGGGAGTACTCTTGCTGCTGTATGCCCCTCTTATTCAGGTAAACGCTCATAATTTCTTCCCACTCATGAACTGTGTGTTTATCTGTTCCATCACCCCTGAAGTACGGCGGCTCTTTGACATATGTCTTCATAACTAACTTAACTCCAGTCATGTTCAAGTCAGACTGTCCATATCCTAAGTTCAGGCTAGGTGTAGGAGTGGTTTGGCTATCTGCACTACCAACATATCTCTGTAGTTGGCTAGCAATGTTCTCTCCTATTTCGTGAGCTAACTGTGTGATGAGATTCCCTAGGTCTGCGGAACTCACATCTGGAATAGACACTGGCTGACGTGGAGAATATTCATCCGTATGCGTGTGAGTATATGAGAATAAAGGACGGCCCACTGAATTAACGCCACTCCCAATGTCAGGAGCATCTCCTAACCTACGCATGTGTGGTGCGGGAGATTGTTCATCAGTGCGTAAGCGTGTGGACGAGAGTACAGGTCGGCCTAGTACACCAGCACCTTCAACCGGCGTGCTCTCCACCCTACTCATAAACCTACCCCTCCCTAGGCTTACCCCCGCAGAATTCCCAGCACTAAGTGGGGTCTGCACATGCTTGCCATCAGTCATTTTTTAAATAAAAAATTGTAATGTGATTGACTATGATAATAATATGTGAATTACTAGTACATGCGAATATGGGATGCAAAAAAACCCCGATGTAAAATGATACTAGCTGAGATAGAGGCAATAAAAAGTTAAAATTTAGACATTAATATCAGCCCTTATACTTGTCAATGTCCCAAATAGATTCCTACTCGTCACAGCAACCACCGGCGATCACCCTGGCGATGATCTGAAGCAGAGATATCCGGGTCACGGCACCAATGTAGCCGGCGCAGTCTGCACTTCGCCGACTACTGCGTTGTGTTCTGGTGCACTGATGACAGGACACTGACGTTCCTCAAGGCACTTTATTCTGTTAAAGCTGCCGTCGGCAACCCTGGAAGATTGAGTGGACTTAGCCAAAATTTTGAATGTTTACAACTCTCATGCCCCTCCCCCACTATCATCGAATAATAATAATAATAATAATATGTTTATTTTATATAGCGCCTTTCTGAGGACTCAAGGTCGCTTTACAATAATTACAAATACACATAACATAGAAACATGACATAGAGACGATACATATAAACTGTGAAGGATAACATAGTAGAGGTATAGTACATATTTACATTTACATTTACATTTATTCATTTAGCTGACGCTTTTATCCAAAGCGACTTACAATTGCTATATATGTCAGAGGTTGCACGCCTCTGGAGCAACTAGGGGTTAAGTGTCTTGCTCAGGGACACATTGGTGTCTCACAGTGGATTTGAACCCGGGTCTCTCACACCAAAGGCATGTGTCTTATCCATTGCGCCACCATATAGAATCAGAACATTCAGGGGTCAGGGAAACAAGTGACAAAAAGATGTGTTTTAATGTGGGTTTTGAAGTCTTGTAGTGATGAGAGATTGCGGATTTGTTGTGGAATTGAATTCCAAAGAGTTGGCGCAGCGGTGCAAAAAGCCCTTCCACCAAATGATGATAGTTTGTGCCGTGGGATTGTCAACAGACATCAGCAGTATCAGATGATCTAAGTGTGCGGACAGGTGTGTATGTATGGATGAGGTCAGAGAAATAGTTTGGGGCAAGACCATGGAGTGCTTTGAATGTAATAAGGAGTATCTTGTACTGAATGCGATAGCGGATGGGTAACCAATGTAGACTGCGTAAGATGGGAGTAATGTGGGAAGATTTCTTAGTGTAAGTGAGGACTCTGGCGGCAGAGTTCTGGATATATTGAATTTTATTTAATGATGAGTTTGGTAGGCCATAGAAAAGAGAATTGCAGTAGTCAAGCCGTGAACTGATGAAAGCGTGAACTAGGGTCTTAGCATCACTGATGGTAAGAAATGGACGTAAGCGTGCAATATTGCGAAGGTGGAAGAAGGCAGATTTAGTGAGAGAGGAGATGTGAGGAAGAAAGGAAAGAGAGGAATCGAAGATTATACCCAGGTTTTTGACAGTGGTGGAAGGATGAACCGGAACTCCAGCAATACTGAGATTGTCAACACAGACCCGGGATGTAGTTTGAGGTGAACCAATAAGAAGTTGTTGGATGACAAATGAGTTTGAAGTTGAGCAGCAACCACTTTCTCAAGCAGTTTTGAAAGAAATGGTAAATTAGAAATAGGTCGGTAGTTGGCCATGTCAGAGGGGTCGAGGCCAGGTTTCTTTAGGACAGGAGTGACGGCAGCAGTTTTAAGTTCCAGAGGAACAACACCAGTGCTTAAAGTTGAGTGATGAGAAGTGAAATCGATGGTGAAATAACGGGTGCACATTTTTTGAGTAGAGTAGTAGGAGCAGGATCAAGATGACAGGAAGATGAGTTTGCTTTGTTAATTAGCTCAGAGATATAAGCAGGGGTTGGCGGGGCAAAAGCAGTGAGAGTACCAAATGTAGAAGAGGTGGGGAAGACATGTGTAAGAACAGTAGAGGTAGTGGATGGGAAGAGAGTATAAATTCTATCAGTCTTACTTTGAAAGAAGTGCAGAAATGACTCACAGAGGTCTGCGGAGTTACTCATAGCGGGTGCAGGAGGGTTGGTGAGTTTGTTGACTATAGAAAACAGTGTTTTTGGTCGAGAGGATGCATTGTTAATGATGGTAGAGTAGTAATTAGAGCGTGCAGTATTTATAGCAGATTTGTAGAACTGAATATGGTCATTGTAAGCAGTAAGGTGAACAGTTAAACCAGTTTTCCTGTACAGGCGTTCAAGACGACGACCAGCTGTTTTTAGATTGCGAAGTGCTGGGGTAAACCAGGGAGACTTGTGCGTAGAAGGCACAAATCTACTTTTAAGAGGGGCGTGGATATTGAGGGCAGTGGAAATACAGGCATTATATTTGGTAAGGATATCAAGTGAGCTTGTGTTTTCAGTGATGTCAGAGAGATGAGTTTGTACAGATTCAGAAAACAGTATAGAATCAACAGAATTTAGGTTACGGTATGTTATAGTGGATTTCACCCTGAGGCGGGGAAGATGCATTTCACATTTTAGTTCAACAAGGTGGTGATCAGACAGTCCAATCTGAGAACCAAGCACGGAAACATTATGTAAACCAGTAGTGCAGACGAGATCAAGTGTGAATACCCTCCCATCGAGTTCGTGCTCGTCAGTTACTGCGCGAACTTCAGGCATGTGCATGTGATTGTAATGTGAGTGAGGGGGGAGTGGGATCTGTGGCCTGTGCACGATCTGTGATTGACAGTCCGATCTCACACCCCCCTGCGCTGATTGGACCCGATGAAGCGGGAGCGGTGGATTTTTGCAAAACAAATAACACGCTCCAGGGGTCCGTTCTTCGTACGTCGCTAACTCACTTAGCTGGATTTGATTGTTGGCGATTTGGCATGATCTTGGATTGTTTGGTTCTTCGAAGCTCATCCTGGACTTGCTGTCATAGCAACAGGTGCGCAATCTTAAACCTGCTCACGAGCAGGCTTATTTCATGTTAACAGGATTAGATCCCGGCTTCATAAGCGGAGCTGATACGGGAAGTCCAGCGCAGCGCGATAGTGCACTTTCTTTCTGAGATATAGATTTTTTTTCTCGTGATTCGTGAGATTCGTTTTTTGTCGCTTTTAGGTTTAAAAAACAGTTTTAGGTTGTTTTGTGGCATTTCCAAGCCACTTAAGACCCAATGTTGTAAAGCATTTTTTTTTTTTTTTTTTGGCTATATCATATTTTTTTTATGAAGATCATACAATCATGACCATGCCGATTACAGATATGTCACTCAGGCTTCACTAACGTGATTGGTACCATATAGGCTACCATAGACTGCCATCAAGGCCTCAATGAAGGGGATTATGTGAACAGAAAGGGGATTCACATGTAAATGTGCAGCCCAGTTACTATTGTGATTCTTAATATTCCAGATTAGTAATATTATATCAAATAAAAAAAGGCAGTTGACTAAAATCTTCTATATCACAAATGTGAAAGCAAAATGGCCAGGATCCATACATGACTTAAGAATTTTCAGAGATTCACATTTATGCACATTATTTTAAAGTGGTAAGAAAAGTTCCACAATTAAATATCAAGCTCACTGTATTACATACACTTATGCTGATCCTAACAGAACTGCATTTTTTCATAGGTGATTATGACATGCTCCTGCCTGCAGACAGGTGTTTTATGACCCCATTCCCTGACCCAAACCAGTTACAATGCAGCTCTAGCAGGACAAGGGCATACAATGAAATGATCTTTGGGTAACTAAAAGGAAGATTTCAGTGTCTGAAAAGTCTGAGGGTTGCACACCTGACAGGGCCTGTGACATTGTTGCATGTGCCATATTACACAACATTGCCAAAAAAAAAAAACACTTTTTATTAAATGTTTAATAAAAGACAAATATGCTTAGTTCCTAGAGTTTTATTTCAATTGTTCTTTGTAAAGAAAAGCCAGTGGTCAAGTGCCTGCAACAAGAGATATTAGACACATGCCTCATGCAACAAATAAAAAGGAAAAGTTGTCTATACACTGCCCACCTGTAGGCCTATGTGTCCTCTGTCTGTGCAGACTCTTCTGTAGGCCTTTCTGTAGATGTAGAATCCTGCAACTTATATTGCAGCCATAAAGCATACAAATATAAATTAAGTAAAGTTTTTTATGCACTTGCAGGTAGGCTAGTTCCTCCATATGACAGTTATCTGAGAGGGTTTATTCACTGTCCAGTGCAATGGAAACAAATGGACATTACAAAGTCTTATACTTTCTTTCCTTTGGAAAGTTAGAAAATGTCCACTTACTGCACATATTTCAGCCACCACTTTCTTGGGAACAGATACAAGTGTTGGTGTATTATGTAGAAGTGTACAAAAGAGAAAAACACAATGTCATTACAATGAACTACACGTGATCAATAACTCATGGCAAAATATTTTTACATTAACATAAGTTTATCAGTTTTCACTTTCACAAGTCAAAGCAATTCATCATTACTCAAGATTTAACAGTTGAAATGACTATACAGCCTTAATTTAAAGCAGCAAAAATTATTTTACAGTGTAGGCTACTAAGATCTTTTCTTTTTTTCAGCCTTTTTCTTGGTTGCTTTTATAAACAGAACACCATTTATTTAATAGTGCTTTTTATAAAAGATATAATAAATAAAAATAATAATAAAAAAAATAAAATAATATATATATATATATATATATATATATATATATATATATATATATAATAAAATAAATAATAAATGCACAGTTTAAAAATATAATAAAAAAAAATAATAGTAAAACTAATAATAAAAAACTAAAAATGACCATTATGTAGAATATTTTTGTACTTCACTTTTATTTGTTCCCATGTTCTAGTGTGGTGACTCTGACATTACAATGCACAAAGTAATTATGCAATTATTAAAATACAAAAATATAGGCTATTAAGTGATAAAAACATCTAACATGGCCACTTCTAACGGATTTAAATTGTCTGCTACTTTTTGCCAGCCCTCTCTCCTGGCTTTTGCAGACTTTGAGGTGTTCCCTGGCGTTTTGATTAAACATTAAAATTCCGAATAAACTTCGACTATTAGTTCTTGCTCTGCTGAGGAGAAAAACTGTGCGCGCTCTTTGGCCACGCTGAGCAGCCAATAGCAGCGTTGCTGATCAATGTTTCTACTATCGATACATATCCCCTTTTAACCAGCGCATGAACGCGCAATTATCTCAGATAACTCAATCCAGCTATACTAATCATATCCGGCAAGTGTGTTCGAAGAACCGAGTTAGCCGGATCATGATTCGCACGATGATATCATCTTGGATGTGTCATTTGATCTCGGATGTAATAAGCAACGTACGAAGAACGAGCCCCAGGTGGAGTTAGAAGCTCGTTTTTTTTTCTAAAACCACCTTATCTTTGTTGTTCTGTCGGATTATAGTGTCGATTTCACTGAATATGATAAAAAAAAAATTGCCGACGGCAGATTTAAATGTCAAAGAGAGCAAAAGTTCAAGATTCTATCCTCGACCAGAATCAGCCTCTCTCAATCAAGTAGAATGTATACATGGTACAATTTCTGGTAAGCTACGCTTTTTTATTATTTCAATTAAATTAATGTGATTTGATTTAATATTGACTCATTTGGATAAATATTAGGTAGGCTACACAAGATGGGTGTTAATTTTTCTCAAGAAAAAAAAACAACTCACCTAATGCTGTAAACATACAGAGAGCCCTATCAGCTGGTAGTAGGCTATTTAAGGTTAAAAATAACTCAAATTAAATATAGCCTAATGCGTTGTTTTTTTATTATTATTATAATAACAACTTTATTTAACCCTCTGAGGTCGGCAATCACGCCGGCGTGATTTGCTCGGGGTTTTTTTTTTTATCAGTTCAAACGAGAGTCCAAACTCTGTTGACTTTGATCTTAAATACCAGTTTCATACATCAATCGATTCTGTTAAATGTGTATTATTTTTGTGTAAACTCACAATAAATACAAAGTGTTGTGCTTTTTGCCAAATAAAGAAAAATAAACACGAAGCAATTTCTGCCTTCTCTCTGTCAGTGTAGTCCATTCTGAAACGCGTCCGAAAATGAACAATAACTCAGCAAATACTCAGTCAAACAGGCATACAGACACACAGGCATGAAGCTTGAATTCTCTTCTTTTAAATGAAGTCATTTATATAAAAAACAAATATTCTCAGTTCATGTAATCTGTAAGAAAAGAGCGAGATGTCAGTCGTTCTCATCTCAGCTAATTATTTTTAATGTGACCCCGCCCACGGAGAGCGCGCGCTATTCAAACGCAAATGACTGAGGCAAACCACGCAAACCTGTGAACGCCTCCATATCAGCTCGAGAAAACACAAGTTTAATCAGATCATTGTTCTTGTTTACACCGTCGCAGCGCTGTGTGGAATAATACTATTGTAATAATAATAATGGAAAATGTACCTCAGAACAGAAGTGCTGGTATTTCGAGGAGCAACAGATCCGAGCTGAGCTGAATACTGTAGTAAGTTTTTTTTCATTCTCAAGTGAATGGCGTTTCTGTGTGTGATGAATGAACGGCAGAGACGCGCGCTGTTTACCACAGTCTCTAAAAAGACCGTTTAAATTTGAATCGCGTTTTCTGTGTGTGAATGAATGATGATGTTTTAGCAAACTGTATTGCTATACTGAGATAAGTAAAAATCGACTGAAATATGTTGAAATAAAATGTATTTGTATAAGCAACGTTTTAAACTGCAAATTAACATTTATATTTCTTATAATAAAAACGAAAGGCCTATGTTACAGACATCTGAAAGACAACATTTCGTTGACTAGTTTTGGATAGATTATACATTTTTACTGTAAAATATCTGCCACCTGAAATAAGCTTTTGTTTGCCAATTTTTGCTCATATGTTAAATAAAGTATATGTTTTGTCAAAAATAAAGTCATCAAATAATATGTTATAGTGTTTGTTCCAATGTAGCTTAGGCTATTATTCAAAGTAATGAATCCTCAACTTTGAAATATGTATGATAAAATGTATACTTTGGTTTTTACAAAGAAATATTACATTTGAATTGTTGTTGTAATTGTAACCCTTTTAATAAAAAAAAAATATTTACAAGGTAGATGTAAACAAACTATTAAAAGGTAAATATAAGCCTTTTCTTTAAATCATTTTTATTGTGTTTTATTAGTGACAAGTTTGGAGAGAGGATACATATTCCAAAACTGAAAATACAGTATGAGAATGAACTCAGTGACACACTTGAATGAAAGACTCATTAAGTATGCAGCCCCATTATGCAGGGCCATTGTCTCCCTGGTGTGAATCACTAAATATGCATGATGGTGTTGGAACGTTGACGCCCACTCCGCATATGGCCTTTCCAAACAAAAAGTGTCTTGCAAAATTTAAATCAATGTATTGCTGTATGTGAATGATAAGGCAGGATGGTTTTCACATCATTTTGAAGAAAAAACTCTAGGCGACAAAATGCATTATTCAGAAGTCTTATGTACACATATTTAGTATGTGTTTTGTGGCCTTATTTCAGAAACTTTAGTTTTTAGTTTGTTCAATAACCATGCATAAACATTATTCGCTCAAAAATACAAACATGTATATTCATGTTGCTCACATATTATGATAGCCCTGTTTGTGCTATATAGAGTGTAATTACACCTTTGCCATTAATATGTTTATAAGCAACTGAAAAAAGCACAAATGTCAGGGCATGTCAGAACATCTCAAGGACCCAAAAACACCTCAGACCCCAGAGGGTTAATGATATAAGTAAAAATATAATAAATATGTAATATAGAACACCTATTTAGATAAATACTCTCTATAGCTCTTTTTTTTTCTTGCCAACTACATGCTATAGCTTATGTTCATTAAATGGCTTTCCTGAGGTAAATGTGACATAATTGTTCTCCAGCTATGTTATTGACCTCTTCACGCTGATGAAAAACACTGATTGATCGATATTATGTATGAGGAATATACATTTCGGTAAGTTGTAACGTTACTGTATCTTTCAACAGTGTTCGTGTTTTTTTACTAGTAGGCCTAGAGATGATCGGTTCACGTGCCGCTAGGGTCACGTCACATTTACAAGCGTCAAAACGGTATTTATTGTTTGAATTTCGTAATAAAATTGACAGAATCTGAGAGCTGAGATTTTTTTTATATCATAAGTAACCTGCTCTGTCTAGTCTGTCGGTCTCCGTGTCCTCTTTGCTTCGCTATTGTTCTGTGCATGAGAAAATGGATGTGTGGCGTGAGAGCGTGTGAAAAGTGTCAATTGCGTGAGTCTCACGGTGAATGCGTGAGAGTTGGCAGCTTTGCGACGCGTACCGTTACGGGAGGGCCGGCCCAGCTATCGGTAGGCGCCGGCTGTGCCGCGGTAGCCTGCCTGAGAAAACGTTTTGGAAAAGACGGGCTCAGGACCCAACCAACTCTATGGGAAGTGAGGGGAGAACTCCCTCAAGTCAAGTCAAGTCAAGTTTAATTATATAGCGCTTTTCACAAAACAGATTGTATCAAAGCAGCTTCACAGTATTAAATTAAAAATAAAACATCAGTGTTTGTTTCTAGTGGAAAACGTCCACGTTTGGTAATGCTGATCAATAGTATTGTTGATTGATTAATTCAATTAAATATCCCCAACTGAGCAAGCCAAAAGCAACAGTGGCAAGGAACTGAAAAACTTCATCAGGTGACCTAATGGAGAAAAAAAAAACCTTGGGAGAACCCAGGCTCAGTCGGGGGCCAGTTCTCCTCTGGCGTTAATGACCTAGAGGTCGGATTTAACTGTAAGATTAAAAGTATTATATGAATGCCTGGGTGAAGAGGTGCGTCTTTAATCTAGTTTTAAACTGGGAGAGCGAGTCTGAGCAACGGACAGTATCAGGAAGACTATTCCAGAGTTTTGGAGCTAAATATGAAAATGCTCTCCCTCTTTTGGTGGACCTAGATATCCTAGGTATGACCAAAAGCCTTGAATTTAGTGATCTTAAAGAGCGCGATGGATTATAGGGCGATAGAAGATCCGTTAAATAGACTGGAGCTAAGACGTTTAGGGCTTTATAAGTCAGTAGCAATACCTTGTAATTAATACAGAACTTTATAGGTAACCAATGTAGTGATGTTAAAATCGGTGTTATATGATCATATTTTCTTGATCTAGTAAGAACTCTAGCGGCGGCATTTTGGACTAACTGTAGCTTGTTTATTGAGGATGCAGGACAACCGGCTAATAATAAAGCATTACAGTAATCTAGTCTCGAGGTCATGAATGCATGAACTAACTTTTCTGCATCAGAAACTGATAGCATATTACGTAGCTTAGCAATGTTTCTAAGGTGGAAAAAGGCTGTTCTTGTAACATATGAAATATGATTTTGAAAAGACAGGTTACAGTCGAGTATAACACCCAGGTCTTTTACTGTAGAGGATAAAGTAACAGGACATCCTACTATGTTAAAGTTGTAGTGAGCGAGGTTTTGTAGGCGGTTTTTTGAACCGATAAGTAGTACCTCTGTCTTGTCTGGATTTAATAAAAGAAAATTGAACATCATCCAATCTTTTATATCTTTAACGCACTCTGTCAATTTGGATAATTTAGCGTTTTCATCCGGCCGTGATGAAATATAGATTTGAGTGTCATCAGCATAACAATGGAAACTAATTCCATGTTTCCTTATAATATTTCCAAGTGGCAGCATATATATTGAGAATAGCAGAGGGCCTAACACAGATCCCTGCGGCACTCCATAGTTTACTGGAGTTATGATCGATTTTTCTCCATTTAAATAGTCAAAATGGTAGCGGTCAGATAGGTATGATCTGAACCAGCTTAAAGCTTGTCCTTGAACACCAGTATAATTTTGTAGTCGATCTAAGAGTATTGTATGATCTATAGTATTGAACGCAGCACTAAGATCAAGTAAAACTAGTATTGAGATACAGCCTTGGTCAGAAGCTAAAAGTAAATAATTTGTGATTTTAACGAGCGCAGTTTCAGTGCTATGGTGCGGTCTGAATCCAGACTGAAACTTTTCATAGATGTCATTTTCTTGCAAGAAAGAGCCCAGTTGGGCGGACACAACTTTTTCTAGTATTTTAGACATAAAAGGTAGATTTGAAATGGGTCTATAATTTGCTAGATTATGTGGGTCTAATTGTGGTTTCTTAATGAGAGGTTTTATAACTGCCAGTTTAAATGTTCTTGGAACATGACCTAAAGATAAAAATTTGTTAATAATATTGAGGAGAGGCTCTTCCACTATATGTAACACTTCTTTCAGTAGTTTAGTGGGTATAGGATCTAATAAACATGTTGTTGGTTTAGATGAAGTGCTCTTTTTGTTCTATAGTTGTAAAGCACTGTAGTTGTTCTTGCGGGGTGATAATTGAGGCTCACATGGTACAACCCATGCAGCGGCTGCGCGCTGCAGTGTCAGAATGCAGAGCGTGTAGCCTAATGTAACTAATGTGACAAATGTGAAAAAAAAATATATATATTTCCTCGACCGGCCCAAAAGAGAAGCGGCCGATTACCCACCCCGGGCCTGGCTGACGCAAACACATACCTCTCTCAATCAAGTAGAATGCAGACTGAGAAAAGAACGCGAAAAATCAGTATATGATCTCACATCCAATAGAGAGTGCACTTACATAACAAATTACTCTCCCAATACCTATAAGCTACCGTGACATGACTGAACAATACAATATTTTGGTGAAATAAACTCACAAACAATAGAAAATAAAAGATGAAAGGTTGCAAAAATACTTGTCATTCTTTGACCTGTTACATTGGCAATACATGAGAACTACAGACCGCCAATCTCCAAACTGCCTCTCATGTCAAAGATTTTGGAGAGAGTTGTTTATTCCCAGCTCTACCCTTATCTAAATACATTTAACATTTTGGATACATTTCTGTCTGGTTTCACATATGTTGCACAGCACTGAATCTGCATTATTGAAGGTCACAAATTATATTCTGCTTAGTTCGATACAGTCAACAATGATAGTCTTTTAATGTATGGTGTGCATGCAGGGGACAACCCTCCAGTGGTTTCCATCCTCTCTAAAAGAAAGGACATTCTCTGTGAATTTGGGAAACTTTTCCGGCTCAGCTACTATGTAGTGTCCCTCAGGGGTTAACTTTGGGACCCCTGTTATTTTCATTGTATATGCTTCCCCTTAGCTTTATCTTTCAGAAGTACATCATATCCTATCATTATTATGCCGATGATTCCCAATTTTATTTCCCAGTGAGTATAGACAAAAATTGCTTATCTGAAAATGCCTTAAATTGTTTTAAAGATGTCAAACATTGGCTGGCTAATTGAGAGCAATTAAATGAGAGCAAAACTGAAGTCTTGATCTTAGGTTCCTTCTTGTCTCGTTAACCTGGCCTAGCTGTCCAGTTAGGCCCGTTATCGTTGAACTCACAAGATCATGTGAGGAACCTTGGAGTGATTTTTGACTCTCTACTTTTCAATAAGCAGATCAGTGCTGTTGTAAAGAGTAGTTTTTACCATCTGAGATCAATTGCTAAAATAAAAACTTTCCTTTCCCTTACTGACTTGGAATTTGTGTATGCACAATTTGAGACACTGGCTCGGCAGACGTGACCTGAACAGTCTCTGGATCGGCAGATGTGCTGTGTCTCCTTCATGCATGTAGTACTGCCACTGCATAAAAGAGGAAGACAGCCCTCTTTACCGTGGCAGGACTGATGGTGGGCAGCTCCGAGATGATCTTCGAGATGACAGCGGACTGCACGGGAACGACCTCCTGGACGACAGCGGGCTGCACGGGAACGACCTCCTGGACGACAGCGGACAGTACGGGGACGATCTCCGGGATTTTAGGGAGACAGAAAGTCTTCCTCCTCCTCCTCTGCCGTTTCTTATGGCGAGGTGCAGGCTTCGGGCTGGACAGGACCAGCGGCAAAGGGAGCTCTGGGCTGTTGACCGCCATGGCCTCCTCAGTCTGGCGGGCCCACAATGCCAGGCACTGAAAAATGTTCATACGGGGGGGGGGATCTCTTCAACCTGTGAACTCCCCCTATGGGCGGTTGGGGAAGATCCACGAAAGTCCATACTGCTGGATCTATTAGTGGACGGAGTCGTTCTGTCACGGAACACACATGGGAAATGGTAAGATCCATTAGCAGTATATTTATTGTTAGGGCAATCCAATTCTTTGTCATCCATGCAAAGGTCAAAATCAAAGTAATCAGAATCATAGTCATCCATGCCAGGGTCGAAATCCATTAATCAGTCCAATAAACAATAACACAAAATAAACAAGAACCAAAACAAGAACAGGCGAGAAACAGACTTTGGAAGTGTAGCATGACATTCAACAACAACTCCGTGACAAACACTAACCAGACAGGCTATAAATACACAGAAACTAACAATGTAATGGGGAATAGCTGCGTGCAATGATGAGTGATGAGAACAGACAAAGGATCATGGGAAATGCAGTTCTATAAGTAAAGGTGAACGTATGGGGAAGAGACCTCTAGTGGACACCCGAGGAAACACAAACCAGACACTGTGACAGTATCTCTACACTGGCTTCCAGTGAAATTCAGGGTTGATTTAAAATTTTTTACTTTTGTTTACAAGGCACTATTGGTCTCGCACCCAAATATATAAGTGACCTTTTACACCCTTAAGGCAGGCATACACCGTGCGATTTCAGCAAAGTTACCTACTCAGACTGAATGAGTAGATCTCATGCGATGTAAAGCCAAAGCTCACGTTTTATGTGCTCA
Source organism: Abramis brama (assembly GCF_963993115.1). Taxonomy (NCBI): domain Eukaryota; kingdom Metazoa; phylum Chordata; class Actinopteri; order Cypriniformes; family Leuciscidae; genus Abramis; species Abramis brama. The sequence continues at coordinate 4,196,473 of NC_139966.1, forward strand.
CACTATACGGTCCGATCATCGAGCTGTGACTTCACTGCTCACACTATACGTGTGAAATATGTGCGATAAACCCCCGTTGACGGGGTTGCACCAATAGACCATGATATTGTGTATCCAGAGATATTGTCAAAACAAGCATCAGCTATCAATATCAAGAGGATTTAGCATTTTCATTTTTTATATAAAATTATTATTTGTATTATTGTATTATTATTATTATTATGGAAAGTCTACTTTTATTATAAAATGTATAATTCATTTGCCATGCAATAATTTCATCCATGCATATTGCCATGCAATAAATTCATAGCGCATCACAACATAACTGACATGCTGCGAGGATAATACAAGATTACATAGAATCTTACTCCTCCTCAGTGTATGCCCAGACTCTCCAACTAGAGCACTCAGGTCTTCTGACCAATTGCTATTGACAGTTCCTCGTTGCTGTTATAAATCTAAGGGTGACCGTGCCTTTTCGGTGAAGGGTCAGAAATGATGGATTAGTCTTCCTTTCTATGTGAGGTCATCTTCCTCGCTAGCCATTTTTAAGTCTTCTTTAAAAACATATCTCTTTTTTTTGGCATTTGAATAGATCATGAAATGGGTTTTTGAAGCTGATAGAATGTATGATGTTGTATTTAAATGTGTTTTTTTATTCTTACTTGATCTGTAAAACACTTTGGGTCAACTTCTGTTTCTTTTTAAATGTGTTATAAAAAATAAAGGTTGACTTGACTTGATCTGAGAAAACAGTTTAAAGACTCGTGTGAAAGTTTGAGTCAGCAGGACTCATCAGTGGCATCTGGTTCCTGTAAAAAACAACAACAAAACAACTGTGAACAAGCTGATATCAGGAGCAACTACGGCTGCACAATTAAGGGGGGAAATCTGGCTAAACTGTGGTGAAAATTGAGATTAAACATTCACAAAAAATGATAAAGAACACCAGGTTTGTTGTGCCTACTTTTAGGGTTGCACAATTTGGCCCCAAAAAATGGATGCTTATAGATCAATATGACTAATAATAATTATTATGATTAATATTAGTAGTAGTACTAAATAAAAAATATATATAAAAAATAATTATAATTGTAGTAATAACACCATTTCATTATTATAAAATTACAGTATTTAAGAATAAATATAATATAGTAATAATAATAATAAGTTTACCTTTACCTTTATTTTATAGGAAAAATACAGGCAGCCTATAACTATAAATAATTAGAGAGGAACACTTAAGAAACAACAAACAAAAAACAAGAACATATGGTGACAGGGAAAACTAAGCAGAATATGACAATGAAACTAAACAAGACAAGGTTGTGACAGGCATCTCCTTCACACTGACATTCAAACAGGTCTCCTTGTTGACGATTCCAAGATGGCGGTACTTTTGACATACCTGAATCAGCCGAGCTACATCTACTGTACATATCTATGGTTGGCGACCCTAGCTGTGGTGAATGCACAGGTAAGTGCACTCCCTCAGACAAAATGTGCAAGTGTAACCAGATGAATTTCATGAGATTAAAAGATAAAAAATCTTTGTGGAAGTTTTTTTTTTTTTTTGAAAATTATTTTATGAACCATTCCTTCAAAAATAGGAAGTGTTACAACCCAAACCTGATGAACTTCAGGTTTTAAACAAAGACACCAGAGGACTTCATTTCTTAGCAGACGAAGACAAAAAACATCCAGGTAAGATTGAAATGTTGTTACAAAATGTGAATGTGCTATCAAAAATATCACTGCACAGATTCAATATCATTTGAAGGAAAAATCGTCTCAGGTTACGTTTGTAACCCAGTTCCCTAAGAGGGGTCGGTAATGACATTCCCATAGTGTCAACGCCATGACAGCATCTAGTTCCCCTTTCAGGGAACCAGGTTACAAGCATAACCTGAGGCGTTCCCTTTCGAAGGGAAATCAACGCTGTCATGGCATTGACACTATGGGAATGTCATTACCAACGCTGCCACACTGAGGAAGATTGCCTGCCCAACAAGGCTGTGTAATACTGACACAGACAACTGTTGAATGCAGACATGACTTGGCAAACCCTGAAGGACCTGTGACCCTGGGGTTGAGCCCATGTCCATACTGTAAGTCCTGAGTAATGTGTGCGGAGAGGGCCAGCCGGCTGCAGCACAAACCTTATTTAAGGGCTCACCCCTAGATAGAGCTATAGAAGATGCTATACTCCTTGTGGATTTCCAGAGGCAAAGCCATTACGAGAGCCTCATAGGACAGAGCGATAGCATCTATAATCCAGTGGGACAAGACACTGCTTGGTGACTGTGTTACTAAAGCAGACCAGAAAACAAGACAGGGGTAGCTGCAGGTTGGAGCAATGAGCGTGCAGAAAGGAGGTGTGCCGACAGGTCAATTGCTACATCAGAAACTAACCCTGCCGCACACCTTGGCCGACAACTTTCACGACCAATATTAAAGACCCTTCTCCGCGCCCCTACCATTCGGCATGCCCCAACCTTTCTTAATGCTCGTTACTCCAACCTGCATATATCCACACTTGCAAAAAAACTGGGAGAATGTACGCCACTGGCCCGACATAAATCCTAAGAGCCTGGACTGGATATAGTAGATGCAGTCTCTCTATTGCTACAGCAATTCATGCGGCGAAGGGAAGTACGACAGGGTGGCCGATTACAGGAGGTGTGCAAAATAGCTCTGATCATACCTGGGGGAAAGTCTAAGCAGGAGGAAGCTACTGACAGGGCCGACAGATCTCCTACTCTTTTGAGCAATGTCAATGCAAGTCAAGTCATCTTCATTTATATAGCGCTTTTAACAATGTAGATTGTTTCAAAGCAGCTTTACAGAGATAAACGTATAATTTATGGTAACAGATTTGTTTTGGCTTTATAGCGGTTCTTTAATAAAGTTATTTTCCAGCTAAAGTTAGTTTTGATTGATTTGCTTCCGTCTTAACAATTATTTGTTAGGGCCGCTAAGACGACACCATCCTCTCTATACAGACTTTGACGTGTGAGAAACGCTGATGGCGTTCACATGCGCATTAAGAATTGGTTCTATAGTTATGTGCGTTTGAATATATGTGCGCAGGTTTGTAATTCCCCACAGACCAAGCCTAAACAAAGTACCGGGTTTTCCCTACCAATTTTGATATAGAATTTTATTTTATTTTATCACTTCGGGGTAGGTACGCGAAACGAATTTTCCCAAAAATGCTTTATCTGGAGTGGTAAAGGGATCCTCCATAGGGAGAGACTAGTTGGCACTTCAGCACTGCGTTGTCATCGGGTCCAGGCGAAGGTCCTTCGTCAGATCTGGATACGGCCCGGATCCGGCAGGCTGCGGGAAAACCTCGGGATAAACAAAGACACTAAAATTAGCGTAGATGCCATTCTCATGATGTAACGAGTACATCAGGATTTATGGGAAGTGTTCCTGGTTCCGGCTGACCTAATCTATGCAGCCTAACATTGAATTATAGAAGTCTATAATGTATTATGTGAATGCTAGGTCAAAGAGATGTGTCTTTAATCTTGCTTTGAACTGACAGAGTGTGTCTGCTTCCCGGACAATGTTAGGAAGATTGTTCCAGAGTTTTGGTGCTAAATAAGAAAAGGATCTACCGCCAGCAGTCGATTTTGATATTCTAGGTATTATCAACTGGCCGGAATTTTGAGATCGCAATAGACGTGAAGGACTATAATGCGTTAAGAGCTCGCTCAAGTACTGCGGAGCTAAACCATTTAGTGCTTTGTAAGTAATCAGCAATATTTTAAAATTGATGCGATGTTTAATAGGGAGCCAGTGCAGTTTTGACAGAACTGGGCTAATATGGTCATACTTCCTGGTTCTGGTAAGAACTCGAGCTGCTGCGTTTTGGACCAGCTGTAGTTTGTTTATTAAGCGTGCAGGGCAACCACCCAGTAGAGCATTACAATAATCTAGCCTTGATGTCATGAACGCATGAACTAATTGTTCCGCATTTGTCAATAAGAGCATATGACGTAATTTAGATATATTTTTAAGATGGAAAAATGCTTTTTTACAGATACTAGACACGTGACTTTCAAATGAAAGATTGGTATCAAAGAGCACACACACACACCCAGGTTCCTAACCGACGACGAAGACTTAACAGAGCAGTCATCAAGTGTTAGACAGTATTCTAGGTTATTACGTGAGGAAGTTTTTTGTCCAATAATTAGAATCTTTGTTTTTCAGAATTTAGAAGTAGGAAATTACTAGTCATCCAATTTTTTATACAGCTATGCATTCCGTTAATTTTGTGAATTGGTAAGTTTTGTTAGGTTTTGAAGAAATATAGAGCTGAGTATATTTGTATATACTCAGATCTAGCTCTATATACTTTGACCTCTTTGATCAGTATAATAGTCGGCATAACAGTGAAAGCTAATTCCATGCTTCCTAATGATATCTCCTAAGGGTAGCATGTACAGAGTGAACAGCAGCGGTCCTAGTACTGAGCCTTGTGGTACGCCATACTGAACTTGTGATCAATGAGACATCTCTTCATTTACTGCTACAAACTGATAACGATCAGATAAGTATGATTCAAACCATGCTAGTGCAATTCCACTAATGCCAACATAGTTTTCTAGTCTATTTAAAAGAATGTTGTGGTCAATAGTGTCAAATGCAGCACTAAGATCAAGTAACACTAATAGAGAGATACAACCACGATCGGATGATAAGAGCAAATCATTTGTGACTCTAACGAGAGCAGTCTCAGTACTATGGTACGGTCTAAATCCGGACTGAAAATCCTCACAGATATCATTTCTTTCAAGAAAGGAACACCGTTGTGAAAATACTGCTTTTTCTAATATCTTTGACAGAAAAGGTAGATTCGAGATCAGCCTGTAATTGACTAATTCTGTAGGATCAAGTTGCGTTTTTTTAACAAGCGGTTTAATCATAGCCAGCTTAAAGTTTTTTGGTACGTATCCTAGAGACAAAGACGAATTAATGATATTAACCCTCTGGGGACCAAGGTGTTTTTGGAGCCCTTGAGATGTTCTGACATGCCTTGAAATTTGTGCTTTTTTCAGTTATTTATAAACATGTTAATGGCAAAGGTGTAAAATCACTCTATATAGCACAAACAGGGCTACCAAAATATGCGGGCAACGTGTATGTAGATGTTTGTATTTTTAAGAGAAAAATGTTTATGCGTGGTTATTGGAAAAAATAAAAATGAAAGTGGCTGAATTAAGACCACAAAACACATATTAAATATGTGTCCACAAGACTTTTGTCTAATTGATGTTGTACCTTTGAGTACTGGCTTCAAAATTATGTGAAAATAGTCTTGCTTTATCGTTCACAAAAAAAAATACATTGATTTAAATGGTGTAAAACAGGTTTTGCTTGGAAAGCCAATATGCGAGGGGGGCGTGAAGGAGTAGTTTACACCTGGGTTGTCCCACCCACTCTGCATAATGACTCTGCATAATTAGCCATTCATTCAGGTGTGACACTGACTGAGCCACAATGCAAGGACAATGCCTATATAGAAGAATACTTATATTGACCATTTAAGATTTCGCTTACATCTATCTTGTAAATATGTTTAGCTATTTTATTAAAAATGTTACAATTACAACAATAATTACAATTTCAACAATATTTCAAGTGTACTCTTTCTTTGTAAAAAAAAAAGAAAGAAAGAAAAAAAAGATTATAGGCCTACATTTTATCATATGTATTCATTAGTTTGAATATAGCCAACATTGGAACATCTAACATCTTAGTCTATGACTTTATTTTTGACAAAAATAGTGTGACTAACGCCTGACTAACGTTGTTTTATTGAAATATCAGGGCATATAAATGTTAATTTACGTTGCTTATACAAATACATTTTATTTCATCTCAGTAGGCTATGGCAAAGCAGTTTATTCTTTCACACACAGACACGCGATTCATATTTAGGCTAAACACTCTTTACAAATATGTACCCTTCATTCATCTCACAGAAACGCGAGTCATATTATAGAAATGCGATTCATCTTTTTGCGGTTTACAGGCCTACACTAACGTTATAACGTTATTCCACACTTGAGAAAAGAAAACAGCCTACCTCACTCCTCAGCGCGATCTGCTGCTCATATCAGGAGATATTTCGCCTCATCAGCACTGTGGAAACTTTTCTCCATAAAGGCTATAATGTCTCACTCGCAACCATGCTCGCGACGCGCTTTGTTTACAGCTGATGTGGGGGCGTTTCACAGACTGAAATGGTTCTCAGAATTTGCATTTGAATAGCGCGCGCTCTCCGGGGAGTGGTCAAATTACTGTGAATCATCTCGTAATGAGGTCGACTGGAGTCGCTCTCTTTGTATACAGATTACAGAAACTAAGAATATTTGTTTTTTATATAAATGACTTCAATTAAAAGCTGCGATCTCAAGCTTTATGCCCGTGGGTCTGTTTGCCTGTTTGACTGAATTTTCGCGGAGTTATAGATCATTTTCGAACGCGTTTCAAACGGGAGTTTACTGACAGAGAGAAGGCAGAAATCGCATCATCTTATTTTTTCTTTATTTGTCAAAAAGCAAAACACTTTATTTTTATTGTGAGTATACAGAAAAAAAATAGAAACTGAACAGGATCGATTGATGTATTACACGAAAATGAAAGATCAAAATTAACAGAGCATTTAGTGTTTATTTTCATTGCTAAAAAAAAAAAACGAGCAAAACGCGCGGGCGCGTTTTTGGTCCCCAGAGGGTTAAGAAGAGGATCTATGACCTCTGGAAGCATCTCTTTCAGTAGCTTAGTCGGAATAGAGTCTAACATACATGTTGTTGATTTAGATGAATTTACGAGTTTGCAAAATTCTTCCTCTCCTATAGCAACGAATTAATCAAATTTTTCCTCAGGGAGACTACAATGCACTGCCTGATGCAATACTGTAGTAGACGGTTGCATAGTTATAATTTTGTCCCTGATATTATCAATCTTATAAGTGAAGAATTTCATAAAGTCATTACTGCTGTGCTGCTTGGAAACTTCTGGGCTTGAAGCTTTATTTTTTGTTAGTTTAGCCACCGTTTCAAATATATACCTAGGGTTTTGTTTATTTTCTTCTAATAGGGTTGAAAAATAAGCAGATCTAGCAGCTTTTAACCCTCTGGGGTCTAAGGTGTTTTTGGGGCCCTTGGGATGTTTTGACATGCCCTGACATTTGTGCTTTTTTCAGTTATTTATAAACATGATAATGGCAAAGGTGTAAATTCACTCTATATAGCACAAACAGGGCTACCATAATATGTGAGCAACATGCATGTAGATGTTTGTATTTTTAAGAGAATAATGTTTATGCGTAGTTATTGAAAAAAAAAAAAAGAAAGTTGCTGAAATAAGGCCACAAAACACATACTAAATATGTGTCAATAAGACTTTTGACTAATGGATGTTGTCGCTTCGAGTTCTGGCTTCAAAATGATGTGAAAATAGTCTTGCTTTTTCGTTCACATTAAAACAATACATTGATTTAAATTGTGTAAGACAGGTTTTGCTTGGAAAGCCAATATGCGAGGGGGGCGTGAACAAGGAGTGGTTTACACCTGAGAATACAATGCACCACCCACTCTGCATAATTAGCCATTCATTCAGGTGTGACACTGACTGAGCCACAATGCAAGGACAAAAGATATATTTAGAGGAAGACTTATATTGACCATTTAAGATTTTGCTTACATCTATCTTGTAAATATGTTTTGCTATTTTATTAAAAAGGTTACAATTACAACAATAATTACAATTTCAACAATATTTCAAGTGTACTCTTTCTTTGTAAAAAAAAAAAAGATTATAGGCACATTTTATCATATGTATTCATTAGTTTGAATATTGCCAACATTGGAACAGCTAACATCTTAGTTGATGACTTTATTTTTGACAAAAATAGAATTTCTTTAGTACTTAAAAGTGAGAAGCCTCTCTGAGGCTGACTCTAAGAGCTCAAATGGAGCCTCTAATAATAAAAAAAACTTTCCAGGACCACAGAAAGATCCTAAAAAGGAACTCAGCAATTTTAGATCATACGATTTTCTTGAGGTGGGAGCTCTGGAAGTCAAAAGTGACTCAACATCCTCAGTTTAGAGAATCTACGAGCTGTTACCTTTCAGGGATAAGACCCAAAGTTTCCAATTCTCCAGCCAGAAAGTAAATTGCCCTCTGGGAGAGCAGTTTGGTTTCTGCCCAGAGCAGGAACTGCTGCATCTGCCTGAATAGGAGGTGCAAGCACAGCTCGCTCTGGTAATTGATGTAAGAGACTCTATTGTAAGTTGCTTTGGATAAAAGCGTCTTTTAAATGTGTACATGCAAATTAAGCATTTTATATGATATAATTATACTGACCTGAAGGTCAAAAGTTTAATTCTGTATTTCCTCTGACCATTTTCTTTGCCATGCCATGTGCTTGCTATGGCTTCAGTGCTTGCTTGACCCCATATTGCTGCTTGCATCTTTATTTTAAAATGGATTTCTTCAGTATTAACTCTTTCCCCGCCATTGGCGGAAACTTCCGGCTTTTTTACGGTAGGGGGCATATTACGCATCTCCTGATCAAAACGCAGGTGAAAAAGAAGCAGAAGCATTCATTCATCAACATTAAATATCACATTAATCAAAACTGCCTAATGTTACCGAATGAAAAGTCGACCCAGGACAAGCTATAGGACTTTGCAAGCTTTGAGGGTGTTGACTCAATCTACTCTATCCATCTATGTTTTGATCATCGTTCTGAATTAGATCCAGACGTAGTCTTTGACAAAAATGCGATTTTCTCAGCTTTTTGCTCGAATTGTTGCTTTTTTTTACTTAAAAGGGAATGCATGAAGCTAGAATAAAACCTTTTTTGTTTTTTAAAGCAGAGGGTGTGTTCTTTCTTTTGAAATTTTGCATGTTTGAGATATTCATACAACAAAATATTCTGTGGGTCATGAAAATTTTGTGAAAATGATCAAAAATGCTGGCAGTGGCTGGCAACTTTTTTCAAAAATGCTGGCGGGTAAAGAGTTAAACAGTATTCATTACCATCCATTACATTCATTTACTATCCATTACATTCATTCATTACTATAATTTTGTTAATATATGATAAATATTCTAAGTATAAATTATACCTTTTATTTGTTATTTACTGCAGCCCTGGCATCACAGACCATTGAAGTGGCAGCTCTAGGAAGACCTCTGTTTCCTGGTATGCTGTATGACTGCCGCAAGGATACCTTCATTCCAGGTGCTTTACAAACCTAAATAAATATATAAATAATTACAAGTTTATTTTCCCCTCTTCATCAAATATTGCATCACTAATTACAAATCCTTGTGTAACAACACTATAAAACCTGCATGTTTCTTCAACAGTACATCACTTACTCGTACATAACTTAAAAAGTAATTTCTCATTTCAGGTGTCACTCTGTGGGATAAGAAATCATTGAGAGAAGATTTGGACAGTCATCCACAGCCAAGGACAGATTTGAAGTTCAGTAGCTCCGACTCTCTCTCTAGTAAGTCCAGTCTCCTGGATGTGAGTGCTTCCCTGAAGGCCAGCTTCATGGGAGGGCTGGTGGAGGTGGAAGGATCTGCCAAGTTCCTGCGTGACACCAAATCCTCAAACCAACAGTCCAGAGTTACTATGTATTACAGCGAACGCACAAGATTCGACCAGCTCACTATGTGCCATCTGGGTCAGATCACCTACCCTCAGGTCTTTGACCAGAAAACTGCAACTCATGTGGTCACAGGTGTACTATACGGAGCTCAGGCCTTCATGGTGTTTGATCGGACATTTACAGAAGACGAAGAAAAGCAGGAGATTGAGGGAAGACTGAATGTCATGGTCAAGAATATTCCCCTATTTTCCATTGAGGGACAAGGAGCTGTACAAATGACAGATACTCAAAAGAAAGTGGCTGAGAATATCGCCTGCACATTTTATGGTGACGTCCGCCTTGAGCAGAACCCCACCACTTTCATGGAGGCCCTAGAGGTGTACAAGAAGCTCCCCACTATACTGAAGGAGAATCCACAGAATGCAGTTCCAATAAAAGTCTGGCTCTATCCTCTTTCTCTACTGGATACAAAAGCAGCTCAGTTGGAGAGAGAAATCACCACACGTCTGGTTTCCAACACTGAAGATATAATAGAGGGGCTGGGAGAAGTACAGAGGACATGCAACGACCTCTCCAGAAAAACTCTGGTAAATGTATTGGAAGACATCAAAGAGAGGCTCCGTTTATTTCAGAGCTCATTTAGCATTTACGAAACGGTGCTCCTGAAAGAAGTGGCCAAGGTCTTGCCTGCTATTCGAGGAGGAGAGATGGAGCAAAAGTCATTGGAAGACATCCTAAAGATCCACCACAGCTCCCCCTTTAATGCCGACATGCTTTACCAGTGGTTAGGTCATGCAAAGGCTGAACTTAACCTCTTGAGTTCTCACACCGAGATACTGAAGGGAATCCATACTGAAGACTCAAACCATCTCAACACCATCCTCTTTAATCCTGATATTGATGTTGTGGTGTGCTTGACCTTCACATCTCTGAAGTATGAAGACCCGTATCTCTCAACCCTGAAGATGTTTCTGGATTCTGATGAGTTCAAAGAGCTAGATGTGGGAATGAAACACAATTCTAGCACGTTAGCATCTGTCAGAAAGTGGTTCACTGATCCTGATGTCATCTCAAAGATGAGAGAGAACTTATCTCTTTTCAGAAGTTTTTCAGAGGCTAATAAAGATGAAAAGAGATATCGATTCATTATTTCTGCCATCTCTGATCCCTCCAATCCTGGCTCCTCTATCTATCTGTATGAATCAGGGAAGCTGACAGACACACAGTTCCAGCCTGTGTCGAAGCCTCCTCCACCAAAAGTGATGAAGGTCCTGGAGCACGGTGTGACCCTGAAACTGCAGAAGTCCCCAACTGGAGAAACTGTGAGGTACAGAGTGGAGTACCAGCAGGAGAAAGCAGATTCTGCCGCTGAGGAACAGTGGATTATCAAAAACACCGCTGAGGAAGTCTTTAATCTGACTGGATTGGAGTTTGGAAAGCAGTACTCGATCCGCTACAGGATAGTGGATAAAGTGGGAGTGAGTGAAGCCAGTGACACTATCGGCCCCATACAGTCTTCAGGTGAGAGTTATATGCAAAACATTTTTGCATTAATATATTTTTTTCAAATATATAATTAGCTTCATTCACACAGTCAATGTTTGTATTGATAACAATATTTCCTAACAGGTGTGGCTATTAATAAACGTGTAACGTTGTAAAGTGTTTCCCATTTGAGTGTATATATATGAAAGTTTTATTTCCTTTGCAACTTTAAGGACTATTTGTAACAACATGAACAGAGTATATTATGTATTTGATGTCTAATATAGGCTAGTGTACTTAATCATACCTTGAACAAGTAAAACTTACATTTCTCTGTATGAAATCCAATATGACATTTAAAACTGACATAAAATAAAAAAAAATAACAATAATAAACAAAACACAAAAATAATCAACTTAACACACAAAAACTGTTGACACTTAAACCCACTGTATGATGGCATTTCATACTAGAAGAGTATGAAATGACTAGAAGATAACTCCACATCAGCTACAAAAATTCACCAACTAACATTCAGAAATGTCCTGTTGCTTCTACATGTTTTCACTTCTTCTTGAGACTCTCTGCCATCATTGTCTGACTCCGGTTTGAACATAAAAGGCTAAAAGTTTTTGAAATTTTCCGTGCATGTGTGTGTGAGGTAAAAGGACACACTTGAGCTCCGCCCCCTGTGCCGGGAGCAGCAGCTCATTTGCATTTAAAGGGACAGACACAAAAAACAGTGTGTTTTTGCTCACCCTCAAAAAGAGTCAATTTTAACATGCTATATAAGAATATCTGTGGGGTATTTTGAGCTAAACCTTCACATACACACTTGGTTTCTGGGCAGAAACCAAACTGCTCTTCCAGAGGGCAGTTTACTTTCTGGCTGGAGAATTGGAAACTTTGGGTCTTATCCCTGAAAGGTAACAGCTCATAGATTCTGATCTCTAAACTGAGGATGTTGAGTCACTTTTGACTTCCAGAGCTCCCACCACAAGAAAATCGTATGATCTAAAATTGCTGAGTTCCTTTTTAGGATCTTTCTGTGGTCCTGGAAACACATTCACACTGTTACAAAGTGGAGGACGCAGTAAGATCCATTTGCAGCTTTATTAGAATATTTAACAGGCAGGGTAAATCAGGGGCAGACAGAACAACGGAGGTAATCACAAAGCAGAAGTCGATAACAGGCAAGGGTCGAGGCAGGCGGCAGGAATCACAGTCCCAAAGAACAATCCGGGTCGAGACAGGCAGCAGAACAATCAGAGGTCGATATAACAGTCCGAGTCGAGGTAGGCAGCAGAAGAATCAGTAGTCGATATAAACAATCCAAGGTCAGAGATCGTTCAGCAAACACGGGGAAAACGCTCAGAAATTGTACGCCGGGGCAATGCAATACTTCGCAGTGAACTGAAGAGTGACAGAGGTTTATATGGGTGTATGTGAATGAGCTGCAGGTGGATGAGATGAGTGTGGATGAGCTGCAGTTGTATGTGCAATCAGTCCCAGGTAAGCGACATGATGGGAAGTTGAGTTTGTGATGTGATCAGTCTGGTGTGGAGTGCCCTCTGGTGACTCTCAGAGGCACGCCAGCTGGTGATCGTTACACACACATACACACCACCCCTTTAAGAATTTAAGTGAAATCAGCATTTAAATCCAAACATCAATGATGCATTTTTATGATTTAACTTATTAATAAAATGTGGCTTCCATGTATTCACAGAAATTCTAATAAGCAGTAGAATTATAATACAGGCTAATTCAATTATTGAGCATGAGACATTTATTGATCTATTGATGTCTCTTTGAAAAAGACTAATAAGGAGGTTGAGGTTTCATCCAAGTCTTATAAAGCGATATGATTACTTTGTATGATGAGCAAAGTGAAATTTAAGTCCTATTCTCTTTCAAATCAAATCTGTGCTCAGTTCATGTCTGCAGAAGCCAAATCAAATATGGTGACATGTCAATAATATCAAACCCTCAACAGTGGCTGTGTCAGGTTCTGGGCTCTGTAAACAGCAGAGACATCTCTAAATATCTTCTGTGTTGGAGGATTTCTGCATGTGTTAACCCTCAGGGGACCACTGTGTTTTTGGGGCCTTTGAGATGTTCTGACATGCCTTGACATTTGTGCTTTTTTCAGTTATTTATAAACATGTTAATGGCAAAGGTGTAAATTCACTCTATATAGCACAAACAGGGCTACCATAATATGCGAGCAACGTGTATGCAGATGTTTGTATTTTTAAGAGAATAATGTTTATGCGTGGTTATTGGAAAAAATTAAAATGAAAGTTGCTGAATTAAGACCACAAAACACATATTAAATATGTGTCCACGAGACTTTTGACTAATGGATGTTCTCCCTTTGTGTTCTAGCTTCAAAATTATGTGAAAATAGTTTTGCTTTATCGTTCACAAAAAAAAATACATTGATTTAAATGCTGTAAAACAGGTTTTGCTTGGAAAGCCAATATGCAAGGGGGAGGAGTAGTTTACACCTTAGATTGCATAATCTCTGCATAATCTCCCCACCCACTCTGCATAATGACTCTGCCTAATGAGCCATTCATTCAGGTGTGACACTGACTGAGCCACAAGGACAAAAGATGTATTTAGAAGAAGACTTATATTGACCATTTAAGATTTCGCTTACATTTCTCTTGTAAATATGTTTTGCTATTTTATTAAAAATGTTACAATTACAACAATAATTACAATTTCAACAATATTTCAAGTGTACTCTTTCTTTGTAAAAAAAAAAAGAAAAAAGATTATAGGCCTACATTTTATCATATGTATTCATTAGTTTGAATATAGCCAACATTGGAACATCTAACATCTTAGTCTATGAATTTATTTTTGAAAAAAATAGTATTTTTTTTGCAGTTTAATACGTTGCTTATACAAATACATTTTTTTCAACATATTCCAGTGGATTTTTACTCATCTCAGTAGGCTATAGCAAAGCAGTTTATTATTTCACACACAGACGCGCGATTCATATTTAGGCTAAACAGTCTTTACAAACATGTACCCTTCATTCATCTCACAGAAAGGCGAGTCATATTATAGAAATGCGATTCATCTTTTTGCGGTTTGCATAGGCCTACACTAACGTTATTCCATAACGTTATTCCACACGTGAGAAAAGAAAACAGCCTACCTCACTCCTCAGCGGAATCTGCTCCTCATATCAGGAGATATTGCTCCTCATATCAGCACTGTTCTGAGGAATCGTTTCTCCATAAGGTAGGCTATATTATGCCTCACTCGATCGCGACGCGCTGTGTTTACAGCTGATGGGCGTTTCACAGATCTTCAATAGTTCTCAGAATTTGCGTTTGAATAGCACGCGCTCTCCGGGGAGTGGTCACATTACTGTGAATGATCTCTTAATGAGGTCGACTGGAGTCGCTCTCTTTTTATACAGATTACAGAAGCTGAGAATATTTGTTTTTTATATAAGTTACTTCATTTAACAGATGCGATCTCAAGCTTTATGCCCGTGGGTCTGTTTGCCTGTTTGACTGAATTTTCGCGGAGTTATAGATCATTTTCGAACGCGTTTCAAATGGGAGTTCACGGACAGAGAGAAGGGAGAAATCGCATCATGTTAATTTTTCTTTATTTGTCAAAAAGCAAAACACTTTATTTTTATTGTGAGTATACAGAAAAAAAATAGAAACTGAACAGGATCGATTGATGTATTACACGAAAATGAAAGATCAAAATTAACAGAGCATTTGGTGTTTATTTTCATTGCTAAAAAAAAAAAACGAGCAAAACGCGCGGGCGCGTTTGTGGTCCCCTGAGGGTTAATGGATGCAGGATCACTTTCTCTTGACTTGATAATCACACTCTTCATGTCTGTTGATTTCCACAGCCACTGATCCCAAGACCAGGAGTGACTTCCTATATTGTAAGTCAGAAAACAAGCAGAGAAACTCACAGAGTGTGTTCATGTTCTTCCTGTAGACGCTGAAAGACAACATGACAGAAGAGTTTAGAGTTGATCATGTGAATGATGATTAAACTGCACTGAGACACTGCTGATATACTGAACATGAAGAGTTCAGCTACATTAAAAGATCAGATTCATAACTCCTGATTCTGGTATGTTTTCTCTCCATCAGATTCCCATCAGCTCACTCTGGATCTGAACACAGTGAATAAATACCTCCACCTGTCTGAGGGGAACAGAGTGATTACTAACACTTTCCCAGAGCTTCAGTCGTATCCTGATCATCCAGGCAGATTTGATGCGTGGGAGCAGGTGTTGTGTAGAGAGAGTATGAGTGAACAACACTCTTACTGGGAGATTGAGTGGAGTGGGATTGATGCTGTGTCTATATCAGTGTCATATATGAGCATCAGCAGGAAGGGACGAATAAATGAGTGTAAGTTTGGATCTAATGATCAGTCCTGGAGTTTGGACTGCTCTTCCTCCTGTTACTCATTCTGGCACAATGACATAGAGACTAAACTCCCTGTAAAGCCCATCAGCAGGAGAACAGGAGTGTATGTGGATCACAGTGCAGGAACTCTGTCCTTCTACAGCGTCAGCGGAGACACAATGAGCCTCATACACACAGTCCAGACCACATTCACTCAGCCGCTCTATCCAGGGTTTAGGGTTTATCCTGGATCATCAGTGAATCTGTGTTGATGAATGAGAATAGCCTGATGAGAGCTTCTACCCATAATGCTTTGAGCTGCATGATAAATCAGTGACAGTGAGATGATGTTCTAGAGTCTCTTATTGTCTCATTATTACATTACACAGCTGAACTTTTGTCAGTGAAATATCATGTCAGAATAACTGTGTAATAAATCCTCATATAGACATCAGTGTGTGTGACGGTGTGTATCTCTGCTTTTCTCAAGCTCTGTTTGTGTTGATGAAGATCAGCTTCATTTAGTTTCACAGTAGTTTCACATCAATCATTTATAAATCATGTAGAAGTAGGATTTGTTAAACATATTTTAATCCAGGTGTATTTAATGCACAGCAAATTTCTGGAGTTGAAAAATCCCGAGTTAGGCAAAAAAGTGCGAAAGAGTTAGATTTTTGGAGTTTATTTTTTAACTCTGAATACAGTTTGTGTTATGGGATACTCCCTGTTTGTGTTGTATTTTGGAGTTTATTCAATTGTGTTCAGAAGCGTGTTTTAACACTACATCTGGAGTTAAATATTAAGAAGTGCGCCACACGATCGAGTCACGATCATGGTGCAGCACAAGGCCTAATGGATCCGCCGTGAGGTATGTAAAAACGTATTTATTAACAAAATAATATCGCGAGCAGGCGGGGGCACCCCCGTTTTTTCTGCGCTGAGCAAGCAGGTACGAGTCGAAAAAGATGGATAAAGCAAAAAAGCTGTCGGGACTAAAAATAGAAAAAGAAAGAGGGAAAAGGAGATGGCATGTCAATTGATGCGCCAGCAGCTAAATAAGTGGATGGTCAAAGGCATCAGGTGGGATTTAAAGTGTGACATCCACGCATGTAGGCTAGGAGATTCCCGGTGGGCCGACGTGCTTTTTGGGCCGATACATCTAATAGGCTATTTTTTTTGTCTTTGTCTTAACGGCCCATAAAACTCGTACATCGGCGGCCCATTCGTTTTGTCCATCCTTCCGCCAAAGCGCACATTTTCGTTTACTCACCAACCGCCTGCCGGTGTGTAACGTTAATCTCCTCATGTGAAAAAGACGCCTCACAAGACTGACTAAACCCTAAACCAGTTGTTGTTTTTTCGCAAAAGCCGGTATTGTCCGCTGTCAAGGCATCGCGAGTTCATGTTTTACAGCAGAAACAGACAAGCACTCGCACCCTTGTTGGTGAACACAACACGATAAGTCCGTTTTAGCGACTCAGCGCGCAGTATTCAGGTCAAATGTCACTTTGAAAAGACAGGCTGGCTAAGAGGAGTTTCGTCAAAGCTGACTAAAAGTGATCGAGGATGGATAATTTCAATGAATGAACTCGTGATATCTTCTTCAGGGCGTAAAAGGAAAATAAAACCTGAAACATTTTCACGGAACCTTACTAAAGCAGCTCGTTTAGTGGTGAGGGAAAAGCTCTCTGTACTGCGTGTACGTTTTTTTGCCGTCAAATTGAAGTAGTGACTCAACTCAGGAAACCTTCTGTTGAGCTTCCATACGTTAATGCTGACGAGGTAGCAGCTAACGTTAATACACTTTATACAGCCATAGCTGTCATATAGCCTGTTTTACAGACGTCCTAACTGCAATGTCTAACGTTACCCTGGATAATAAGATATTTGAGCCGTGAAAGTGTAACGTTTGGCCTGCAACGGTTTGAATTGTAATAAGCGTTTTAGATTCGTGACCATTAAAAAGTGCGAAGAAGTTTGTTTCTCAGATTTTCTCAATGCAGGTGAGTTATATGTTTAGTATCCAGTTAATAAAGAGTACAGTAATAGTATTTTGTTTTGTGAATAACATGTTGTTGATGCTATGGTGTAGTCCAGCAAAAGTTTCTGATACCAGAGAACACAACACTGAAAGTCACAGATGACCAGGGCATAGAGGTGGATGAGGATTTCTTTCCAGAACTTGCAACGACCATGTGTGTTTTTTCATCCACACTGGTGATGGTAGGACATTTAAGACTGTTTGTTTTGTTTTATAGATATTTCACGAGTTCACACTTACATATAATTTGAAGGGGTAAAGTTTAATGCGTATTTGGCGTGCTGTCCGGAGGGAGGGCTCCGAGCTCGGAGTTCGGCCCGAACCCAGAGTACTCCCCCCGTATGTAAGTGTTTAGGACTAGAAGTGTGGAGAAGGGGTGGTGGAGGGATGCTGCAAAAAACTGTCAATGGAATGAGGTGAGACTGCTGAGTATATATACCTCTTACCATGATTGCTGAGTGCTCTCCACTTGTGTTAATTATCTGAACGTGCTCCTCCCGAACCTTGTTAATAAAACATCATTTCACGAGTTCACACTTACATATAATTTGAAGGGGTAAAGTTTAATGCGTATTTGGCGCATTAAGTTGGTCTCACTGCTTCCGCAGTGAGACCAACTGCTCGCTGGATGAAGGAGAAAACGTAAGTGCTCTACCGGGAAGGTTCTCACTCCGTCCACAGGGAGACCATGCTCGCTGGACGGAAAGAGGAAACAGGAAAATGAGTGCTTGCCCAGGAGATTTTCTCACACTGCATCGCTGGATGAAAGAGAAAACGTAAGTGCTCTACTGGGAGAGTTCTCACTCCGTCCGCTGTGAGACTAGTGCTCGCTGGACGGAAAGGAAACAGGAAAATGAGTGCTTGCCCAGGAGATTTTCTCACACTGCATCGCTGGATGAAGAGAAAACGTAAGTGCTCTACTGGGAAAGTTCTCACTCCGTCCGCTGTGAGACCAATGCTCGCTGGACAGAAAGAGGAGACAGGAAAATGAGTGCTTGCCCAGGAGATTTTCTCACACTGCATCGCTGGATGAAAGAGAAAACGTAAGTGCTCTACTGGGAGAGTTCTCACTCCGACCGCTGTGAGACTAGTGCTCGCTGGACGGAAAGGAAACAGGAAAATGAGTGCTTGCCCAGGAGATTTTCTCACACTGCATCGCTGGATGAAGAGAAAACGTAAGTGCTCTACTGGGAAAGTTCTCACTCCGTCCGCTGTGAGACCAATGCTCGCTGGACAGAAAGAGGAGACAGGAAAGAGGAGTTTTTTTTTTTTGTTTTTTTTTATTCGATGAGGGTTTGGTGAGCTTTTTTAATGTTGAACCGGTTGGTCCTGATGTAGCTTTGGAAAGCATCGGAGGACCATCTACCAAGGGCTTGAATCTGCTGTTGGGAGAGGCCTTTTTGGGCTGCTGAAGTTGCTGCCCCGATGCGGAATGAGTGACTTGAAAAATTCTTTGCTGGAATGCCTGACTGTTGGAGAACAGATTTGAGGTGTTTCTGAAACCAAAAACGTGTCACGGGTTTTTTGGATTCGTCTAGAAACAGGGGTTCCAGGGGAGATTTAGCCTGGGAACTTCTCCATTGCAGATAAGCCAGAATTGACTGGTATGGTTGGATTGGCGAAGCGAGGTTAAAAATGTAGATGAAATGACCTTTTTTGGTTTGGTCAGTTTTGCTTTGTTTAATCAGATATGAAATGGTTTCGCCGTCTAGTACTGATAAGTCTGAGATGGTGGGGTGGATTTTTTGGGTCGAATTTAGAAGTAATGGCGAGTTCCGAGCATCTGAGAAAACCAGAAAAGGCTAGGATAAACATAGCATCGAGTGTGCGAGCGGAACCGAGGGGCTGGTAGCCTGTACGGATGGCCTGAATACATTTGGTGAGAATGTCTAGCGTTATGGGTTGTCTAGCGTCGGGGCGGGTGGGCTGGGATCTTTGAATCCCTTTAATCAGGAGGGAGGTTTGTGAATTGTTTATCTCCGTGGAAGGAGCGCCGTACATCAATTTATGGAAAAACTGGATGCCGCTCAAATAACCTTTGATGGACCCGACTTGTAGACCCTTAATGATGTTAAGGTAGGAGATAAAAGAGGTGATTGAAAGAAGAAAAAAATCAGGGAAAGGCAAGTTATAAGAGACATGGAATGTTTTGAAACATCTCCAAGCAGTAACGTCGGATTGAAGGGTCCTGGGAGATACTGCTTGGAGGATAGTGTCGAGTGATGCTTCCAGCAGAGTATTTAACGGGTGGGTTACGGGAATATTAGTTCTGAATAGCGAGGAACTGGAGTTGGGAATTGATCCGCCTCTGCATCCTGAATCTCTGAAACAGAAAACGAGACAAAGAGTGCAATGCACTGTTGCGTCATTGTCGCAATGCATTAAAACGCTACAAGCGGCCCATTCTTTCCCCCACAGGAAAGCTGCTACTACGAGAGGGTAAAGCTCAAATAGAGCTGAGGATTGAGATATGTCCTGGAGCTGTGGTGGCCATGGAGCTGTGGTGGCCACGGAGCCGCGAACCAACGACCTTGATAAAATCCCCCGAACCCTATTGAGGGGGCGGCGTCTGTGAACAATTGGATGTCGGTGGGGAATGAAACAAGGTTGTTGTAGAAAAAGGATAGGCCATTCCACTGTTTTAGAAATGTTAACCATAGCCTGAGTTCGTCGCGACATGCTTGAGTTATGGAAATGCGGTCTTCTAGCGAGTGGACGGAGGACGCGAGTGAGAGGAGATGCGAGATGAAGGGGCGGCCCTGTGGGATAATACGCATTGCGAAGTTTAGATGTCCGAGCAGGGACAGGAATTCGCGTTTTGAAAAATTAGATTTTACAAGGAAAGTAGAAGAGACGAGGATTATTCGGTCGATTTTTTCTTTGGGGAGGGATGCTTGGAATTTGTCTGAATCCAAATTAATTCCTAGGAACTCGATAGATGTTGCAGGGCCCATGGTTTTTTCCTGTGCGATAGGAATTCCTAGCTCAGAGAAAACGTTTTGTACCGTGAGGAGGTGCGCGGCTGGGATAGCATCGGGAGGCGAGATTATTAGAAAATTATCTAGTAGGTGAATGAGGTAAGGAATGGCGTAGTTGTTCGACAAGATCCAGCAAACGGCTTCTGATAGTATGTCAAATATTTTCAGGCTGCTTTTGCATCCGAATGTTAGACGTACTGCGAAATAATATTTTCCAAGCCAGCGCACTCCAAATAGGTGCCATGAACCTGGATGGATAGGCATTATTTTGAAAGCAGATGTGACGTCAAGTTTTGCGAGCCAAGCACCCCGACCTGCGATTTTGATCATGTCTATAGCCTGATCTATGTCGTGGTATTTGAGCGAAAATTCACCGAGAGGGATCAAGCTATTTATGCTTGGGAATGGGGAATTATGCGGGGCTGACAGGTCGATTATTAGACGTTTTTTTGCCCGAGAATTTCCTTGTAGCCACTCCGATGGGGCTGATACGAAACAGTTTAAATGGAGGATTGTCAAACGGACCGATCATGAAGCCTGACTCAACTTCTTATTTGATCAGTTTATCTACAACTTCAGATTCTAAAAGGGCGGATTGGAGATTATTACATATGATGTTTTGGGAAAGCGGGCATTCTAAGCCGGGTTTAAAGCCGTTCTTTAAACCTGACAGCAGATAATCAGTAAATTCGGCATCCGGGTGATGAGCTAGTTCGAAGTGCATGCGCGAAACATTCATAGGAGTCTCCCAATAATTTTTTGATTTTTTATTCACAGACTTAAAGACTGGACATACAATGCGAGCATGGGCGCCGCCACAAAAGCTGCAGATGTGCATAAACCGGCAGCGCGGTCTTTGACATTTACCCGCGTTGAAATGGTTACAAGGCTGCCTGCTTTCATCAAAAGCAGAGTCCTGTATTGCACTGGTGGTTGCAGCACGTGGTACATAGCTGGTGGATTTAGCGTTGCTTGTTCCCGGGTAGGGAAGAGAGGAAGGGTTAACCTGCGGGCACGACGCAGTCGTGTGCGCTACTGACCTGCAGACCGCGCAAGTGATGTTCTTGCAACCTAGAAACACCCTGCTGTGGAGATCCTGGTCGAGAGCGCCCCAGTATGTGCACTGGTTCCACTGTGCGACTCTCACGGCACTTTTGGCTGAAAAAAGTTTGTGGTAAGTGTAGAAATGGCCGCCCCCCTAGGACAGCGCGAGTTCGGCTATGATTGCTTGGTAATCATTCAGTTCACGCCGCCTGTGGGGGAAAGCTGAACAGATTATTTCAGTGTAACGGGAAAAAGCAATTGGAAATTCGGAAAATGAAAGAACGCGAGATGAGTGAGTGTTTGTGTTTTTCAGGGTGACCGAGAAATCCCCGCAATCTATTTGGCGGTCAGGTTCGGCTGAGGGGAGTAGAGAGAGAAGAGAAGAAAGGTCTACGTCCGCACCTGAGAGGATTTGTGCGCGGATGCTTTGGGATACTGGTGGTGGTTCCATGGCGACTGCGTTGGATGGCACGGGCATCGGTGTTGCTGTGAACAAAGAATAAGGTGATTTTTGTTGTAACATAGAGCTGGGAAGGGTATAAGCCGGGTCTGCGAATGTCGGCGGCGGCCTCACGCTTGGATGACCTGCTGTGACTTGAAAAGGAAAGTTAGTTGCATGATATAAAGGAATTGAAGGATTATGTGCTGAAATATGGGCTTGAGCTGTAATCGGAGGCAGGCCCGTGCTTGTCTGAGCTACTGGAGCTGCAGGCCACTGAAAGTGGGCGGGGTTGTAACCTGTTGTATGAGACTGTTGAAATGGTTGCGCCTGCGCTGCTAGCGGCGATAGCCTCGCGCTAGTGTCTGCGACAGGAGCTGAAGGCCACTGAAAAGGGTTATAAACAGCAGGAGTAAAAAACTGAGTGGTTGTAGGGAGGCCGCTGGGCCCGGCTATATGCTGCGCTGTGGCAGCAGAAGCCATGGTGGAGGGCTGGGCCTCATCGAGAGGTGGGAGTGCCATGGCGGAATCTGGTGCGCGGCCCAGGCTCGCTGAAGGCCTGTTGCTGGGTCATTATACGAAAACGTGCCATTTTGTGTCCCTCAGGAAAAAAAAGCTCTGTAAATCTTAATAAACCATAAAATAAATTCAATATTTTATAATTTAGTTTCCATAATATGTATCATAATATAAGAATAAATTAATTTCTGTTTCTTTTGTTTTTAAAGGATTTTAAATCACATTTTTGTGCAAAGCATCTTGCAGAAATGTTGAAAATGGCCTGTCCCTCAGTATGATTTTTCTACTTCTACTTGCTATCGAGGCCATAAAAGTCAAACTATCATAAAAAAAACATATACTTGTATAAAGCCTTAAGTGTCAGTTCATTAGTCATGAATGGATTTTATTCTTAACATGTGTCAAATAAAAAAAAAACACACAATTTAGTCGGGTCCCTAGGTTCTCGTCAACCCTGTTACTTTTTATGAAAACACCTCTTTAAAGATAATGGACTGTTCCCAAAGTTGCATCAGTTCTAGGAAGTGACATCATCTGCCTTTCATGATGTTGATGGTAGAAGACAAGTAAGTGTTCTCTTCTTTTAATGAATTTTCTTTGAGTTTATGTAATGTCTGAAAGACAGGGACACGCTCATTGTGTCAGCCCTGTTACCAGAAAAGCATACGTTAAAAAGTTATTTGTACATATTTAAAAATGTACATATATAACAACATTTAAGCCTTTCATTAAGGCACATAATGTGGTGTCATTACCTATACCTCATGGCTAATAATGGCCACCAATAACATTTTTCGTCAACCCTGTTACCGTCAACCCTGTTACCATTCCAGGATAACAGGGTTGACGAAAGTATGGTTTTGCGTGTCTTACCCATGTTGT
This sequence comes from Abramis brama, assembly GCF_963993115.1. Taxonomy (NCBI): domain Eukaryota; kingdom Metazoa; phylum Chordata; class Actinopteri; order Cypriniformes; family Leuciscidae; genus Abramis; species Abramis brama. The sequence goes on from NC_139966.1 coordinate 4,219,915, forward strand.
ATACCCAAGAAGGGTTAAATCAAGGGCAACTGGACTTGGTACTTTCATATTTGAAGATGTTTTGTCTCTCATCCAAGGAGTTTCTTCAGTTCTAAATGACTGATGGGGAGTGCCAGGTATTTAACCTCTGTGGGGTTGTCACCCCTGAGCCAACCCTTCTTGGATAACTGTGACCTGGATGACTGAGAATTTTCACAGACGTACTTTTCTTACTAATAGTATTTACATAATATACAGTGGGGAGAACAAGTATTTGATACACTGCCGATTTTGCAGGTTTTCCCACTTACAAAGCATGTAGAAGTCTGTAATTGTACTCTTCAACTGTGAGTGACGGAATCTAAAACAAAAATCCAGAAAATCACATTGTATGATTTTTAAGTAGTTTATTTGCATTTTATTGCATGACATAAGTATTTGACACATCAGAAAAGCAGAACTTAATTTTTGATACAGAAACCTTTGTTTGCAATTACAGAGATCAAACGTTTCCTGTAGTTCTTGACCAGGTTTGCACACACTGCAGGATTCTGGCCCACTCCTCCATACAGACCTTCTCCAGATCCTTCAGGTGTCGGGGCTGTCGCTGGGCAATACGGACTTTCAGCTCCCTCCAAAGATTTTCTATTGGGTTCAGGTCTGGAGACTGGCTAGACCACTCCAGGACCTTGAGATGCTTCTTACGGAGCCACTCCTTAGGTGCCCTGGCTATGTGTTTCGGGTCATTGTCATGCTGGAAGACCCAACTACGACCCATCTTCAATGCTCTTACTGAGGGAAGGAGGTTGTTGGCCAAGATCTCGCGAGACATGGCCCCATCCATCCTCCCCTAAATACGTTGCAGTCGTCCTGTCCCCTTTGCAGAAAAGCATCCCCAAAGAATGATGTTTCCATCTCCATGCTTCATGGTTGGGATGGTGTTCTTGGGGTTGTACTCATCCTTCTTCTTCCTCCAAGCACGGCGGGTGGAGTTTAGACCAAAAAGCTATATTTTTGTCTCATCAGACCACATGACCTTCTCCCATTCCTCCTCTGGATAATCCAGATGGTCATTGGCAAACTTCAGACGGGCCTGGACATGCGCTGGCTTGAGCAGGGGGACCTTGCGTGCGCTGCAGGATGTTAATCCATGATGGCGTATTGTGTTACTAATGGTTTTCTTTGAGACTGTGGTCCCAGCTCTCTTCAGGTCATTGACCAGGTCCTGCCGTGTAGTTCTGGGCTGATCCCTCACCTTCCTCATGATCATTGATGCCCCACGAGGTGAGATCTTGCATGGTGCCCCACACCGAGGGAGATTGACCGTCATCTTGAACTTCTTCCATTTTCTAATAATTGCGCCAACAGTTGTTGCCTTCTCACCAAGCTGCTTGCCTATTGTCCTGTAGCCCATCCCAGCCTTGTGCAGGTCTACAGTTTTATTCCTGATGTCCTTACACAGTAGGGTTGTGCCGATGGACGATATCATCGTCCATCGTGATGGCTGACCGACATCACGATGGTGAGCCACCATCGTGATGCCACGCCCCCCACCCTGTCAGACCAGCCCAGTCTCACGGCAGTTCGTGTTCGTGTGTACACCAGTGATTGGGAACCTGGCTCGCGAGCCACACCTGGCTCTTAGGCAAAAATCATGTGGCTCGCAAGGTCTCTCACCCTTTACCAACAAACGATAAAAAAATTAAGACGTGCGTGTTCAGTGCTGTTCGCGAGTGTCACGAGTCACCACAGCAATCAACTGACCACTTATGTTTCTGTGGTAACCTAACAGTTACAGCTCCTGCACTGGGATTCAAGCAGCTGCTGCTTGTTTAAGGTGATGGCGAAAATCATTTTAGAATAGCAGCGAAAATGTAAAAGTAGGCTATATAAACTGTAATATATCCTTTTATTGAAACGGGTGCTTTGCTTTTCAAAGAGACATTTCGAAACATTTCACCCACTGGCCGCTGGTACTTTCACTTTTGCCGCAGAGACCCTTTATGTCCTATAAATGTGTCGTATTGTTGATAATCCGCGCAGATTTCAGTTGACTTCAGTTAAGTTATTAATAATAAAACATGAATGAATGAGAAAGGAAGTGATCATTAGTGGTTTTTGCTTATTCTGTTAAGGCCAAACATGTTCAATTGGTCATTTAATTGTAATGTAATGTTAACTTTTTAATAAAACAATTGGTTTACATTTACATCCGCAGAATCATCATCATTTTTCATCATTTTTATGCTAAAATATCTCAGTAGCGCTGTCTCCAAAATATGCTGATTAGTCATGTTGAATTAAATGTTTATGAATGTCCAATTAAGACTCCATTACACCCATAACTGTAACTCAAACAAGCAGTATAACCAATACGGTAACTGTTGTCAACCCTGTTACTGATGTGTCAACCCTGTTACTTGTATAATATTCTAATATCATTTAAAAAATGAAAATAAAAATGTAATCAACTAATTGTAAATGTTTAGTAAGAGAGGCTAATAATCCATTCAAAATTGAATTGAGGTGTTTTATTTTTGTTTCCATATATTTTTCTTAAAACAGAAGATGCTGGGAGAGTGTCATTTGGAAATGAACGTATTCATCCACTAAAAACAATAAAACTTTCAATATTCTCAATTCACAAACACTCTTAATGTAACAAGGGGGGGGGTTATCTTTCACAGAATATCAGATTTGTTCTATATATGTATTTAAAACCTTTTCAAAAAGTAATGAATATGTCGGTAACAGGGTTGACCAAACACACGCATTTACGTTGGTTATATGAAAAAAAAAAAAAAAAAAGATAGCCTGAGATGGCACGGTACATTTTCCTGAGAGGTAAGGATCTACTTCATCCCAAAAGGGGCTTAAAGATTTTCAAAACAGTACTTTGAAAATCAAACTTTAAAAGTGGGAAATGGCACGTTTTCGTATAATGACCCTGCTGCGTCTTGATGGGCGAAGCGATCCGGATCCTGTGCGGGAAGACGACAGTAGTGACTGGGCAGGCGATTTTTGGGCCCTGCGGGCTTTGCTCTGCCTGTGGGTCGTCTTGGGCGTTGACTGTAAGGAAACGTACAGATCATACAGTTCCGCCTTTGACATTTGTCGCGAAACCTGTATGTTTGAATTCCCCAGTGCTTGTTTTAGTCCAGCTACGGTCCATTTCCCGATAGGTGGGATCGTCGGGACTGCCGAGCGGTAGGAGGAAGCTGGAGAAGAAGAAGGTTGTCTTGCCGGGGGCGGCGAAGACTGGTCTTGGCGTCTTGTTGAGCTCCGGGTTGTTCGGGCTGGTGTATGGCCGCGAGGAGAAGCCGGGGGCTCAAGTGCGGCGACCGGCGTAGGAGGGATGACCGTGGGACCGGCGAAGTGCGGAGGTGCATCCTTGGTGATGTTTATGTCTTCGTCGGAAGAGGAGTTTGTATCGCTTGCAAATAAACACCAGTTTGCAGTAGCATTTCATTGGGAATGCTTGTCTTTAAAAGCAGTTGAGTCTGGTCCAGTCAAAATGTGTTCACTTGAGACACTTGAATTTTCAGAAGATTTAACTGCATATCTCCAAGCTGAATTACAAGCCACTGTCAATCTGACAAAGTGGGTAAAATGTTGTGGTGTTGTGTATCGTGTTGGACTCTTTGTTTGCACAGGTACTGATGAAAACATGCCACTTTTCAGCAAAATAACCGCACTCATTTTACACAATGGTAAATTATTTTTTGTTTTGATTGAGCATAAAACGTGTTTCCATGATCACTTCCATGCTTTTCAAGTGAGCGAAACCCTACCAAGGAAGATAGTGGTTATAGAAAAGGAGAGATTAAGGCATTTCAAGTCTTTTGATGCCCAAATGTCATACGGGTGTGATTCGCAATTTTATATTGTATCAGACGGTTGTATTTTCTGATTTCTTATTTAGATGAGTTCACTGTGAAGTTGTTCATTGTTACTTCATCTGATGTATACGTGTCTACCTCAGGTTACACAATCCTACTGTAACAACATGTTTTTTTTTATATAATCCTGCAGTCTTGATTTTATATAATGAAGTGATGTGTTGTTGACATTGTTTTATACAATTTAATTTTTTTTTAGTTGGCACTCTGTTAGCTGCATTAATGTAAATGTTTTGCTGTTAGATTTTACAGTATTTTATGACAGATATTATTTTAAAGTGTGTCCATACATGGAATTTTTAAACCAAATGTATGAATTTGATCAAATAAAAGCACTGAGTTGAGAGTATGGCGTTCAGTATATCATTTTCACATAAAACATTATATTATGTTAAATAAATGTTAACTCTAAGAAGTGTTAAATTCAATATTTTTAAGTGTTGATTTTTAACACTGTTAAGGAGTTCATATTATGAATAACTTAATTTTAGAGTTACAATTACTCTCCGTATGATTTGTATTTTAACTCCAGAAAGAGTTCTATTTTAAATCTGAAAAAGTGTTACAAATTCAACTCCAAGAGCGGAGTTATTGTAACTCTAGTCTTATTGTAACTCTGCGGTGGAGTCTATTTGATGGTCACGCATGTACACTCAAACTGAGTTGATTTTAACTCGCAAAGGAGTTTATTCCAAAGACCAGAATTTGCTGTGTGGGTTCAAGCACTGAAGCAGCTGTAACATTATTATATTTGCAGTGTTTTATCAATTATTATTTTCCTGCTCTAAACATCCCTGGGCGTCAGAGACTGTAAGGCATAAAGATCTTAAGCTTGGAAATATATAAAAAAAACCGTCTCTGATCCATTTACTCGAAACTCATCAAAAATCCCCTCAAACATCAAAACACTGTGAAGATATTAAATGATAATTTTTATGTGTTGATCTATATCTGCTGTACGTCACATGATCAATCCCAACGAATCCTGATATTCATCTTCCATGGGTCAAATAATATATAATCTTCAAATATCACCGGCAGCAGCCAATGAAATCACAGCAGCCAATAAGGTCAATTCATAATGTCTGACTGTTATGAAAATTGACATATTTGTGTTAAAATGAGGCGGTGTATCAAATCTTGTGAGATTCAGCCACATGGTGGCGCTATAATAAGCAACATTACCTTTTTGCTAATAACTCTGTTTCCTAGTGAAGCTTCGAAACACAGCAAGCACTGAAAATTGATCAAAGAACAGATATTATACAGACATCTGATATTTAATCTTATTAGATGTTTAGTTCACTGCATCTGATGGATTATACTTTCATTATTACATGGCTTGGCTGAATTCCAATGTAGAATGCGGTCTGTTATTTCTTGATAACAGACCGATAACAGACCGCATGCAAAACAGCGCGTTGTTATGGACGCGGAACGGACTATTTTCTTTGGAGGAAGCAATACAATCGTTTTTAAAACAATAAACTCCTTTTTAAATCAATAATTTGTGTCAAATTAATTATTTATTTTGTAGGTAGCCATGTAATAAGCGGGATAATGTATAGAGAGGCGGTCATTATAGCGAATAACAAGCCCTTCAGGCTGTCAAGACCCCGACGCACTCGTTCAGCCTGTCGGGCTTGTTATTCGCTATAACGACCGCCTCTCTATACATTATCCCTTACATAAAACACTTGAAATGTGTTTGTAAAAGCTGTTTTAGTGCATGTTTGGCCTGAGTTCTTGCATTCCCACTGTTCTGACCAGCAGGAGTCGCCAGCGTGAGGCGATTCAAACGATTCGAAACACTGAATCATTTGTCCAGTTGATTCAGAGCTTTGTAAAGCTCAGCTTCTCCCATCACTAGTCGACTCCGAACTTCACAAAAGTACACAACAGGACATTCTGAGGACTGATGTTTGTTGAGCTTCAGTTTTAAAACACCAGCCGTTATATCAATGGGAATGACAGATGACGGCTGTAATATTAATGTTTTCAGCTCTAGGATAAGAAATCAATCGATCTCCTTTCTTACTCATATCTTCAATTAATGTATTACGTTCATTTGTATGTTTACTGCACTTTAAGACGATGTTTCCTCACATAAACCTCTGTTTAAACTATTCTAAGTCTTAATAACACACCTGTTGGAAATCTAACTTCTCTCCTGCATATTGGAAAGCACTGCTTTAAGTTCATGAGTGTTAATTAATTCCTAATTAGAAGTATTAATTCCTTCAGTAAAACCACAGAAGGGTCTTCCAGCAAGATGGCGAGCTAGCCGCACATGTTTTGCTGAGCTCTGGCAGAACTATTTCAGTTTATACTTGTGATTGCCGCCTTCTCATAAACCAGTATCAGAAACTCAGGTGACCAATTAAACACGTTACTATTGCGTTCAGTTGTTTCTTTGATACGCTCTAGATCGAACAAGTAAACTTTGATGGGAACATGGCGCATTCAGCAAACAGAGCCCAACATGTACCCATGGAAATGGATCACAGTTACGGCCGAGAGAACCCAAAGGAAAGACGACGGGATGCTTCTCACATTACTCCAACCAAAACTCTTCAAGAAAAGGTGAAGCCAGACGACTGCGAAATCTCCAGCTTTGCTGCAGACGATTAACTCCTTAACGGAGAGATTAGATTCTCAAGATAGAAAGCTGGAGGACATCGCAGACAAAATTAGACAAAACAGCACCATGGTCCTGGGATGAAATCTGTATGAGAAAAGCTAAGGGGGATATATTAGATCAAGAGCTAAGAGGATGGGAAAAGGGGAGAAAAACTCAGATTATTTCTGTAAGTTAGAAAAAAAGCGGCAAGAAAGAAACTCTGTTAAAACTTTAATTATTAATGGGGCAGAGTGTTCTAATCCACAAGTAATAGCTAAAGAAATGGCCAACTTTTATCAGGACTTATATTCTTCGTCCTCTTCAATATTAGACCCTCATTCCCTCATATAGATGTAGATGCAGAGTTAACAGTCGAAGAGCTGGCATTGGATAAATCACCTGGCCCAGACGCTGTTACATCTAATTTTTGGGACTTATTAAGGGAATTTATTTTTGCATCTTTTCAGGAAATTACTAAAATCTTGGTTTTGCCTAATTCAGTGAGACAAGGCCTAATCCCGCTTATTCCCAAACCAGGAAGAGACTCTAGATTGTTGGACAATTTATGACCTATAACTTTACTAAACTATGACTAACCCACATATATAATAATCGCTTGAAACTTGGTTTATCCAAAATTATTGAGGAGACACAAACTGGATTATTAGAGGCCGATCTATACGTAACTATATTTGACTGGTTTTGGACTTGCTGGAGTATAATCAAGAAACAGAGGATGATGGGGTCATTTCATCTTTAGACTTCTATAAAGCCTTTGATATGTTAGAACATTCATCTATTTACAGTATAAATGTTTGAAAATGTATGGGTTTGGTGAAAATCTGTGTAATGTTATTCAGTTATTCAGTTAATGTGAAATCATTACCATACATGAATGCCCTCTTAAAACTGCATATAATATTCTGATCGAGTCGAATGTCAGATATTTAGGCATAAACATTTCTAAGGATGAGGTCTTGATCATCAACGAGATTTGTCTCTCTTTGGAAGGATTTATTTAACTAAAAGAGGTGTATCTGTCCTGCGTCTTGTCTATCTTTCTCTAATAGAGCTGTTAAGGCCGTTCAGGGGTCCGATCTTCGTACGTTGCTTAAAACATCCGAGATCAAATGAGACATCCAAGATGATATCATCGTGCTACTCATGATCTGGCTAATTAGGTTCTTCGAACACACTTGCCGGATATGATTAGTATCGCTGGATTGAGTTATCTGAGATAATTGCGCATTCATGCGAAGTTTAAAAGGGGATCTGTATCGATAGTGGAAACATTGATCAGCAACGCTGCTATTGGCTGCTCAGCGTGGCCAAAGAGCGCGCACAGTTTTTCTCCTCAGTAGAGCAAGAACTAATAGTCGAAGTTTATTCTGAATTTTAATGTTTAATCAAAACGCCAGGGAACACCTCAAAGTCTGCAAGGAGAGAGGGCTGGCACAAAGTAGCAGACAATTTAAACCCGTTAGAAGTGGCCATCCCATACACAAAAGAAATATATTTGAAATATATTTTCAGAGTATGTTTTGGAATATATGCAAATATTTGAAATTGGCCCAATAAATATATTTCACACTTAACATCATATATTTTTGTTATATTTCAGAATATATTTCAATGTATTTTTTTCTGTATGGGTCCCGAAAAGTGTCAAAAATATATGTGGCATATATTCCAAATACATTGAAATATATTCTGAAATATAACAAAAATATATGATGTTAAGTGTGAAATATATTTATTGGGCCAATTTCAAATATTTGCATATATTCCAAAATATACTCTGAAAATATATTTCTTTTGTGTATGGGATGTTAGATGTTTTTATCACTAATTAGCCTATATTTTTGTATTTTAATAATTGCATAATTACTTTGTTCATTGTAATGTCAGAGTCACCACACTAGAACACGGGAACAAATAAAAGTGAAGTACAAAAATATTCTACATAATGGTAATTTTTTTGTTATATTATAGTCTCTTTTATAAAAGGCACTGTTAAATAAATGGTTGTCTGTTTATAAAAGCAACCAAGAAAAAGGCTGAGAAAAAAAGAAAGAAAAGATCTTAGTAGCCTACACTGTAAATCATGTTTGCTGCATTAAATTAAAGCCGTATAGTCATTTCAACTGTTAAATCTTGAGTAATGATGAATTGCTTTGACTTGTGAAAGTGAAAACTGATAAACTTATGTTAATGTAAAATATTTTGCCATGAGTTATTGATCACATTTTTCCAGAGTGTGGTTCATTGTAATGACATTGTGTTTTCCTCTTTTGTGCACTTTTACATAATACACCAACACTTGTATCTGTTCCCAAGAAAGTGGTGGCTGAAATATGTGCAGTAAGTGGACATTTTCTAACTTTCCAAAGGAAAGAAAGTATAAGACTTTGTAATGTCCATTTGTTTCCATTGCACTGGACAGTGAATAAACCCTCTCAGATAACTGTCATATGGAGGAACTAGCCTACCTGCAAGTGCATAAATAACTTTACTTAATTTATACTTGTATGCTTTATGGCTGCAATATAAGTTGCAGGATTCCACATCTACAGAAAGGCCTACAGAAGAGTCTGCACAGACAGAGGAGACATAGGCCTACAGGTGGGCAGTGAATAGCCAAGTTTTCCTTTTTATTTGTTGCATGAGGCATGTGATTGTTGTTAGATTTTTAGATGTTGATTTTTAATTATATTATTATACAATATTATTCTTTTTTTTGTCAAATGGGTTTTTTATTCAAACAACAAATGACATTGAAATAATTACAGGTTCCAGGATTAATTTTCTTATATGCAAAAAAATAAATAAAAATAAAAATAATAATAATAAAAAATAAAAATAAAAACAAATAAAACTATAACCAACACCCCATCCCCCGCCTGTTAATATATAATCCCGTGACATTAATACACAGCACTTAAGACAGCCTACAATACATTGCATTAAGGAGTAACATTCCTATTGAGGTAGCAGATGAAAGGGTCCCAAATCTTGTGGAATTGTCCGATTCCAAAGAATTGTTGCCTTTCCAAAGGTATCTAGTTCGTTCCAGGTGTAGAGTAGATGTCAGTTCCTCAAGCCATAATTTAGCATCAGGAGGATAAACCTTTTTCCAAAACAGTAGTAACTGTTTCTTGGCTGTTATCAGACAATATGTGAGAAATTTCTGTTGAGCACTGTTCAACGAATATATATGGTTAGAATGTCCTAATATAATGAGCACCGGGTCTGGTTCCAAGTTTACATTAAGTACATCTGAAAGCATTTTAAAAACCTCACACCAGAATCCCTGTATTTTATGGCAGAAAATAAAACTGAGCTAAGACATTGGGAGGCGAGACATTGGGAAAAATCCTATGTAATTTCTTTTTTGAGAAATGTAATCTATGTAAGACCTTAAATTGAATGAGGCATAATCTTGTATTGACCGATTGTTTATCAATATCCTCTTAACCATTCTGCCAAATCTCTTCAGAGATTCCAATCCCCATCTCTCTTTCCCATTCCTCTCTAATCAGGCTTGTAGAGGGAGAAGTAGCTGCTTGTAACTTTCCATAAATTAAAGATAACTGATTTTTATTTCCTCTAAACTGAGTGAGACAATCATCACTGATTGAGGGCGGGACCTCATCCAGGGCGACATTATGTGTACGTAAGTAATTCCTTACCTGTAAAAATCTTAAAAAATTATTTTTTGGAAGGTTGTATTTCTGTTGTAGTTGCGTAAAGGAAGCTAACGCCCCATCCAAATAAAGGTCCTTGACTGTGCATATACCCAGTTCCTTCCATTGATTAAAGGTTGAATCCAACCTCGAAGGAGGAAATGATGGGTTATTTGCGATCGGGATTAAGAGGGAGAGTGATTTTATATTAAGGTAATCTCTTATCTGTCTCCAAATACGTAACTGACTTTTTATGACGAAACCATTAACTACAGTTTGGTCTAATATCACTGGAGAAAGCAGCACTGCTCCAAGATCATAGCGATGGCAATAATCCCGCTCCATCTGAAGCCATTCTGGCGCATTAGCCGACTGTTCCAACCATAGTGCAAAAACTTGTAAGTGAGTGGCCCAATAATAAAGGCGAAAATCCGGAAGGGCCAACCCCCCCTCATGTTTGGGTTTACAAAGGTGTATTTTTTTTTATTCTGTGACCCTTGTAGTTCCATAGAAAAGGAAGAACAATCGAATCATGGTGTTTAAAGAAGGACTTGGGCAAAAGTATTGGAATATTACAAAATAAATATAATATTTGAGGTAGAAATATCATTTTTATCGCATTTATTCTGCCAATTAAGGAGATCGGGAGAGTTTTCCAATAGTGTATACAGGTTTGTAACTTGGGTAGTAAGGGGTTGAAATTAGTTTTGAGGAGTAAATTATATTTAGAAGTAACCACTATTCCTAAATATGTAATTTTTTCCGTGGAAACTTTAAATGGGGAGGAGTGTATTACAGATAAATCCTTTAGACCAATGGGCATGAGTTCACTTTTTTCAAAATTTACTTTAAAGCCAGAAAATTTTCCAAAGTTAGTAATAGTTTCGAGTACAACAGGAAGGCTCACCTGAGGTTGGGTAATATAAAGCAAAATATCGTCCGCGTAGAGTGATATTTTGTTAACAGTGTTTGAAGTGTTAAAGCCATGTATGCATGGGTTACATCGAATGGTTTCTGCCAGGGGCTCTACTATTAAAGCGAACAAAAGGGGTGAGAGGGGGCAGCCCTGTCTGGTTCCTCTTTGAAGATAGAAGGAGTCCGATATTGTTTTATTTGTTAAAACCCATGCTGATGGATTCCATTTTATAAACTCATCCCCCATATTAAATTTCTCAAGGATAGCAAACAAATAACGCCACTCCACTCGGTCGAATGCCTTTTCGGCATCCAATGAGATTACAACCAAATTGTCTCGGATTGCCTTGGGATGATAAATTATATTAAACAGGCGTCTAGTATTATGTATAGTACTTCTTCCTGGGATAAATCCATTCTGATCTGTGTTAACCAGTTTGCTAATTAATTTGCCAAGTCTATTAGCAAGTGTCTTGGATAATATTTTTTGATCAACATTAATAAGGGAGATAGGTCTGTATCCCTCAACTTCTTCAGGATTTTTACCTTTTTTAGGAATTACTGTGATAATGGCTTCAGAAAAAGTCGGCGGTAGTCCAGTTGTTAGTGCTTGCTGATAAGTTTTAAGCAAATAAGGAGTAAGGATGTCGCTGAATTTTTTATATAGTTCAGCTGGTAACCCGTCTGGGCCAGGGGTTTTCATGCTCTTTAAAGAGTTTATTGTGTTCTTCAATTCCTCTAAAGAGATATCTTTATTAAGAGATGCTTGATCATCTGGAGATAGAGTGGGAAGAGTACATTTACGTAAAAATCCATCCATTGTTTGTGGGTCCAAATCAGTTTCTGAAGAATATAACTTTGAGTAAAATTCCTTAAAACATTGGTTTATCTCTTTATTTGCGATACACTGTGTCCCACATTTTGTCTTTATTTTATGAATTGTTCTTTCACTATCTATTTTTTGTAATTGTCTGGCTAATAATTTCTGGGGCTTCTCCCCAAATTCAAAGTATTTCTGTTTGACGAAATGAAACGTTTTCTTTATTTTAGTAGAGACTATTTTATTGTATTCAAACCTTAACTGTAAAATTTTCTTCTGAGTATCTGGTGAGGGGTTTAGTGCGTTTTCATTGTCTAACCGATGAATTTGTTTCCCTAAATCAATTAGTTTCGTTTTGTATAGTTTGTTCCGGGACCCCTGATATGATATAACACAACCTCTTATATAAGCTTTTTTTTTTTGTTATCAAATTTTTATTGTTTTAACATCGTTTAAACATGACATATGGAAGACAAACAATCAGCAATTACCCCAGTATGAAAAAAAAAGAAAAAGATGAAAATAAAAATAAATAAATCAATAATTAAGATTAAAAAATATTAAAAATAAATATATATAGGGCACTATATCAGTGGGATAACAAAGATACAGAAAAATTATATATAATGAATAAATAATAAACAAACATATAGAATATACTTCAAAATATACACAAATATATATAAGTACTACAGATTATTAGAATTGTTAGAAAATATCCATAAAAAAAAGTAAAACAGTAGAATAGAGCTGAAAGAAATCTACGACAGTTGAAATATATGATTAATAATAAGGGAAAAATAAATTAACCAGATGAACAAGAACAATAAAAATAAAATGACCATAAAACCAGAGAGAGAGAGAGGGGGAGGGGGTATTAATTCAACTCAGCAAACCCTTGAGTTTTTCCAATGTTTGGGCCCAGAGTCTAATGGTGTCCTCTCTTGCGCCATGAATGCGTGCAATGGACAATTCGAGATACACCACATCTATAAATGTGAGAACCCAATACTGCTTATTAAGAGAATGTGGAGGTTTCCATCTCGTTGCTACTATTTTCTTAGCGGCTGTCAAACCAGCTAAAAACACTCGTTTCTGAGTTTTGTTAAGTTGGATATCAGAAAGATCATCTAAAATAAAAACAGATGGGGACAAAGGGGCCGAAACATTCAATAAAGTGGACAAACTTTCTTTAACCATATTCCAAAAGTAAGCAACCCCAGGGCATTCCCAAATCATGTGAAAAAAAGTACCAATTTCCCCTGTATGGCACAGCGTGCAATTAGGATCAGGTTTAAGCTTCATGCTATAGAGTTTACGTGGAGTCATATAAATCCTATGAATAAAATTAAAATGGATTTGTTGATGATCCGGATTCCTTGAGGCATGCATTACCATTACCCAAACACTGTCCCAGTTAAAACTGGGGGAAAGGTCCGGAATATCTGCCCGCCATGAAGAGTCTATTGTCAGAGGAGGATGCATTTTTTCCAGAAAAAAATTATATAATTTAGAAACCAAACCTCTTGTTCCCCGAGTCTCACGTAACACTTTAAGTAAAGGGTGATCTTTAAGAGGAGCAAACCAAGGAACCCTATAAGCCTTCATGGCTGCCCTCAACTGTAAGTAAAAAAAAAAGGTAGAGCTCTGAAGGTTAAATTGAATGGAAAGTTCTTCAAAGGAGTGAAGGCCTTTATCACCCATTAAATCACCCAAGGAGTGAATTCCTTTGTCGAACCACTGTCGACACTGGCCAATCTTTATTGGGCGCTTAGCAATTAGCAAACCATCATTATTAAAGATAGGAGAGTAGGGATTCCAATTAGAATGGATATTACAAGCTTTTTCTGCTGCTCTCCAGACCGACAGAGCGTGTGACACTAAAGGACCGAAACGGAGCGTACCCTTTTTTAAAGGAATATTGGCAAATAAAACTTCATCTAACTTCAGAGGAAGAACTAGATTTCCCTCCAAGGAACGCCACGAAACATCAATTTTGTCATTATACCAGCTAAGCAGGGGACGTAGTGTAAAAGCCCAGTGATATAGCTTAAAATTCGGAAGTGCAAGTCCACCCGCGAATCTATCTCGTTGCATCGTGGAAAGCTTCAGACATGGACGTTTGCCATTCCATACAAATTTGGTAATTATGCTCTGTAGCCTATCCCAAAAACGAGAAGGGGGAGGCAAGGGCAGCAGAGAACTCACAAAGTTAATTCGAGGGAGTACATTCATTTTGATAATCGAGATGCGCGATCTAAGGGAATTTGGAAGTGATGACCAATTATCCAAGTTACAAGAAATTTTAGACAGGATGCCCTCATAGTTGGTCTTAATTATATACTGCAATGAAGCACCAATCATAATGCCCAAATACTTAAATTGTTTGACCACTGGTATACCCGAGGGTAGTGCTAAGTTTCTCATTGCGTCATTTAGTGGAAGAAGTGCCGACTTTGTCCAATTTATTCTATATCCGGAAATCTCGCCAAAACTGCCAAAAATAGTTAAAATGTTTGGAATGGACTGCAGTGGATTGCCTAAAAAAAGAAGGATGTCATCTGCATACAAAGAAATATGATGGTTGGTCCCACACATTGTGATTGGGGTGATACCTTTATTTATGCGTATTGTCTGGGCCAGTGGCTCTAGCGAGAGTGCAAAAAGAAACGGACTTAGAGGGCATCCCTGTCGAGAACCTCTGGCTATGTTGAACAGTGAAGAACAAGTCTTACCTGTCAAAACCATGGCTGTGGGGTTCGCATACTGCACCTTGATCATATGAATGTAGGAGGACCCCAGAGCCATGAACTTCAACACAGACCACAAATATGGCCATTCCAGACGATCAAAGGCTTTCATAGCATCTAAGGAAAGGACCGCGGTAGGAGGAGTCAACGAAGATGACCCATGTATTATATGGAGTAGCCTCCTAACACTATCAGATGCTAATCTAGTCCTAATAAAGCCTGTCTGGTCACAGTTAACAAGCTTAGTCATGACCGGCTGGAGCCTCCGCGCGAGCAATTTAGCATAAATTTTCAAGTCAGCATTTAGAAGTGACAGAGGCCTATAATTTGAACAATCATTGGGGTCCTTGTCTTTTTTGAGCAAAAGCGTAATAACTGCAATATTCACATCTCTGGAAAAGGACCCTCTCTCAATAGCGGCTTGAATCATATAAAGGAGTAGGGGGCCCAGACTGTCCCAGAACGTGGTATAAAATTCGGGTGGAATTCCATCCAACCCAGGGGATTTACCGCTACACATATCAAAAGCAGCCTCCTTAAGCTCAACTAAAGTAATGGGGGTATTTAATTCTAGAGAGTCTTCCTCAGACAGCTTAGGAAGCAGTGTTTGGTTTAGAAAATTGTCACAAGTATCCTGATTATGTGATATCTCAGAGCTATATAAATCAGCGTAAAAGCTACGGAAAGTAGCATTAACTTGTGAGGGTTCACTAAGAATATCACCATTTTTGGACTTAATTGTGCCGATATCTGCAAAATTTTCATTGGACCGCAATCTAAGGGCCAATAAACGGCTGGGTCTAGCCCCATTAAAATAGTACAACTGTCGCGTCCTATGAATTAAAAATTCGGCCCGCTGTTTCATAACAGCATTTATCTCTTTTTTCTCAAGGTCAAATTGAAGCCTAACCTCCTCATCATAACTTTGTTGTAATAGGCTATCTAATGCTGATAATTTAGACTCTAAATCGTGTAATCTGGATGAACGAGCTTTCCTTATGTTGGAGGCATAACATACAGTAAAATTCCTAATAAAACCTTTAACAGCATCCCAGACTGTCCTTGGGTCATCCACAGAGCCTTTATTTATATTTACAAAATCTGATAGTTGACTTGAAAACTTGGTTTTAAATGCTTCATCTCGGAGTAGTGAGGTGTTAAAACGCCATCTAGGGGCCCGAGCTGGATTTGAGTTTAACAACACAGAAGCAATCACTGCATTATGGTCAGAAAAAGCCACTGGTAATAAGTTGACAGTAACAATATTATAAAACAAATCTCTAGAAGAAAAAATAAAGTCAATTCGAGAGGAAGATTTATGTCTTCTCTTATATAAGCTTTTAAAGTTTCCCAGAGCAGTCCTGGTGATGTCTCTGGCTTATCGTTGCTATCAAAAAAAAATTCCAGTTGTGAACTCATGAAGTCAATGAACTTAGGGTCTTCAATAAGTTGAGGGTCCATCCTCCATAGAGGGCGGATAGAAGATGTTTGATCAAGGACAACTTCAAATGAAACTGGGGCGTGGCCTAAAATGAGTATATCATGAATTTTAGAATTTAGGATATTAGAAATAAGATTGTTGTCCACCAAGAAATAATCAATACGAGTATATACATTATGTACATGCGAATTAAATGTATAATCTTTTTCGGTTGGATGCATAAGTCTCCATATGTCTACTAAATTGGAATTATTAATGAATGGATTCAAAAAAATTCTTGAATTAGATTGCGGGGAAATTTTAAACGATTATCTATCGAGATATGCGTCAAGGACACAATTAAAGTCCCCACCTATAACAAGATTTGTTTGGGATATATTGGGAATAAGAGAAAATACCTTTCTAAAAAAGTCTGGTTCATCAGAATTTTTGCCGTACACATTTATCAACGTAATCGGGAAGCCATAAACCTCACCAGATAGAACAACATAACGACCGTCCCGATCGGTACGCAGGGCTTTTTGTTTAAATGGGACCCCCTTTCGAAATAAGATAGCTACCCCCCTAGATTTATGTAAAAAATTAGATTGATAGATCTGTCCTATCCATCCGGATTTTAATTTGTCTTTAGAGTCCACTTTGAGATGAGTTTCCTGCAGAAAGATTATATCTGAGGAGAGAGATTTTAGATGTGATAATATCTTGCTTCTCTTAACCGGATGGTTTAATCCTTTTACATTCCACGATGTAAATTTGAGACCCTTTCTGTTACTTTGAGTTGTCATTGTTCTTTATGTGATTGAAAATCAGGCTAGTCATCATCACTGCTTGTTTCGTACCTTGCACCATTTTAAACAGGCCCCCACCCCCCATTCCCCAAAACTCAAACATTAATCCCGTCATCTGACCGACTACAGAACTCGCGGCGCGACACGGAATTACAAAACAAATTGGATATAATGACAAAGAATAAAACCGAGATAGTCAAATAAAACCTAACAAATACCTTCAAGATGGTATCAAACCTTAAACTTCCACACACAGAAAAAAAAAAAAAACTCGTATCAGCACAACTCCGTAATAGTTCAGGTGAACATCTCAATGTAATAACACAACATGAGTTTTATAAACATCATGTAAAGTTTAAACAGTCAATACGTTTTCGTCAGTTACGTTATGTTGATCTTACTTGATCAGTCCAACAGCATCCCTTAGACTGGTCCTGGAATTTCAAAGTTACGTTCAGCAAACTTGACCGCTTTGTCCTGGTCAATGAAGAAATACTCTTTGCCGTTGTGCGAGACTCTCAGTTTCGCTGGATATTGCAGTCCGTACTTAATTCTGGGTTTATCCTTCAACAACTCCTTCGCACGTTTGAAGAGTGCGCGTCGCTTTACCACAGCAGGCGGATAGTCTGGGAAAATGTTAACTCTTTGGCCTTTAAAGAAAATCTGTTGCATCCTAGCAGCTTTTTGCATTATTTCTTCCATCTCATGGACGTAATGCAAACGCAGGATGAAGGCCTGTGGTGGTTCATCACTTCCAGGACGGGCACGTAGAGCTCGGTGTGCGCGGTCCACGTGCGGAGGTTTGTCTAGTGACAGGGCAGGAGTTGGGCAACGAAATCTCTAGGTTTAACTCCGGATTCAGCACCCTCTTTAACGTTCAATATGCGGATGTTTTGTCTTCTGCTGCGACTCTCGAGGTCTGTGCATTTTTCTGTGAGTTGCTCCACTGTAAGCTTTAGCTTTCCCAAATCTTGTTCCATCTTAACCATCGTGTCAGAGGAGGTGGAAGCATGATTTTCCAGGCTCGTTAATTTCGCGGCATGATCGTCCACCGTAACTTTAATCTCCGAAATTGCCGCGTTGGCCTCGTTTTTGAATGTCGACAATTCCCCTCGGATAGTGACAGCGAGCTGCTCGATTTTTGAGTCAATAATTTCCCCAATGTCAGATTTGATTAAAAGAAGTTCCGCGCGAAGAGAGGAGATCGCATTGAGGATAGCTGAATTATCGGACTCTGGAGTGTCTTTCTCAGGCGTTTCCTCCACATTGGCGTCGGGGGATGTCAAGGCCTGGTCTGGAGCTTTTCGAGATTTGCCCGGCATGTTTAGAAAACTGAACAAACTGAATCCTAAAGTCGGCTAGTAGTTTGCAGGATGCGGGACTGTAATTTTATTAGTGTTAAAAATTATTAAAGAGATGTTCTGACGAAGTTATATAAAAAAATATACGGAGTCGTCGTGAAGCGTGTACTACTCTCTCATGTCGAATCCCCCAATATTATTAATTTAATTAAAACGCTCTTTTAAAGGCCAGTGAAAGCATACTGTCAGTTAAGTCCTATTCGGACGCTAATATTGTTTCTCATGGGCTCGTCCGGTATTTTAAACATTTACAGGGGTAAGTCTGTGATTTTAGTGCCATCCGAATCCATAATATCAGTGTTTTTCTCACCCAACCCGCGTAAAAATCCCTGGCCAAATTAGTACCTTCTGTTTTTTGACAAACAGGTCGTGTGGTAATTTAATTGCCGTCTGAATCCACATCTCTGAGTTTACAAGAGATTCAAAATTCACGGTTTAAATCCTTTTTGATCACTGCCGAGCACCGTACGCAAGATGTAAACTTTTATTACTGAAATGCTGGAAAGTATTTACAAGAACAATATTTCATCGCAGCTCCACCTCAGCGAACACAAATGGGAAAGAGAAGAAGGCACGTCAATTTTTGAAAAGGTTATTGTGGCAGCAATAGGCTATATGTTACAATTTTAAAATATGTAGGCTAGGCTATTATAGGCTATTATAGTTTGGATTATTTTTTATAATATCCAATAATCATAATAAATTGCAATTTCAACTATTTCTGAAGTGCTTCATTTATAAAGATCACCGCTTTCTCACATAAACAGCCCCTGCACGAGAGAATAATTGATTCTCGAGCCATCGATATCAAACAATTCAGCACCATCGCCACGGACAGCGCCGGGTAACGTCGCACGTAAGAAGGTATATCTTAAGCAGCTTCCTAAGGTATGGTTCGGGGAACACACTTAGGAACATAAACAACTTTGGTAAGATATATCTTTCAAGCTTTCTTAGCGCGCTAAGAGTGAGCGTTATCGGGAAACCGGGCCCAAGTTTATTTACATGGTCCAATCTGAATGCAGAGTAAAACTTTAATCTAACAAATCTGCCTAGCAACTGTTGATCATTTGTGAACAGAAAATTGTGAAAAGTTGGTAACACTTTAGAATACTGTTTCTTTCTTACTGCATAACTAATAAGGAATTATTGAATAACTAATAGGTAATTCTTTATTAACACTTAAGTCACTACTGATAACTACTAAGGAAGATGTGTTAACTAATCAGTGTGTAATAGAATTTTATGATTGTGTGAAGTATCAGTTAGTTAATCAATAACTAATGAATTCTGTCATACCTCCTGAAGAACTACTATTAATTATCTACTAATTAAGGTTCAAGAAAAATAACTAAGAAGTAACTAATGAACAGTCATACAAAACTACATTGAGTTGTGACCTTCCTTATTTACTAATGTTATTAATAGAAGTAGTATAATGAAAATACAATTTTAGCAAATACATATAAATGTTAAAGAGGTTTTTGCCTGTGTGGTTTTGTGAGTGTGTCCTGTAAGAAATCAACTTCAGAAAGGAACCCTGCACTCAAGTGCCTTGCCATAACTAACCTCAGATTAGCTTTTAT
This sequence comes from Abramis brama, assembly GCF_963993115.1. Taxonomy (NCBI): domain Eukaryota; kingdom Metazoa; phylum Chordata; class Actinopteri; order Cypriniformes; family Leuciscidae; genus Abramis; species Abramis brama. The sequence goes on from NC_139966.1 coordinate 4,239,757, forward strand.
ATTTTATATAAAGTACTGTGTGTATTCCTCAGCATAGCATGCCATTGAGTAAATTCATGTATTTGAACAACTGAGGGAAACTGAAAATATAGGGAACCCATTAGTAATTAATAAAGAATTAACAAATAATTGTCCAGGAATTAGGCTACTTATAACCTGAAACAGTATTCTAAAGTGAAAATATAACGAACTTATTAGTAATTAATAAAGAATTATCAAATAATTGTCCAGGAATTAGGCTACTTATAACCTGAAACAGTATTCTAAAGTGAAAATATAACGAACTTATTAGTAATTAATAAAGAATTATCAAATAATTGTCCAGGAATTAGGCTACTTATAACCTGAAACAGTATTCTAAAGTGAAAATATAACGAACTTATTAGTAATTAATAAAGAATTATCAAATAATTGTCCAGGAATTAGGCTACTTATTACCTGAAACAGTATTCTAAAGTGAAAATATAGGGAACCCATCAGTAATTAATAAAGAACCACATTGTTATGAACTGCTCCGAGACACGAAGGTTGAGATCCAAATGCAGCTTTAATTAAGGGGCAATCTAGACACGTAATCCAATATACAGGCAATAGGTCAAAACACAGGTAGGCCGTCCAAACAAACAAACAAACAAACAAACGGGTCAGAGGCAAAAGAGTAATCCACGAAACAGGCAAGAAATCCAAAAACCAAGAGACATGAAACCAGGGAAAACGCTCGGAAATGCAGTGCAACAACATACAAAACTTTGCAGTGAGTGAAATAGTGAACATGGTATAAATAGGCTGAGACTAACAGGGTAATGAGACATGCAATCAGTGATGATGAGTCCGGGCAGTGAGTTATGGGAAATGTAGTTTGTGAGGGAGTGACAATTGTCTGGTGTGGAGTGCCCTCTGGTGGCTCTCAAGGGCACTCCAGCTGGTGACCGTTACACACATAATTCTGACTCAAATCAAACTTACTGTAAAAAAAAAAAATAACAACACTAATAACGTAATCATCTAAACCTTTGTAAAATACACAACAATAACTCGTTTACATGATATCTTCCTATTTCAGATGAGAACATTTCTTAATACAGCATTTATTTTATTTTGTTTTGGGGTGGTGTGGCGCAATGGATAAGACACATGCCTTTGGTGTGAGAGATCCGGGTTCGAATCCACTGTGAGACACCAATGTGTCCCTGAGCAAGACACTTAACCCCTAGTTGCTCCAGAGGCGTGCGACCTCTGACATATATAGCAATTGTAAGTCGCTTTGGATAAAAGCGTCAGCTAAATTAATAAATGTAAATGTAAATGTTTTAACATGTGCAATACTGCCTACATTTAAACTCGTTTAACAAACATTTTAAACTTAAAAGTTAAACCTTTAAAAGCAATTCAAGTGTAATCAGCCGGTCTCTGTTCTCCCGTTTCCACAGTAGTGGTGCTGGCTCTCTTGCAGGAGCTGGGCTCGTGTTCGTTAGAGAAGCTGCTAACTTCAAACTGCCGCCGAAAGATGCTGTGACTCCATAACCTGCCCATAAACAAACAGTGCACAGCTCTAATAACAGATTTAAACATCTGATGTAAATACATTTAGTATCTTTAGAAATAAAATAATGGGATCAGGCGTTTCCATCACGCAAAAAAGACTGACTTGTTAGCTAGGTAGGCTAACTGACGTTCAGTCCTTGTATGTTGCCTGCATAAAATAAAATGATTTACAGCACAGTAATGATTTTATAGATTAAATAAAACGTACACAAACCTGTATTTCACTGAAGAAATACACCAAATCGGTTGCGCTGAGAACTCTCCAGAAGAGGATGCAAACATGACAGAATTTATTAGTTATTGGTTTACTAACTGATACTTAACACAATCATAAAATTCTATTAGTTAACACATCTTCCTTAGTAGTTAACAGTAATGACTTAAATGTTAATGAAGAATTACCTATTAGTTCTTCATTAATTCCTTATTAGTTATACAGTAAGAAACAGTATTCTAAAGTGTTACCAAGTATTGATTTGGTACCAGTATCAGAAAAACCCCAAACGAGACCCATCCCTATTAACAAGGTAAATGCGTTAAGATTGTAGCACATGGAAACCATTTTTTGTCCATTATTGTAAGGGGAATTCAGAAACTTATCTGTTTGGCTGAATTTATGTGAATTGATTATTGATGCTGTGACATTGTTTGAGTGATTGTTTGAGTGACAGTATGTATATGTGTGCCTGTTTTAATTCATGCAGGCCAGGTTTTGGATTTCCCTGTGTAGAAAATTAGCTCAGAAGAGCTAGCTCAATTATGTAATCAGTTCATCCAATGAACAGTAAGCATAATCAATTATTAATTCTATTAAATAAATTATCTTCCTGGCCAAGAAAGAATAACATTTTCCAACTAAAGTAAATAAAGTACAAGCAGGGTAATACCATAGGTATCGCTAGATCAAGATGTTCAAGTGACTTCGATATTTTTGTGAGTGGCAAACACAGAGACAATAAAGCGTGGATATAATGGTTTAATAAACAAAACTATGGTAGGCTACACACACACAACTAAACTAAGCAAAGATTGTATACAGAATCAAGAAAGTAAAGAAAAGTGAAGAAAGAGAGAAGAAAAGAGAATGGCAAGATTACCATCAGTTAACCACAACCTACGAGAAACATCAGAGAATCAGGGTCACCTTGAAGGGGCACAATAATTTATAAACGCATCTTAAGGCTGCGAACAGGTACTTGCATTGACTTCAGTTGCTGAACAAGTCCAGATGCAGGAGATTCTTGATGATTTCGCCAGGAGTGCACTGAAGCGTTCGTTTGGGTTCTTGGGGTGTCCAACATTGAATCTAAAGAAGTTAACTTGAAGATGAAGTTGCTGGAAGGAGACAGGATAATGTTGTCTCAAAGAGATTGAGCAAAGATCTGAACTAATCAGACACTCTTAAAGGTCCTATCAGTTCACACCCATTTGGTGAGGTGACCAATCCAAGATGACCGGGAGAAAGTCTTTGTTCATCTTATCCCCATTTGCATGATCATGCTGGCATGGAGAATTTGTGCCGTCTTTACACAAAAGTATGGTAAAAAGATCATGATGCAATTTATTGTTGTACACCATTGATTATAAACTCAAAAGAGGATTCTTTTGATACCAAGAAAGAGGGGATTTGAAGACATTAAAGCAGTGATACATCATCTTTGGAATCAACATTTGAAGTCACTCTAACATATCTAAAGAATCATAACAAGTCATAACTAATAAAACATAGGGACATGCATAAAACACAGGAGAAATACTATAAACATTTTGGAAAGTTTGTGGGTCCTTTGTGTATTGGATGTTTGTCTTTATAGTCTTTGACCAAATGGCTCGTGCCGTCTGGCCTCTCTTGCTGTCTTTGAGGCTTGCAGACACAGTCTCTTGCTGAGATCGCTCAGGAGAGCCAAGGTGATAACAGCCTTTGAAGAGAACTGGTTTGAGGGACGATGACAACAGGAGAGGGGGAAGGTTTTATGATGCCTAGAGCATTTTGATTAAGTCCATTCGTTACACCTGAATATTCTTTTCTGGATGGAAGATGGCAAGCCACCCAGTTTGATTTCGGTGATCATTGACTGTTTCGTGCTGTCCAGTATTGTGGTAGGACCGTACATTAACTCAAAATCCATGGATTTCTCTTTACAAAACTTTGACTTGACATTGATTTAAGAAATTGCACTCCAAGCATTGGATCAAAAAAATCTAAACTCAGTGATCTGGATTTCATCGGACAGAACTAGTGAACTTAATTCATCAAACACTTACACACACACACACACACACACACACACACACACACACACACACACACAGGGTTATTGTAATTGTTTATTTTGTTATTGCTGTATTTATTACATATTACATTTGTGAATGCTATCTCTTTTTGTTTTCAGTTTTATTAACTGCTTAATGTAAATTGCTGATTTTGGGGTTCCCTATACTTCTCATTTTCCATTTGCACGGACCGAGTGTGTACTTACCCATACTAGGGTTACATAAAGGGGCTTTCGCACTGGAGAAACCCTTTCCTAGTTCCTGGAACTAATAACGGAAGAACGTCTCAGGTTACTTGACTGTAACCCTGTTCCCTGAAAAAGCAGGAACAAGATGCTGCGCCTGATTTAAGCACTATGGGAACGCTTAGGGACCATCTGTGAATATATATGAGTGCAACATGTTAATGAAATTGAATTTGAGCTTTTATAGCCTCGAACAGTGACGTCATCGGAATGCGCATGCATCGGAGGTTATAATTAAATGTGCCACAGGTGCATCGGCAGGTATAAGTTTGTCTGAAGAGCAGTCCTGGGAAAACCAGAGGCAGTGGGGATGGTACAGAGGCGGGTAGATTTACGCACCCCATCCCAAGGCTGGGCGGAAGACCATCAGGACTTTTTCTTTTTGGAGATAATGGTCCTGAGGTCTTGTCTTTTTGAAAACTGCAGAGCGCTACGAGCCGGTCCCCAGTCTTGATGAGGGGGATCGCGACTCACCACACTTTGTTTTGTGCCTCACGTTTAGAAGGACTGGGCAAGGCTGGGTGGCTGGCAGCCCCTCCCCCTGAGTGCGGCGAGGAAGGAATTGCACGAAAGCTTCCTTGTGTTTGTTCACCTCCCGAAACCTGCTGACGACTGTGTTCCCCGAGCCCCCAAACAGGCCGGAAGGTGAGATTGGGGTATTAAGCAGGAACACCGTCCCTATCCTTGATGCCCGTGACCATGAGGTTCAGCCACAGGGTCCAGCACAGGAGAGACAGATCTGTGGCTCGACAAAGCTCTGTGAATGGCTCCTCATCGACTGTACTACTCGTACTCAGGTTCTTCAGCAGGTCAGCCCGGTACACATGTAACAGCCAGCCTAGCTGTAATCTGGCCACCGCACGAGTTACCACCTCAACCGCATTATCACATGGGGAACGCTCGGAGGTAACTCGAGATCCAAAGGTTTTCCTGCGCACTGCCTGCAAAAATGAACTCCTACCAGAAGCAATAGAGTTTTTCATAGCTTGAGAAGCACACACACACCACAGTATGGTCTGAAGACAAAAGACCTGCCGAAGCACCTGTGGCACATCTAATTATAGCCTCCAACATGTGCTTTCCGATGACGTCACTGTCCAAGGCTATAAAAGTTCAAAGTCAATTCCATTGACATGTTGCACACATATATTTACAGCTGGTCACGCATAAAAGCGTTCCCATAGTGCTTAAATCAAGCCCAGCATTGAGTTTAGCTTTAGAAAAGGGAACTCACTTTTTGGCATGTTTGCACTGCAGGATCTGGGATGATTTTAGTTCTAGGAACTCCTTTTGGAAAAACTAAATTAGCTCCTTCTCCAGAGTAGGGACTCACCCCAGAACAATAGGAACTACCAGTGATGTAAGTGTACGTTGATTGGTCGAACCATGACATACGAAACGGCACCTAGCATTTTTAAAAAGCTGTGTAAACATGTACACACTGCTTACTCCATAATAAACATACGAAAAGCTAACGCCAATGGCCTTGACCTATCTCTTTTTTCTGTTGTTCTGATATGTAGCACTGTGATTTGTCATAGGAGATTTCATCTCTTAGGCCTCCTTTTTGCCCTTTCCATCTCATAACTTACAAGTCTACATTCTCTCGCCATTATCACTAATCCCACGACCATCATGGCGTCCTCAATTCTCCAGTTGTTGACGTTGTTGAATGCCGTGCTGTCGGCTGGCTTACATCAGGGGAATGGCCCTATAGGATAACTATATATAATGTCCCTATAGTATAAATAGTTTTTGGGGAACCACCCTGGTGGCTAGTTCCTATAACTACCCAGTGCAAAAGCCCCTATAGATTTAAAGTTCCCATTGTTTCCAGACATTCATCATCAGACGAATATTAACTCTTTCCCTGCCATTGACAGAAATTTCTAAGATTATAAATTATTTCAAAAATGTTCTGCATTTGTAAGAAAATGCTTCTCCTCCATAATGCGATCATCAACATTAAACAGCTTATAAATCAAAACTGCCTACTGGAATGTCAACCCAGGACAAGCTACTGGACTGTGAAGCTTTGGGGGTGTTGATGGACTCGATCTACTCCATCTGTGTTTCGATCATCGTTCTGAATCCCATCGGGATGTAGTCATTGACAAAAACATGATTTTATCAGCTTTTTGCTCAAATGTTTCATGAAACCTACTGAAGGATTGCAAATTTAAGAATCTCTTTCAAATATGCTTCCTTACATAAACATCACGGTGAAGAATACTGATTTTAGCATTTGAGTTTTTAATTTAGATTCCAATATAAACTGGGAAAGTTTAGCAGCTGTTATGATGATTGTATCAAGAGATTCCTGCCGGTCCTGTTTTCTAAATGGGTCAATTGCTGAGACTCTCACCCTCACTCTTTGTCTTTATGCATTTCCTGACCATTGGGCTCAATGTACAGCTGTGCTTTTGTCTCTATGATAATGTTAATGTATGGGTGATCTAGTCAGGCTGATTGGATCACTGTTATGCTGATGAGCTCAGAGCAGCGGAAATTCTGGTAACGACCTGACGCCTATATTGTATTTGCATACTTTGTAAAGGGAAGGTCTCCACCCCCAAAAGTCCCTCCTCCTAAAATGCCTATAAGATACCATGTAAAGTTATGTTAGATTAGACTAGTTGGAAGAACTGCAGCCACGTCAACGCGAAGTCCTCAATAAAGAATAACTTCTTGAACGTGATCCCAACATCTCCTGGTTTCTGCTTTGAAGAAGGAAAAGTTTCCGACACTACCCACATTCAAGTGTTCATAAAAAAAAGATTGGATGAAGTTAAAATAAAAAAAGTTTTTTTTATTATTTAAAGCAGAGGGTCTGCTCTTTCTTTTGATATATTGCATGTTCAGATATTCATACAACATGATTAAAAACCCTAGCAATTTTATTTTTTCTACATGCTGGCGGGGAAAGAGTTCTTTAAAGCAGGGTTCACCAATCTCGGTCCTGGAGGGCCGCTGTCCTGCAGAGTTTAGCTCCAACACCAATTAAACACAACTGAACCAGCTAATCAAGGTCTCACTAGGCATACTAGAAACTTTCAAACAGGTGTGTTGGAGCTGGTTGGAGCTAAACTCTGTAGGACAGCGGCCCTCCAGGACCGAGGTCGGTGAACCCTGCTTTAAAGGGTAACTCAACCCCTGGTCAGAGCCTGACTCCGCCTACTGGCAATATTTGAAAAATGCTGGAAAAGTGGGCGGAGCCCAGCGGAGAGGGGGTGTGCACATGAGACCCGTCTCTCTGTAGGCAAGGGCGTGGTGAGCTGGTGCCCTCTGACGTCACAGGGCACCACAACTTTCAATAGGAAAATTCAACTGCAGTAGCCACCGTTCAACCTGAAGAGGGCAGCACTCAGGCATTTTACACCATGTATTGTAGAATTAAAACACTTTATACCCAAATGTCACAAAGCATTAATATGTATTAATAATGTCAGCATTAATAAAACCCCAGTCTTACAGATCATTAACTAAAAAAAGTTGTTTTAGGGTTTAGTTACCCTTTAATAAAACTGAAAGGCAATAATTTTATATTTTAAAAGTAATTATAGCTGTTAAACACAAAACAGATGACTTTGTGTATCTTCTTGTCCTGCAGAAGTGAATCAGTGAAGGATGATGGCGTCTGTTTCAGAATTGCTTCTGGAGGCTCTGGATGATCTAGACACAGAGGAACTGAAGAGGTTTAAATGGCGCTTAAAATATTGTGAGGGCTTTAAGAAAGCTGCTCTGGAAAAGGCAGACCGACCTGACACAGTGGATCTGATGAAGAAGCGTTTTGGACCAGAAGAAGCTGTGAAGATCATGGTGGAGATCCTGAGGAAGATGAACCAGAACCATGTGGCTGAACAGTTAGAGAACAAACACAAGCAAGGTAACAGGTTAAAACAGTGGCTCAGCATAAAGGAAAAAAGGCCATTTCTATGGCGTTCAAGTGCATGAATAGCTGTTGGCACTCTTCCTTTGTAAAGTGGCACCGAAAGCCAATTCCACTGAATCTTTCTCCTTCAGACCATTGGCTTATCACCGTCTGAACAAGCCAGACATAGAAGTTTCTTCACCATAGAAAACCTCTTCAGAAGCTGCTATTGTGAACGTGCCGCTCCGCTGTTGTGTTCCCGCCGGGAAGACGTACAAGAAGCTGAGCTCGTGAGGCGCCGTCGAAAGAGCTCACTGCAGACACTGATTATATATTGCTCACAAAAATATTAGATTTGAAAACGCCAGATGTTTTTAAAGGGAGGGTGTGACATCACACTTGCAAAAAATAATCTTGTTTTCCGTTTGAATTAAGATCATTTTTCTTATTTTCCATTTGAATTCAGTTTTTTCCCCCCATTGGCAGATAATTTAGCTCGATTTAAGCAAAAAACTCCCTTCATTTTGATTGACAGAAAACAAGATATAATTTCTTATGTCATTTTACACATCTAGTAAATGCTTCTTGATTTAATTATTTTTAGATATTTGGACTAGAAACAAGACTAAAATACTGCGTAAGAAAAGCATAAATTGTTAAAATGTATAACTTATAAAAGTTAAAATGAAATGTGCTGTTTAAAAAATAAAAGCAAAACTAAGGAATATTTGGTTTTTAAATATAATTGAAATACAGTAAAAAAAATATACAAATATATTTGTAATACTATTTTTCTATTATTAATCTCTCAGAGTAAATGTTTTCAATACAAATGAATAACTACTGGCTTTCAGCCTAAACTTTGCTTTGCTGATGTGTTTGTGTGGTTTAATGTCACTGTATTTTCATTCTGATCTCTTTCTCTCTCACACAGCTCAGGTTCTTGGAGCCAGTTCAATGGAGGGTAAATATTAATTTTTTAATGTGTTATTTTTATACAGTCTGAAATTAGTTATGCAAGTAATCATTTGAAATAAATGTTGTCTTTTCAAGTTAGGATACTTGCAATTCCTCCCATTTTCTCCATCTAATATCATCTAGAACATCATATTAGAAATGTGTTAGGAATTGATTCAAGGATCATTTTTTCTTAAGATGATAATCACACTCTTCATGTCTGTTGATTTCCACAGTAACTTTCACCAACACTGTTCCCAAGACCAGGAATGACTTCCTACAGTGTAAGTCACTAATGCTGGGTACACACCAAAAGATTTTTTACATCTTATAAGATTTTCAAAATGTGACAGACCACAATCATGAGGACAAAAAATCCTAGATTTAAGCGTTTTGCTCCTATAGTGTGTGGTGTGCCATGATGTGACAAAGACAGCACACCATACACAAACAGATTTTCAACCAGAGTCTCGACTATGAACACAGGGAATCTCGCAAAATATCGTGAGACTTCAGAATAAGCATGACGGACGACATGCAGGAAGAAATTGCGATAGTGTTTGGAATGATTTTCACAGAAAATTCATGTGAAAAAACCATTGTACCTACCATTATATATAACCTTTTATACAGAAATATATTCATTCTTTATTGTCTTTATTTTTTCTTTATTGGATTTATTGTCTCTTTAGAAAAAGTTATTTAATCCCTCTATAGAACCTCACTGATCCCTTAACACTTTTTATCTTTTTTTTATTGATTTTAAGAATTACAATTACAGTCAGGGGGGTACAAAGAGTAAAGCCGATAAACAAACATAAAAAGACATACATAAACAGTGACAAACTTAAAAGTTAAACAAAAATTTGAAAATGTTTACAGATTGAAACGCACTTTGCAGCTTTCTTATTTTTCAAACCCAATATTGTGTTTAGGTATTGTAAAATTTCTGCACTTAAAATGAAAAACAAAGGCTTGTTTCCTCGAAATTTACACTTATGAATACTAAATCTTAACATTAAGCTTCCTGCAAGTGTGTGTGTGTGTGTGTGAGAATGACCGTGTCTTCCATCATCTCGCTTTCTGATTGGATATTGTTTTGTTTCACGTGATAATCTCCAGAGCGTGCGCGCGTTTGTCCTCGGGGTTCCCCCCACACATCAGGATTTCTGATCGTAAATATTAAACATGTTGAATATTTACGATTCGCGATCGGAGCGGCTCCGACGTTCTTCCGATCAGGTTCGGACACTCTTAACACACCTCACACCAAGGGAAAATCTGATAAAATAATCTGTTAAATAAACCATCAAGATAATCGGGACACAGCTAGGATTGTCGGAAGGGGGGAAATCGGCCCAAAATCAGCCCGATTATCTTTTGGTGTGTACCCAGCATAAGAAAACACGCAGAAAAACTCACTGAGTGTTCATGATAAAACATGATAGAAGAGGTTTTTTAAAGTTGATCATGTAAATGATGATTAATCTGTACTGGGAACCTGCTGATATATTGAACATGAAGAGATTCATAATTCATAATTCCTACTTGTGATGTGTTTTCTCTCCATCAGATTCCCATCAGCTCACTCTGGATCTGAACACAATGAATAAACGCCTCCGTCTGTCTGAGAGGAACAACGTGATTACTGTCACTGACACAGCCCAGTCGTATCCTGATCATCCAGACAGATTTGATGAGTGGGAGCAGGTGTTGTCTAGAGAGAGTGTGTGTGAAAAACGCTCTTACTGGGAGATTGAGTGGAGTGGACGTGTGTATATATCAGTGTCATATAAGAGCATCAGCAGGAAGGGCCGGGGTATTGAGTGTGTGTTTGGACGTAATGATCAGTCCTGGAGTTTGTACTGCTCTTCCTACAGTTACTCATTCAGGCACAATAACATAGAGACTAAACTCCCTGTAAAGCCCATCAGTCGTAGAGTAGGAGTATATGTGGATCACAGTGCAGGAACTCTGTCCTTCTACAGCGTCTCTGACACAATGAGCCTCATACACACAGTCCAGACCACATTCACTCAGCCGCTCTATCCGGGGTTTACTGTTTATAAAGGATCGGTGAAACTGTGTTAATGTATCAGAATAAGATTATTGAGTCTCTTCATTACATTATTACTACAGCTGAACATCTGTCACTGGAATAACATGTCAGAATTAATGTGTGTAATAAATCTTCATTTACACAAACATCCTTCTCATTATAAGAAAATTATCTATTGAAACCAATCTGCAAGATGCAATAAAAAATTGTACAAACACCTTCAAGAAAAAATGAGCACTTGCACAAAACTAACTTTCACATGCTAGGGAAAACATGTAAACAAATAAATCAAATGAAATAAACATTGTCAAGATTATGTTTAGTTTCAATGTGTTCTTGTTAATATGTCTGTTCCTTGAGTTTGACCTTTATTACTCCCTGTTAGATTCCTTATTTACTGATTATTGGCACCTGTGTCTCGTGTCTCGTTGCTCTTGTGCATTTATATCCCTGGTTTTCATTATAGTCGGGGAGCCAAAGTCTCAAAAATGGGTTGAACCTGACATGGTCTGCCATACTTTTTATTTGTGTTTTTTCTGTTAACTTTGACCTTAAAAACCAATAATTGGAGGGTCTGCTCTGCCGGAAATATCGCGGAAAAAAATTGTGGCCATTTTAGTGTATGCACCCTTTATTTTTTATCATACATTTTTTTTCCTCAAATCCTCAGTGGGTTTGGTAGGCTGTCAATAAATGCATTCCAGATACACAGAACACATGTGCTGACAACATCCACTGAAAAAATAACTCTTAAAACACATTTCTACATGATTTTGTATCAATTTAATGCAAAAAAATAGGCGCTTTCTCACTTTTTTCCAATATTTTCATCTTTATTTCATTGGCAATCAACTATTCCCCCAAGTTATGACATGAGTCAATATGTCATTCTTTTCACCAAACAGTATACTCATTCCACAGAAAAAATCATAAAAATCCAACCAAAATCAATGGATCTGTGATGATTTCACTAATAGTTGATCAGCAGGCTCAGAACCTCAATAGAATTGTAGGCTACTCTCAAAATTCCGAAAGACATTTAGTCCATGAGCCAGGGGGGTTGATCGGTATCATTTGGGGGGAAAAATGCTATCATTGTTTTTTGGCAAGGTATACACCCCTAGTATTAGAAAAATCACGATAGCAGTGCAGGGGTGGTAGCGAAATCACTTTTTTCAGCTCATGAAGTCACTAACCCCCTAAGATAAATTCCGTTTTTGAAATCTGGTGTATATCTGGTTTAGGCTCATGCTAGGGATATTGTCAATATTCTATAATATGGTGCTTGGTATCGTTGGAAAGGGGACCTTTTAGGCTGAATGCATCAACAAATACTTGAGACATGCATTCACAACCTTGTAACTATTGTTTTATGTTGCATTAATTTTAAACACCTTTTACCTTATTTTAATTATTCTCAGGTAAGGTAAAGTAAGTCAAGTCTGTTCTAAACAATAAGCATTTAAATTTCCATACTTAAAATATTTAGATCACTGAAGACTTCTCTGTGGTTAGTTCAGCTCAATCTTTTGTAAAACAGAGACTTATGGCAGACAGGCTTCTTAATTTCGTTTATATATATATTTTTTTAATTAAATACAGATTAACTAGTTTACATATAATGTATTACTATATAAAAATAAAACAAAACAGAACAAAATCGAAAAACAACAGTTTGCAAGCTTTGACTGCAGGAGGCACAACAGCAAAGGCATCTACCACCGGAGAGGCTGTCCAGGTGGATCAGCGTCTGCCTGGACATTCCTTTACAGTCCTTTTTAAAGTCCATCAAACTTTTTGACATGTTCATAAATCCCCTCCTGGAAACTCCCTCAGCATACATTCAGTCCTTTACAGACAATCGGTCAAATCTGAAGTCTTGAACTGTCATTAGTTCTGGAAAACCCCTTAGGACCTTCGCATGTAAAGCTTTCCGTCTCTTTGTCTCTTTTTTTCTACGGGCTTTCATCCTCTGCTTTCTCCTGCGTCCAGTCTGCAACACATCAATCGGTAATACTTGCATCTTATTACAAGTATTTTACTTATTCAGTAAAATGCTTTCTAATACATGTTCAATTTCTCTCTACTCTACTTTTTTGCTTAACCCCCTGGGGTCGACAATCGCGCCGGCACGATAGGCTCGCTTTTTTCTCTTCAATGTAGCATATGAGCAGTTCATTCATTCTTTGGTTTTGAATTAAGGAATCATGGCTCATTGAATCTAAAACAATGGACATTCCTTATGAAACCCAAAGCTTTTAGCCTCTGAACTCATGTATGTAAATCAAACTCTCTGCAAGCTAACTGACCGGCCTGGTGCCAGCATGGCTGGGTTTAGATTGCTTTATGACACCCCGGAGGGTTAACAGACATTCCACGCTAACATCCCTCTGCATTTAATTCAGTTTACAAGTGATTCAGAATCTTATGTTTGATTAGTTGTGTTTTGATCATATAGTTATGACCTTCTAGTGTGTGTGGCTCTGAAAATGTATTTTTGAAGAATGTTTCTCCCAATGGGATCACATCCCTTTCCTTTGGGGAGATCCAGACCTAAAACCAACATTTCTCCCCTTCCCCCTCTGCAAGAGAGATAATGGGGAGCACAACGCGATAGACATTCCATACACACACACACACACACACACACACACACAAACGTCCTTGGTATGTAATTTAGGATGGAAATATCCTTTTAATGTATGTACATTCCTATATGCATGTGGTTAGTTTCTGCTTTATAATAGAGGTGTGGTTCCCTATCAAGGCTACGGAACTTCGACATTACGGATGTCATATATGGGAACTCCTCTCATCCTTCACTTCCGCTGAAATCTATAGGCTAACGCCAGCAGAGCTGGCCAATTGACGCAAAGTATGCAAATACTACTCCATCGTGCCCCCGGATACGCACCTGTTTTGTGTTGCGTGCATGGGGCTGGCCCATGCTGAGTCAGCCCTCAGAGATGAAGGGTCCTGCGACCACTGCGCGGACATGTCCCTGCGAGCTCTCAAGGCCAGGCAGGACGAAGCTCGTGCAGCAGCGGGGATTGGGCCTACCGCCGCCTCCGAGCCGCTGGTAGCCCCCCCCCAACCGCGGAGTCGAGGTTCGACCTCCGGTGAGCTTCCCCGACCCCACCTTTCACCCCCCTCGCGAGGTCGCTGACTTCGTGTCCTTCGTGGCGAGTGAGGGAGATGACTCCATGTCTCTGTCTGCCTCTGAGAACGACTGGGGTGCGGAGCAGGCCGCACCGCTGGCGGCCGCGGAGCAGGATACCCCGGTGGACCTGCAGGACGAGCTCTTTCGCATCCTCTCCAAGGCCGTCGAGGAGTTGGACCTCGCGTGGAAAGCTCCCGATGAGCCGTCGAAGAACAAACTCTACCCGTGGTTCCCCCAATCGAGCCGCCGTCAGGCCGCTTCGAGTAGAGGAACCCCATTTTTTCCTGATGTGCATGCGCACGTGGTGAAGTCGTGGGCGGCCCCGCAATCGGCGCGCACCCTCACTTCCACCCAGGCCATGTTTGCCCCCGTGGACGAGGCGGGGGACCACGGCTACCTCCGCATCCCCCCCGTCGAGGAGACCGTCGCCGCGCATCTCTGCCCGTCGGCTCCCGCTCTGGGCTCGGACCGCAACCTGCCATCCCGAGCGTGCAGATTCACGGCCCACCAAGCTAACAAAGCCTACAGTGCGGCGGGGGAGGCGGTATCTGCGCTACACGCCATGGCCGTGCTACAAGTGCTGCAGGCTAAGCAGCTGAAGTCCCTGGATGGTGCCGCCTCTATCGACGCTGACGCCATTCAGGATCTTCGTTCGGCCACGGACCTCGCGCTCCTGGCCACGAAGCGTTCGGCCCAGGCGATTGGCCGTTCGATGGGGTTCTTGGTGGTCCTCCACAGACACCTGTGGCTCACCCTGTCGGACGTGCAGGAGGCTGACAGGAAAACGCTGTTGAACGCGCCTATCTCCCCTGCAGGCCTGTTCGGAGATGCCGTCGAGAAGGTCACCGAGCGTTATTCTGAGACCCAGAAGAAGGCGAAGGCAATGAGCCATGTTATCCCGCGGAGGGCGCCCCCGCCGCCTCGCTCTCGTTCGTCTTCCGCCTCGGGCCGTCAACCTCAGGCTGAGGCCAGACAGCAGTCAGCGCCCCGCCCGGGACCGGATGCCCGCAGAGGCCGAAGCGGCAAGTGGCAGGAAGCGGGTAGCAAGAGGACGGCTCGGAGGAGCCCGCGCAGAAAACCCACCGCGTCCCCTGCGAGGCCCAAGCAATCCTCCTGACCGCTCGGGCAAGAGGAGAAGAGAGCGCCAGGTTGGCCCCGCGCCCCCCCACGAGAAGAAAGCGATAGAACCGGTTCCCCCGAGCGAGAGGGAGAGCGGGTTCTACAGCCGCTACTTCGTTGTGCCGAAGAAGGGAGGGGGACTCCGCCCCATACTGGATCTGAGACCCGTCAACAGAGCGCTTCACAAGCGCGCATTCATGATGACTACTCTGAAACAGATCCTGGCGCAAATTCGCCCCGGGGATTGGTTCGCTTCAGTAGATTTGAAGGACGCTTACTTTCATATCCAGATAGTAAAGCGTCACAGGAGATTCCTGAGGTTTGCGTTCGAAAATTCGGTGTACCAATACACGGTGCTTCCATTTGGACTCGCTCTGGCATTTTCGAAATGTGTAGACGCGGTACTTTCACCCCTCAGGTCGAGCGGGATGCGCGTCTTGAACTATCTGGACGACTGGCTGGTTCTTGCGCAGTCGAGAGAGACACTGGTCAGCCATGTGGAAGCCCTCTTTCGACACTTAGAGATGCTAGGTTTGAGGGTGAACGTTCAGAAAAGTGTGCTCACACCGAGTCAGACTACCACGTTCCTGGGAGTATGCTTGGATTCGGTGAGAATGAGAGCGCGCCTCACCCCCGAGCGAGCGGAGGCTCTGAGCTCTTCTCTCGGTCGGATGGGACGGATGGCAGCTGCTTCTTCAGTGTGTCATCTGGGATTACTGCATATGAGACCGCTTCAGCACTGGCTGAAAGCGCGCGTCCCCCCGAGTGCGTGGTATTCCGGCCACAAGCGCATTATGGTCACTCACGGATGCGCCCGCGCCCTGGCTCCATGGAAGAACCCGGATCTTTTCAGCTCAGGTGTTCCTATTGGCATAGTGGCACGGCGCGTGGAGGTCCTGACGGACGCTTCGTCCACCGGATGGGTAGCGGTCTGCTTGGGCAAGCCCGCCTCGGGTCGGTGGTCAGAGAAGCAAATGGAGTGGCATATAAATCGCTTAGAGCTGGAAGCGGTCTCTCTAGCTCTCAAAGCTTTCCGGTCTCGGCTGGAGCAGCGGCATGTGTTGATTCGGACCGACAACACTTCCGTGGTCTCGTACATAAATCGCCAAGTCAGCTAATATGGAATCATTTCGGCAGAGCGGAGGTCGACCTCTTTGCAACGAGCGAGAACACGCATTGTCAGATGTTCTTCTCGCTGTCCCGTTCCCCCCGGGAGATGGACGCGCTAACGGCGCGATGGCCGAAAGTCTGTCTCTATGCCTTTCCACCGGTGAAAATTTTGCCCATGGTGTTGTGCAAAATCAGGGAGGAGAAGGCGGCGGTGACTCTGATAGCCCCGTACTGGCCGAATCAGCCTTGGTTCGCGGATTTAATAGAGTTACTGGCAGGGCAGCCTTGGGAGATTCCGCTCAGGAAGGACTTACTGTCTCAGGCGAGCGGATCGATCTGGCATCCCAGCCCCGGGCTGTGGAGCTTACATGTGTGGCCGCTGCAGGGTGATCTGGCATCCCAGCCCCGGGCTGTGGAGCTTACATGTGTGGCCGCTGCAGGGTCGCTGAGCGGGCTGGATGTGCTGCATTCACGAGCTTTGAATACCATCGCGGAAGCGCGAGCCCCATCCACTAGACGCCTGTATGCTCTGAAATGGGGTGTTTTCTCAAAATGGTGTCAGGATGTCGATATAGATCCAGCGAGCTGCTCTGTGTCGGATATTCTACGCTTCCTTCAGTACAGGATGGATCAAGGGAGCCTACCATCCACTCTGAAGGTATATGTGGCCGCTATTGCCGCGTTTCACGCCCCTGTTGACGGTCAGTTTATCGGTAGACATGCGTCGGTGACACGGTTCCTCAGGGGAGCTAGGAGATTATGCCCTGCACGGCCGCCTTCGGTGCCGTCGTGGGATTTGGCTTTGGTCTTGGAGGCTTTGTCACGACCGCCTTTTGAACCCTTGGCTTCGATCGCCATTAAGGAGCTTTCGGTTAAAACAGCGCTGCTTCTCGCTCTCGCTTCGGCGAAGCGGGTTGGGGATTTACAGGCTTTCTCTGTAAGTGAAGATTGTATTCGCTTTGGACCGGGAAACTGTAATGTGATGCTCAGACCGAGGCCGGGTTACGTCCCTAAGTCGCTCAATACCCCGTTCAGAGCGCAGATTGTTTCTCTGCCTGCCCTGTCCGCTGAGGCATCAACCTCTCAGGGTTCTGATGCTCAGAGTGCTATTTGCCCAGTCAGAGCGCTCCGGGAATACATTTCTCGCTCGGCCGTTTTTCGTCAATCGGACCAGCTATTTGTGTGCTTTGGTGGGTGCAATAAGGGACGGGGGGTCTCTAAACAGAGGCTTGCTCACTGGATTGTGGACGCTATTGTTTTGGCTTATGAATGCCGGGGGCAGGAATGCCCCCTTAACGTCAAGGCCCATTCGACTAGGGCGATCGCCTCCTCGTGGGCCTGGACTAAGGGTATGTCTATTCAGGATTTATGTCTTGCGGCTGGCTGGTCTTCTCAGAACACGTTCGCCAGGTTTTACAAATTGGATTTGCCCTCTGTAGCGTCTCGAGTGCTTTCGGTGAGTTGATTGCATTTCGCAGCATTGAGAGCTGCTCTGCGCTTTGCTCATGAGTTGTTCTATGTGTGCTATTTGTGTGTGTTTTTAGACTGTGTCACCGCAATGCGTTGGCCTTCTCTTACTGTTGTTGCCCTGTTGCTCTAAACAGTGCTAACTTTCCCCGTTTATACTGCTCGGGATATGCAAATTCTGGCAGTGTCTTGTGAGCTTGTGATTGGTTCCTTTGGACCTATCACAAGGTAGAGGTTCGCTATTGGTCAATCTCGGCCTATCAGATGCTCGCATGCTGGGGGGGCGGTCTTGGTATTGGGTTCTGTTGTCAGTGGTTTGTTATGCTGCCACGGCGGGATTCTATACAGTTCCCATATACGACATCCGTAATGTCGAAGTTCCGTAGCCTTGATAGGGAACGTCTCTGGTTACTTTCGTAACTTCGGTTCCCTGAAAGGAAAGGAATGAGACATTACGCTCGCCGCCGTGTTCGCTTGATTTAAGCGTTTTTTGTTCGATTCTGAATGGAATTGACGCTGCACTTGCTTTATACTGCAACAAGGTTCAGTATTTGCATACTTTGCGTCAATTGGCCAGCTCTGCTGGCGTTAGCCTATAGATTTCAGCGGAAGTAAAGGATGAGAGGAGTTCCCATATACGACATCCGTAATGTCTCGTTCCTTGCCTTTCAGGGAACCGAGGTTACGAAAGTAACCGGAGACGTTTTCTGGTGTGTAACTTCGAATATTAAGTGTATTTCTAAAGAATGAATCTCTAACAGGATCTGTAACATTACCTCTGCTAGGTCATAAAGTTTATGACCCCCCAACAGGAATTTCAAGGGGAACACAACTCTCACTTGAATTCTGACAAAGAAAGAGGAATAAACCCTGAAATCATATATTTTCTATATGTATAGCCACTTAAGAAATGTATAAACATGGATTTGATTTCCCTGTGTCATAGTAGCCGATATCATGGCTTGATAGTGTGTGAATCGAACTTTAAATGCCTATAATCATGCATTTGATTGTAACTTTATAAACTTAGCTGTTTTATATTTCATCCTTGGTATCTGTTTAACCATCTTGTTTTGACTGAACCACTCATACATAGGAAATGTATTATTCTGTAATTACCATCTTGCTGGAATATAATTGCTGAATTTTGACAACACCATAACTCACTCGAGTAGGTGTTTCCCCAGAGACAAAGGAAGCTTTCCCGCTTCAGATCTTTGGACGTTCATTGGTTGTTCGCCCGAACAGAGGCGTGAACCCATCTTTTGCCATAAAACACCGACTCAGGAAATCTTCAGAGAGCACTTTTTCGGTGAGAGGTTTTCTGGGTCCATGGATCCTTCGGGAGCTTTCCTCCGTTTCTCAATTCTTTTTCTTTAAGTCTTTTCTTTATTTTCGACCACGGACTCTCCGCCGGCAACTTCAACTCAAAGATAAAGACTCTTTTGAAATTCCCGCGACCGCGCTCCTCTTCCTTAAGGACACATGCACGAGCACTTCGTCTGAGAGAATTCCTGGCTCCATGGCTCCTTACTGAGCTCTCATCTCCGTTTTCTTTTCTTTACTAAGTTTTATTTTTCATATTCGCCTTCCCTCAGCGAGGGAGATGAACCCTGAATCATGTTTTTGGCAACTTCACGTTCGGTGAACCTTTAAAACTTCACACGAGTCTGCTCGCCCCAAAGACACGATGAAACACGCCCAGCTCTAAAAGGAGCTCTTCCTCAGCAAATACAAAGAGAACCATACGCAAGTAATGATTTTTGATTTGATTGATGTGATTTCTTGTTGTCTCTTTCAAAAGGTTACTGTCTGTGATTTAGTCTACTGTGATCATTTCAGATGATCTTTTGCTTTCACTTTCGCTCGCTCATCCTCTCCATCTCTCTCATTTTCCGATCTCTCTCTCTCTCTCTCATTAATATTCGTTTAGTCTTGTATTTGTTTACGTGTTCTGTATATACATATATTCTGTGTGAAGTGTAGTTCGATGTATTCCTTAGTTTGCAATTATTAAAACCAATATATTCTTGACTGCTTCTGTTTAACATGCTCACATTACGAAGTCAATGATTTGTTGATCCAAGCTACATGCTTTATCTTGTTACGATTTAAGTAACCTAATTTTATAAACACAGAGAGTTGTTTTTTTTTCAAGGCCAGAAAAAAATACTCTTTCTTGCGTTTGTAAGAAGGATAATTTTCTTGAGAGTTGATAAGTTAATCTTACGTTTAATGTTTGCTGGACAAACAGATTGTTTGATAACTAAATTAATTCCATTAAAAGTTATCCCATAACTTTGATTTGAAATAAGACTATTGATGTATCAATGACGAACCATAACCCGTTATGGTAATTATTCATATATCAATCTAGTTTCAGCTTCGATAATTTAATGTAACTGTAATATGCAAAATATTAATCATATTCATGCTTAATTATTAAAATTCCCTATAGATCATTTGAACATTACTACCCAGTGCGGTTACATCAATGTAAAAGAGACTCAAAATATTCTGTTGACTTTGATCTTACATACCAGTGCCATACATCAATCGATCCTGTTAAGTGTGTATTTTTTTTGTGTATACTCACAATAAAAATAAAGTGTTGCGCTTTTTGCTAAATAAAGAAAAAAAAATATGATGCGAGTTCTCTCTGTCAGTGAAGTCCATTCTGACTTGAACTGTAACTCAGCGAATACTCAGTCAAACAGGCATACAGACACACAGGCATGAAGCTTGAATTCTCTTCTTTTAAATGAAGTAATTTATATAAAAAACAAATATTCACAGTTTATGTAATATGTATGAAAAGAGAGATGTCAGTCGTTCTCATCTCAGCTCATTATGTTTTAATGTGACCCCGCCCACGGAGAGCGCGCGCTATTCAAACGCAAATGATCTGAGGCATCCATGCATAGCTGTGAACGGCCAACATCAGCTGCATAACACACACTGCGAGAAATCCGAGTCATGTTCTTTACAACGCTGTGAGGAATAATACTATC
Organism: Abramis brama; assembly: GCF_963993115.1. Taxonomy (NCBI): domain Eukaryota; kingdom Metazoa; phylum Chordata; class Actinopteri; order Cypriniformes; family Leuciscidae; genus Abramis; species Abramis brama. Next base: position 4,260,575 of record NC_139966.1, read on the forward strand.
TTAATAATGATCCTGGAAAATTTACCTCAGAAGTGCTGGAAGTTTCATTTCGAGGAGCAACAGATCCAGTTGAGGAAGAGGTCAGTTCTATATTTGCTTTGTTCTAATCGCAAGTGTCTGTACACGCAAAAAGACTGTTTAAATATGAATCGCGTTTCTGTGTGTGAATGAATGAACGCACAGATGCGCGCTGCAGCTACTACAGCTGGCACAAATACTGTTTAAAAATGAATCACGTTTTTGTGTGTGAATGAATGAACAGCTTTTATCAAACTCTATTGCTATACTGAGATGAGTAAAAATCGACTAGAAAAATCGGATAGATTATAAAGTTTTTACTGTAAAATACTGCCACATCAAATAAGCTTATAATGTTGCCAATTTCTGCTCATATGTTAAATATGCAGGCTGATTCAAGACCCCCGTTCAGCCTGTCGGGGTTGTTATTCGCTATAACAACCGCCTCCCTATACATTATCCCGCTTATTACATGGCTACCTACCAAATAAATCAATCATTTGACACAAAATATTGATTTAAAAATGAGTTTATTGATTTAAAAACGATTGTATTGATTCCGCTAAAGAAAATAGTCCGTTCCGTCTCTACGGTTGCGTCCATAGCAACGCTCTGTTTTTCATGGCAACGGTCTGTTATACTTCGCAGCGGTCTGTTATCAAGAAATAACAGACCGCATTCTACATTGGAATTCAACCAAGCCATATAATAAATATATATATATATATATATATATATATATATATATATACTGTATATATATATATATATATATATATATATATATATATATATATATATGTTTTGTCAAAAATAAAGTCATCAACTAAGATGTTATTATAGTGTTTGTTCCAATGTAGGCTATATTCAAACTAATGAATCCTTAACTTTGAAATACGTATGATAAAATGTATACTTTAGTTTATACAAAGAAAGATTACACTGGAAATATTGTTAAAATGTTAATTGTTGTTGTAATTGTATTTATATTTTTTTGCTATTTTATTAAAAAGGTTATACAAGGATAGATGTAAACAAAATCTTAAAAGGTCAATATTAGCCTTCTTAAAGTAGTTAAAACAACAGTGAGAGACGGAGTTTCACTGATTGTCAGTTGAGCTGCCGTCTCGTTTCCATGGTAACGCCCTCCGCTCCAGTTCAAATGCGGCTTGAATGTTCAGCGCGCGCGCCCATTAAAACACGTAGAAGTCACGCAGCATTTACATCCATTTAGATTGATGGAGTGAATTATTTGATAAATAGCTAAAATATCCTGAAACCTGATGTATTATTAAGTGGATAGTAGGCCTGTGGCCATCGCAAACTGTAAATGGAATGAAAATATGAAAGCATTGAAAATGTAAAACAATGTTTGAAGTCATAGGCTATAGCCTATAATAGGCTACATTATAATACAATATATAGGTCTACCTTTAGAAATGGTAAACGTGGTGTAGAAATAAAATAGCAAAAACTACATGATATAATTATGAACATATTTTCTCATAGGCTATGCAAATTTACAGATGTAACACGAGGAACAAGCTTTTAAGTATTTTTTAAATGTATTTCAAATATACAAAATGTATTTCAATATATTTAACAGTGCTTCACATATGTGAATATATTAATATTCACATAGCCTATATGTGAATATATTAATAGTGCTGTTGTTTATCGGGGTCTACGTGCTTAATTTGTAAAGGGAGGATCCTTACACTGCCTAGCTTTACGGCACCAGAGAATTTTTAACATGTGCTGAGTGGGTGCTAGATCATTGACGGGGGGAGCTGCACATAAATAGGCCTAATGGATTACATAATCATAGAGTAGCCTTTTTCTTTTTTCGTTTTGAATTATTTCGTTTAAAGACATTTCAAGCTTTGTGTATTTGATGTATTTTTCATGTCTGTGTGAGGCATACACTGAATTTCGTTAAGTTAGGATGAGATGCGCTCCAGTTCACGTGCAATGCAAGTGACCGCGCGGGCGCCTCCAATTGTCTGTTATATTTACTTCTTATTAATTAAATCCAGGCATTGTTGATGAAAAATGGATTAAAATTAAGATACAATTTATACAAAACGAAATTCACTTTAAAGAAAGGCTTTCTACAAAACAAAACTTAATGAAGTGGTCAAAATCATGTCTGACCCGCATGTTTCATATTGCGCATCCTATAACTCGGTCATGCTGTTCACTTTCCATAATCAACATAAATGGAAAATAAAAATAAAAATAACATTATAATATTTTAACAAATATGAAACTAAATGCACTTTTTTAATGGCTAAAACAGTATAGTAGGCCTACATACTCTCTATTTGTACAAATTGCTGCACATTCATTTAATTCTGAATTTTGCACACAAGTTGAAAGGCATTTGTTCAAATCAAGTTCACGGATAATTGTGCATGCATTTATTAATCATTATTATGATACTAAAATCATAATGCTATGTACAAAAAATCAGACGAGCCCAGAATATGAACGCAATTACACGTTAAGCATTTTCCTCCCATAGAAAACCATTATAAGAACGCTTAATGTGGCTTAATGCAGATTAGAATGTCCCCTTATTTTGTCGAAATAACGAGATATTATGTCGATACTAGGCTACTGCTGTGTCCACCGTGGTCTCCACATTCTTGATCAGCGGAAACGATTTTTGCTTGTTTGGGATCTGACTGGCCAGGAATTTTATGCCAAATCATGTAGGTATATGGTTTGCGAACGTATAGGTGCTAATGTATTTCTGGCATGTGCAGTGACACGTAACTTTGAAACTATTTCTACAATCTATTTCTTCACTTGCTACAATAGACTTTAATTGTATTTATGCTACATTAGGGCTATATGTCGTCCAAAACAGACGAGCGTCTTGGGTTAAATAAACAAAGCCAAATTTTCAAGTCTTTTTTTGGGCTAAAATTGGACCAAATCAGACGGACCAAACAAAGCCCAATTTTCAACGTCTATGTTTGGGCTAAATTTGGACCAAATCAGACGGACCAATCAAAGCCCAATTTTCAACGTCTATGTTTGGGCTAAATTTGGACCAAATCAGACGGACCAAACAAAGCCCAATTTTCAACGTCTATGTTTGGGCTAAATTTGGACCAAATCAGACGGACCAAACAAAGCCCAATTTTCAACGTCTATTTTTGGGCTAAATGAAGACTATGACGGGCCGACTTGATTTAGCCCAAAAAACAAAGTCTTAATGACGTCTGGTGCTGGGTGGGTAGTAATGGATATGGTTGAATACAATCATTTGATAAAGGAGGATGGATATATTCTTTTCTTAGACTTTAAGAAAGCCTTCGACACGTTAGAACATAGGTTTTTATTTAAAGCTTTAGAGCACTTTGGTTTTGGTCAACACTTTATCAATATTATAAAAATTATTTATAAAGATATGAACAGTTCCATTTCTCTTCCTTACGGTACTTCGCAAAGCTTTCCTATTAGTCGTGGAATTAGACAGGGCTGCCCTCTATCCCCTCTTTTGTTCATTTTGGCTGCAGACATGTTGTCTACTTTAGTTATTCATGATCGAATTGTACAAAAATTTAATCTTTTTGATAAAAGTATAGCAATCAGTCAATTGACCCTTCGCAGGGAGCTTGATTGACAGGCGATCTAACCAATCATAATCCACCATCCGCCATTTTGTCTGACAAAGCAGTCAGGAGAGATAGCAGATTAACATGGGAGAATTTGAACTTGAAAAACGGAATGTACTGACGCATTTCCACGGTTAAAACAACATTCCTTCTTATGTTCATTCATGTTTATTTGATGCTATAAATTAACTAGAAGGAAGAGATGATCGGTTCACGAGCAGCTTTAACTGATGCTCTACAGCGATCTGTCAGACACATTTAAGAGCCACAAAACGGTATGTATCGTTTAAATTTCTTTTAAAAAATGACCAAATTTGAAAGGTGAGACTTTGTTTAATATGTCTAATATCAAAAGTAACCGAAAAGTAACCTGGTCTGTCCTGTCTGTCAGCGTGTTGTCAGTCTCCTCTCTGCTCCGTATTTTTTGTATTTTTCACTGCGTGAGAACATGGTGTGGCGTGAGAGCAGCGTAGCTTGTCGGGCATAGCGACAGTAACTAAGGGGGGCGGGTCTTTGCGAAGGGTCAATTGGCAGACGATACTACGTTATTCTTAAAAAACAAGGATCAAATTCCTCTGGCTATTTCCTTAGTTAATACCTTTTCTAATGCATCAGGACTCCAACTAAATTTAAGCAAATGTGAACTTCTTGCCTTACATCAGAATGATATCACTTGTTTGCATAATATTCCGGTTAAAAATAAGGTGAAATATTTAGGCATTACAATTACCAAAGATCAGAAAATTTGTACGAAAGATCATTTTGAAAATAATCTGCAAAAAGCAAACCGAATCTTAAATTGCTGGTTACAAAGAGACCTTTCAATTTTTGTTCGAATTTTATTAACCAAAGTCGAATACTTATCCAGATTGATTTATCCAGCTCTTTCTTTAGCTCCCCTGCAGATTTTACTAAAACATGTTCCCGGAAAATGTATAATTTTATTTGGAGGCAAAAAGCTCATTATATTAAAAAAGCTGACATTGTTAAATCTTACGAACAAGGTGGTTTAAATGTGATTGAATTTGAAAACATGAATATTCTGTTAAAACTCAAATGGCTAAAAATGTTTGTATGTAATGAAGATAGTTTTTGGTTTACAGTTCCTTCAGCTTTGTTTCAAGAATTTGGTGGAATTCAATATTTGCTCAATTGTGATTTTGATTTATCGAAACTCCCAGTGAAACTATCAACATTCCATCAACAAGTTCTCTTATTTTGGAAATTGGCACATACACACAATTTTACTCCTCATAATGTTTCTATTTGGAACAACAAATATATATTGCACAGGAACAAATCTTTATGTTTTAAGAATTGGTTAAGCAGAAGTATATGGTCGGTGAAAGATCTAATGGATGAAAAGGGTAACCTTTTAGACTATAATGCTTTTACATTGAAGCATGGATTTTCCTGCCACCCGAAAGAGTTTTTCACTGTCATTAATGCAATACCTTCTGGCATAAAAATGCTAATGAGATGCTCCCTTTCTTATGCTAAAGTTAAACCAGTTCTTCCCACTTTATTCATTGGAGATATTAATTTTAAAAGTGTTAATTGTACTAACAAATATATTAGACAGGTCGTCTTAATAACATATTATCCCTGTCAAATTAAAAGAAATAAACTAGATCACATGTTTAATAAGAATACTGTAAAATATCTTAGAACAGATTATTTAAGTTTTCCTATTCCTCCTAAAGCAAAAGAAACGCATTTCAAAATCTTAAATGAAATTTATCCGTCTAACAAATTCTTAAATCAAAAATTTAATATAGATATTGTCCCCTGTTCTTTTTGTAATAGCCATTCTGAAGACACTGACCATATCTTCTTTACTTGCTATTTTTCCTAAATCTTTTGGATATCAGTTCAGGACTGGTTGATAGAAAAGGAGGTGGTTGTTGATGGTTTTGTTTTTACTTTACAACATATCTTATTTGGAATTCCCAAAGACTGCTGTGCTCATTTTTATTTGATCAATAACATTGTTATATTGGCAAAATATTTCATTCACAAATGTAGATTTTTTAAATCCCTCCCACTACTTATTGTGTTCAAAAATGATCTGAAGTGTTTTTCTAAAGCCCTTGAGAGAATGAGAAGTAGGAGTGCGATGAAGCTGATTGATCTTTTGATTTCATATGATTTGGTGTAATATTGCCCCTTAATCTAATTTAATTTATTTTAATTTAATTGTTTGTTTGTTTTTTTGTTTGTTTGTTTTTTTTACCCTAAGTGAGATGTAAGATATGATTTCATGCATGTCTATTTTCTTTGTCTTTTTAAGTAATTTTTTGTTAAATTGTGTTTAGCCTTTCATTCGAATGTTTTACATATTGTAGTATGATTACATTTGCCTTGGTTGTGTATATAATTTTGTATGCAATAAAAAAAAAAAGAAAAAAAAAAGTGGCTTCCCACACAGCAAAAGGACTCCGCAGCGGATCGGCCGCGGGAGGTATCGTATGGGATGATTATAGTATCAAAATGATAAACACGTGCAAGCACTCTTATCAATGAACTTGATACATGTTGCAGAAATGTTTTATCCATACCTTTCAACTTGCGTGTGCAAAATTCAAAATTGAATGAATGTGAAGCAATTTGTACAAATAGAGACATTTTTGTGAATACAAATGTTTTCCTTTGTATTAGTGTATCATAATTTGCGCATGCAACACAGAAGATGTGCATGTGTGGATCAGGTGACACGCGTGCATTCATTGACGTCTTTTCTGAGTCGATCTCATTTGATTCATTTGGATTTTGAGACTTTCTTTTCGCGGTTTTTAAGCATTTCACAACCCACACACAAACAACTACAGATGAATAGGCCTGGTGCTAATTAATAATGTGTACACAACTACCCATCTATTTGACAAATTCACAAATGTGCTTCACTACATTTAAACTACAGTAATACAATACAACTTGTGTGTGCAAAATCCAAAATCACATGAATGTGCAGCATTTTGTACAAACAGAGACATAATTGTTAATGCAAAACCTCGATTTTGTATTCATGAAGGCCAGAATTTGTGCATGCAACAAGTAAGATGTGCATGTGTGGATCAGGTGACGCGCGTGCATTCATTGACTCGTTTCTGAGTCGATCCTATTTGATTCATTTGGATTTTGAGACTTTCATTTCGCGGTTTCGCCTTGCACGATCCACACACAGATGTCTGAGAAAACCTGCTACCACTAGATGGCAGTATTCTGCTAGAACAGACAACGGCAGCGTAATCAAGCGTTCTTCCTCATTTAAGACGCTTAATGTGAGTGATATTGAAGCACCAAATTTAGTACACAATATTGGCCTACCTTATTAATAAAGCATACTTTATAGAGGCAAACAGATTGCATCAGATTATGAACAACACCCATAGAAAACCATTATAAAACGCTTAACGTGTAATAGCGCGTTGCATGTTCAATAAGGTGTATAGGCTACTGAGTTTAAATATCACCGTCATTACTGCATTGACGTTAAGCTTTTTCTTTATAATATGCGCTATGGGAGGAAATCTATATAGCCTACAGACAAGAGCCTATATGAACGCGACGCGCGGCGTTTCACGTTAATGGCATTTCCCTTCCTGAGCCTGTTAAAAAGAAAAAACTTAACATGGCATATTGGTATTTTTTCCTGTTAAAAAAAACATGACATTTCGCATTTGCGTTCAGATTATAGGCTTAATTTTTATCTGACTACACATTGTTTACATAGTATACAAGCTTTGGAATTTGGAATCTGTTTTTAAATGTTAAAGACGATTTTCGCAGGACATTTGTTTTCCCTTGACCCATAAGCCACTGTTATAGGCTATATGAGTTTTAACAATATGCAACCATTGTTTATCGACATGAAATGTTAATTGAAAATCAACTGGCCCAGTGTGTGTAGCTGCATACATGAGAATGATTTGACGCGCTAACCACAGCTCATAATGCACAAGGGAACGTCTGACAATTCCACTAACTGCGTTAAAACCATAGACTGTAAAACCATATGGACGTAGTGTCCGTGACGTCACCCGTAGAGTTCTGAAGACCGTTTTTGAAGCCTAAAGTGGGCGTAGCCGACCGTCGCCATCTTGGCAGCGCGTCACTCCCGGATAAACAAAAATGGGCTAAGAAGCGGTATGTGGGTGGAGCTGAGGAGCCGGTGCTGAAACCACGCCCACCTTCCTCGACGCAAATCACGCGATGAAGTTGTTGTCTTGGATACTACAAGATATTGGCGCCGGCAGTTCATTTTGAATTTTGAACTCCAAGCTTACCATTGAGGTAAATTAACCTGAACCTACACAACAAAACTTTACAAAATATTAAAGTACACAAGGTTGAAAACGCTGCAGCACTTTTAATACATGTGGTAACGTTTATTTTCAACACTAACGTTAGATGACTTGCAGAAAACACTAACAGTTGTCATGATTCATGAATAAGAATTAACGTTAACATTATTAACTTTACTTAAAAACTTACATCTCAAATAAACTATTTGAAGCAAATCAATTAACCTGAATTCATGAGTGTCTATTTGGATGTCAACTGAATATAACGTTATAAGATTCGTAACGTTTAGATTCGTATTAGCCAACATAAAAATGTTATTACCATAGGTTATTACCTATTTACATTATGTAGTTTATTTTTAACAAGCTGTGTATTTTTTTAGTGATCGATTTTGAGATGGCCACCCGTGATACTGCACCTGTGATGCTGTCTGCACCATCGTCTGCACATGAAAACTAGTCTTGGCTATTTGACAGCTGAAATATTATGTCTGTCTTAAAAGGACAACAACAAATTAGATTGTCATCTATATTTTGAGGTGTTACTCCCTTGATCTATGTTCTCCTACATGTATTGTTAACATAAAAAACCTGAGCTACCTTTCATAATTAAATTCTTATTAAATTCTTATTTTCATCACCTCAAGCATTTATTAAACTAATTTATTTTCCTTCCATAGACACAGTGTGGATCATTGGTGATAGTTACGTCAGACGTGGTGCCCAGAGAGCTGCAGAGACCATGGGAAGCAACCTCAGTCTGCCAGGAGTCCGGATGTGTTGGTTTGGTTGTGGTGGACTGCGGTGGAAAGGACTCCTCCCCTTCTTCTCCCACTCCCTGCGAGGAAGAGCAGCACCGGATGTCCTCCTCATCCACTGTGGACGACCTGGGCGAGGTCAGCAGTGTCCAGCTCGTGAACGCCATGAAGGAGGACCTGCACCAGCTTAAACTCCGGCACCCGGGCATGAAGATTATGTTTTCAGCTGTGAAGCTGTGACCCAGAGGTACCGGTGGAAGGCTGGTGCCAATCCGGTGAAAAATTAACAAGGCAAAATATTTTGTTAACCGTGTTATGACTACATTTGTTCGTAGCTTAAATGGTGCCATGATTGAGCACCCTCACATTAGACATGCCAGTCCTGGGCTATTTTTGAAAGATGGAGTTCATTTCACACCTAGGGGAAATGATATGTTTTTAAATACAATAGCTAACTGCCTTAAAGGCCACATCCAAATGCAGTGAACTGCTTACAGTGGGCAGTGTTACTGCTTTTGAATTTTGCCTTTAGGGCCATTTTGTTAGTCCTAAATATAGCCCTGACCATCATGGCTAATGTTGAGTTTTTTATGTTAATTTAGAAACACCTGTAGCCATAACACTGTTACCTCTGCTCTTCCTCATCCCTACATTCTCCCACCCTACCCCCACCATAGGATATTAATGCATGAATGAACGCATATTTCATAAATGAATTTATACACAAATTCATGATAATTCATGTACCCTTACCGTAAGGTGTTACCATTTTTTTATTAATTCAGATTGTTATAATACTGATGCCACAATATTTCAAGGGTCATGTGAAAAATCATGACATTAATTAAAGACTTTGTATAAAGCTAAATTCCATCAACACATTATGTAATTATATTCAGAGATTTGACTGTCATATCAGTGAATCAGATCATCATATGATGACTATAACATCATCAATTAATGACAAAGATCATCTGATATTTTCTCCTGCATTTACTGCTCTAACAAATGTGTATTAAATACACAGTTAAAGCAGCCAGAGAAAAACAAAAGTTAAAAGCTCAAGGGTCATGAGCCCAACTAAAGCAGACACTGATCTCAATCATGGTGACATCAAATTTATTTTAAAGTTTTTTACACTTTATTTAAATTAGCATATTTTACTTTAATTTTATGGTTTTTGTTTGGTAGCTGCAGCTGCCAGTCATTTGACCCTTTTTTTTTATTTATTTTTTTTACAATGAAGGCAAGGCAGCTTTATTTATATAGCACGTTTCAGCAGTGGTGCAATTCAAGGTGCTTTACAAGGTGCAAAACATAAAATATAAAAGCAACATTTAAAAATAAAAAATACAAAAATAAAATAATAAAATTTACAATACAGTACAATGAATGAATGAATAAATGAATGAACGAATGAATTAGAAATACCGTAAATCCTCTAATAGTGGCCTGTATTCCATTAGTGGCCGGGTCTCTAACATTGGCCGGTCTCGCTGTTGGCGGAGGTAAATAAAGGCCGGTCTCTAATAGTGGCCGGGGCTATTATTAGAACCAACGTTTGGGCAGGCCACAACATTATGCTTGTGATAGTAACATGCAAATACCACAGGGGGGCAATGTTTGCTAACGAATCCAAGCCATAGCTACGGTAGCCTGGTCATGTCAATCACTTCGCTCTTGACTCGCACGTGAGACTTCAGTCACCGGTAGGCTAATGTTGTTTACCATGGCAGCTGCGGAGCCAAAGAGGATTTTTGGCGAAAATCAATTTTTTAACCCCCTGGGATCGACAATCGCACTGGCGCGATAGGCTCGCTTTTTTTCTTAAGTGCAAACGAGTTTCAAAATACTCTGTTGACTTTGATCTCTTAATTACGGAGAGCGCGCGTTATTCAAACGCAAATAATCTGAGGCGATCCACGCAAACCTGAACACCCACAATCAGCTGGATAACACACATCTATCTAAGTAATAATAATCCTGGAAAATTTACCTCAGAAGTGCTTGGAAGTATTATTTCGAGGAGCAACGGATCCAGCTGAGAAATAGGTCAGTTCTATTTGCTTTGTTCTAATCGCAATAGTGTCTGTAAGTTACACGCAAAAAGACACGCGTTTCTAGTGTGTGAATGAATGAATGAAATCAATGAATGCACAGATGCGTGCTGTTGTGGAGCTAACATTACTACTGCTGGAACAAATACTGTTTCAAAATGAATCATTGCTTTTCACAAAAAAATATTATTTATATTATATTTATTTGTTGTTAATGTTCTGTATGCATACCATAATGTTATATGGTAACTGTACGTTTTCAATAAATTAACCTAGTATTTTATAGGTTAAAATAGACACAAAATCTCGTTTTTATTCATTCTACTGGTAGTCCGTTTTGCTCAAATACAAATAAAGGCCTGTCTCTAATTATGGCCTCCTTCCAATAAAGGCCTGGGCCGCGATACGCTTGAGTAAAATAAAGGCCCGGGCCTATATTAGAGGATTTACGGTAAGCAACATTAAAAAGATAGGTCTTCAATCTTGATTTAAAAGAACTAAGAGTTGTTGCGAACTTACAGTTATCAGGAAGTTTATTCCAGATATGTGGGGCATAAAAACTGAACGCTGCTTCCCCCTTTTTAGTTCTGATTCTGGGGACAGCAAGCAGACCTGTCCCAGATGATCTGAGAGGTCTAGAAGGTTCGTAGCTTACAAGCAAGTCCGAAATATAACTGGGTCCTAAGCCATTTAGTGATTTGTAAACCAACAGGTATACCTTAAAATCAATTCTTTGCAACACAGGAAGCCAGTGTAAGGATCTCAAAACCGGAGTAATGTGATTCATTCTCCTGGTCCCTTTGAGGACCCGAGCAGCAGCATTCTGAACCAGCTGCAACTGTCTAATAGATTTTTTTGAAAGGCTTGTAAAAACACTATTACAATAGTCCAGTCTACTAAAGATAAAAGCGTGGACAAGTTTTTCCAAATCCTGTTGGCGCATAAAACCTTTAACCCTTGCTATATTTTTAAGATGGTAATAGGTAGACTTTATTACGGCCTTAACATGATTGTTAAAGTTCAGGTCTGGGTCCATAATTACGCCAAGATTTCTGGCTTTGTCAGTTGTTTTTAGCATTGTTGTTGTTTGGAGATAACTGCTGACTTTTAGGCGTTCGTCTTTTGTTCCAAAAACAATCACCTCAGTTTTATCCTCATTTAATTTAAAAAAATTCTGGCACATCCAATAATTAATTTCTTCAATGCACCTAACCAGTTCCTGTATTGGCCTGTAATCTCCGTGTGACAAAGTTATGTAGACTTGCGTGTCGTCCGCATAACTGTGATAGCTAATATTGCTGCTTTCCATAATTTTAGCTAAAGGAAGCATGTAAATATTGAACAGCAGAGGTCCCAAGATGGAGCCTTGGGGAACTCCACACGTCATACTTAAATGCTCAGATGTAAAACTACCTATGGACACATAGTAGTTTCTATTTTTTAGGTAGGATTCAAACCACTTTAAAACTGAATCAGAAAGGCCTATCCAGTTTTCCAATCGGTTTAGAAGTATGTCGTGGTCGACCGTGTCAAAAGCGGCACTGAGATCCAGCAACACTAGTACTGTAGTTTTGCCATTGTCTGTGTTTAGGTGGATGTCATTAAAGACCTTAACAAGAGCCGTCTCAGTGCTGTAATGTGGTTGGAAGCCCGACTGGAAGACATCAAAAATATTGTTTAGGGATAAATAAAGGTTTAGTTGTTGAAAAACGACTTTTTCAATTATTTTACTTAAAAATGGAAGGTTTGATATTGGTCTATAGTTATCCATTATTCCTACTAAGGACCTAACATTCAGTAGGGCTATTGTTAGTGTGTTAGTAGAATCATCTGCATAATTTATTAGAACATAATGTGGTTGGCGGGGAATAGGTACTAAGTTAACTGAGTTTGATTTTCTCTTATTATTGTTTTGCAGATTAATTTCTTTATATAATCTATTTTTTATTCTATCTGGAATTATATAGGGATTTTGTGAACTGATAGAGTTATTTTTGGATGCAGGGGAACTTAATAGGGACTGCATAGCAAAGAATGGGGGACAAAATGTCAAGGATGGAGAAAATGGGCTGGATAAAGGACCTACATTTTCACACGTAACTAGTCAATCAAATCTAGATGGGAGAATGTCAACAATAAAATTAGTCAAATTGGAGCTTAATTTTCTAGGCCCTTTTCTATTGGGATGAAGCCCGTCAAATCTGAGTAGATATGGTCTGGCCCAAAATGTGTCAAAGTTACTTATATAGGCCAGGCCTGTCGCTGTGCAAAAATTGTTAAGCCATTGGTCTAGGCTGAATAGTTTACTAAAACGTTCGTTTCCACGCTTAATTGTTGGAAGAGGACCCGATAGAATGCAAATTTTGCCCAGGTTTTCAACGATAGAGGTCAGACACTCAAATTCCTGTTGTAGTTTCATTGATTGTCTAGTCATTACGTCACACGTACCCACGTGGACGATCACGGTATGCACAGAGGGATGACGCTCGCATGGTAGTGGGAGGAAATCAATACAATTTTTGACTTTACCGCCTGAGAAACTGTAAACTATGGCATTTGGAAGGTTAACAAACCTAACAATAGAGTCCCCAATACACAGGATTTCAGGGGCTTCTCCCCCGTAATTCGTGATTACCGTTGAGCAACGTGAGAGGAGCATATGCAAATTACTATTAGCAATAGCGTTAGTAGCTGCAGGCTCGGCATCGCCGTTTGAAGAACCCAGCGCTGAAACAGCGGTAGGGGCAGGGCATACGGCCAGACACACAGACCTAGCCGTTGGTAGACACTCACCAACCGATGGAGAGCCCTGTAATGCAGCAACGGCAGTGGTTGGAGAGGGGTCCAGGGGCGAGGGCATCGGAGCCGACAGCCGAGATCGCTTGTTCCATGGGCCACTGGATATATAAGGCTCGCCGACAGGAGATCCGCGATGCGGGGGACTGATGTAGCTGGAGGAACGCTTCCTCGGTCTTCTGGGCCTTGAATGGAGTTCATCCTCAGATGTTGAAATTGCAACCATCTCCAGGCTTTCCTCGAGGTCGTGGCCAGCAAGAGGGGCAAACCGATTAAACAGCTGCAGTGTCCCATCATCTTTGGTCGAGGGATCGTAGAGGGGAAGAGAGATTTTTCTCTTCTCCGTTACCTGACCTCGAGCTGTAGCGTTGCATACCCCAAGGGGAGTACAGAGGGCTGTCCTCTCACATAAATTGAGGTTTTCCAAACGGAGGAGCTGGGAGTTAAAGGGTTACTTCAGGATTTAGCATTAAGCTTTGTATTAGTAGAAAACCTGTAGTATTTTCGAATTACCATGCTTTCCCCCCTCATATCCCCCTGAGAGGAGAGATTTATGTATTTTTTGTCTGGAAAAAATCCTCCGATGACGCAAAAATCTTCATTTTGCGTCATCGGAGGATTTTCTGGCCAGAGGCTAAAGACTACAGGCAGTAGATGGCGTTGTTCCGCATGTTTTCAGCCCGCCCATAGAGGGTGGGATCTCACTCACAGAATGTACACAGTGTCAGCCGTCTTTCTTTGGAAGCTAAGCTAGCAAGCTCTTGTTCTGTGGAGAAAGCTGAATAGTAGGAGAAAGCTGAGTAAGTAGGGGTTACATCCTCCTTTTCCCGGACTTGTCCGGCGGGCGAGATCGTTCAAAATGTCCGGGATTCAGCTTTTGCTTTCTGCGGTCGCCATTCATTGTTTACATCCACCCCTTTTGTTTCAATCTAACTGAATTCATTCCGATCGGTGAATCTGAATGTAGTGTTTACATGAACGCTAAACAAGTGATCGGTTGATGTGCGTTTTACCCTTGCTAAGAAAATTCCCGCTCCTCCGTGAGAGATGCGAGACCCGGCGCGTCTCAGTAATGACGCCACCGGCCTCGCGCCGTTCTCCCGCGGCCGTCAGCCTCGTCCTGCTCGCCACAGTAAACATAATGAATGGCGACTGTAGAACGCAAAAGCCGAATCCCGGACATTTTGGGCGATCTCTAGAGATCCCTGGCAAACTCATCACGTAGGCTAAGTAAGCCTTGTTGTTTTCAACTGCGCACTCTTACCGGTAGGCGTGGCCTCCTAAGGCAGCGAAGCAAGTGCATTCTGGGAGTTGTTGTCTTTCATCCACATAAGCCAAAAATACATTTTCTGGCTTTTCTCAGTCTAGAAAGCTCCAAATTCAAAAATTTCTTCACATTTCTTCTACTTAAATGACCTATTTTAAATACACATTCATCTTCCCAGAGGTGAAGTATCCCTTTAAGCTCGGTTTGACGGCGGATCAGGTCATTCATGAGACATGTGATGGATTGCAGCTCAGTTTTAATGTCGGTAATAGCGGTGGTAGAATGCAGTGAAAAATCCCCATCATCATCGGTGAGTCCATTTAATTCCCTGATGTTCTTTGTAAAGTCTTTCTCTGTCAGAGTAGCTTGCTGACTATCCGACTGACACTGATTGTATTGACTGGCGGACATGACGCATCCCGAAATTGCGAAGTCAATTCATATGAGACCTAATATGAGATTGCACACAGCAAAGACTCGTGTATCATTCATGAGTTGTGTTCAAAACCTATTAAGCTGTCAGGCTGCTGGACTCTAAGGCAACATTCTAACAATGTTGGAATCTTAGTGTAACAGGTGCAGGCAGATAGGAAGACGTAGACACAGAAAAAGGTATATGATCGTGATTATTCAGGAAATACCTGTAAAATAACAGTGTTTTCAGTTTATTTAAACGTGCAATATGTATTTTTTGGCTACTAGGGGTCACTCATTCAAAATAATAACAACAGACGTACTTTGATGACGTCGGGAAAGTGCGTGGGCTCATGGGAGTTGTTGTCATTGTCACTGTCAACCAGCGAATCTGGCATCTCCAGCAGAAAACATGCTCACTGACGAGGTAATGTATTGTTATATTACATCTCTATTGTTGTTACGTTTAGTTACGGCTTTTCACTTTATGTAATGTCAATCTAATGAAATAGCCGCGAGCTACCGTTAGTTAACAAACTTATCAGTAACGTTAGCTAAAGTGCGAGACAGAATGTTGTGCGGGCGGTCGCTGTCAACATACCTATAAGTTGAGTGACTTATAGGTATGTTGACATATTAACCACGCATCATAATTTGAGTTACTCAAATTATAGGTATGTTGACATAGCATCCGCGCTTGTCGAACATTCTGTCTATCAACTTGAGTCTAGCTGCTACTAACGTTTAGATCAGGCATCTACTACCCTCGTCCTGGAGAGATGTTGTCCAGACTATTTTCGCTACAAAACCTGTTTCATCACATCTAATTGTAATAATTATAGGTTTGATAAGCCGAATCAGGTGTCATCGTGTGTGTTTGGATTGAAAACCTAACGTACAGGATGGTAACGTTTGCTCTCCAGAACGAGGGTTGGAGACTTCAACTCGCTGTAAAATTAATTCACAATTAGGTAGCACTTATATTATATTGTGCTATGCCAACAACGTGTTGTAAAGAAAACTGTAATTATATAATTACAAAACCATAGCAATAAGTCTTATGATCACATCTCATACACATGCATCTTATGTGACCATAAGACTTATTGCTATGGTTTTGTACTTATCGAATTATAATGTTAAACATTTATTTTCTAATTATCAAATTAAAAAAAGACCTATGCTGAACTGATCATGTCCCTTCTGTATCTCAATAGTTTTTTTTTTGTTTTTTTTTTAATTTTGTAGTAATATTTGACAATTAAAAACAAAGTATTACATTAAATCTAACTTTAGCAAAGACAAAGAACAAACAATATGTAGGTATTTAGAATAAAAGAATAGTCAAAAAACCCATATGAAGCAAGAAATAAATGAAAAATATTTTACAATATAATTTATAAATAAGAATTTTACATAGACAAAAAACAATTAATTATTATTTTTATTTTTTTACTCAAGTATGGGGTATGAGATAACATCTAAAAATAATGTTTGTTTTCCTGTCAACATGTGAATATATTGCAGGGAGAGACAGATGGCTCCTCACCGGATGCCTCAATAGCATCATTAGATATTAGCAATGAGATGTGGAGTCCCCAGCATGGAAAGAAAGACTTGATATTTGGAAGAGTAACTGCAAGAGAAAGTAGGAAAGGGACAGGAAGGGGGATAGTAGAGCAGCTGGAGTGAGTGGGAGAGGAAGATCGGTAGGTAGGGGAAAGGGAAAGGCAAGAGCAGGCAGAAGAGCAGCAAGCAGTGGAGCAGAAACAAGTGGAGCAGTCGAAGTCATCGGTGAAGCAGGAGTGATTGAAGCTGCTGTAGGGATCGAAGCACCAAGAGGAAGGACTGTAGGTAGAAGGAGAGGGACGACAAGAGCGGAAAGTACTGCAGGACACAGCAGTGCAACTAGAGGAGGAGGGACTAGAGGAGGAGGGACTAGACGAGGAGGGACTAGACGAGGAGGGACTAGAGGGGGAGGGACTAGAGGGGGAGGGACTAGAGGGGGAGGGACTAGAGGAGGAGGGACTAGAGGAGGAGGGACTAGAAAGGGAGGGACTAGAGGAGGAGGGACTAGAGGGGGAGGGACTAGAGGAGGAGGGACTAGAAGAGGAGGGACTAGAGGGGGAGGGACTAGAGGGGGAGGGACTAGAGGAGGATGGACTAGAAAGGGAGGGACTAGAGGAGGAGGGACTAGAGGGGGAGGGACTAGAGGAGGAGGGACTAGAGGGGGAGGGACTAGAGGAGGAGGGACTAGAGGAGGAGGGACTAGAGGGGGAGGGACTAGAGGAGGAGGGACTAGAAGAGGAGGGACTAGAGCAGCACTTGGAATCTCTGAAGAGGACAGAGTAAGGGTGCAGAGGCTGCAAGAGGAAAGAAAGTCCCAGACACGGGTATCTTAGGGAAGACTGCAAGTCTCAGGACAAGATTAAACTTCCTTTTATCAATGAAATAAAAAAAATAAAAATATTAATAGAGACAAGAATGTTAAAAAGAGAATCATTTTGGATTATTCTTAGAGTCAGGGTTACATTTGTTAAATTCTTCACATTGTTATTTTCAGGAGCAGATCCGGAATATGGATCCAGATGACGCTCGTTCACTCCTGATCAGTCATGGATAAAGAGCCTGGCCTTATCTTCGATGTGCTCCAGCCAGCTGCTCAGGGAACAGAAGTACCATTACCAGGTGTGCCTGGATGGTGCAGCTGCTCAAGATGCAGGGAAATGGGATCCGACTTGGAGAATAAATCTTGTGGCAAGAGCGAGGCCAACTGCGTCAGTATATTGCCCCACATGTCATTGTATATTTTAGATGAGCATGTACTGAGATTATCACGGCGGCTCAGAAATGACATTTATGCTCTCCATGACACACAGCTGCCTGGGGATGACAACCGGGAATACCGCTATGCCGCTTACAGAAATTTTGTTTTGTGGAATTATGGTGCCCTTGGTGCGGGAAACCGTGTTGTCATCCCCAGCTGTTGTGTGTCCAGAATACGTGATAAATACCCGGACCCATTTGGAAGATACACTGGGTTCATAGAAACAATTTTATAAACTTTAGTTGATAAAGACACCTTACTGTTGTTGTTGTTTTCATTTGTGTTTGATGTTTATTTATTTTCTCAATTTCTTTATCAATATCTAGACAGCAGAGATAGGTGATTTTGATTTACAAGTAATTTAATTTTTTGAAATAAAAATAAAAACTTGTGTTGGAATTGAACAAATAAACTTGCGTCATTTTTATTTACATGTCATGTTTCGGAAAAAATATGTAAAATGCATTTAGAACATACGTTTTCTCTTCACAAAAACAAAACAAAAAACTATTTGCTAAAAACCAAATTGCTCAGTTGTTCTCTTGGTGTGTAGTACCGGGCCCTATAAGGGGAATTTTTTTATTTAAATATACAGTAATAAAAGTATAATTTCCCATCATGTAAAAATATAGATCAAGTCTTATTATATATAGTATATATATTATTACTTAGTATATTTAAAATGTTACAAATAAATTATACACTGCAGATAAATATGCTTTAAAAATAGTGGGCACTGATAATTTATTGGTAATCTTTCATCAATTGTCCTTCTTTGTTGAGCATTAGCGGTCTGTTTTCATGATGGTTGTAGTCAAGTGCTACCAGGAGAATACGTGCCTCATAAACCAATGGCGAGAAACTGAAACGTTTACTTGCATACATAAGAATGTGGTTGTGAAAGGACTCCAGTTGACAGGTAGATCTGTGGAAATAATGTCTGAAGAATTATAACACAGACTAGAGGTCTTCATGGAGATGGGTCGGATATATTATAATTGAAACGGGTCTCAACACGGTACATATACAAGCATTGGTTATTTTTTGGAACAGGTCCAATAATGTGGAACCGTGAAGACCTCTACTGCAAACAGTGTTGACAATGTACTCAGATGATAATTTACTTTGTGGAAATACATGTTTGTCTATTAAAGAGATCTAAATCAAATTGCATGGACAACATAATATATGCTGGTTTTATCTTTGAACTGGTAACAAATTTATTCAGTAGGTCACTACTTGGTTAGGATCTCCTCTCACCTGGCAGTCTAGGTTTTAATTGTGCAAAAACTGAAGTGAAAGATCAAAAAACAACATACACTAGACCCTCCATGTAATAATTTTTAGACCCCTGGTCTTGCTGTTTACATCACATTTTGATTACTTTTCAAACAATTATTTTTAAATGTGTACATACACAGTTACTTGATAGTTCAAAACGGTTTAATTATGTACTTTATTTTGTTACATTGAAAAATGACTAATTCACATTGAAATAGTCATGTGGTTACTGTAGTTACCTGAATGGCAGATATCTGTGCACATCTTTCAGCCATC
Source organism: Abramis brama (assembly GCF_963993115.1). Taxonomy (NCBI): domain Eukaryota; kingdom Metazoa; phylum Chordata; class Actinopteri; order Cypriniformes; family Leuciscidae; genus Abramis; species Abramis brama. The sequence continues at coordinate 4,280,199 of NC_139966.1, forward strand.
TCTTACATTTACATTTACATTTATTCATTTAGCTGACGCTTTTATCCAAAGCGACTTACAATTGCTATATATGTCAGAGGTCGCACGCCTCTGGAGCAACTAGGGGTTAAGTGTCTTGCTCAGGGACACATTGGTGTCTCACAGTGGATTCGAACCCGGGTCTCTCACAAAGGCATGTGTCTCTCCTCCATAGGCTTCTAAGGGACTGAAACTTGCTGGCCCAGAAAATGTATTAAAGACATCGTTAATAGTCCAAGTGACTCCAGTGGCTTGATCGTAAGTTTATAAAGCAACGAGAATACTTTTTGTACGCAAAAACAAACAAAAATAGCGACTTTATTCTACTTTTCATTTCCTTCTCTCTGGGCCTCGGATCTTTCACGTAGTGTTTAAGCGTCATCTTCATTTATATAGCGCTTTTAACAATGTAGATTGTTTCAAAGCAGCTTTACAGAGATAAGCGTATAATTTAAGGTAACAGAGATTGTTTTGGCTTTATAGCAGAGTTAAGTTATTTTCCATCTAAAGTTAGTTTTGATTGAGTTGCTTCCGTCGCAACGATCATTTGTTATTAAATTAGGGGCCGCTAAGACGACACCATTCTCTCTACACAGACTTTAAACGCGAACCTGTGAGAAACGCTGATAGCGTTCACATGCGCATTAAGAATTGGTTCTATAGTTATGTGCGTTTGAATATACGCAGGTTTGGAATTCCCTACAAACCAAGCCTAAACAAAGTACTTGTCTTTCCTTATAAATTTTGATAAAGAATTGTATTTTATTTTGTTGCTTTGGGGTAGGAACGCGAAACGAATTTTCCCGACAACGCCTTATCTGTAGAGTGGTAAAGGGATCCTCCATAGGGAGAGACTAGTTGGCACTTCAGCACTGCGTTGTCATCGGTCCAGGCGAAGGTCCATCATCAGATCTGGATACGGCCTGGATCCGGCAGGCTGCAGGAAAACCTCGGGATAAGCACAGACACTAAAATTAGCGTAGATGCTATTCTTCTCATGATGTAACGAGTACATCAGGATTTATGGGAAGTGTTCCCGGTTCCGGCTGACCTAATCTATGCAGCCTAACATTGAATTATAGAAGTCTATAATGTATTATGTGAATGCTAGGTCAAAGAGATGTGTCTTTAATCTGGCTTTGAACTGACAGAGTGTGTCTGCTTCCCGGACAATGGTAGGAAGACTGTTCCAGAGTTTTGGTGCTAAATAGGAAAAGGATCTACCGCCAGCAGTCGACTTTGATATTCTAGGTGTTATCAACTGGCCGGAATTTTGAGATCACAATAGACGTGACGGACTATAATGCGTTAAGAGCTCGCTCAAGTACTGCGGAGCTAAACCATTTAGTGCTTTGTAAGTAATCAGCAATATTTTAAAATTTATGCGATGTTTAATAGGGAGCCAGTGCAGTTTTAACAGAACTGGGCTAATATGGTCATACTTCCTGGTTCTGGTAAGAACTCGAGCTGCTGCGTTTTGAACTAGCTGTAGTTTGTTTATTAAGCGTGCAGGGCAACCACCCAGTAGAGCATTACAATAATCTAGCCTGGAGGTCATGAACGCATGAACTAACTGTTCCGCATTTGTCAATGAAAGCATATGCCGTAATTTAGATATATTTTTAAGATGGAAAAATGCAGTTTTACAGATACTAGACACATGACTTTCAAATGAAAGATTGGTATCAAAGAGCACACCCAGGTTCCTAACTGACGACGAAGACTTAACAGAGCAGCCATCGAGTGTTAGACAGTATTCTAGGTTATTACGTGAGGAAGTTTTTTGTCCAATAATTAGAAACTCTGTTTTTTCAGAATTTAGAAGTAGGAAATTACGAGTCATCCAATTTTTTATATCAGCTATGCATTCCGTTAATTTTGTGAATTGGTAAGTTTCGTTAGGTTTTGAAGAAATATAGAGCTGAGTATCGTCAGCATAACAGTGAAAGCGAATTCCATGTTTCCTAATGATATCTCCTAATGGTAGCATGTACAGAGTGAACAGCAGCGATCCTAGTACTGAGCCTTGTGGTACGCCATACTGAACTTGTGATCGATAAGACATCTCTTCATTTACTGCTACAAACTGATAACGGTCAGATAAGTATGATTTAAACCATGCTAGTGCATTTCCCGTAATGCCAACATAATGTTCTAATCTATCTAAAAGAACGTTGTGGTCGATGGTGTCAAATGCAGCACTAAGATCGAGTAACACTAATAGAGAGACACAACCACGATCAGATGATAAGAGCAAATCATTTGTGACTCTAATGAGAGCAGTCTCGGTACTATGTGTGGCAGCTTTGACTAGAGGTACGCTAAAGATTTAAGAAAGTTACCGACTACGCCACCCGGGGGCCTCTTTCCGGGGAAATGCCCTTTAATTAAATAAGGCTCAGAGGTTCGTTGATCAGTCAGATATCAGACATGGAGTAGAAAATAGTACAAAACTTTATTCTCAATAAAAACACCTCAAATTGTATTTAAGACAACACCAATAAATCGAAAATAATCTGAACACAACATGACACGGACGCTCACTTCAGAATGGGGAGCTGGCTCTCTTTAGCAGAACGGATATAGCGATCATACGTGCACACTCACTGCACACTCACTTCACACCTCACTGTGAACACAGCATTCAGGCAAAAGAACCCACCACCACAATCGGGAAGAGACGCTTATTTCCTGCTACTGGCTGCCCCAATTCTGAAGAGAGAAAAAAAAAATAGTAACACAAAACACACACAATATCAAAACATTAAACAGAGCAGCTGGCAATTTAAGACACAATGTTAAAAGAGTTCACCACATCAGTTTGGCTCATCGAATCTAGGTGCCGCATCCGGTCACCCCTACAATGCTGGGTGGACAGATATGGGCACAACAGCCAACAATGTTAAAATAGAGAAACACCTCTTTTGGGCAGCCCTCAAGGTATCCACACAAGAAACATACACATACAAACTTGGTCGCACACCAAATAGGTCACACAGAATATATACATATATATCTATGGATAATATATCCAGCAACTCAAATCAATGAAAAAGAAAATATATATAAAATTAATCCATAAAACAAGAAACTCAGGAAAATGATATGATATTTAAAGAAAACAAAATATAGAAGAGCTAGTGACAATGAAGTGGTTGATCTGATACCTGGGCGCCACTGGAGGTTTATGACTCAATGTATTTGCTCACAGCACAGTTGATGAGGTACCATGCCAACGACCCACAGTCCTCGGACCAGCTGATGGAGCATGCGCTGGACGTAAACAATGGATGTGGCGAGGGATCGAACAGCAGCGCGTTAACACGCGAACTGAAAGAGTCAATGAGTCTTGTTAACCAGTTCAACAGAACAGACACACTCGGGACAGCCCGTCTCACTTTGAGCTAGAGTTGTAGTCACGGTAACGAGTCGGATAAAGTCGGAAAAGACAGCAAACAATGCAGACAGCAAAAGGGAACATCCACACAGCGGTTTAGCTGCTGTAACGTTATGAACCCAGAGAAAGCCCACTGTAACGTCTTGCGCACGTTGGCCCGCACCTTAAACATAAAATACAAAATATTAATTTACCCGGCTACTAGCAATCATGTGTTTGTCAGCTGTTAAAACATACCTGTAGTGCGATTCACACGGTACCCAAACAGCTTTATATTAAGCACTCATTAAAATCACGACATCCCACAGAGTTCCTCTGTCCAACCTTTAACAGATAAAAATCATGTAATCCCTGTGAGACAACCCCACAAACAAGCCATACTAGTATAGTCAATGCCACCAGCTCTTACCGTACAAACATTCACGCGTCCCGCCGGAAACCCGGTGTCTCGCTCAAATGACGCAGAGAGAGAACGCACTCCCATAGCGACACCCCTTTATACGGAAGGAACGCAATTAAAGGGCACTCCCCCTTGATATTAAATAACCTGACAGAAATAAACAGTACTGCTACATATGGTACGGTCTAAATCCTGACTGGAAATCCTCACAGATATAATTTCTTTCAAGAAAGGAACACAGTTGTGAAGATACTGCTTTTTCTAATATCTTTGACAGAAAAGGTAGATTCGAGATCGGCCTGTAATTGACTAATTCTCTAGGATCAAGTTGCGTTTTTTTAACAAGCGGTTTAATCATAGCCAGCTTAAAGTTTTTTGGTACGTATCCTAGAGACAAAGATGAATTAATGATATTAAGAAGAGGATCTATGACCTCTGGAAGCATCTCTTTCAGGAGCTTAGTCGGTATAGGGTCTAACATACATGTTGTAGATTTAGTTGATTTAACGAGTTTAGTAAATTCTTCCTCTCCTATAGTAACGAACGAATCAAATTTTTCCTCAGGGAGACTACAATGCACTGCCTAATGCGATACTGTAGTAGACGGTTGCATAGTTATAATTTTGTCCCTGATATTATCAATCTTATCAGTGAAGAAGTTCATAAAGTCATTACTGCTGTGTTGCTTGGAAACTTCTGGGCTTGAAGCTTTATTTTTCGATAGTTTAGCCACCGTTTCGAACAAATACCTAGGATTATGTTTATTTTCTTCTAATAGGGTTGAAAAATAAGCAGATCTAGCAGCTTTTAAAGCCTCTCTGTAAGCAATCGAGCTCTCCTTCCATGAAATGCGAAATACCTCTAGTTTTGTTTTCTTCCAGTTGCGCTCCATTTTTCTGGCTGCTCTCTTAAGGGCCCGAGTGTGCTCGTTGTACCACGGCGTTGGACTATTTTCTTTAATCTTCTTTAAGCGCAACGGAGCAACTGTGTCTAAAGTGCTGGAAAAGAGAGAGTTAAACGTTTCTGTTGTAATATCAAGTTCTTCTAAGCTATCTGGGATGCTGAGATGATGAAACTGATCAGGAAGAGTATTGATAAAGCAATCTTTAGTGGCAGAAGTGATAGGTCTAACATATTTGAAACACGGAGTCGGCTTTGCAGCCTTGGCTAAATGAAGTTTACACGAGACTAGATAATGATCTGAGATGTCATCGCTCTGCTGCAGAATTTCAACGGCATCAACATCTATTCCGTGTGATAATATTAGATCTAGAGTATGATTACGACGATGAGTAGGTCCTGACACGTGTTGTCTAACTCCAATTGAATTTACAATGTCTTTAAATGCCAATCCCAATGCATCTTTTTCATTATCGATGTGTATATTAAAATCACCAACAATTAGTACTTTATCTGCAGCCAATACTAACTCTGATAGAAATTCTGCAAATTCTTTGATAAAGTCTGTATGGTGCCCTGGTGGCCTGTATACAGTAGCCAGCACAAATCTCAAACGTGATTCATCGTTTACACTATATATTTTTACATTAAGCACCAACACTTCAAAAGAATTATATTTAAAACTTGATTTCTTAGTGGTTTGAAACTATTACTATAAATTACAGCAACACCAACCCCTTTGCGTTTCAGACGAGGCTCATGTTTATAACAGTAATCTTGCGGGGTGGACTCATTTAAAGTAATGTTATCGTTTGGTTTTAGCCAGGTTTCTGTCAAACACAGCACATCTAGGTTATTATCTGAAATCATATCATTAACAACGAGTGCTTTTGAAGTAAGCGATCGAATATTCAGCAACCCAAGCTTTAGCATTTGCTCATCTGTATTATAGCTGTTTTTTATTTGTTGAACATCAATTAAATTTTTAGTTTTTAATTTTAAATTTCTTAGATGGGTTTAAACGTTTTTTGGATTTCCAAGTTCGGGGAACAGACACAGTCTCTATATGATGATAGCTAGGTGAAAGAGGCTCTATGTGAATGTCTTACGGGGTTGGAACAACATGAGGGTGAGTAATTACTGACAGAATTTTCATTTTTGGGTGAATATCCCTTTAAGCACAATCTTTTCTAGTGCCTTGTGAGCCTGTGACCCACTCTCCAGCCATTATTTCTCCTGATTTTCTGCCAGACAATCATGCAAGCATTGGCCAAGGTACCATGCGTGTTCATTGCTAACATGATGAAGCACACTGCTCCAGAGTTTCTACAAGAAATAGTTGCAGATTAGATCAGACAGAGTAAAAACAAAACAAGTTTAGATGTTAATGTGTTGTACTTAGTGTTCTCTGATCTAATTGTGGATGAGTGTCAAAAGATTAAATACATACCTCCGAGTCAGCTGTGTGTACAAATTTAATTGCAAATAAATGTATTATGTACACTGCCCATTATTTTTTTACAAAGTTATTTCTGAATACGAATCTGGAGCCTTTTTCATTATCAAGGTCAGGTTTGTTTAGCCATATGATAAAACTTTTTTTTTAAAAGGCCTCCTCAAAAAAGTTACCAATATTGGAGTAAATCTAAACATCATTTATGTAGTTATTTATACAAATTTGCAGAGGTGGGAGTAAGTCACACATGTACAAGTCACAAGTAAGTCTCAAGTCTTAACCTTCAAGTCTCAAGCAAGTCCAAGTCAATTTTGTGAAAAGCAAGTCAAGTCAAGTCAAGTCACTGCTTTATGTCAAGCAAGTCAAGCCAAGTCGTAGCTTGGGTCACAAGTCACTGGCAAGTCATACAAACGTTTGATGATTTTACTGAATTTATATATTAAAATAAGTTAAAACTACATAAGTTGTGGACTATGGTTTTATTTGCAACATTTTTTTAAATATGCATTTCCACATACAGCTGAGTGGTTAAAAATCTAAAAAAGAAAAAATAAATAAAATTTCAAACTACATAGCCTAAAAATGTAAATGTAACTGAAATTAGGCCACCATTAAAGCATGAAAAATAAATATGCCTCAAACATTGCAGTAGACCATTAAAATATATTAAACAATTCACAATTCAAGTATAATGGTTCCTATGCCACCAAATGGCATTCTTCAAACTGGCATCCCCTTTATGGAACATGAACACATCCTTAACAAGTTAGATCTTTCCTTTTTAACAAAAGAATAACAAGAAAAAAACAGCAATAATTGAATTGACACAAAACTTACACCTGTCAATCAGGTTGATTGACTATTGTACATTATTAATCTGTGTGAGTGAGTGATTTATTAATATTTGTGAATAATGTGTGTGCCTGTGTATGAGTGAAAGGTGTATTGTTTGCATGTCCATGGTTGTGTTTGACTTTCTCTCTGTGTGTGTGTGAGAGAGAGAGGTGATTTGATTGAGTGTGATTGATTCATTAATATTTGTGAGTGAATGTGTGTGCGTGTGTATGAGTGAAGAGTGTATTGTTTGTTTGCATGTGTGCATGGTTGTGCTTGCAAGTTTGAATTTTTGTTTTGTTTATTTTTGTATGCATGGTTCGGTTCGAAAGTCTGTATGTTTTTTTTTACTTTGTGTGTAGGTGTCTTTTTACAATCTTTTATGTGCATCCCCAAAAACTATCCAATTATTAGACACTGTACACATGCTATTATGCTATTAAAGGACAACTCCGGCGCAAAATGAACCTGGGGTGTAATAACACATGGGAACCGAGTCAACCGTTCTCTGGGATTTGTTTTCATGATAATCAAATGTTTTATCTCTAAAAACTGATTAGCTTATAACGCTAGTATATGGGGCATAGAATAAGTAAAAAGAAATCGCTAGTTAATACCACTGTTATTAATTATTATTAAATTACATTTAAATTTTTTTTATATTTCTTTTAACATTCAAGTCAACCCTGGGATAGCAGACTATATTGGTAGCATATAACTAGACAGTACAAAGGGATGTATGCAGGTAAGAAAAACTGGAATATGGCATATTTTAACATATTTTAACACGATTTTAATTTTCAAGAAATTTTGTGTTTTTCGCTGTGTTTTGTATGTAAGGGATTATTCAGATCATAAAAAAATCATTAATCCAAGGCACTCGAATATTATTAAAAATAGCATACCGGTATATCGAAAGCCTTTATTTCATCATGGCTTTAATATTTTAAAATCAGGTGACAAGTAGCTACTTGCACAACTATGCGCTGCGGCTAATGAGCCTTCGCCAGGGTGTGTGACCAAAGCCCCTTTCACACAGAGATTCCGGAAAATACACGGATAAAGTGACCCGAGATTTGACTCGGGTTAGTTTGATTTAGGTTCATTCACACTGCCAGTGATTTTCCGGAATCATCAGAGAGTGCGTTCACACACAACCCGTAAAAATCCTGTAAAGACACATGACATCGATGTGACTTGTAATGTCTCAGCAGCGTCTTAAGTTTGCTTATGAGCTGCGATTTCTCTCTCGAGAAAGCATGCTTGTGCATTTTTTTCTCTCTGATTCGATCATAAACTTGCTCATTACGTACCGTTTCACAGCTGGCAAACGATCCTGCGCTTCAGCGTCATCACTACGACACTGCATTATTACGGCTTTTGTTCACACAGCGCGCGTTCCTGCTGCGTCACGTGATTGTTGCAGTGCGTTCAAATACAGATATTTATTTTAAAAAAGACAAGTTATTTCGAGTCATTTACCTCAAGTCATGAATATCAAGTCAAAGTCAAGTCAAGTCTTTTATTAATATTTGTCAAGCAAGTCTCAAGTCCTAAAATTTGCGACTTAAGTCTGACTCGAGTCAAGTCATATGACTCGAGTCCCCTATCTCTGCAAATTTGGAATAAAATTTTAAATGTATTACTTACCCGGAAATGCCCATCAGTCTCTGCTGTCTTACAACAGAACCAAAAGTGGTTAACAATGTCTTTGGTCCACTTCAGAAGTATTTTTTGCCCTGACAGCTGTCCTGCCTTAGTATGAAAAAAAACAAACATATTTAGATTATGTTATAAAAATATGTTCACATGTCCAAGTTGAAACTTTAAAAATATAAAAACCCACTGCTGTGATCTTCTTGGCCAGATTCTTCACACCATGCCACATATCCCATGAGTGAAGTACTCCTGAGTCCTTGCACCTACCAGAGTTAGGATCTTTGAAGCAAAACAAAAACAAGTTATTTTGAAGCTAATATATGCAATAGAAAAAAAACATCCACATCTACTAAACAAAAGATTATATATTTATTCAGTAAATAATAACTACCGTACTTCTCATAAGAGAAGAAATCTGATTGTGAGCATCCGTACATATTTCTGTGAGCTTTATTTCAGTAAGAAGCTTGTCCATGGTCCTTACAAAAGCCTCTCTTTCCATAATTACATAGTTTCCCTGGGTCTGCCTTTTGTCAATGGTCACAACAGATATGATTTCCTGTGATTCGTTCTCCATTGTGGTGTAGGTGCAGTACTGTGCACAGTGTCCTGGACTGTCCATTCTTCCATCTGCTGTAAAAGTCAAGAACAAAAATGATTTCAAAATGAGAAATGCGATGACAAACTAGAAAAAAGTTAAAGACAGGATAAAATAAAAACCAGATCAAAATCGATTAGAAACATTGTACTTTAATATATATATATATATATATATATATATATATATATATATATATAAAACAACAAATTTAAACTAAATCATGAATTAAGGATATTACACACAAAAATGTAGTTTGAAATGAAATTATTTTCAAGAAGCCCATACCTAGCACTACAACACTGTCTTTATCCTGCAGCCGTTGGATTGCTGGAGATCTCTTCACTTCCTAAAATTCCCTGATTGTTCCTACCCAGTAGGTGTCTTGTATGTTAAAGAAAAGGTCCTTCCCAACAAATCCCATGTTCATGTATTTGAACAGGTGGGAAACTTTATAGTAGTTATTCCCAGACAGTACATTTGTAGCCATCATGAAGTCCCCTGCCTGGATCCCATATTTAAGTGTGGGCTGTGAGTTCCACTTCCATATTTTGTGTCCATTGGAACATATCTGTAAAATATTAAAACAATATTATAATTAGACAAACTCAAACTCAACTTTTCTGTATAAATTAAAGTTAAATAAATAATGTAGATGTATACGTTGTTGTGGTATGTAGATACTTTTTGACTCACCCATTCAATGATTGTTCCTGTGCCTCTTGTAGTCAGATTTACTTCAAATGGTGCTGAAGCCTGGCAAGCCTGATTTGTCACATTATTTGTGAAATTGCATTTCAAAACAGGCAGCTTTAGACACGTAACCAGCTGTTTCAAGTTCAATTCATACACTATTGATGCCTTCTGTCCAATTACATCATCCTCACACAAGACCTGTAAGCTAGACGGTGACGTGACCAAATCTTCTTCTTGGGGCGGTACATCATTCTCAGTGGAAAGTAGTACAGTTTCTTCCAGGCTGATCATCTCCAATGTTTTTTTTCCTCCACCAGTTCTGTCAGAGTAAAAAAATTATTACATTATGCATTATTAACATGCATTTGCTTTTTGGAAAATTTATTTCTTTTTTTTTAAGATATCATAAAAAAAAAAAAAAAAACTTATTATAAACACAGCATTACACTAAAATATACAATATATAGGCTAAATTGTTTCACTTTTCTTCCATTCAACTAGAAGGAATAACATACAGTCTATGTATAGCTTGCCATTGATCCAAGACTAACAATTTACATTCACAATCACACAAGAGTTTTAACCTGTTAACCTGCACCCCCATTCAGGGGCTCACAGCTGAAAATGACATAGGCCTACCTGAATTCAAATAAATATAGCTCCTGAGAACAGTGTACCACAGGCACAATTAAGGTCTCTTTGGAAAGAAGACACTTGGCACTCTACTAACAATCAATCAGAGTTGATAATGCTCAAACAAATAAAAAGTTATAAAAGTTGAAGTGCTTCATAAATAATGTGAACTACAAAGAATGTTTTATTATTTCATGTACAAATATATAAAAATAGACCTGGAGGAATCCAATTAGGTAAATGATTGAAAGCCACAAGTCTCATCAGTTTATATTTCAAATTTGACGAAGATATAATGAAAAATGGGGTTCTGCAAGCTTTTTTCCAAGACTATGTCAGTTCCCTTTCTCCCTCCCCTGCCTGAGGCACATCCCCAGAAATGACATCCCCAAACTAAAATAATTGTAGTTGTTGAACAATTTGCTCTACATTCACAATTTAGACATATTTAAAAAGAAGACACTTTAGAGTTTATTACCCAAATGTAAAAGTTGAAAAAACTTAGACAAAAATGTATAGAATTTAAAGTGTCTTGAAAATAATTTGTACTGCAAGTAACATTTTATTATTTTATGAAAAAAATAAATGAAAACAAACCTGGAGGAATCCAGTTAGGTAATTGATTGAAAGCAACAAGTCTCATCAGTTTATATTTCACATTTGAGGAAGATATTATGAAAAATGAGATTTCTGCAATATTTTTTCCAAGACTATGTCCAGGTACCAAGAAGCCTCCTTGGATACCTCAAAAAGCAACCTAATGACCAAATGTTATGAATTCGGGTACTGCAAGCTATTTTAGTCATCATATACACTGCTCCACGCTTTTTCAATTATAAAATAATCCACACAACCATAAGACTTTATACAAGTGATTTATTTGCACAACAGAACAATAAAAATATAAGTAAAATATTATGAAATATTAAAAAAAATATATATATAAAAAATATCTGAATTTCTTTGCAACAGAAAAGGCAAATAAAAAAAATCAACAATGTTGTTGTCTCCAGCAAAATGCTAAGTCCTGTTTAGTCAGTGCTGGTCATGCCAAACAGCGAAGCAGCCACGCTTTGGCTGAAAGCACAATGGTGTTGAACAAGTTTTGCAAAAAACAGGAGTTTTTTTGGAACAAATCCTGCACTCACGCCTTCCTTTGGTGCTGTCTGAAGTAAAGTTCCCTGGTAAATGGCGAGTCTTATCTTTGTGGGATGGAGGAGATGAAGGAACATCATCACGCACCAATACAGTAAGTTCCTCAACAAGGACATTGTCTGATAGGATCATCTGTTATTAATTGTGCTTATGACACTTGTTAATGATAGTGCTTATGTAACTGTAGGAATGACAGAAAGGTGATAAAGTTTTTAATTATTTTTATTAAGAAATAAAAGTTGTTTCACAGTGTTGGGGCTGAGTCTATTTCTCCTCTTGGACAGTACTTCCCCAGCCTTAGAGAACACTCTTTCACATGGTACAGAGGAGGCCGGGGTACAAAGAAACTGTAATGCCAGTGTATATAGGTGGGGGTAGACTTGTTTCTGCATTCTCCAGTATTCAAGTGGATCTTGAGTTCTTTGTATGTTTGTCTCTGAAAGGTATTTATCCACTTCTACAATTGCATCCGAAGTGGCATTTGAGCTTTGTTTGTGTTGGTCCACAGCAGTGTCCAACAGAAGCCAAAGGTTTCCAACTTAGAAGTGTGAGGAGAAATTGTATATATAACACACATCAACGGTCAACAATTATAAAATACAATAATAAAAAATAAAATAATAATAAATACATACTTGAGCTTGGTTTGGGCTGTTGGGTTGATGATGGCGCTTCTGTCGACTGAGTGCTTGATGATGTGGATGGTCTTTCATCTTCGGCCCTGATGACATTCTGTTTTTAGCCGTTTGACAGCCTCGGTCATTTTAGTTTGGTTAAGGAAACCCAACTTTTTAAACCTTGGGTCCAGCAGAGTTGCCATGGTCATTATGCTGAGTGACTCCATATTCCAGAGATGTTCCCTCAGACGCCTGATGAGGTTTTCAGTTAATTCTTTTGTGATTGGCATGGTTAACCTATGAAATACAAAATGATTTACTCCATGCAATAATAAAAAAAATGATAAAAAACATCAAAATTTGCTAACTAGTATTCTACATAAATAAAAATAAATACCTTAGTTGTTCAACCTGTAATGAATGGTGAATCATTTTTAGCAATGGAATTACTTTGGAGCCAGACACTCGTTTTTCCTCAGACAGCTTTACTGTGGCCTGGTGGAATGGGGCGAGAACACACAGAATTTGCTGTATGGCTTCATAGTCCTGTGCATGAAGTGGAGCAATATCAGTTTTAAGTGAGGCAAGGGATGCTCCCACAGTTTGCCTTTCGTCATGCAGCCGTTGAAGCATGTGAAAAGTGCTGTTCCAGCGTGTTTCCACTTCATTCACTAGTTTCAGAGCTGGCCTGTTCATCTTTTGCTGCACCTGGGTCAACATTTCTTTGGCAGAGGTGCTGCTTCGAAAATAGGTGACTACTTTCTTTGCTTTGTTTCGAATGTCACACAGAGCTGGTACCTGATCAAAAGACTTCTTAACCATGGTGCAAAAGGCGTACACATACATTAAAAGCATGGATGACCTGTCCAGGAAATCTCAGTGTCGAACACATGCCAGGATCGAGGCAGTGTTCATGATGAAGGACCACTTCCCAATCAGGTTAGAGGCAAAGGACTTTAACCAAAATGCACTCCATCGACTGCTGAGGCTAAAGCCAATGCTTGTCCCTTTCAAGGACAATGCCCATGGGTTGGGCCTGCGGCATGTTCTGAACCCTGTTGCGACACACCTAACCGACACACTTGAAACGCTGTTTAGAAATTTACATGGTCAAGGGGGTTACAAAAACAGCTGGACCGCCTTCCAAATGGAGCTGGCCCTTGAAGAGATATTTTTTGGAAGGCTCTTTTGTCCTCAATCCAAACCATACTCTTACATCAGCCTCGGGACCGATTCATCCAATCCCAATAGTCTTACTAAAAGGCGAGGTTTCCTGGGCCTGTCCCCTATTGGAAGCACCAGCATTGGGGAGTCTCCACCACCGATTAAAATTTGGATAAATGACCCAGTCCAAATAATGAGAGTTGAAAGGATCTTCCCTTTCACTGAAACACTTCAGTCAGAACCGGCTGTCATCGGCGAGGCACTGCTGCGGGTCATCCTTTCTGACCTATACGACAGGAATGAAGGAATTTCAATACACCACTTCAAAGCTGGCGGTCTTCCTCTCCTGTCCAAATTGGTCGGATACAGGACAAAGGAACAACTCTGTCGGGATCTTTGTGAGCGAAAGGGATTTGACTATCCAATGACATTTTCAAGGGCAGTCGAAATGGCACAGGCAGCAGGACATGATGTGGTTTCCTGTCTTCCAAAGACCATGGACAAAGGAATGAAATTGAATACCCTTACCCTAGTGAGTTGCGCAGGAATGATACATAATGGCGACTATGTATCATTTGTGCCCTTGAGAGCTCTGATAAAAGATAAGACCCTGCCCCAGAGCCAACTACAAAAAATGAATATTATGTCTCCATTAATTCTTGTCCACAATCCCTGCCTCAACCGCTTGCACCAATCCATTCCACACAAAGTACCTGCACGGCCTCCACCAAATCCCAAACAGACCACCCCCACAGATCCTCCAAAGCGGGCCGCATCTCCTGAGCTCTCGGAAAAAGAGGATGAGGAATATGAACCTGATCAGGTCATAGTAAGAGTCCAAACAAAGGCCGTGCCCGCAAATATTTAAAACCCAGTGGTTGAGGCAAGAAGAAGAACTGGTTAGGGCTAACCCACAACTGAGCCATGCACAGGCCTACCAGGCTTACCTCAAAGAATGTGAGAGGCAAGGTAGACCTGCCAGAACACTGCGGGCATTTAGGAGCAAGAGACAACGGCTCTCTTAAGTAAGTGTTTTACTTGTTTTAATATTTAATTACATTTCATTTTCAAAGCAATTCACTAATGTTATACTTTAATATTTACAGTTCGGCCAGGAGACATCGACCCCTTACTTTTGAGATTTACAACTCCTGCACGTCTCCATTTGGTAAGTTCAAAATTTTTGCACAATATGTCGAAAATTATATTTGTATGTATATCACTAATGAGTGTGTGTGTGTGTGTGTGTGTGTGTGTGTGTATCTGTGAGTGTGTATGTGTGTCTGTTAGTGTGTATGTGTGTCTGTGTGTGTGTGTATCTGTGAGTGTGTATGTGAGTGTATGTCAGTGTGTATGTGTGTCTGTGAGTACATAAATAATGTGAGCCTTTTATATTTACAGTTCGGCCAGGAGACATCGACCCCTTACTTTTGAGATTTACAACTCCTGTTTAGATGCACGTCTCCATTTGGTAAGTTCACACTTTTTGCACACTATGTCTAAAATTATCTTTGTATGTATAATGAGTGTGTGTGTGTGTGTGTGTGTGTGTGTGTGTGTGTGTGTTTGTTGTGTGTGTGTGTGTGTGTGTGTGTGTGTGTGTGCGTGTGTGTGTGTGTGTATATGTGAGTGTGTCTGTGAGTGTGTCTGTGAGTCTGTATGTGTGTCTGTGAGTACATCACTAATGTAAGCCTTTTATATTTACAGCTCTTGATATGGATCTGTAGCAGCTTATTGTTTGTTTCAGTCTGCAGTCGCCACAACGATGAGTCGGAGACTTGCTGATGAAGTCTACTTGGGGCTTTGTGAAGAATTCTGTACACAGAGTGTATGATGATGACATTTCCTTTGCAACCATTGTTTCTGGGGCAACGGAGCAGAACAGGAAGCCGCTTACCCTGCATGAGATGACGGAAGCTGAAATGCTCGAGCTGGTGCGGAAGATCAGTATCAGCGACTGTTAGATGCTATGCCGTTAGAATTGCTTTTTAGAGCCTTGCTGCAACTAAGTGTGTGGAAAACTATTTTAAAGGCAGAACCTGGGTTTGACAGAACTCAAGACTATATAAGACGCAAACAAAGGGAGATTTATTGCTCTTCCTTGCAACCAACAGCCTAGTACCCCAGCTTTTACTAGGTGCAAGAAGCTGGCTATATTTAGCTATTTTTTACATCTGTTAGTTAGTACTCTTTTATAATCTGTAACAAGTAATTCTTTCATTTGATTATTATAATAAAGTTTGTTAAACATTTTTTATAATCATCTGTCTGGACCTTGGATTTTTGAGTACTGATCTCTTCTGTGCGGACCAGGAAGTCCTCTGTGCAGAAGACGCACGTGGGGTGAGCATTCTTTTTATCAAAAGATTTATTACCATGTGTGTTGATTTGATCATATAGCCTAGCCAAAGAGGCAGCATGTAACAGGGTAATGTTATATTGCAAAAAAGGTTTAAGGAGTACCACAAAAGATAGACTTATAATACTTGTGATATCTCTATTATTTTTATAGTAGAATATTTACTTGTATAGACTGATCATCTAACTTCTTAAGGTCACGACTAAAGGATAGGCTCTTTAGTTACCGCGAGATTATCTTTATAAACTTGGAAGGTGGTTTTAAGATAATTGGGAACGGAATTAATCGTGAACCATTACAGCTTGTGGCACACGGGACATTCCCATGTTTGAGAGACTTCAACTGCAGTGGCTTCGGAGTGTGTGTACATGTATTGCTCATCTTCATCAGAGATTTCTGCTTTGAAGTTGGTGTCAGTGTCTACCATATCTGCAGTTTTTGTCATCACAGTGTTCTTTGTGGTATTCAGTGAGAATTTCCCCTCAGATGTTCTGGTTGTCATATGTGTTAGTGTGTAGGAGGAACTGACAGTGACTGCAGTGATTGTGTTGTTCCACAAATGTGTTTTCACAGCTCCAGTCTGATCAGTGCCGTATGCCTTGCTCAGGTCCACCTCTGTGCCTCTGACATCAATGCTCTCTGCTGCAGTCACAGACACACTTTTGACGGTCAGGTATCTCACCTAAAGGAAATGAAAATACTGAAACTCTTAGTGTGAATAAAGTACATTCTATGGCTTTGTCACTTGTATGCATGTTTAAGGCGAGACATCATAGGCAAACACACTCCATGTATCTGGCTATGGAGATTTTGGGCTTTTCATAAAGCGTCTCAGACTAGTGGAAAGAAAACATCCACACTTAAAATAAATAAATAAATAAAATAAGTGATGTTTCTTAATGGGAATCAGGTTTTATTAAATTCATATATTTTTGTTTGTTCAAAACATAACTTCTATTAACGTGTATTTGAATGTTACAATTATTTCACATTTTTAAAAATATATTTTTTTATTAGATTTTTGTTTTGATTAAATCTATATCTTTGTTTAGATCAAAAATTTAATTTAAATTGTATGTATGTATGTATGTATGTATATATATATATATATATATATATATATATATATATGTGTGTGTGTGTGTGTGTGTGTATATATATATATGTGTGTGTGTGTGTGTGTGTGTATATATATATATATATATAAATTTAAATGTAATAGTTAATTAAACAATTAAATGATAACACAGTGGAATGACTGGCAGAAAATAAATAAATGAATGCAGATAGACAGCACGAGAATGAAGTAGCCTACATTGTAGTGAAGTAGACCAGAGTTGATTTAATGACAGACTATGAAATAACACTGAACAAATATAGGCAAAGATTATTTTTATTTATTGTCATATATATATCACCATCAGAAATTAAAGGTCCCGTTATATGCCCCTTTTCACAAGATGTAAAATAAGTCTCTGATGTCCCCAGAGTGTGTATGTGAAGTTTGAGCTCAAAATACCCAACAGATCATTTTTTACAGCATGTTTAAATTGACATTTTTTGGGGCTCAGAAAAACAAGCAGTTTCAGTGTGTGCCCTTTAAATGCAAATGAGCTGCTGCTGGACGACCCAGGGGGCGGAGCTTCATGAGCTCGCGCTCAGTCTGTCAGGACAAATTCATCTCACGGAATGATGATAATATCAGAAACTCTCAGTAACGGCGTTCATTTCGAGTCGGACAATAATGCCTACAGAGTCAGAGTGCTGTATAGAGATGAAACAGGTATGGTTTAGTAGTTTATTTACGGTTATTATAACGTATTTGTCATCTGCTTGTATGTATCCATTATTTATTAACAGCCTACAAGTCTGCTGTTTCGGACCAGGTCCGAATGATGATCAAACATGTACTGATGAGTTTAATAAAGTTTATTGTACATCACACAAAAGATGAAGCGTCAGTTTTACTTAAGAAAATCACCGTAAGAGCTGAGTAAACACAGTAGCCTAAGTTATAAGAAGTGCGCAAGTAGCCAGTAGAGTTGAGGGAGCATTCCTGTGGGCGGAGGTTAGTCTAAACACGGTTCTGGTTATGTCACTAATGAAGGAAGTAGAGGGGTGTAGTCCAATCGAGCCGTTTTATGTAGTCAACTTCTGTTAAATAAAATATCTCGCTTGGCATTGAACTTTGAGCTTTATAATTTTACAGATATTATTTACACACTAACTAAAGTTTGAAACATGGGATCACGTAGAACGGGACCTTTAAGGCAAAACTAAATATGTAGGCCTATGCCATCTTACAATTTAAATTCTTACATTTAGTAAAAAAAATAGTTTTAACATTATAAATTTTCAATTAAATGCAGCGCTGCAGAGGTGGCATAGAAACGGGTCCGTGTACTTTTTCGTTCATACATTATTCTATTTCGGAATGAAAGATGAAATGTAAAAAAAGGGGGGGGGGTGTCACACACAAACGCAAAGAAAAATGTAATTCATTTATTTGACAAATTCAATTCCTTAAGGCCTCTCCTCAGGAGGTTAGACCCTAATTTGTACAATAACAACAACACTCCTCTACTAGGGGTTGAACGACTACTGATTTCTGCTAGTTTCTGCTGATTTCTGCTTTCTTATCAAAACAATACTCGAGTTATTCGACTATTCGTGGTTCATGCTACTGTAAATGAAAAGACATGAAATAGCTAGATCTTATCAATAAACATTTATTAATTCATAGCCTAATGCAACAATTACATAAGTAAACTCTCAAAACATTATAATTATGACATTTCATTTTTTAATTTTCATGTAACAGTCTAAAGCTAAATAAATAGCTGTTCTTGCCTTTCATTTCAGACGTCTGCTTCTAGGGGCCGTTCACATATCGCGTCTTTTTCACGCTCAAGGTCGTTTTTTCAACCGTAGGCGCGCGGCCGCGGTGAGCACGCTCATAATGGAAGCAACGTGGTGCGCTAGTTTTACAGGCGGGTTTTTCCTTCTCATCTCCAGAAATATATCTAGTAGTAAAGCTAATGCGAGGGCTAGAAATCAATGAATCCTTTGCTGCTGATACTTCTTCGTCGTCATCATGGAGAGCGCAGTTTGGTTGCATAGCAACGACAGACGCCATGGGAGCGCAAGCGTTTGGTCTGAAACGGCGCCCAGTGACGGATGGTGTAGCAATATTGTTGTCCGGGTGGAAATCGGGAGAAATTCGGGAGAAAGGTCGGTCGGTTTTGCCCGCGAGCTTCTCCTCCTGTCCATACGGTAATCTCTCTACTGTGCGACAGAGAGTCGCGTGGTTATGACGCAATCGTTAGCCTATTTTTACAAAAACTGCTTCTACGGGGCCATAACGTAAGCTACAAGGTAATGGAGCCTTTTATACATTTTCGTGTTTCTTTAGAAATAAATAATGGACAAATGGATCTTTAAACTGTTACAGTGTTGGGTTTGTGTTTCCGGGTGTCCACTAGAGGTCCTCCTTCCCCACGGTGTCATTCACATTATGAACTGCATTCCCCACAATCCTTGTCTATACCCATCACTGTATCATTGCACTCAGCTGTTCCCCATCATCATTGCACTCAGCTGTTCCCCATTATCATTGTTAGTTCTGTGTTATACATACCCTGCCTGTTTAGTGTTTGTTACGGAGTCCTTGTATGTATCACACCACTTCTTAGGTCAGTTCTTGTCTGTGTCTTGTTTTGTTCTTGTGTTGGATTGCTTCATTGGATTTTGACCTCTGCATGGACTGGATTATGATGTAACGGATTGCCCCTTAATAAATATACTGCAATTTGCATCCTACCCTTGTTTTTGTGTGTGTGGATCGTGACATAAATGCCTCAGATGTAAAGTTATTCACTGTCAAAGTGATGCCAAAATGAATTGGAGTCAATGGAATGCTAACAGCAGGTGAAGTTCTGCTACAAGATGGCGGCACGCGGCCGGCTTCAACTTCCGGTCGATAGATTACCCGCTTGATTCCCACTCATTCAAGTATTTCATCATAGAGATTGTGTTGTGTTATATTTTACTTTTATTTGTCAGTAATTTACCAAATAAGCTTTATTCATAATGTTCTTGTGTTTTATGTTTATATCCATATTCATATCTGTATTTTGTATTCACAGAACCACACATCTATGCACCTTTAATAAAACAACGATCTGGAATATAACCTGAGTGAGACATCATTGTTCTGACCAGACAACCTGTAGCCTTCAGCCAAACCTGAACTAGCGATTAGAGTGAATACTCGCAAGATTTTTCATATTCTAAAAGATGTATTATTAATAATAATGTTATTTCAACATAATATCTCGTTATTTCGACATAATATGTGTGCGTGCAACAAGCAAGATGTGCATTTGTAAATCCGGTGCATTGATTTTTATTAATAAACTAGTGTTTTCTGACAGTGTCGACTGCAAAGATGAAGTTGACGATAGCCATATAGTGAACACGCCTATAGAGAGAAACGCACATAATGGATTACATAATCAGAGAGTAGCCTTTTTCTTTTCGTTTTGAATTATTTTGTATAAAGACATTTCAAGCTTTGTGTATTTGATGTATTTCTCATGTCTGTGTGAGGCATACACTGAGTTTCGTTAAGTTAGGATGAGATGCGCTCCAGTTAACGTGCAATGCAAGTGACCGCGCGGGCTCCTCCATGATTATATTGTCTGTTATATTTGTCTTCTTGTTTATTAAATCCAGGCAATTGGTTGATAAAAAATTTATTAAAATTAAGGTACAATTAATACAAAATGAAATTCACTTTAAAGAAAGGCTTTCTACAAAACGAAACTTATGATCTCATGAAAGTGCGTATCTATAGCACGAATGATAATATCTCGTATCATTTATACGGCAAAACGAGTTTTTGCGTACATATGATATGCAGTATATTGCGTGTAATACGCACACCCTCCTCACACCTAATCCTACCCAAGGGGTTTGCAGTGCGTATCATTTGAATGTAAAAACTCGTTTTGGCGTATAAATGATACGAGAAATATCATTCGTGCTATAGATACGCACTTTCATGAGATCGTGTTGTCAAAATCATGTCTGACCCGCTCCGTGTCTCTTGATATACCCAGACAGCAAACTTACTACGAAACGCATCAGCCGCGGAGGTACAGTGAACTCCGGAACGGATCCAGAAAGCGGATCCGAAACTGCGTCCACTCGCTCGCGGATCCAGTCCGACACCACTGCGGTCCCTTTGCGTATCCGCACATAAATGGGTACATCCGCCCCGGCTTCGCTTTGGATCCGTGAATGAGCCTCATATCCGCTCCGGGTCCGTTTTGGACCCGGTCATATGAGCATCGTATCCGCTCCGGGTCCGTTTTGGACCCGTTCATAAAATTCTGTCTGCAATGCCACTTTCTTCCCCACACTGCCTGATAACATCCTCCTCATCCAGAATTCATGCAATGAATCCAGTGTGTGAACGTGATTGCACTGCGCCTTGTTAAAGATGTCAGGAGGAGAAATGGGCTGTGAAATCCGAGGCTTGACGTGTCTATATGGGTTTTGGTATGTGATACATTAGGCTACATTGCATTACATTTGGCAGACGCATTTTTAACCAAAGCGACTAACAACATGCTAGCCTACACAGTTTGCTTTTTAAGGCAATTCTCTCAACAATTATATTTAAAAAAAGGTAGAGTACAATAAGAGTAAGTGCATCAGTGAGTGCTGTTTTTAAACAGTCGAGTGTCAGTTCTAAGTGCTAGGATCAGCAAGACTAGTTGTAAGTACTGCTACGAGAGCAGATGTTCTCTGATTATAAATACAGGCCAATAAAATTTGTAAAGGGCATGGTCTCTGAATTGGAAAACAATGTGAAGCCTGCGACAGACTATTTAAATTAAAACTGAAACAATTTGAAAGAAATAAAACATTTTATTGAACAAAAGAACACATAAACATAAGTAGGCTAATCATCGGCCTCAGCCTGGTTAGGCCGGTTGGTCAGGCGCCTCCTCGCCACACCACGGTCTGCAGCCGAGTTAAACCATCTTATGGCATAGCGTTGAGTGTCTGTGCGACACAAACCACAGCACGTACAGCACCTGTAAGCACAAAATGAGGCTTTAAATTCAGCATGCATTTGGTAGGCTACGTATGACTTGTTATGCCCAGTTATTAGCTGGAATTAATCAGTGTTGTCAGATTGGGCATCTTTTGACTTTGTCGGCTGGGGAAAATAAGCCGGTGTTACACTATATAATAATATCTGGTTCCAATGGGTGGAGCTATCATGAATATTCACGAGACCATAGCGTGGGCGGGGCGACAAATACAAGCCAGTGGAACAGACATGATTAGCGTGAGCGCCTCGTTTTGTTTTATGGATTATTTATTTCAAACGAGTAATAAAGTTGAACAAAGTTAAGCTTAAACTACTAGTATATATTTTATAAATAATTCATCGTTTTGTAGCATGCGTTTCAGTACTCTGAGTTTACCTGAACTATTACAGACCTGATCCTGTAGGAAGCATTGGAAGACCTACAATAAAGGCATATTTCTCTTAATTAGTTGTTGCTGACATTCTATGATTTAGAACTGTTCGATTCTCATGAATGACTGAGATTAGGATTTTTAAAGGTGTGTAATTGCTGTTTAAATAAATATTTACAAATATATTCTTGTCTCCCAAGGTTGTCTGCATTTTATTAAAATAGCCTTTAAATTATAGGCTGACTGTTTAAGACAACATAAGAACTTGGAGTTGCATGCTGCATTTTATTTATTTTTTTATTTAACCTTTATTTAACCAGATGATCTCATTGAGATTTAAAACCTCTTTTGCAAGAGAGACCTGGCCAAAATGGCAGCATACTAGCAACGCATAGTTACAGATCACCAAGCATACGCACAACAACAAGAAACATTTAAACAAGATCCTCAAGAAACATAAACAACATCAACATCAGACTACTTAAAAATACAATTTAAACCTACCATAGGTGTAAAACAATTTAAGTATTTTAAAAACAGTGACAACAATTTATGGCATCTATTTCCAACACTTTCATGCGATGTTTAAATTCACCAAATGAAATCAGAGTTCGCAATTGCAAATCAGTCTGCAATGTGTTCCAGGTGGTTGGGGCTGCATAACTAAAAGCCTTCTTACCAAGCTCTGTACGAACCGTAGGTACAGTTAACAAGTACAAATTACCAGAGCGTAAATTATAAGAACTGATATTACGTGACATATAGGAGCAAAGATAAGACGGAAGCATATCCAATATAGACTTATAAATAAAAATAAGCCAATGTATATGTCTCCTTACTGACAATGAGGGCCAGTTTGTCATTTTGTACAAGATACAATGATGTACTGATGCCTTACATCCAGTCACAAATCTTAATGCATTATGGTAGACAGTATCCAACAAAGACAAACTTCGATCAGGCGCATTTCTATAGAGCAAATCACCATAATCGAGTGCAGTGAGAAAGGTGGCAGCAACCAATCTCCTCCTGATTTTCCAAGAAAAACAGGCTTTATTTCTAAAATAAAATCCTATTTTTAATTTGAGCTTTTGTACCAATTTATCAATGTGCAATTTGAAAGAGAGCTGATCGTTGATTAATATACCCAAATATTTATACAATTTGACTTGTTCGATCTGCTCACCATGTATAGTAAAAATACTTGGAACACTGTCCAAAGACTTCTTAGATTTTGAATAAAGCATAATCTTAGTTTTCTCAACATTCAAAACTAGTTTAAGCTGATAAAGTTGGATCTGAACTAGGTTAAAAGCAGATTGTAAATAAGAAAAAGCTTGGTGCAAAGTCGCAGCCTTACTATAAATAACGGTATCGTCAGCATAAAAATGGAAATGAGCCTGAGAAATGTCATCACCCAAGTTATTAATATAAATAGTAAATAAAATTGGACCCAAGACTGATCCTTGCGGTACACCACAAGATACACTCAGAGTTGCTGATTTGGAATTGTCAAAATAAACGCACTGAGTTCTATCTGCCAAATAATTAGTAAACCAATCAACAGTATAATCAGAAAAACCCATATTTCGTAACTTTTCCAATAAAATGCAATGGTCCACTGTATCAAATGCTTTGGCTAAATCTATGAAAAGAGCTACACAAGTGTTCTTGCAATCCATTGCCTCAATAATGTCATTAATGACCTTCATTGCAGCAGTAGTAGTACTGTGCTGCCTTCGAAACCCAGACTGTACGTCAGACAAAATATGATTGGCAACCAAATATTCTTTTAACTGATCACCAACCAATGTTTCTAAAATTTTAGCTAAAATCGGTAATTTGGAGATTGGTCTATAATTATCCAAACATGAGGAATCTCCTCCCTTTAAAAGAGGGACTACATATGCCGATTTCCAAATTCTTGGTATCTCATTGTTGACTAGGGTTTGATTAAAAATAATTGTAATTGGTTTAGCAATAAAATCAGCAGCTATTCGCAAAAAATAAGGCTCTAAAGTATCAGGGCCAGGAGATTTACAAGGGTCCAAGGCAATAAGAGCTGTTTGCACATCTACGACAGAGAAAGACTTTAGACAAAAGGGCTCTTTACTCGCCACCGATTTCTGGGACAGAACTGAAGAATTTAAACAGTTTGTCACAGTTGATTTGTTTGCGATGAGCTGACGTTTAAACAAGGAACCTGCTTCCACAAAGTGCTTATTAAAGCACTCTAAAATTGCAGACTTTTCAGAAATGACGGCTTTGTCCTTAATAATACAGGGAGGTAATTCATTATGACAATTTGAGGTGTATACTGATTTCAGGGCTTTCCAAAATTTCTGAGGATTGTTTAGATTTTCTGTTGTAGCTGCTAAATAAAAATCTGATTTTGCCCTTTTAATAAAAAATGTACAGCGATTACGCAGCTGTCTAAAACTAAGCCAGTCTGAATCTGTCCCAGACTGCCTGGCTTTAGCCCAGGCTTGGTTTCTCTGCCGAAGAAGATTAGCCAGCTCCGGGGTAAACCACGCATTATCACGTCCCTTTACTCTTAACCTCTGAAAGGGAGCATGCTTGTCCACAATACTAATAAAACCATCATAAAAATATTTCCAAGATAGCTCCACATTGGCAATAAGTGCAATTCTGTCCCAGTCAAAACAAGACAAATCATGTAAAAATGCTTGTTCACAGAAGTGCCTCAAATTTCTTTTAAAAATTATCCTAGGTTTAGTCTTAGGCAGTTTTGTATTTCTTACTGCTGCAATGACACAGTGATCACTCAAATCGTTAGCAAACACACCTACATCTGAAAATTTGTGAGGTGTGTTTGTCAAAAACAAGTCAATAAGAGTAGATTTGTTAGAGTTTCTGTTATTAGGTCTAGTGGGACTATTTATTATCTGCGTAAGATTTAAACCATTACAGTGACTTTTAAAATCATCAGACACAGAGGATAACCAGTCCCAATTTAAATCTCCCACTATTACAGTGTCACTGTAATCAAGTTCATTTAAAAATTCCATTAAATTTGGTAAGGCATCAACAACCGCAGAAGGGGGTCTGTAACAGCCAATAACAGTAATATACTGACCTTTGGCTATTTCCAGATTTAATGCTAAGATCTCAAATTGTTTAACAATAGATTTAGAAAATAAGATCCTGGTGTTAAATTTAGTCTTAACATAAATTGCAACACCACCCCCCTTCTTTAGACGATCACAACGGAAAACTCTATAGCCATTAATCACAATGTCCTTATCTAAGGTAGATTTTTTGAGCCAGGTTTCAGAAATTACTAAAACATCTGCATTTGTTTGAGTAGCCCATATCCTGACCAAATCCATTTTTGGCAACAAACTACACACATTTAAATGAATAAAACCAAGACCCGTCCTGGATTTAAAATCTTCAGGAGTACTAAGACTATTAATGTTAGGGCCAGGATTAGGATGTACATTTCCCGAGATCAACAATAAAATAAAAACAAGGCAGTGCCTTTTTCGAGGCATATATCGAGAGTCATTATAGGTATTAGTAACAAAAATGTGATTTAGGACAATAAAGCAGTTCTTATAATCCAAACGAACAGAGTCAGTAGTCACAAGGGATAAGTGGTGCAACTTCTCCATAAGACCAATGTCCGAGGAGGTTCCTCCAGTTGAGATGTAAAAATCTGTCCATACCTTTTGAGAGTGAGCCACCAGTGACTTTTCATTCCCGGTGTAGTCTACCGCAATCAGCAGGAAAAAGGCTACTGATAAAAACGCCATTCAGGAGCGATACGCCTCTTCGCGTCCCCCACAATAGCCCACGATGTTGCAATCAATTCCACGAAGGGGAAAAACACAACAAGCAATGCAATGTATGGCCCAACAAAGCAGTGCAAGATTGTTCCACACGGATCCGAAGTGCACCACACAGAACCAAAAACCCTCTCCTGTCACCGGCGAGGAAATTCCATAGCTCCGTTCAATGTAGTTAATCCACTGCTCAATGCCTTACCAAAAGCAGAGCAACTTTGTTCCACGCGGATCCAAAATGCATCACACAGAACCAAAAACTCTCTCCCGTCACTAGGAAGGAAAATTCCACAGCTCCGTTCAAAGGAATTATTCCACTGCTCGATGCCTCACAAACTCCCAGGTGAGTCCTTTAATTTAGGCCCAAGCAACGGAAAACTAGCTCGGCTCTTGTTTTCTTAAACGAAACAATCTATCATGGAAGGCAATCAAAAAAAGCGTTTTAAAAACGCTTTTTAGAGTTTTAAAACTTCACTCCAAACATGCTAAAAATCACTCTAAAATGCTAAAATGCTAAAATGACTCTAGACAACCATGCGTGCGGCCATCTTGGATTCCCATATATATATGAAACAGGAAGTCCCGCCTGCAGTATGGTAGTTCCACAGGAAAACTGCATGCTTTGGATTGATTGATGCTTCAAGTAATTTGGAGTCAATCAGCCCATATCCCTGTTTTTTTAAGCTACCGAGTGCTGCCGGTAGATAGAAGAACGACAGCATTTGGTACAACGTAAACCGAATTTTGCGAACTGGAAGCTAACGCTAACAGATGGGAGCATAAGGAAACTTAACTTTCTTGCCCTACATTACTAGTCAGAGCATCATCAAACTGGTGTGTCATTAACTAGACAAGACATGAGGATTCTGTAAAAAAAACCAGTCCGTTACTATAGACCATTTCAAGAGAGTTCCCTATCAGCATCATAGTTGTTCCCACAACTATATATATGTATATCATTGCAATTTAAATAATCAATTAGTCCTGTGCAGCAAAAATGTGAGACACGTGAAAACTCTGCGTATACTGTATACAATAGAAAGATTCTCTTCACACAAAGCTATAAAAAAACAAACAATATATATCATTGCAATTTAAATAATCAGTTAGTCCTGTGCAGCAAAAAATTAAAGTTAAAGAATAAAAAATAGCTAAAGGATCTCGTCAGAAAAAATTTAAAACAAAAAAGAAAGGAAAATTTACATATATTGCTCAATTAAATGAAAGGCTATCATTTAATCCTCTGCAGCAAAAATAGAGGCCCGCAAAAAACGTATACTTGAATTTTCTGTCCCAGGCATTCCATAAACTACCTGCTGCAAAAATTCCCAAACAGGGGCACATTGTTTTGGATAGTGCATGTCAAGGCAATAAAATGCCTTGAAACAAACATCCACAGCCTTGAGGAGAGTCAACTGTTCCAGAGCTTGCCCATTCACCACCACAAAAAAACTGTCCCGCCATTCCAAGCTCCAAGACAAAGGGGAAAGGTTTCGCTTCTCTCTGCCTTTCCAGGTACAGCACCATGTTGGTTCCAGACTAAATGAAGGAAAGACAATATCAGACACAGATAATTATTTAAAAGTGTGTCTTAGGTTTTCATAAAAGCAGTCTTAAATTAGTTAAATAACGTCTTAAATTAACTTAAGAGTTGTGAGAAAATAAAAATGCGTGTCAGATCCAAGCAGCAATAACCATGATCACGATTAAACCGATTTATCGTGCAGCCCGACAAACAGGTGTAAAGAAATGAGCCTGCTCTATTGTCCCCTGTTGTTTTACTTACAGGTTGTACATCAATGAATGACATTCTTGCCTCTTGAACAGTTGGCCGAAAGGTTTTGTGGCCAATCTTGTACACAGGCGGGGGAAGAATGACAGGCAAGATTTTAAGTGCTAGCATGCCTTTGGAATCTAAGAAGAGATAAATGGCAAATTAGAACTTGTTCGTTCATCAGCTTTTAAATTAAATAATGCGCATTTCTAACTATGGTCAACTTAGAATGATTGAAACTAGCTTAAATATGTACTCTGGTAATCTGAAAACATTTAGTGTTATTAAAGGGATAGTTCACCTTAAAATGCAAATTACTTGCCTCATTTACTCACCCTCATGTTGTTCCAAACATGTTCAAGTTTCTTTCTTCTGCTGAACACAAAAATATATTTTGAAGAATGTCAGTAACCAGACAGTTGACGGTAGCCACTGACTTCCATAATAGGAAAAACGTACTATAAAAGTCAATGGCTACTGTTAACTGTTTTGTTACCAACATTCTTCAAACTATCTTCTTCTGTGTTCAGGAGAAGAAAGTCATTCAGGTTTGTAATATCATGAGGGTGAGTAAATGACGACAGAATTTTCATTTTCGGGTGAACTAGCCTGTCCCTTAAAGCAGTGCCTTTCAAACAGGTCCTGGGGACCCCATACCACTGCACATTTTGTAGCTCTCCCTTATCTAACACACCTGATTTAACTCATCAGCTCATTAGTACAGACTGCAAGACTTAAATTGGGTGTGTCTGATGAGGGAGACATAGATTGTACAACAGGATCACTTGGAATAAAAATACATATAGATATCTGCTACGTTTTCCAATGTTGTGTTTACTAACACTATAAAAGGACATCAGGTAACATAAAAAAAAAAAAATGCAATTCATGACCCCTTTAAATGCAATTATTTTTTCTGTTTTTAATTTAACATTTCTCCTAACCTGCAGACATGTTGTCTAAATTATTGAGGCCATCCATCTGTCGTTTATCTCTTTTGGCAAAGGCCAGGATCCTGTCAGCAAAGACAGGCAACCAGGATGAGCACATTATGTCTGCAGCATCAGGGTGAAGAATACTGAAGTCCTGAGATATCTGGTTTTTGGGGGGTGTAAAAAAGTAATTTATATTTTTGTCTTTTTTTTTTTTTTTAATTGCCGAATGTGAGGCTAGCATTTATCATAATTAATGTTAATTAATTATAAATAAAAATGGGAGAGGAAGAGAGTTAAGAATTTACCATGCCTGGGGTGTCCATGAGATGAGGGAACTCAGATATTGGCTTGGAGCCATTCTCATGAATCCAATGAGCCCTAAAAGGAGCAGTTTCTTTCATATACTGCTCAACTTGGTCCTGTGGTCTGGTATTATTTTTTAGCCATTCTTTCAGTTGAGCTGCCCTCTCTGGAGACAAAGTTGAAGCTGTTGAAAGGAAGATCAAATATAAAGTCATATTGGTTAACTTACATCAGCACATGTAATTCTTGATAAAGGGCATAAATGGCATATTCTAATCTAGGGAATTTCAGGGCCAGTTTTATAGTGAAGCTGCACTCTAACCATGGAGAAAGGTTTGCTACACTTTAATTAGATGAAATAAACCAAACCCCTTTCTAGAGACCTTGTCATTAGTGTATATAGAGACAGAGCGCAACGCGTCATAATCTGAAGACCACGCCCACCAAGGGGGAAAACAAACCAACCGTCTCCATTGACTTTGCATTGCGAGAGGCTGCCTCCTTGTCATTTCTTGCTTCTAACAAAAGACAGAATAATGCCTAAAATCTGCTATGTGACAAGGTGTACAGCAAACAAGCTAAGAAAGCCAGAAATAAGTTTTCATAAGCTGTCGACCCCAAAAAACGAGCATTTGAGGACATAAAAGTGGATACAGGCTGGAACGAATGGGTAAATTGTGGGATCCTGACACTCAGTATGCACTAAAAATACACCACGTGTGCAGTAAGTTAAACATTTGGTCACTGGTGAGTCAAATATCCAAATGTCAGTTTTATATATTATATTTCTGTAAGATAAACTATCCTGTGTGTTTCCGATTACGGTCTCCTCCAGTGGGCGTACGTTAGTTCTCAGAGTAATGAGACACGTGACGCTCTGTCTCAACTGCCTGTATCCACTTTTATGTCCTAAAAACACCCGTTTTTTGGGGTCGAGAGCTAATAAAAACGTATTTCTGGGTTTTGTAGCTTGTTTGCTGTACACCTTGTCACACAGCAGCTTTTAGCCATTTTTCTGTCTTTTGTTAGAAGCAAGAAATGACAAGGAGGCAGCCTCTCGCAATGCAAAGTCAATGGAGGCGGTTGGAGTTGTTTCCCCCCCCGGTGTGGGCGTGGCCTAAATATGCTCTGTCTCTATTGTCAGCATTTGATTTTCTATATTTTTTTCCGATCTTGTTAACAAGTTAGAGCAGTTGTTCTTAAACAGTGTGCAAGTTCCAGTCTTCTAGCTCTGGACTTTGCAATTAAAGTTGTCTGGACGCTGATTTGCAGCGAAAAAGATAAACTTTTGTGTGAAGATTATGACAAAAAGAATTTTATTACCTGGAATAACAGTCGACCTCTTCTCACAGATAAAAGCCACAGAAGATGGTGTTCTTATTCGCCGCATTCTCTTCCTAATATTGTGAAGGCGCTCTTCAAGAAATCCTGTGGAAGGTCTGTGCCTTTGCCCCAGGTTGAACCATGCCTCCTGAAAGATGTTATTGAGTTATGTATTAAATTTAAAATATGATTTATCTCAAACACAAGATCACTTCACGAGTGAGCGCAAATAATTCCAATAGTAGACACACTGCAAAAAATACACAATCATATCAGTAAAGACAAGATTGGTTGAAGACCAGAATAACTTGGCTTGACAGGAAAGTTTAGCGACTGCAGAAATAGACAAATTAGAATAAAGTAAGATGCATATACTCACATAGCCATTGCCTTCAGGGTCACACAGACAGGAAAATGTCTCTAAAGAGATGGCCATTGCTTTTTTGTTCTCTGTTGATGGTCTGCATTATGATTGTCAAATATGAAAGGAAAGCTTGTAATTTGAAAGTTTCATACAGTTAAAAAAAAATGTCAATACTCACGTTTCACCATATTTCTCAATAAGATGAGCAACAATAATTCGCACCATTGCACGCCTTTGCTGGGTGGTAATTGTATTACTCTCTAGGCTCTCCACAACAGAGGGTCCATGTGGTGCTTTCATCAGTACTGCACGGATATCCTGAGGTACAGAGCAGAGTTGTCTTTTTGATTGCAAATAGTATATTGCATGTTATTTTACAAGAAGACTGTCATATCTGATTCAAATTAGTTTTAGAAACATACATGTGTATCATCTGGAACAAGCTGAAGAACAAATGTTGGCTGTGTATTTTCAGGAGAAGTGTGTCCAAATCTTGACTCTGTATTTTCAGGAGCAATGCTAGAGTGTGGTGGGATACTATTCTACAACAAATAAAAAATAAAAACACTGTTTAAGCAAATATATGGTATTCAAACAGTTCTCTTACGAGAGTTCTCTCGTACTGCGTTGAAAACGCTACGGGAAAAGTCTCTTTTCACGAAACACTGAAGCAAAAATTATCCTTTAATTTTTCATATATGTAAAACGCGTTGCGGCAGCAGCAGACAGCTGAAGCAAGACGGCTTGTCTGCTCATTGGCTGCTCTGCGGCAACTGCATAAGCCTATCGAGCGCAGGCTGATGCAACATCAGACCAATGAGGGCGCTTCGCGCCCTCCTCGCCACTTCCCGCCGAGACGGGCGTGGCTTACCTCTATAAAAGGAGCTCGAGAAGGCTGATTCACTTGATTTTAATCTCTTCAACGAAGCGCACGCATCGCTGGATCACGAGGAAGCACGCGTCGTCTGATGCAAGTGTCACCGGGTGAAAACCTGGCAAATCCAAAAAGATTCCTCATTGGTTCTAAATCTGGCTCTGTTGAGTGTTGGCCATAACGAGCGCCAGCTGAAGCAAATCAGCTGTGCTTCATTGAAGCATGTGCTCAGGAAAAGGAGCATAAAAAGGGAGTGTTTGAGCAGTGTGTGAGGACGGGTAGGCAGCAGTGTGTGTTCTGACAGCGGCGGTGAAATAGGAAGGCTGAAGGTTTAATGCCGGATCGGAGTTCTACTGTGAGATTCCCCGAGGCATGCTCATTTAGTGAGTTTTCTGAAGAAACCACGAACAGCAACGCAATGAAGTAAGTGAGAGAGGAAACCACTGCAGGATATTGAGTGATTCACCGAGGAAAAGTTAAGTGCACCCTTCCATTGATTCCCCGTTGAGAAAACCACATTTGAAGATTGACCATCACCAATGTGCAACTAACCTTTGTTTGCGGGCAGTGTGTGTGATCTTGTTGACAGAACGAAGCGTAGTAACTGGAACAGCTGGGAGGATCGCTGATGTGTTCATGCTGATCTTCTGAAAACATTATTCTTCGAGTCATTCACCCTTCAGAGAGAAGAGAAACGAGTCGATTAATCACTGTGGAGATGAAGTGAGTTTGCAGTGTCTGAAAGAGTGAAATGCACACGTGTGAGGATTTACAAGAGTGATTTATGCACAAGTGTGGTGAGATCAAACAACTGTGTTTCCTCTGAAACTTTGATGGATGAATATTGACTTATGACTGTGAAGATTCCCTCAAATTGATCAGTCTAAAGCTGTGTCCAGGTTCCCACTTGAGTGTACGGTGTGGAGGGAAAGAGCTCAACGCACCCCGAGTACCACACTCCACGAGCACTGTCTCTTACGTCCACGAAAGTCCAGTCTCACGAACTCCAACGACGCCGCTACGCACGGAACGAGAGTAAAGGCGGGTAAAATACCACAGTCCTGTCTCACTTGTTATTGCCTGATCCACCGTTACTGTCTGTCCCTCAGAAGAGGTGGGGAAGCTGCTGTTCATTCGATCGGCTGTCCTAAGAACATCTTCACGAGCCGAATACTTACCTGCTCTGTCCGTGGGGAAAGCTGAAGGCGAGAAGAAGCCTCTGTCCGTCCTACAAACACATTCTGACGAGTCGAAAAGACGAGAAGAAGCCATTGTTCCACCCACGAGCCAGTAGAGAAGAGGAATACCCCCCCCCCCCAGTTCCTCTTCCCAAACCGGGTTCCAGCCACGAACATTCTCAGCACTGTTTTTATTGTTTTAAATGAATAAAAACTGACCTTTAAAAGTCGTTCTGTTGTCCGCCTCTTGGTGTCCTCTGGTGTCTGCTCCTCCGGAGTGTGGTAATCGTCCCTCGGCCCTAACATCGGTTACACAAGCACTTCAGCGGGACGAGCCCTTGAAGCCGCTGGCCATCGCCGCCTTCTACCGCCGTACCTGCTGCGCTTTCCGACGCTATATCCTTTACATTCTTGTTCTTGTGTTTGTGTGTGTGTGTGTGTTCGCTTTGCAACACACACCCCTAAAAGAGCTGCGTCTTTTTCAAGATGCCTTCTCATGCAGCGCTCGCGCTCGCTGACGGCGAACGCCTTCACTCCGAGCCAATTGCCTACGGTGACTCTGAGGACTCACCGGGCATCCTTCCGAGGCTGCCCTTCCTGGAAGCGGAGGGCGGGATTAGTTTTTCTTTACGTTACAAGAAAAGCTACCCTGCCTCTGCACGCGTCATTCACCGGCGAAGGAGAAAAGAGTGTTCTTAGTCCCACCGTTGGTCGGTCTGACCTCTTTTCTCTCACATTTCTCAGTTCCCTGTTCGGCGACTGGAAATATTATTGCAGCAAGTGAGTCTGTTACACGCTTGCCTGCCAGCAAACGCCGAAGAATACATGTTGACGCCGCTTTCAAAGCCTGTATCCCCCTGTGGCTCAGTGGTGGAATTATAGGCTCTCCACGCGGGGGACCGGGGTTCGGATCCCGGTCTAGCGGCATATATATTTATGCCGCCAATGCTTTGCTCTGTAAGTCCCCTGAAGGCGACTGCAGAGATGCATTTTGCAGCCAGCGAGCGCGTAGTACCCGCTTGCCTGCAACCGAACACCGTTTCTACGGTTCCCGCGCGTCACTGGCGAAAGGAGAATGGAGTGTTTTCAGCCCCGCTGAAACTGGGCGATTTCCACTCTTCTCACATTCTGGCATTTTGCAGGCATCTGAAAATGCAAATCACTCTGTCTGTTCCCCGAGAGGCAACTGCAGACGTGTTTTCGCGCTGACTTTGTCAATGTATCTTCACTGTGGTCCAGTGGTAGATTCTTAGACTTGCGCGCGGGGGATCGGAGGTTCGAACCCCAGGCCGGCCGGCAGAAAATATTTATGCCGCCGAATGCAAATCACTCTGTTTGTTCCCCGAGAGGCAACTGCAGACGTGTTTTTTGCTGCCCACGAGCACGGCCGATGATGCTATATGTGTAGAGAAGATGCCCACTGCTAGTGCCCATCCCTACACACTAGCACAGCCCTTCACACAGGGCCCGCGCTCATATATTCGACTCGGGTCGATCACACACGCAACATAGTGAACGTGCCCACTGCCTAGTGCCCACAAACACTATGTTCTGCATGCCTTGTGGTTTCTGTAAAGACGAAACCTGTGTGCATTCACTCTGCTCAGACAGACAGTGCACTCATTGCAGTAACTGTGCCCGCTCTCCCGCGCCCACACTTACTCACGGTATTTCTGGTGTCCCGGCCACGGCCGATGGTGCTATAAATGTAGTGTCGATGCCCACTTCTCAGTGCCCATCCCTACACACAAGCACAGCCCTGCACTTAGGGCTCGCGCAAATAAAATCGACTCAGGTCGATTGCGCTCCCCACATAGTAAAAGTGCCCACTACTCAGTGCCCACGAACACTATGTCTATCAGATCACAGGCTCTCTGTAAAAACGAGACCTGTGAGCGCGCGCGCTGCTTACACAAGCAGCGCGCCCCAAGCAGTAAATGTGCCCGCTCACAGCCCACATCTACTCGCACACATGAGTCCCACGGGGCTCGCGCAGCCCTCCCTCACTCAGTCAAACACTGTTGTAAGGTCGAGGGCGAGCGCTCCGCCCGCTGTATTAAGCGCGCCCCCCGCCTCAAATGCCGCAGGCATAACGCCTATGTTTGTGAGCCCCATAGCACCTCTGTCGCACGGCGAACAGAGCGCGCTCTGTATCCGGCCCTTAGCCAACCATGCAGATGCATGGGCAGCGCTTCCAGGGGTTTCGGACTGGGTCTTAGGCATTATAAAGAGAGGCTTCTCGCTACAGTTTTGTCGACGCCCTCCGCGCTTCACAGCGCGCGTCGAAACTTCGGTTCCGCTGAATGTAGCACACCTACTTCGCGCCGAAATATCAAAACTGATAAGCAAAGGGGCGATAGAGCTTGTTCCCCGAGTTCAAGGCGAACAGGGGATATACAGCAGATACTTTCTAGTCCCCAAAAAGGACGGCGGTATCAGACCCATTCTGGATCTAAGACGACTGAACAGAGTATTAGTGAAACGCCGTTTCAAAATGCTCACAACCAGCAAAATTCTCGCGCATGTTCGCCGAGAAGACTGGTTCATGTCGATAGATCTGAAGGACGCGTATTTTCAAATACAGATAGCGTCACATCACAGGCGATTCTTGAGATTCGCCTTCGAGGGTCAGACATACCAGTATACAGTCCTGCCTTTCGGCTTGTCCCTGGCACCTCGTACATTTACGAAATGCATGGACGCAGCGCTCGCTCCTCTCAGACTCAGAGGCATGCGAGTGCTGAACTATTTGGACGACTGGTTGATCCTAGCCCAATCAAGATCTCAGCTCATAGAGCACAGAGCCATTTTACTCGATCACCTCGAGAATCTTGGTATCACGGTCAATTGGGCGAAGAGTTCACTGAACCCCAGCCAAACAATTCCGTTTCTGGGTATAGTTCTGGACTCACAGTCTATGACAGCGCGGCTGTCGCCACAGCGCGTGCTGAACATTCAGCGCGCGGCGATGTCTTTCCGCCGCGGCGCTTTCGCCCCGCTCAGAAAATTTCAAAGGATGCTGGGTCTCATGGCCTCAGCATCGTCAGTTCTCCGGCTGGGCTTGCTCCGCATGCGCCCGCTGCAGTTCTGGTTGAAAGCGCGGGTTCCGCGCAGAGCGTGGGTGTCCGGTCATTTACGCCTCGAGGTCGATCAGGACTGTGTCACAGCTCTGGTGCCTTGAATGGCGAATGACCGGTACCAATCAGGTGTAAGCCTGGGGACTTCCTCGAGGGTGAGGATGGTGTCTACGGACGCATCCACCTCGGGATGAGGAGCGCTGCTCGAGGGCAGACCGTCCTTCGGCCTATGGTCGGAACGGGAAAAGCTCCAACACATAAACTGCCTAGAAATGCTGGCAGTGCACAACGCGCTGACGCGTTTTTGTCCCCACATCAAGGACCAACACGTCATAGTCCGTTCGGACAACATGGCAGTGGTGTCCTACATAAATCGCCAGGGCGGTCTGAATTCCATACCCCTGTACAGGCTGGTGAAACGCCTCCTGCTATGGGCTCAGCACAACCTGCGCTCGCTGAGAGCAGTACATGTGCCCGGGCTGCTGAATGTGGGCCCGGACAGACTGTCCAGGAACAACGTTCCTACGGGCGAATGGTCTCTACACCCACAAACAGTCCGGCTGTTGTGGGAGAGATTCGGCAAAGCGGAGGTGGACCTATTCGCGTCCCCCGAAAACGCTCACTGCCCCGCATTCTTTTCAAAGACCGACAGCGCGCTGTCCCAAAAGTGGCCGCGCTGCCCGCTATACGCTTTTCCCCCCGTCTCCCTCCTGCCTCAGGTGTTGGAACGGGTCAGGAAAACGAAATGCCCAGTGCTGCTTGTAGCACCGTTCTGGAAGAACCAGGCATGGTTCCCAGTTCTGATGCAGTTAGCAGACATCGCTCCATGGCCAGTGCCGTTGAGGAGAGATCTCCTCTCGCAGGCCAGGGGCTCGATCTGGCACCCACACCCGGAACTATGGTCCCTTCATGTGTGGGCGCTCAACGGATACCCGTTGGTCTCGCAGAGGGAGTCATGAATACCATCACGGAGGCTAGAACGCCGTCGACCAGGCGACTCTATGCTTCAAAGTGGTCGGTTTTCTCCGGCTGATGTACAGCTCGGAGCCTTTCACCCCTCGAATGTGAGGTAACGGAGGTTCTCTCCTTCCTACAAGAGCTGTTGGATAAGGGCAGATCCCCTTCCACGCTCAAAGTGTATGTGGCGGCTATTTCAGCGTTCTCCGGTTCAACGCTGGGTCAGTCACTAGGAAGGAATGATTTAGTCATCCGCTTCCTCAGGGGAGCTAGGAGACTGAATCCACCCAGACCTCCGTCAGTCCCTATGTAAGACCTTTCTACGGTCCTGGCGGCCATGAAAGGTGCCCCTTTCGAGCCTATCCAGTCAATCAGCCTCAAACATTTGTCTTTCAAACAGTGTTTTTGATGGCTCTCGCTTCAGTGAAGCGCATAGGCGATCTGCACGCGCTCTCCGTGAGCGACATGCTTGGAGTTTGGTCCTAATGACTCTAAAGTCATACTCAAACCTAAGCACGGCTATGTGCCGAAATCCCTCAACACGCCTTTTCGGGCTCAGGTCATTTCCCTGGCTGCCCTGCCGGCGTCGAGTGAGGAAGGGGACTCGAGTTTTCTTTGCCCTGTTAGGGCTTTAAGAACTTATATGTCCCGCTCTGCTGCCTTTAGACAGACAGAGCAGCTCTTTGTCTCGTTCAGCGGACGTTCCAAAGGAACGGCTGTTTCGAAACAAAGTCTATCCAGATGGATAGTTGACGCCATAGCGCTGGCTTATACTGCCAAGGGCATTCAATGCCCGTTGGGAGTCAGAGCGCACTCTACGAGAGGCGTTGCCTCCTCGTGGGCTTGGTCCAGCGGGATTTCCTTACAGGATATATGTACGGCGGCAGGCTGGGCCTCTCCGTCTACATTTATCAGGTTTTATAACCTAGAGGTTCCCGCCTTACAGGCTAAGCTTTTGTCGGTGTAATCTAATTACAGGCGCAATGCGCTACCGACTATACTGGGCAGAACTGTGTAAGACCCACGTTTTCCCACATTAGTGCAGGCTCCCTACCCTGGCTATGTGATGTCATATTCGCGTCTGTGGACATGTCTATATAAGGACGGAGGAAACCCCTCCTGTCTTTAGACTCTCCCTGTGAGGTCATGTTAAGCCTGCGAAGTGAATCAGTCTTCTCGAGCTCCTTTTATAGAGGTAAGCCACGCCCGTCTCGGCGGGAAGTGGCGAGGAGGGCGCGAAGCGCCCTCATTGGTCTGATGTTGCATCAGCCTGCGCTCGATAGGCTTATGCAGTTGCCACAGAGCAGCCAATGAGCAGACAAGCCGTCTTGCTTCAGCTGTCTGCTGCTGCCGCAACGCGTTTTACATATATGAAAAATTAAAGGATAATTTTTGCTTCAGTGTTTCGTGAAAAGAGACTTTTCCCGTAGCGTTTTCAACGCAGTACTCGTTCCCTCTTCTAGAGAGAACCGAGGTTACGTTAGTAACCGAGTACGTTTTCTACATACTGTACTTTAAAAACTAGGGCTGCACGATATATTGTTTTAGAATCGTTATGTCAAGTAGAGCCGTGTTCTTCAACCCTGCTCCTGAAGGACCCCCAACACTGCACGTTTAACCCATGTGATAATGAGCTGATGAATTGAATCAGGTGTGTTTGATTAGGGAGACAAAGAAAACGTGCAGTGTTGGGGGTCCTTCAGGAGCAGGGTTGAAGAACACTGAAGTAGAGGAACTTAATATAAACAATACTTTTGATCTGTCATTGACACCATTATTGGAGAACTGAACTGAGCTGGACGATGACATCACATGTGAACCGCAGCTGTTTGTGTCACCAATGTTAATCAAACAACAAAAGAAAAAAAGAAAATCACTTTTGTAACTTAGTGTATTCATTAATTAATTCTTTATATTTAATTTATACAATGAAGACTATGCATTATTTTCATTTGACTATTTAATTTCTGTACCTGAATACCGTTAGATTTACCTGAAAAACATAAAGCACTTCTTATTTCATTTGTATCTTTGTTTTATTGTATGTACCTATGCTTGTAATTTGTTTATTATTTTTTATGCAGACAAACTCCCCTTCAAAATTACCCCAATTATCCTAGAATGATTCATTCTTTACAAAAAGAGCTATTCGGATCTTCTGGTGAAATTGTTTTCATGTCGCAAAATATATAGCAAAAAAAATAATTGCATTTTCCGTTTTTTTTTTTAAATATCGTGCAGCCCTATTAAAAAACCCCACTACATTTTACTATAGCACTAGAGTACATTAAAACTGAATTAAAGCATATTTCACTGTGCATTTTTTCCACTCACTCAACTGCCAAGCCTGAATTGTGCACTGCAAACATTCTATGCCAAAGCTGTGCATGTCGTCTCCATATCTGGTTTGTGAAGAAGGCTCCTGTTTCTAAGAACTGTATGCATGCTTGGAGCCAGATACTGCTGAAGCTTGCATGATTTCTCCCCTAACTAATTAACACTGAATCCCAAAAACGTTAATTTTGATTCGACTGTTTCAAACAAAAATTTTCATTCCATTTTTTTCAGATAATTAAAACACCCTGTATCGGAGAGATACATAGAAACAATTGTCATTTTTTCTGAATGACTAAATAGCATGGAGGGGATGATGATCAGTGAGGTCAGTGACATCAATACATGTGAAGACATGAGTGTATTGCACAGCATAGGCAAATGCCTTTCAAATCCAACAGTTTTAAACTTTTGAATCACAAATTTCAGTTTGGAGTAAAAAGCCAAACAGTGTCTTATGTCCAAACTGGGGGTCACCACTTGAACAGTAAGACACAAAAAGTGTCATACCTAGCCTATATGCCGTTCCTTTAAATTTCACCCAGGCTGGTACATACATCTCTGTGTGGGCTGGAACCTTTTCCAAGCCTCCTTGGATATCATCATGACATCTCTCAAGGTCTGCAAGAATAGTGCTGTGACCTGGGCCCACTTCAATGGGGTGATCAAAGACATTTCCAGGAAAAAAATTGTAACACAGCATTACTTGATGTCAAATGGCCATAGTTTTACAGATATTCTTGAAGTTGCATGTGACATGACTTATGCGTTTAAAGAAGTTATGCTTTGCTTCAAACCGCATAGTCCAATACTGCATCAATGGCCCAAGCTGTCTTATGGCTCTTGGATAATGCAACATGAAGTGGTGTTCTGGTTTTAGATGTTGCTGTGGGTACAACTCAAGAAACATAGTATGGTGTTCCTCTATGAGCCACTTCAAGTAGATTGTACTTCCAACCGTGAAAGATCCTGAAAAAATCAATTCCAAGCAGGAAAGGAGGAGAAGCAGTAGCTGCCAGAACCTATTTGACTCTGGAACTAGATCTCCCATCATTAGAGGCAGCAGTCTCAAAAAGCACCACATCTGTGCTGCTGTCTGTTTCATGGTCCCATCTTTTTTATGCAGGTAATTCTGTGTAATCAGAGAAGGCTTGTTGTGGGCATCACTGAAGCCATAATCAAAGCTGGTGATCCTGCAATTTAATGTATCTAATGTGAAGTGTCCTTCCTTAATCAGTGAGTTTATGATCAATTTCATCTCATAACACCCTACACCTTCTAAGATGTCGTGCATAATGTCTGGCGCTATGTTCTTGCTGACATCAAAAAACTGGAGATCATTAAAGACACTTGCTTGTTTTAAGCCAGTTGGACTCAGCAGTCCGAAGAATGTCACGGTCTTCCTTAGTCTGTACTCTAAGGATGTCTTTTGGTACACGGCACCACCGACAAGCATAATTGCTTGCAAAGCTTTCGGTGAATCCAAGAACTCCATTTAGTGCCAAGTTATCACCAACAACCTGGCAAATGCTGACTTTTACTTTTCCATCAAATGATGGTGTTTTGATATCCACACCCTCTTTCTCCAAAGATTTTATGTCCTCCACTACGGGCTTTAAAACCTTATTAATGCCATAGGTTTTGGTGTCATCGGTTTTGTAGACTGCCAATAGATAAGTATATAAGCTGGAAAGCAGCTCTTTTGGTAAACATTTGATGGCAAAATACATAAACCCTACTTTGTGGACAGATGTCTTTGAGCCAAGTGGATTCACAGTCTCTACATCATCAATATAAATAAGGAGAGGAACAGAGACCTCCTGAGAGAACAGGGCATGGTTTTGGCAGAGCTCACCATCACAAAAGTCTTGCAGGAGACCATTAGTGCTCTTCTGCCATGCAAGAACTTTGGACATGATGCCTGGTAGTTCAAGTATCTTTTTCAGGAGTGGTCTAAGTGGAATGCGCTGAAACGTGTCACGCGTTGAAATTTGTTTTAATGAACCACTGCTGGAATCTATGTGCCAGGGCTCGAGACTAATGGCGTCCTATCGTCCTGGGGATGACAGAAAATGTGTTTAGGATGAACAGAAATATTCTCCAGGACGCCTTCAGGACGAAAGACATTTTTGTATGTGTGTTCATTTATCAATTATTATTCATTAACTTTTTTTAAACCTTCTGAGAGGCGAATTTCTCTGTTTTGTAATGCTTCAGACATGTCTTTAATCTTTTTTTTTTTTATAAAGTGGGACATTCTAAAACGCATAACGTGAAAAAGCTTAGCGTGGTTTAATGTACATCAACAACGATCAATAATCACCAAATTTTTCTCTCCGGAGCAATATGAGAGAGAAATTTGGTGATCACTGATAGTTGTTTAGGCACATTAAACCACGTTAAGCTTTTTCCTCACAATAGGCTCTAATGAAGCAGACACGCATAATGTCAGATAACATTATAACAGCGTAGAATTGTAAGACGGCTGTTCAGTCACTGCGAGACGACCTTCTGACACATTTTTTTGTAATGCTAGATAGGCCTATATATAACCACCATTTAGCATTTAATGTTTTTAGGTTAATTTTGAATTAGTCAGATGTTAGATAATTATATACTTAAATATTTTATTTTTAAATATTAAATTGGTGTAAAAAAAAATCTGAACATTTTAGTAACTAAGCAGAATTGGATTAGGTTTAGTAACAACAATTTATATCGTTTACATGGTACAATTTCTGATAAGCTACTTTTTTTAATTGCTTGACACAAATTTTATGATTTCATTTCAGTTCAGTGCTTGTGATTTGATTCAATATTGACTCATTTGGATAAATATTATAAGCTACAAAAGATAGGCATTCATTTTTCTCAAGACAAAAAAAAAAAAAAAAACTCACCTAATCAGCCCAGACATATAATGTGTGTTTTTTATTTATTATAACAACAACTGTATTTAACATTGTTCATTAGCTAGAGATCATCTGTTCACTCGACGCTATGGATCTGTCACGTCACATTTACAAGCGCCAAACGGTATTTATTGTTTGAATTTCGAAATAAAATTGACAGAATCTGAGAGATGAGATTATTTTTTATAACATAAGTATCCTTCTCTGTCTTGTCTGTCGGTCTCCGT
The DNA here is from genome assembly GCF_963993115.1 of Abramis brama. NCBI lineage: Eukaryota > Metazoa > Chordata > Actinopteri > Cypriniformes > Leuciscidae > Abramis > Abramis brama. The sequence goes on from NC_139966.1 coordinate 4,322,644, forward strand.
GTCCTCTTTGCTTTGCGATTTTACTGTGCGTGAGGAAAGTGATGTGAGGCGTGAATGCGTCACGTGAGAGCGTGAATGCGTGAGAGTTGGCCTTAGCAGACAAATCAAATGAAAAACTAAACAGTGCGAGCGAGGCTATATTAGTCACATTAGAACATGAAGTTGTAGGTTGTGTTTGAACAATTACGCATCTTATTTATCTGAGGTAAATTAAACCAAATACTCACGTATGCTGGATAAAGAATTAGACAGCACAATGAGCCCATCGGGCGGTTGAATTTAAAAGACGGATTTTGCTAGCCGTTCGCGGGTTTCCATGGTGACGTCGCTGGTGGGCGGGTGCTGAACCAGAGAATGCAGGGATTAGGCTTGTTTGAGATGAGCAAAATCTGCGCAGAATCGATCACCGGTGATCAGCGCGAGATGCATGCCGGTTAGAAATGTGTCCGAGTGCGGTCCGCCTTGCTCTGATGTCATGCTGACGTATGTCAAAAATCTCTCGCAAGCGCAAGGCACACCTGTCGGATTCTGCAGTCGAGCGCAGTTGCTCTCCACCGACTGCGCTGATCAAAAGCATGATGGGAAACGACTTGCTGACGACCAGGGCCTGAAATTAACACCCGACCACACGCCAAATGCGGGTGAATTCTGCAATTGGCGGGTAACACTGTCAATCTACCTGCCACATTGGCAGGTAGCCAATGAGAATCGACCCTTCGCGGGGAGTTTGATTGACGGCGATCTGGCCAATCATAATCCGCCTTTTTTTTTTTTTGTCCGACAAAGCAGGCAGGAGAGTTCAGCGTTGGATGATTTGAACTTGAAAAAACAGAGTGTACTGAGTAGACCTACTGACATCTTTTTATTTTTACTTTATTTTTATTTTATGCTATAAATTAACTAGAAGGAAGAGATGATCGGTTCACAAGCAGCTTTAACTGAAGCACCACAGCGATCTGTCAAGACACATTACGAGCCACAAAACGGTATTGTCTAGATTTCTTTAAAAATGACCAAATTTTAACGTTGATACTTTGTTTAAAATCAAAAGTAACCAGGACTGTCTTGTCTGTCAGCGTGTTGTCAGTGTATCTGCTGCGCGATGTGTTTTTCATTGCGTGAGATCATGGTTTGGCGTGAGCGCGGTGTAGCTTGTCGGACATAGCAACAGTAACTAAAGCGGCTGGGTCTTTGCGTTTTTTTTTTTTTTTTTTTTTTTTTTTTTTTTTTGCAACTGTTGTTATTTGACATTTAAACGAAGTCAGCCATACGCACCAAACGCGAATATGCGTCTAAATTCGCGCCTGACGCGCTATTCGCGTCCGGTGTGAACGCACTATAACGGTTCCTGAACGCTGTAGCCTAACTAACAGCTGCTCAGCGATCAACACAGCCGCGTGTGATTTGTTTACATAGCCTACGAGCTGCACTCGGTCTATATCTGTATTCTAAGAGTTATTATTACTTGTATGGATCTTGTTAATAACTTGACAGCACTTAAATGTGCATTCTTACAAGTTAAAGAACAAATGTTTGTGCAGTTCCTTTTTTTTCACCTTTTATGAGGCAAAAAAAAACAAAAAACTGGCTGGTAAAAAGTCACTGTGGCGGGTGGATTTTTAAATCCACCTGCCACAGTGGCTGGTGGTCAAAAAAGTTAACTTCAGGCCCTGCTGACGACACAGCTTGATGTTCATTGGTTTAAACAACCGTGATGTATTGTTCTCTTTTAAAATGTTTGATTTTAAAACTCTGATCATGTTTTATGTGTATACGTTATGTGGTAATATTCCCAAACTATCTCAGTGCGATCTCTATGGGTTATGCAATGTCATAAAAAAAGAAAGAAAGAAAAAAAACACATGTCTGTATTAAAGAAAAAAGACTGATAAACATGGAAATGGAATTAAATAAGTAGGCTACTTTGGGTGTCTTGTTCATTATATTTATTTTCATATAAAAGCAACAGAACTTTAATTCCATCCAGTTTATTAGCAACACTGTGCACGAGTGCGAATCCCGTGAATCCCGCGATATCCGTCTTTGATCTCGCAGGTGTCAGATCCACTGCGAGAGGAGAGATCTGTCCGGCTTGCCTGCGCTTTTTTCACTCCTCCTCTCACTGCAGCCGCTACTCTCGCCTACATTTCAGGCGAGGCAAGGCGCATCTCAAACAAGCCTACTAATGCATTATGACGTCATCCCATGTAGCCTGGGTCATAGATATATAAAGGCTAGATGTCTTGTGCGCGCTGCTGGCCAATGGGGGTCGACGTCCGCACGTGGCGGCCATCTTGCCACAGGGTCATTCCACGAAATCGGTGCCTTTTGCGTCCCTAACAAATAATTAGTTCTAAAGTTGCTTTAACAACAAATAAATATGTAATTTAAAAAACTTAATGTTACTATAGATCATGTGCATCAATATAAGACCAGGTAAAAGCCAATAAAATATAATTTTAAATAATTAAAATCACATATTATATGCTATGGGTAAGGATTTTGGCCTGTCCCTCGCCATGGTTGTTCTTTTTCAACAGGACTTCTCATTTATAAAATGTTGGTAAAATTAAACAATTTTCACAATTTTATATTGTCTCAAGTGTAATCTCATTGTTAAGCAATGGTTTTGACATAAATAGATATATTTCCTTAGAAATATAAGTAATTTTATCATTGTCCCCTAATTTCATATCAGTCCTGTTACTAAGAGAAAAAACCCCCTATAAAATAATGGTACAAACCAGAAGTGACATCATTTCAAGGAGGTGACATCATTTAGAGCAAGTGGATTCCACAGTGTAAGCAAGGGTAAGTTTCTCTCTTCTTAAATATTCTATTTTTCATGTTTTATCAGGGTTGTTAGAGAGGGGTCAGCATACAAAATCAGTCCTGTTACCATTTTTTAAAGTGTACATATAAACAATTATTTATTAATCCTGATATTACCCAAATCTAGAAGTAACAACCTTTCAGATTACATACCATGTGCCTTTCTGACATTGACCTGTTAGCTAGAAATTAGCATATTAGCATCAAATCATCAGTCCTGTTACCATCAGTCCTGTTACCATACCAGAGCAATAGGGGGCATAGATTCTAGCCCAGCTGCATAACTAGGTCATAGATGGTGTATTTGTTATTTGCAGGGGAAAACATCCAAATTCAATTTAAGGATTAGGACAACAACTCAGGGACATAGACATTTATAAAGATTATTTTGTGTGTTTTTGAGCTCAAACCAGCGACATATGAGTCAGCCGCATATGAGCATCAAGCACAGGCTTAGTTACCATTGTTTGTTTCTGCGTTGTTTTTTTATTTGTAAACTTATGCACCTTACGTTGTACTTTGTCTTATTTGCATAGAATTAACATCACTTAATTTTTTTACACTTTTACAGTTGTTAGTAACATGCCATTAACTGCAGCTGAGAAGCAACGGCGCTATCGCGCTCGTAGAGACCAGGATCCAGAGAGGAGGGAACGGTATCTTCTATGGGAAAAAAAGAAGTATAATAGAGACAGAGAACAAGGAAAGAAAAAAAGCATAGAAGAATGCAATGAGGTAGAAAAGGTGTTGAGGCGAAGGAGATGGAGAGCAGACCAGGCAAAGACCAGTGCAGCAAAAAAGGCTACTGCAGCTGCAGTCAACAGCCTGTCCACACCTCCAAAGAGTCCCGAGTCTGATCACCAAGTAGATTGCCAAGAACCAGGCCCTTCAAGGTTAGAATAGCAAAAAGATATGTACAATCTGCACAATATTTACATTAAAAGCAGAAGGTGATATTGAGTTGCACCATACAAGCAAATATAGGCAGTGGAATGAGGTGTAGGGAAGTGCATTCAAGAATAGACATGGAACAAGTACAGCACACAAACATGTATACTAGTGGAATCTAACTGATTTATTCCTAAAGAGACTGACAAGCAATATTGGAGTAATTTTGTGTAATGTTTACATTTCAGACAACGTCGAGACGGAAGGAAACGGTCAAAACAAAACAAAAAAAAGATAACTTCCCTGCTGTTGCGGCTGGAAAAAGAGCTGAAAAAGGAACGCAAACAGAAGGAGAAATTTAAGAAAAGATGCCAACGGCTGAAGAAACGACAAATGTCCCCAAGGTCAAAGATTAGCCACGAGCTGCGAAGTTCACCTTCAGTGGTAAGGAAACGTCTCCTTTTCCATGCGGCCCTTACCAACGACCTCAGAGCACGCTACCAAAATGCCACTGGTGAAAAGGAAAGGCAGATGATTGCCAAAATATGTGCCGGGGGTAAAATTATCAGGAAGTACAGGCTGAGGAAGTATGCAGAGGCAGCATTGGGTTTCTCCAAAAAAAGGTGGAGAATGTCTAACGAAGAACTCCTGGCATTTCAACGCAAAGGAAACGCACGAATTGGAGAGACAATTAAGACCTGCGTGAGACAATATTTCGAACGTGATGATGTGAGCCGATTGACAACTGGGAAAAAGCAGACTAAAACAAAAAGTAAATTGAAAAAGCAAAAACGATTCCTCCTTGACACGATGCGGAATGCTCACAGGAAATTCTTGGCCGAATACCCCGAGAGAATGATTTCGTATTCTTTGTTTTGTCACCTGCGACCTTTTTGGGTGGTCAGTCCAAGTCTGGCAGATAGGGAGACGTGTCTGTGTAAGACACACGAGAATCTTACCTTCATTGTGATTAAACTCCACCAACACAAGCTTGTCTCACACTGCAACCTTGAAGAGCTAGTGAAAGAAATCGTGTGTGACTCACAAAGAAAAGAGTGCATGTATGGTGAGTGTGAGACATGCAAACTCACCAACTTTCCAATGAAGGCCCCTTACACACCAGAAACCATGGTCTCCTACGTTCAGTGGGGAATGGAGGAGCGACAGAGGTCTGAAGGAGGTGAAAGTGTAGCATTCAAAATCACAGTAAAAAAAGTAATGGAGAGCACACTGGGTGACCTTGTTGAAAAATTTAATGACCAGCTTGTAAAGTTCAAACGGCATAACTTCAACATCAACAAGCAATTTGCCTTCGTCAGAGCCCTGAAGGCAGGGCTCTCCGATAATGAATGTATTATTCATATCGATTTTTCAGAGAACTATGCGTGTAAGTGGTCCTCTGAAATCCAGGCTGCGCAATTTGGGGGGTCACACCAACAGGCCATTTTGCATACAGGTGTGCTATACACAGCCCCAAATGCCACACCCACCTGTTTCTGTACAGTGACTTCCTCAAGGCAAAAAGGCCCGGCTGCAATATGGGAGCATCTTAGGCCAGTGCTGACGTACGTCAAGCAGGAGCATCCTAATGTGAAGGTGCTACATTTTCTGAGTGATGGACCCTGCTCACAGTACCGGCAACGTGGCAACTTTTTCCTATTCTGCACAGAATTACACAAATGGGGCTTCACACAAGGCACATGGAACTATTTCGAGGCCAGTCATGGGAAGGGGGCTCCTGATGGAGTAGGAGGTGCACTGAAGCGACAAGCTGATGGCCTTGTCAGCAAAGGCCATGACATCACTGATGCTAGGTCTCTGTACTCAGCGCTGATCAGAGCACACACCACCATCAAGCTGTTCTATGTGGATGAGGACGATATAGAACAGGCAGTGCAGGCTATGCCTCAGAACATCCCAACAGTTCCCTCAACTATGCGCCTTCATCAAGTTGTGACCTTAGAAAGAGGTGTCCTTATCTGCCGTGACGTAAGTTGTACATGCGTAGCTATGAAGAGGCTACAGTGCCAGTGCCCTGGATCTCAGGCCTTCAGTTTCCTGCATGACAACCAAACTCCAATACAAGACAACACAGTTGACTGGACCAATCCCGAGGTCATTGGAAAGTGGTGTGTGGTTAAATATGGAGATGACCTTTATCCCGGGACTGTGATGGCAACAGATGATTCTTACGTCCAGGTGAAATGCATGCACAGCAGAGGTCCGAACAGATTCTCTTGGCCTATTCGAGATGACGTACTTTGGTATCTATTTGATGATGTACTTCGTCTCATCCCTGCTCCTTTGCCAGTCACTGCCCGCCATGTGGAGATACAGAGAGATGTATGGTTACAGCTTACAAAGTAAACTGAGAAGTAGCTCTGTCATTATCTTAGATCAGAGAGGTTTCTCTGTTGAATGAAATTGCCTTACATCAAATTATTTACCTTCCGCCAAATGTTCTTACTTCTGTCACCACTTCTATTTTCTATTCCAAGTTGTTTTTCTGTGGGACAGTACTGTTTGCTCTTTTTTGAATGGCAGCTGTTTCTTTAATCGTCATAATATATACAATTGTGAGTTTTCACATGGTAAATACTACTAAGTGCATGATTAAGTTTAAAGTTTTTACATCTAATTTCCTTTGATGAAATTCCTTTCCTTTGTTGAGATTTTTAACTTCAACATGTAATGTAATGTTTGTATGGCTGTTCTCAGGATTTATATACTACAAAAAATGTCATACAAGAAATAATCAGTTTTTAAAAGTACTTACCCTTGTTATGTCCTGTGGATGAATTTTTTTGTAGTATTTCAAGTGGTTTTTCATACGTCCAAAGTTGATATGTTTTAATAAAGATATGTGTTCTTCTATCATTGTATTTTTCTATATAATTCTAGATTACCTCCCATATGGAAGCAGATTGTCATGGTCTAATGTTCCATAGATAACTTGTACGCAAATAAGTTCATAACTCTTGTCCATAATGCATGCAATTAACTGCAATGACAAACAATAGATGACTAAAGACCCTCTTGGTTATTGAAAGCTCAGTCCTGTTACTGTCATTAATTTGATATTTTAAAAGAAAAATTACATTTGACAGTCAAACAGATCTCACCATAGTAACATGTACTATACTGCTTTTTGGACAAGACACTTTTTAAAATAAATGTCTTGTCAAAGTATACATATTTCTTAATTGTAATGTGATATCATCCATGAAATAGGGAATTTTTAGTAATCTGAATGGCAATTATGATATAAAACAGAATTTTTTTAAATACAACATAATCTGAATGAAAAGAGGGACCAAAATACTACTTATATATGTGCAAACTGTTGCATATTTGTAATTGTAAGTATTATATATAGTATCACTTTAGTCAGTAACAGGACTGAGGAAAATATCAAAACATGAAATAAATAAACAGTCATAAAATAATAAATGGCATAGCCTGAGATGGCCCAACACAATTTCCTGTCATGTTAAGATGTCTTGAATTAATGGGTATTGAAAAAAATCAGTTTGAAACAATTATATTTTTAAAATTTTTAAAGTTGAAAAGGCACCGATTTCGTGGAATGACCCCACAGTGTGCTCGCTCACTCGTTTAATGGTGCATATACTTTTAAATAACCATAACTTGCTCAAATTTTTACCGATTTTCAAACGGTTTGGTTTGTTATAAACGTCAGAGATGTAGTTATGACACCACATACATACACTGCATACATATGAAAAATTATAACATACATTTTCAAGCATTCGGAACTATAGCCACGTTAATAACGTTTGTAAGAAACCAAACCGTTTGTAAATCCGTCAAGATTTCAGCGAGATAAGAGGATTTGTGTGCGTGCTGATCACTCACCTTTATGGACAGAGCACTGAGACAAGATGGCCGAACGGTGATGCCGGAAATGACTGCGCCATAAGACATCTAGCGTTTATATATGATATCTATGGCCTGGGTGTCTCTGTGTAGTCTTGCTAATTATTCAGTCTCATATGCCATGCATTTACCAGGAGATGAAAAATAATTCAAGTGAAATAACAATATTTGGTGCTGAAGGAGACGGAGCTGAGCTCCGGCATGGTGTGTTGTGGACCCGAGGAGGTAAATTAAAATAATAATAATAATAATAAATATATATATATATATATATATATATATATATATATATATATGAGCAAAACTTGGCCTCTAAATATTTAATATTCAATTATTTTAATGATCACAATTAAAGTTTTAATTTTATTAAATTGAACAAGCGCAACATTCAGCATTCAATCAAATATTCTAAAAGATGTATTATTAATAATAATGTTATTTCAACGTAATATAATCGCTCTACATTATCCCTTACTTATTACATGGTTACCCACCAAATAAATCAATAATTTGACACAAAATATTGATTTAAAAAAAAGTTTATTGATTTAAAAACGATTGTATTGCTTCCGGTAAAGAAAATAGTCCGTTCCGTCTCTACGGTTAGAATCCTGCGTCCATAGCAACGCTCTGTTTTTCATGGCAACGGTGTGTCTTACTTTGCAGATAACAGACTGCATTCTACATTGGAATTCAACCAAGCCATGTAATAATTAGATTTAATTGCAAAACACCTACTTCACATTTGATGATATTATCAACTCCAGTTGCCATTCTTTGTCTCCTCTGTAGTTGTAGTGTAATGGTTAATACTACTTGTTGTACATTTCATTTACATTTTTATGCAGATTTTAACATTCCCCCCTGACTTTCATAACCTCTGCCAGGAAAGTGGTGGAGGTTATGTTTTTGCAGTGTCTGTTAGCAAGCTTATGCAAAACGTTATGAAAGTATTTACATGGAACTTTGTGTATTGTTTGGTCCTGAGCCAAGGAAGAGATGATTACATTCTCACACCAGTCAACCCAAAGATACTATAAGAGCAAACTGAGCGCATTTTATAGTTATTGATATACAAAATACATAAGACTATTAACGTTAACTAGGATTCTGAATGCCGTGTGTGTCATAACAATTATTTTAATATGATATTCTTCCAGATGGGTTTTTCTTGCTGAGGTGGTTGGTGGGTGGTTGAGTCCCAGCAGAATGGTGGTGGTCCGGTTTTTGGACTGTGAGGCTACCCTTCAGGGGATCATCGGAAAAGTGCAAGATGCCATTGGAAGTCATGACCCCATGGTATTGACTGATGCGCAGGGGAATGCAATTTTGGAGTCTGAAGGAACAACAGGTGGGAAACAATAATTTTGTTTTACTTTTAAGTCTTTACTTTTGTGATTTAAAATTAGAGGGGACGTAATAACTCATGATGACTTAACCGACACTTAAGTTTTAAAGGGATACTCCACTTTTAAAATGAAAATTCTGTCATCATATACTCACCCTCATGTTGTTTCAAACCTGTATGAATTTCTTTCTTCTGCTGAACAGAAAGGAAGATATTTAGAAGAATGTCAGCAACCAGACAGTTTCTGGTCTCATTGACTTCCATAGTATAATTTTCCTACTAATAAGTCTAAAGATTACAATAATTACAAGAGGCATTCATAAGTTGCAATAGCAACAGTGTTTTTTTTTTTTACAGGTAAATTTATGTACTTTATGTTTCAAAAATGTATCTCGGTCTAGGAAGGTCGCAGCGACACAAGCACTCACAGAGACCTTTCCAATGACACCAATTACAAGCAGTTTCGACCTTCCTAGACCGAGATAATTTTTGGATACACAAATATATTATCATACCTGCAAACTTGTCGCTTTTCGGCGACAATTGCCGTTTTCTTGGTCAATTGGGTCATTTACGTGAATCGCGTAGAACCGGAGAGTTTTTTTTTGGGGGGGGGGGGGGGTATTGTTTCTCACAGTAACTGCCATGCAGGCTAGAATTGCGAAACATTATTGGATAATTCTTATAATTGACATTTCTCTGGGCCAATCGGAGTCTTAGCACTTTTTCTCTTGGCCAATTGGAATCTTAGCACTTGAGTCATAATCTTGAAGCACACAGCGTCAACTGAGGCAGAGCTCGCCATTTGATGAGACGCCTGGCTACCGTGCGAGTCTAATGGAAACTCACGCATGAATTTTCCTGCATTGAACTTGTTTTAGCGCCCAACCAAAGTGATTTTTTGTCCCGCCAAAGTCTTATTTGATCGGTGAGTAATGTAGATGAACGGCTGCGTTTGTGACAGGGCGTATGTTTAACTGAAAGAATGAGCAGAGAGAGAGAGAGAGCCGGTCGCGCGCGCGCACTCTCTGTGTAAACGACTTCACCGTCTCCAAACTAGGCGCTGTGTTGCTCTCTCTCCCTCGCACATATTAATCAAAATATATCGACACGGTGGTAAAAGGTCGAAAGACCAAAGTTTCATGTGGAGCATTCGGAGATTTTTTTTTTTTTTTTCTGAATTACTGCTGGGTGTGAATTGTGCTAAATAAGTTTCCTTATCTTCTCTGAAAAGCGTTCCGGACATTCAGCTGACATAAACAACACTTTAATTAAACGAAATAAAACTATACAGTGATGAAATGTTTTCTATGTTGACACAAATCTTGGATGTCAGTGTCCTAACTGCTGGGATAATCACACAACGCGCACGATACGTCCAATTCGCGAACTAATGACTCCTTTGAACCGATTCATTTTAATGAATGGTTAAAACAACTGATCTTTCCAACAGTGAACTCAGGTGACGTCTGAATCGGTGTATAACTAATCAGTAACACTTTACAATAAGGTTATATTTATTACATAAATTATTTAAAAAAGTACAGTTTGCTAACTCAAGCTTAAACTTTAAAATAAATAAAACCACTTGTTTTTTTAAAAAAAGCATATGACTACATTTTTCCACACAGTGCTATCAAGAATCGATAAGAGAATCGATAAAGAATTGGATCGATAATCATAATCGTCAGTGGCATTATTATTGATAAAATCTTATCAATTCCCATCCCTAGGTGAAGACCGTAAAATTATAATCAAACATTAAAGAACATACATGTTTTTTTTATAGTTTTTTTTTTTTAAGAGTTAAAAGATTAAAACATTTTGCTAACATGAGGTCTTATTGTGTCACTGTCAGTCTTTTTACATCAGTGCAAAACTAGGGTATGCAGATTAATTATTATTATTATTATACATTATTCATCAGCATGCATTGATTAATCCCATGGCATGTAGCAAAAAAAAACATGCCATACCCCAAAATTCGAATTTCGACCTAGTTTATGTCGCTGAGAGCTTCCTGGGCGGAGCTATGTGACACATTGAAGAGATCAAGAGGTCATACTCATAAGAGATTTAAAAATGAGATGTAGTGCATGCTTGTGAACTTGGTCTGGCTCGGGTTAGTCTGAAGTGGTCAGTGGACAGATGGACCGTGCACAACCAGGTTCAAACCTTAGGTTTAAGCCTTGGATGTTTCATTCCCCTAACCCTGTTCCCCAAACCCCACACTAAGTGTATAACAGCCCTCCCCATTTATCCGGGCTTGGGACCGGCACTGACATTACACTGCTTTGTGTAATGTCAGAGGCTGGGTTACTGCTATTTTTTTTTTTTTTTTTTTTACAAAAATACAACACATAACGCAATACTAACTTAACCCTAACAGTAACTTACATCAAAAATTACAACACCCAACACAGCTATCACTGACTTATATTAAAAAAAACCTTAGCCTAACCCAACACCAACCTATGAATTAATACTAATTACTAACCTATACTATACACTAACCTATTATAATTACTAACCCAATCTAACACTAAACCTATATAAATAACCTAAATAGGAAAAATGTATATGAATAAATAAATAAATGAATGAATTATTTCAGCATAGCGTTCCGCTATTTTTGGGTGTTCCGAATGAAACAAAGTCCCCTTTTTTCCATTTCGAGACACACATCTCCCACCAGGCTCACTGCCCAAGCCTCCACAGATGGTTTTTCAGTGGCATCATGTATTTCCCAGAAATCCTTAAAGTTCCAGGTCACTTTTTTTGTTGTGACTGACACTGTAAAACTTTAAGGCCGGGAAGAACCGAAGGCTGTGACCACGCAACCCTGACATCAAGCAAGACTTAACGTCATGTCCTGCTTGTGATACCATATCTTTAGCCCTGCTAAAAGTATGTGGGTAAACAAAGGAAGCCTCGCCTTCCAGGGTCTCACTAAGACCCTGGATGGACATGAATCCCTTTAGTGTCCCCGGGCAGCTGCTATTCTGCAGGGCCGCGATAGGGATTCGATCATTGCGATCGTACAGATCACAAAGCAAAAGCATGACCAGCTCTGCCCCAACCAGACTCATGCCAGCACTGACAGCCTCCGAAAATCTAAACAGCCGTTCAATTCTACTGTGCTGTGTCTCATTCAACGTCCAGTGGCGTAACGGAGGTGGAGCAAGGCCAGCACTGGCACTGCTGGTTGGGGCTAGAGCAGCAAATCCCCACTGGCAGCTTTTGCTCTGGTTTGAGCTTGTTCCCAGGCTAACACTATATTGATGGTCCCATGAGGAGAATGGGTGGCCAAAAAACAGCTCCTCCAGCCCTAACTCATACTGATAAGCTGCCCAGGACTGGTCATACCCTCCTTTCCCACAATTCCTCTCAAAAAGTGACCTTAGCCTGCCCACCATGTGCTGGGCCACATTCTGCACAGCGTATGTGGCCCCACCATCAGCAGCAACATCGCTAAAAGCAACAAGCAAAGGCTTGTCCCTCAGCAAATTAGCCAACTTATCGTCATTGAAAGTGGACTCAGCATCTATGACATGCTGAATCTCACCCTCATAAAGCCCAACCTGCTCAATTCGAGCCCTAACAGTAGGCCCGAACTTCAGACACATATCTGACATGTACGTCTGCCCTAGCCCACATAATTCGCTGATGCCTTGGGTGACACGCTCCACAGGTGACCAAGCACCCACTGACTAGATGTACACTCACTTTTTGCAGTCTCTTGTGCATTGTTATTATTAATAATAAAATCTAAGTTTTTTTTATTGTAATCTTCGAAACACTGTTTTATTCCACCTGGCATTCGATGAGCTTTCCATGACTCCACCAGCCTTGTAAGACCAATCTCACACAAGCGGCAAGTCAGATTGGACACACAGTATCTCACAAGGCTGTCATTCATGTCTATTTCCTCTTGATCCACCAACCCCAGCAGAGCTGTCTTCAGTGGATAGTTGACACGATTGTTGACTTCAGGCCAGATTCGTTCAACTATATGATTCTGAATTTGCAACAAAGATGTGTAATCAGTCAATTTGTTCTGGTGGGTAAATGAAACATATAGTCTATTGGGGAAAAATGGTCATGCAGAATTCCCAGTAAATCTGTAAATTGATCAACTCAGCAGTCATCATGCACATTGACTGCTGAACAGGTAAATGTATAGTTTTACCAGGAATTCTGCTTAAGGACAAATAGGCTGAAACATAAAAATCACAATATGCTCATCACGTAACCAGAATATAAAGGTTGAATTAAGTCCAGTGTGGCTGCTTCTGCAGTTGTTTATTGTTAAGCTCTAACCAGATTTAAAAAAGAAACCTGTTCTTGGCCATGGTTAATTTTATGTTTAATTACCCTAAAATTTGGAAAGCATAGTAATACTAACGACAATTTGTCTCATGCATGCAAGACAACAGTATGCTGCTGAAGCAAAAAGAATAATAATAATAATAATAGTAATAATAATAAAAGCAGGCAAACAAACTATTGAGCTGTACCCTTGTGGATGAAGTCTGTAAATAAGGCCTTCGCTCCTGATTATGGCGGTTAGACGACAGCAGCTCCTGCATTGAAGAGCGTCAAATAAAACTCCTTGCCATGATCTACTCGCACCTGGTCCCACATACCATAGGCAAGTTCTGCAGGCCTAGTGGATGAAAAAGTCTGTTTTATTTTGTGCAAAACTTTTCAAACTTAACTGTTATTAGTTATTCTCAGTATAATATGCTTCATAACAATGTAGATGTTCAACAGTTATTATACATTTATATATTCTCTAATGAATGGTAGCCATGTGTATGCACTCCCTTTAGTGTCCAGAATAATAATAATAATTGGCTATTACCTGAAAACATCTTCATAGATGGCAAGGTTGTTTTTTATAGGCATTGTAGAATGAGCAACAGCCTTTTTGCTGAAGCCATCAATGGCTAAAACATGGGTAACCCCAAACATAGCCAGGTTTTCGTTTTGGTCCATATGAACCTTGTGACCCATGTAATCAGCTTGATATGGTATGGGGGGTTGAGATTGCGGGCACCCTAAGAGAGATAGGAAAACGATGTAACTATTTCACACACAAAAATCCCATTACTCCTATACGGTTGCATATTTTCCAAATATAACCTAATGTCTATTTGTGTCTCTGGCAAAAATGAAAATTAGGGCAATTTGTTCTGATTATTATTAGGCTTACTATAGCCTAAATGTCTGTACGTTTTTAATCTTATACAAGCTAAGTAACTGTTAACATTAAAAAAGTTAACATTAGCTCATAATTTGGTTAAAGGCTTATTCGAAAGTGGCAAGACTCATGCAGAGATTTCCACCCATCTGCAACAAATGGGTGTCCAGCGATGCTCTGAAATGAGCGTTAGACGAATCTGTTTTAAACACAACCTTTCGTCGAAAAAGACATATCGGACACAGAACTGGAAGCAGCTATGATTGGATCTATTTATGAGGTAAATACGTTTTTCATCATCTTCTTTATCTTATTATATATATTATTGTTCGACCAGTGTTTTTGGGACAAGACCTATGGACAAGACTAAGTTGGTCCTTCATGAAACAGGCAGCTTTGCATTCGAAACAATTAATTGTAGATGTTTTTTCTTTTGATTGTATTTACTTTTAGCAATTATTTTGTAATAAACGCTTAAAGTGAGCTATTAAAACATATAATGAATTATGTTTAAGGTAAGTATAGTTTTTGTGTTCATTTTTATTTCTTGTCGCTGCTCTTTTTATTGTAGCCTATTGTAGCTCAATAACCATTTTATTTAAGGTTTCATGTATTTACTGTACAAGCCGGTTTCGATTACGATTTCAAGCAGTAGGCTATCGATAATGCCAAAAATGTCATGTACAGTCAAATGTCCCGTTGTTGTATACTGTTTAAATATCTTGCTTCTCAGTTTGGTTGTCATGGATACAATAATCTTATCACTCAAACATTATCTCATGGTTATAATTTCTTAACAGACGGGGCCATCGTATGGCCGCAAGTTCATGACTGGCTGTCTATCTTCACTGGGAGTGCGTGCAGGAGAAATTCGAGTCGGAAAATTGCTGAGAGAAATTCATCAGCCATACAACGAATTTCGACGGCAGGTAAGTTTTGCTACACTTGTGCTCTGTATTAAACAGTAATAATAAGCATGATAAGTGGCATCACAATCACCCTCCTCTATTACTAAACAGAAAAAAATCTAGCTTGTTCCACAAATCATGGTCATGAGATCCAAGTATATATATATATGCATCTAGTTTTGTTTCCTTTCGTTACTTCCTTCACCATACAAACTGTGGCATAAGTCCTAAAACATTTTGTTATCAGATTCCAAAAACATGTAAATGTTAACCCTGCAAGAAAAGAATGTTAGTGAAATATGATTACTTCAAATTTCCTTCGCAGTATTTGCGGTGGAACTTAATTAAATATAACCAGCATTTATAAGAGTTGTAGCAAAAAACATTCTGTAAATACATGAGCTATGGGTTCAAGCTGAAAGCCTGCAATAAGCAAATGTTTCCCCCATGTTTAGGGTGCACGTAATCTTAACCCAGACCCATATCATGCCGAATATATGGGCCACAAACTACACCTTGATCAAAATGAGAAGCTTGTGATGTTCGGTGTAACGCACGTTTTGGCAGTTGATGGCTACAGCAGCAAAATTATTACCAATGCTACAATGCCAGTGAAAAACAACCTCGTAGTTTATGAAGATGTTTACAGGTGAGCATGTTCAGAGGAAGTCACAAGCAGTGAATGGTAACATTTCAATATGGGGACCAATTCTCACTTTTAAAGTTTCTTATTAGTTTGCATATTGGCTGTTTATTAGTACTTATAAAGCACATATTAATGCCTTATTCTGCATGACCATATTATCCATCCCTTAATCCTACCCCATACCTAAACTTAACAACTACCTTATTAACTATTAATAAGCTGTAAATTAGGAGTCAAAAGTCATAGTTAATAGTGACTGTGTTTGCCATACTGAAGTGTTACCCAGTGAATACGCATTGCTGTCAAAAAAAAAAAGAAGCTAAAAATAGTCTTTTCATTTAATGTCTTGCATTTCTCCTCAGAATTGTCATGTGCACATACAACAAATTTACATCTTTTTATTTCAGATCTGCTGTAGTTAATTATGGCATGTGGGACCAGTTCAGACAACCATACCTTCAAACATCTTCAACAAGGGTGAGGTTTTTGCAATGCTGAAAACAATCATAAGACTACTACAACCAGTATACAAATATGTAATTAATAATACATATGTGCATTTCAAACTGGCAATTTATTTTCCTTATTAGTTCATACATTCTTCATTGTGTTTCATATAATATGAAACATTGTTTTTCAGAATCTTAGAGTTGAAAGGATTTGGCCTGAAGTGAACAATCGGGTGAACTACCCATTGAAACAGGCCCTGGTGCACCTGCTAGACCAAGAAGTCATCAACATGGAGGACAGTATGACTAAATTCTGCACTTCAAGCCTGGCATGTCAGTTAAGCCAAATTGGACTAAATAGAGTAGTGCAGGCATGGAATGCTCATAGGATCCCAGGTATGCTCTGAGGACTTTTCTGATATTTTTCTGAATAGGCACTTTAAAATCACGGCACATTCACTTTGATATCTGCTGTTTACCATGCTTAATTGCTTTAGGTCGTGGAATACCCAATGAACTTGCAGCAAGTGGATGTCCATCAAAAATTTCAGATGAGCTGCTGCCCAATGCCTCTGTTGTGGCAAATATGTATGAGCAGGAGTTGGGATCGTCGCTGACTTTGATGTCTACCTTTGGAACGGACCCCTTTTTCTCTGAGGAGGACAGATGTCATGCAGAGCAGGAATTTGTAGAAAAGTCCAGACATCTCTCTACTTTACAATCAAGCAGTGAACAGTGAATATAGCCTTTTTCAGAATGCATTGCTTTACCTCATAAATGTAACCCAAAGATATGCATGAAAAGTGACATCAATTCTCTCTCTCTTTTTTTTTTAAGCAGTGAAGTTTTAATTTGGCAGTATGAATTAGGCATGTAGTAGGCATTAGGCATTCTACTGTGAAGTCTATAAAATCAGCCTGGATATACAAATAATGGATTCAATTTATGTATGCATGTATTTAGCTGCCACCATGCCCAAATCTCAGTTGAATAAACAGACAAGTCTATTTTTTTTGCCAAGAAATTTGTTGTATTTAACATTTCTTGTTCAAACTCTTCAATACAAAGACATAAATATATTAAACATTTTGCTTCAGTTTGTATTTTGCAACAAAAAAAAGAACAGTTGTGTAAAATTGTATTGGATGATACAATACAATACAATACAAAACAATACAATACAATACAATACACAGATTGGATGCAAAACAAAATTAAATAACCAAATGCAATGATGCACATCTAACTTTGTACTAGAACTGCATATCTTGAGAAGATGAAGGACAAAAGAACAAAAGAAACAAGAGTAAAACGCAATTGTGCAACGTTTGATAATACTAGTATATAGTATTAATCCAAGAGTATGTTTCTGAGTGCAGCCAATGCATCAGATAGGCCCATGAGTCTTTGTATGTTGTTGCCAGAATCACCAGCACGGCATTTTGGGCAGGAGGGAGAATTTGTTTGCCATTCCTCAATGCAAATCCTGCAGCCAATAAGGCTTTGGCAGCATGATGAAACCATGGGCTCGTTCATTGGACCTGCAAATCTGATTCAGAAAACAGTTTTAAATACTACAGTTACAGTATTTGAGAACTATTTGATACATTTGTGGAACACTGTTGTCTTTGTGGAAAGTGGTAAATCAGTTGTATTCATAAAGTTTAGATTAGCACAAACAAATTATATATATATATTTTTCTTATTACATAAAATGGTAGATTCAGTCACTGCTTGATGATTTTACACAATTTAATAATATTTTAAAATATTATTTTGAAGAATAAAATATAAAATTAAATTATACAAACTAGGGATGCAAATTATTGATTAATTCATTAATCATTAATTGATTGACCTTATCGATCGATTAACGATTAACTGATAAGCGGCTATTTTCCTGAGAATGTAAATTTCTCACGGTATCAATAGTGTCTTTAACATAAAAAGCAAAATATTGCTTATAGGCTACTGAATAAAAATGCATGTTATATTGCTCAATTTATGTTTTATTGTAACAGTTGGGATAAGGTACAGATAATGGCATTTATGTTGTTTAACAAAATAAATTATCTACAGAAAATTAAAATACATAAAAAATAATTGTGCACTGGCTCACCTGTTGCATGTGAAACATTAAGCAACATAAAATACATTTTAAATAAAAATCTACATGGGTATAGCCTGGGTTTCCCCATACTGCCTTGCTCGCAGCGCGATTTTATTCACGCTGCTAGGCAGTCTGGACACCATGGACCAGATTTTCCCCTGAAAAAGGGAACCAATCACAGAACGGGGAGGGAGCAGCAAGACGATGACGACACCGACGCAGTTTGTTTATATCTATGGATCCAACATGGCATCAGACTCGATGCTACCTTCTACCTACATGTTTATCTTGCACAAACGGTAATATTCGCTAAACGCCATCGTGTATAAATAAATCTTTGACCCCACGTCTTTTTCCTCGTCGAATTTCTGTCGCTCTACATACGTCATCTGGTATAATTGAAGCGATTGGCTATGAGCTACGTACAGGCGCATTTGATAGACATTCATAGCGCCCAATAAACGGCTCTGGGCATTCGTAAACCACGCCTCAAATACGAGAAAATGAACACGTGGTTCCCAGACCAAGTCTCAAATGAGACTTGGTCTGACGTTAGCCAGGCTAACATGGGTAGGCTTAGCCTACAATATTAAGCCTACATATAATAATCTATCTGGTAAACTACTTGAATGAAAAACTTGAAACATTAGCAGCAGCAGCACTTATAACCCCCCTTGGTCTGAGAAAGGTAACAGTAAGATTACTAGACCTGGAAACTTCAAATATAGAACTGAACACAACTTAAATCATCCCTGAGGAAGGTGACAGTAAAATTAGAGGGCGTCCCTCGTTTACACTGTCAGTGAAATGTGACCAAATTCCGATTTTTTGCTCACATGTGACACAGATCCGATGTGTTCTTGTCACGGTTCATGGGTTTGCTTGCTCATTCTGTGTGTACTGCGCTGATCTGATTGCCTATCAGCACCAGCTGCGCTGACGAGCGATCAGATCAGTCGCAGGTGCGTCTCGTTTATTAGTCCTATATGTAGTGCTGTTTTACTCATGTTCTGTGTCAGATCGTTATGTCAGGAAGCATACAACGGATCCAGTAGCGAGTCGAAATAAGGTTTATTGTAAACAATCAGTAGAACAAACAGGTTGACTGGCAAACAACGAGCTCTCAGCAGGTCCTAGGAAACACGAGAACAGTAGAGTAGAATCCAAGCAGGGTAGAAGAGAAATGACACGTCGTGAATCTCCTCAGCACAGGCAGACCACAGTTCAGGCAGAACGACAAACAGGAGATCCGTGCAAGCCGAGAGCAGGACCAGAACTGCACAGAACAGATGTCAGCACAAGAACCAGCAACCAAAACGATCTGACACAGAACATGAGTAAGACAGCACTACATATAGGACTAATAAACGAGACGCACCTGCGACTGATCTGATCGCTCGTCAGCGCAGCTGGTGCTGATAGGCAATCAGATCAGTGCAGTACACACAGAATGAGCAAGCAAACCCATGAACCGTGACAGTTCTAGACTATGACAGTGTAAACAGGAAAAAAACCCGCATGCATTCGGATATATCGAGATCGGTTTCAGGCCTTATTCATATGTGGAAATAAATCGGATATGTGCCAATGCGACTGTCATGTAAACAGGCAGGTCGGATTTTCTGAGGCGTTAGGCAACGTCTCCGCGGTTTAATGACGAGAGAAACCCACGCGTGTCACGTGAACCTGTCATGTTCTGTGATTGGGCATACGTCAGTGCTGACGTATGCGTGACGTTACAACAGGAAGATAACATTGAGCGGAGACTCATGTATGCTGAGACACATGTATGCGGCTGCGTCATGTTAATAAATAAAGTCTAGTAAAAGACCATCCACTGTCTCCTTATATATTCATGAGAAGATAGGAACACTTCACATGGTGTCAGAAGTGAACCGACACATCACGCTAAAAGACTAAAAGAGGTAGTTTGACTGGAGAAAGCTGCCCAGAATGGCAAAGTTTTCGGCGCCGGAGCAACTTAACTTCGCTAAACCGGAGGATTGGCCCGACTGGAAACAACGCTTCTCCAGGTACCGAATAGCAACAAAGCTTAACAGAGAGCCAGCCGATGTTCAGGTCAGCGCACTGATTTATTCTATGGGCCCAGAGGCAGAGCAAGTGTACAATTCATTCGTCTTGCCAGATGACGAGGAAGAGGAAGAGGATTTTGAACATGTGATGAGGCTGCTTGACGAGCACTTTGTGCCGAAAAGGAATGTGATTTTCGAGAGAGCACGTTTTCACTCGCGGACGCAAGAAGTGGGTGAGTCCGTTGAACAGTACATAAGGCACTTGTATGAACTCGCAGCCCACTGTGACTTTCATGAGGAGGAGGAGGAAATAAGAGATAGACTTGTCATAGGGATTAAAGATAAAGATCTTTCATTGAAGCTGCAAATGACAAGCGACCTCACTCTGAAAAAAGCAGTCGACATGGCCAGGCACAGTGAGCTAGTGAAGCAACAGAACAGCGAGGCTGGTGCATCAGGGCAGGTTGATGAAGTGAAATCTAAAGTTTATAAAAGCAAGTGGAAAAAAACACAGTATGAGGCAGCAGGCGGACGAAAAGAAAGTGAAAGAAAAAACTGTGGGAGATGTGGGCGCAAGCATGCAAGAGACAAATGCCCAGCTAAAGACAGAGAATGTAATAAATGCCACAAAATTGGTCACTTTGCGAACAAATGCAAAACCAGAATGATACAAGAAGTGACTGAAGATGTTGACAGCTTATTCTTAGGCTCAATTAACCCTCTGGGGACCAAGGTGTTTTTGGGGCCCTTGAGATGTTCTGACATGCCTTGACATTTGTGCTTTTTTCAGTTATTTATAAACATGTTAATGGCAAAGGTGTAAATTCACTCTATATAGCACAAACAGGGCTACCATAATATGCGAGCAACGTGTATGTAGATGTTTGTATTTTTAAGAGAATAATGTTTATGCGTGGTTATTGGAAAAAATTAAAATGAAAGTTGCTGAATTAAGACCACAAAACACATATTAAATATGTGTCCACAAGACTTTTGACTAATGGATGTTGTCCCTTTGAGTTCTAGCTTCAAAATTATGTGAAATAGTCTTGCTTTATCGTTCACAAAAAAAAATACATTGATTTAAATGGTGTAAAACAGGTTTTGCTTGGAAAGCCAATATGCGAGGGGGAGGAGTAGTTTACACCCACTCTGCATAATGACTCTGCCTAATGAGCCATTCTTTCAGGTGTGACACTGACTGAGCCACAATGCAAGGACAAAAGATGTATTTAGAAGAAGACTTATATTGACCATTTAAGATTTCGCTTACATCTCTCTTGTAAATATGTTTTGCTATTTTATTAAAAATGTTACAATTACAACAATAATTACAATTTCAACAATATTTCAAGTGTACTCTTTCTTTGTAAAAAAGAAAAAGAAAAAAGATTATAGGCCTACATACAAATATATATATATACATTAGATATGAGTAGAAATTGCTAAACAAAAGCTTATTTGATGTGGCAGTATATTCTACAGTAGCCTAAAAACTGTACCCAAATCTAGTCAACAAGTGACTGACTGTAACATTGTTTTTATTAATTATTAGGGCATATAAATGCTAATTTGCAGTTTAATACGTTGCTTATACAAATACATTTTATTTCAACATATTCCAGTCGATTTCGATTACTCGTCTCAGTAGGCTATAGCAAAGCAGTTTATTCTTTCACACACAGACGCGCGATTTATATTTAGGCTAAACAGTCTTTACAAATATGTACCCTTCATTCATCTCACAGAAAGGCGAGTCATATTATAGAAATGCGATTCATCTTTTTGCGGTTTGCATAGGCCTACACTAACGTTATTCCATAACGTTATTCCACACTTGAAAAAGAAAACAGCCTACCTCACTCCTCAGCGGGATCTGCTCCTCATTTCAGGAGATATTGCTCCTCATCAGCACTGTTCTGAGGAATCTTTTCTCCATAAGGTAGGCTATAATGTCTCACTCGCGAGGAGTCGCGACGCGCTTTGTTTACAGCTGATGGGCGTTTCACAGATCTTCAATAGTTCTCAGAATTTGCGTTTGAATAGCACGCGCTCTCCGGGGAGTGGTCACATTACTGTGAATTAGCTCGTAATGAGCTCGACTGGAGTCGCTCTCTTTTTATACAGATTACAGAAGTTGAGAATATTTGTTTTTTATATAAGTTACTTCATTTAACAGATGCGATCTCAAGCTTTATGCCCGTGGGTCTGTTTGCCTGTTTGACTGAATTTTCGCGGAGTTATAGATCATTTTCAAACACGTTTCAAATGGGAGTTTACTGACAGAGAGAAGGCAGAAATCGCATCATGTTAATTTTTCTTTATTTGTCAAAAAGCGAAACACTTTATTTTTATTGTGAGTATACAGAAAAAAAATAGAAACTGAACAGGATCGAGTGATGTATTACACGAAAATGAAAGATCAAAATTAACAGAGCATTTAGTGTTTATTTTCATTGCTAAAAAAAAAAAACGAGCAAAACGCGCGGGCGCGTTTTTGGTCCCCAGAGGGTGAAATGTGTAGAACATCATACCTCAACAGCAACTACAACAAACAAACAAACACTATGTAATACCAATAGTGATTTTCATAGACATGGGTGTAAGTTTCTCAAGATTTCTCACCCTGACCTCATGACCCCTGACCTCACGGAGAAGAGCCTTGCTTATTTCAGCAGCCACATGACCCCTGACCTCACGGAGAAGAGCCTTGCTTATTTCAGCAGCCACATGACCCCTGACCTCACTGGGATCTTCAAAGACTCTTGAGTGGTTCTCCGACATGGTGCACAGTAACACATTTACAAGTGATGTTTAGTTTAACCTTTAGAGCATAAAGCTTGAAACTGATTGGTACAAAAAAAAAACCCATAATTTATTAAACAGTTACGAAATGCATATTCATGTTTTGTAAATGATTAGTTAATAATTTACTAATCAATTGTTAATTGCTTATAACTAGAGATGTTCCGATACCCTTTTTCCCTTCCCGATACCGAGTACTAATCCGATACCTAGGTGTGTATCTATACAGCCGCCATTCATACTAGCCCTGTATGAATTGCTAGAATTATTTTATAAAAGGTATTTTAGTTTTACAATATAACCGTATAAAAAAGTGCAACAAATAAATCTAGGAATCTAAAAAATGATATATGAATAATAGGGGTGTAACGGTCCACAAACACTGGTGTCACGGTTTGGTATGTTTTCAATACAGCAAAAAGAAAGAAATGGCAGAGAAATTTCCTTGATTTACATTTATTTTTTATTAAAACTAACATCATTAAGTATGATCATTTTTTACTTTGAGCAATGATGGAGTTATACTTGACATATAAAACAAAAACAGCTCCTTATAAAAAAATGAAATGTAAATTGTAGTAGTTATAAACAAAGGTTTATTTTATTTCAGATTAACATTTGAGGACAGCAATTTTATTCATAATGTCAAAATAAAACCGACATAACGTTACTTGAAAGCACAATGTTCCTGGTTTCCACGTCAGCGGAGTTTGATCCGTTAATAACGGAGAAATGTGAATGCTTCTCACTAGATCTCGCAGCGATGTTATTAGTTCAGTGGTGAATTCAAATGCTTTCTTTACTGGATCTCTTAGCGCTGTGTAGCAACAGTGTAGCTTGATCAAGATCGGCCCACGCTGCATTGTTCCAAACTGTTTAATGGTCTCTGTGAAGCACAAAATAACGAGTGCCGCAGTTTTGTTCCGTTTTCATTACGTTTGCCATTTGATTTTGGGCGCCAGCGTCTCTTACATTATGCGCTTGCCGCGCGCCTACATTTGAAATAACGAAATTTTGGTCGGCAGGAAAAATGGTCCAACGAACCGTGTTGCTAATACTTGTGCCTCGAAATTGCAGTATGGCATATGAGACATGTCGCCATTTACTGGCTGGTTGGTCCAGTCTGAAATACTCATACTGCGTGCGTTTTCATTTCTTCTTCGCTGTTCTAAACAGTGGTTGCTTATGGCAACAGCACAACTTCCTGTGTTGCCACAAGCAACCACTGTTTAGAACAGCGAAGAAGAATTGATCTCCGATTTGCAGCGTTAAGCAAAGCTAGCGTGCACAACTAGGTATTGTTTAATAAAATGGTATCGGATCGGTACATGGGTAGATGTACTCGCCGATACCGATGCCAAAATTTTTATTGGTATCGGCGGCATTTCCGATACTAGTATCGGAATCGGAACAACCCTACTTATAACTGAATCTACAAAACATACAAACAATAATGAACATATCACTTGCTAATCATTTATGAACGCATAGTGATGTTTCGTTAATAATTAGTTAATCATTTACTAATCACTTGTAAATTACTTATAACTGAATCCACACAATGTTAGTATATCACTTGCTAATCATTTATGAATGTTTTGTAAATGATTAGTTCATCATTAACTAACCACTTATAAATGACTTTAACTCAAATCAACTCAACTTTATTTATTGAGAACTTTCAACACCACAAGTGGAACCAAAGTGCTGTACAGAAGGTATAAAAGAGAAAATAAAAACAAAGACATAAAAACAATGCAAACACACAACTGAACGTTATTATGAAGTGATACCAATATGGGTAAATATGTACAAAATATGAAACGAGAATTGAGCAGGAATCACTGCTCCTCAAATCTCACAAAGAGTTTGTACTTTCTTTTATCAGCCAGTTCACTGAGGAACTTTTCACAGTCCTGTCTTTTTTCAATGGCGAAAGTAAACCGTTCAGCTGGAGAACTTTCATTATATTCACCCTTGCAATCGCGCAACTTTTGAAGGCTTTTGATTCGATCCTCTTTGTTCATGTTAAGGACACTGGGAACCTGAACTGAAGCTTCAGATTTTGAAGATATACTGTATCCCATACACCACAGCTTGGCTGGTTACACCTGTGGTTGGATTGAGTGCCGGAGGGGTAGGCCCGGGACAGTAGGGGCAGGTGTTTTCTGAGGGAGCAAAACATGGTGGTGGTTCTTCCTCCTGAGTCCTCAGCGTCAAAGGTCATTCCTGGAGGCATGGGATGCGTTTATGTTTTGAGAGGTATTCTGTCATAACACAGATTTTTTTGTGTGTTCATATTGTGTGGCTCGCACATGATGCTGCTTTCAACCATGTGAGTCTCCAAATCGTCAATGTCCTCTACTTGAATATCAGAGGTGGACACTAGGGTGCCAGGGGACTCCTGGAAAATCCACCACAGCCCCATCATTCGGTGTACACAACGGTGTGATCTTCCAGTTCCTTGACTCTGACAGTTCCACTGTCCTGCCACTGCATCAAATGTCACTCTAGTTCTCCCAAACTGACACCAGTTGTCTGTTGTATTTATGAATGCTGAAAAAAATACCACCGATTAGAGTATCCTTTGTCTCCAAAAAACACTGGAAAGACACTTTCGACTCCATGGTTGTTTGCAGTGTTGTTGAATTGTTCACATTTGACGGCCCACTCTGAGGACATTAGCCCTTTGCTCAGCATGTCCTTCAGTGAGTTACACTGTAGGACTACAGGCTTTACATATGACTTGGCATTCTTGGTTCTTTCAAGGTGTACACACTCTTTTCCAGGATTTCCAGAAGACCAAGCAATCTGCATACATCGGCGACAGTTTTCTACCTCACAGTCAATATTTGGTGGATTGGTAGACTTGAGTACATGAATCGGGAAAACAGGACTATGGTCATATTTTGGAGTGACATAAATTCCGCTTCTTGCATCAGTACATATCATAGGAGTAGTGTTAAAGTTGTGTGCATCCCTGATATGTCCTCTTAAGTTTTTGTGTGCGCTTAGGACAGCTTTGCAGTGTGGACATGGAAAAGGTTTTGGATTCTTTAAGTCCAGCTTGGAGTCACTGGTCACATCATCAGCTTTTCGTTTTAATGAACTTATCTTCTCTGCAAAAAGATAAACACTGGTTAAAAAGGTTAAAACAACATTCTTAAATCTCTGCCTGCAAGACTCGGTTTAGCCTGTTTTTCACACAAGGCAAGATAAACAGGAAAAGATTTCATAAATTGCACTTAAACACAAACATAGACAAACAATAGAGAAAGAGACAAGAATGCAGAGGAGAGAACAATAACACGTAAAAAAAAAAAAGATAAAATATGGAGCAAGAAACATAAACAGTGATTATGATATTGCCATCAAACAAACAATAAACACTGCACAGAACACATAGTATGCCATGATCCGATAATATCACATATAAACACAAATCACCACAACAGAACAATATGAGCCTTTAAAAAAATCATATTCTACAATCAAATCATGTATTTATTTATTTACTGTTAGTTATTTAAGAAAACATAATGGAAACAATGAATGATGTTTACTACCTTGCTTTTTCTCAGATGCAACACCTGCAGGAGATCAATATTGTGAAAATAAGACAGTCAGATTATTAAATGAAAAAGGTTTCATTTGATAACATTAGTTAACTACTTTAGTTGACAAACTTAGAATGAACAATACTTAATGTTAATTTGAACAGCTGTATTTTTCTAAACTATCATTAACAAAGAGTAACAAATGTGTAGTTCATTGTTAGTTCATGTTAGTTAATACATCAACTAATGTTAACAAATGAAACCGTATTGTAAATGTGACATTGTGAGCTTTGGTGCATACCTTGACTGTTTTCAGAAGAGTATACTGCATCTCTGAGATGTCTTCTGTAAAGATGATTATTATGTGTTGACAAACACACATTCAGAACCAACACAGGCCAATAATGACGTTACATCAGAGAACAGTTGATGTGAACCTGTGAAGAACAATAATAACACTGTTGTTTCCCAATCCAATACCCCCCCTCCACACGGCCTGCACCACGAACAACTAAAACCATTTTGATATTTACGATACGACGATATAAAAATGAATAACTATTCTACACTGGACGAAAAGCTGCATAAACCGTATATAACCCATGCTAATAAATAGTAAAGTGACGCCGTCATATTTCTGACGTAGTCTAGGCCTACTTTGATGTTAAGGCCTACACTAAGTTTCCTATATTGTGCTACATCAGCGAGATCATATTCACATTGTGTACAATTTTCTTACTGTTTCAATTCTTTTGAAATTTAATTCACACTTATTAATTAAATTAAATTAAAACTATTAAAATTAAATGAAAACTATTTTCCCCTTTCTCACCTTCCATCGTTGATATTCTTCTTGGTTGAAAACAGCAAATCAATGGATATATTCAAGTGAATGGTCAACAAGTAATTACAAAAAAGATATATGAATGAATTAAAATAGTCCTCACACAAAAAAAAACAAACATTTTCCTGATCAAACCCGAGTTTAGTAAGCGAACTGTTAACGATAACGAACTTCTACAATATATTTGGTGCCCTCTAGGGTTGGAGTTTGGTGGCAGGTAGGCTATAGGTTTCATGATCAAAACGCAAAATGTGCCAATAAAAGTGGTTCCGCTTGTTATCTTCTGACAAACGGATCTGATAACTATGTAGTTACAATTTCCAACAATCAGGGTTGATATTTACATACAAAGGGAACGGAGAACAAACAATCATGTTATGATTTTAACATGATTAAAAAAAAAAATCAGAGGTTGCATGTATTTTGATTATTCATAATAGGCCAACATGAAATGTATGTTTGTGGCAGATTAAATTATTAATAGCATATTCATTATTAATTAAAATATAAAAAGACACATATTTATTAAAAACATGATGTTGTTCAGTAGCAGGCCTACAGTCTACTAGTACTAATATTGTATATATTTATAATATTAATAATAATAGTAATTGATTAGTTGAATCTGGCTCATTCATATGTTTGTAAAGACGATTTAATTTGAGGAATAACAAATACAATTATAACTATTAAAGATTTATTTTGTAACTATTACAATTATAACAATATATGGCCATGCTTTTGGTGTGTTTATAATTCATTAGCTACAGTTCTCATAATGTAAAACATCTTTTAGATGAGAACTTATGCTACAATTATATTTTTCTTACATTTCAAGAAATTATAATTATAATTTTTAACATATTGATGTAATCCTACATGATATTCAGTTAGCCTACATTTTTATTAAAAAAAAAAAGATTTAATTTCCACTGCGCAGAAACATAACTGTAATAATTAATCATAAAGCGGTATCATCATCACACTTACTTTGCCTTTGGCAGCAGCCACAGCCGGAGAAAGTATTGGCTGTTGGAGATGCCGCAGTTTCAGCTTTGTACAGCTTATTTAATTTAATATCAGAATTGTGCAGCACATCAGAAACTCATTTCTGTATTAACTGAATAATCATTTATATACATATTTAATAACATATCAATATCAAGTTAAAATTACTTTAAAAATAAATATTTAAAGTGAAGTACTTTAAGTAAACTCAGAATATTTAAAGCGATACGTTTCCAAATTATAAAACGACGTCAATTGGGGGAGCGCAGGTGTTGGAACAGGGAATCCGTGTGTGGACCATGGATGCTGACTGTCATTGACTTACATAGGCATCACTTCCGTGGGCACATCAGGGAATTTTCGGCGATTCCGTGAAACTGCCACAGATTTTGAGTTAAGGGCCGTGTTCATTTCACGGAATTCTGTGAGACCAGGTTGGTCTGAGCATGCGCATTCATTTATGTAGCCTACAATTTTGTGAATGATTTGGACGTATTAAATAAATATTAAATGCTAACTTTAATCTTATCTTATTATCGGTTTACCATAGTAATTTTAGTAGGCTACATATATATTGGCTAATGTTTTATAGGCTGCTTAAGACACAGAATAGATGAAGTTATTGTTTAAATAAGAGCGCTTAGGTGACGGCACCTCAACGTAGCCTACTTAAGGCTAACAGAGCTGTCATTCACGACATCAGATAAACCCAAACGCAAGAAGATGATTTTAAATTCTAAAGCACGACCGTTTTTTGTTGTTGATTTTTTTATTGAGATTTGTTGTCCAATGCTTAATTGCATATTGATACAAAGTGCAAATAAAATATTTCCTTGTTGTTTACCTGATAATCAAATATGAGTGCCTATATGGGTCATTCTATAATTAGCGGTACATTTCAGATCAACAAAAAAGTGAAGAAATCAGTGTGCTTTTCTGCAAAATAATCTAGTTGTTTCCATAATATACCCCCATATTGTTCTAAATTCATTAGTTGTCAAGCTTAAGGTCAAATTACTTTTTAAATATTTAAATGAAAATAAATATTCGATTCATTGTTTTATCAACTGTGTTACAGACAAAAGTGGTGTCATAGAAGACATAAATGAAGTACTACACATATGACAAAACATTTGTTTGAAAGTTCTTGAGTCTATTCACCAGGGGTTTTAAGGTTGTATGTCTGACTGATTTAAACAATATCAATTTTAAACTGAATAACGGATATTCTTTGGTATTCACCTTATTTTCCACGGCAACAAGGGCGACGCCATTACGCTCATTTTGTCATCTTACTTCCGGCTGAAAGGGACTTCAACTTCCGGCTGAAAGGATCTACGCTAGTTTCTAGACGTAATTCTATAGTTGTGACGGTAAAATATGTGAAGTATTATATGCTCAGTTAGGGGCTGCCATAACAATTGGATTAAGAGGATAGAACAATTTAACCAACATTGTTACGAACACAATGTAAGTTAGGCTAAAGCGATCAGAGTGTTGTGGTGTACGAGGAGGAGCAATGGTGGAAGGCGCTAAACTTGAAGTTCCCACCCAAGTGATCTTATGTGTGTTCGTACCATTTTATGGACAGAGAGCAGACTGATGAACGAACAGGCTCGGCTACGATGTTCTGGTAAAGAAGAAGTCCCGCCGGGTGCTGAACAGGTTGTCAGATTCAGGTAAGCTAACTTAAGGTTACCTAACTGTTGTTACCTAACTCTCCTATCTATAATATGCTTGTTAGCCTAACGTTAGATTCGTGAAGTCCATTCTATGAATACATTTAAGATTAGTAACGAGCTGTAAACAAAATACAGCGAATCTTGCATGATTACCATTGGTCACCTATATGTCATATTTCTTATATTTCGTTTACTTTGAGATATGGACCTAATTGGGTCTGAAATAAAGAATGAATGAATATTCACAATAGTACAATATATTTTGGGACATTACCCGTAGTCTTACATTAGCTCACATTATTCCTGTAAGGAGGCCAGCTAGCTACATCTCTCATTCAGATATTGATATTGACCTACGTAGAGTTAGGAGATTGTGTGTATACTGTCTCGTTTTTAATGCATCTCTCTTCTTCACACTGTTCTAAGTATGAGTGCATCATAAATTAATTCTCATGATCTATTTTAAGTACTAATGTATGAATGTTTATGTTTATATTATTTCCATAGATGCATTGATGAGCGTCAGTGTTGCAGTGGACAACTGTGAGGATGATCACAGCCACATGCCCCAGACCTGTGATGCAGAAACACAATAGGAGGATCCATCTGTCTCTGACCACAACTACGCTCCAATATCTCAACTCAACCTGAAGCCTCCTACATCTGAAATGGGAACACAATGCGTTGAGCCATTGCCATAGTACATAACTGCTGAGAAAGACCACCTTTGTCAGCTCTACACAGGGTCGACATTGGATGCATTCCACTCAGTTGCCGAGCACCTTAATAGTTCATACACCAACAGCTTTCAGCTACACACTTGGGATCAGCTCCTGATGACTCTGATGAAGCTGGTTCTTAATTTATTGCAGGGTGATCTTGCTGAAAGGTTTGGTGTTTCTCAGTCCATGTAAGTGTTGGCTTGACATCATGGAGAAGTGTTTCAGAGAGCAATTTCCAAACACAACATGTAGGGCTGCACAATACATCAAAATATCGCAAATGTGTATATCGAAATATGCATAACTTTTTTATCTTTAATAAGAATCAGTATATATATTTAATTCATACAGTAAAAACTAAGCAGTGTTTTATTTTTTACATTTGATTATTCAGTTTCTGTTTTTAAATAGACCTAATGTAGGATAACCTGAACCCCGTGGTTTACACTGATGTTAAAATAACACTTCTTATGCTACAGTAAAACACTGATGTTCACTTTCACAAGTTGAAGGGATGTTTTCTTGTAACAAAAAGAATGTGAAACACATATGTAGGTTATATATTAATTTTATACACTTTAAGCATTATCGTATCGCATATCGAATATTGCATTGTTTAATGAGTTATTATCGCATATCGCATTTTTCTTCAATATCGTGCTCTTCGTCCAGGCGATGAAGTAATGGCAGACAAAGGCTTCACCATTACCGATCTCCTCTATTAAAGGAAGGTGAAACTTGTCCTCCTTGTGAATCTTGTAGAACAGATTTTACCTGATATGAATAGTTATTTGTATAAACCTTTACAATGTGACCAGATGTTCCCTGTTATGAATAGTTATTTTTATAACCCTTTACAATGTGACCAGATGTTACCTGTTATGAATAGTTATTTGTATAAACCTTTACAATGTGACCAGATGTTACCTGTTATGAATAGTTATTTTTATAACCCTTTACAATGTGACCAGATGTTACCTGTTATGAATAGTTATTTGTATAAACCTTTACAATGTGACCAGATGTTACCTGTTATGAATAGTTATTTGTATAAACCTTTACAATGTGACCAGATGTTACCTGTTATGAATAGTTAATTTTATAAACCTTTACAGTGTGACCAGATGTTACCTGTCAGTCATTTATTATAAAACCATATAATGTGAGCTCTGTAGATTCCCCTTAAAACTTAAAGGAATTAAGTCTTCTAGTTAGAAAGAATACGTCACGGTCAAGTTTGCAAATGAATACCATCTTTGTTTATTACTTATGAAATTTAAATGGTTAAATGTATGTACATGAAGGTCAGTAGAAGGTGTATAGCTTCCTGAAAACATCAAACACTTCTTACAACTGATTTTATACAACTTATTTAATCATTCATATTTAACCAATTACCTAATCTCCTATCCTTAACCTTAAATATTCTCATTCCTTCTTATTTACAAATAATTTTTCATCGCTGCTCCATCAACTCCTTCTGACGAAGTAGTAGACCTCTGGCCACGTTAACAATGACGATGGATGAGACAATGTGAGACCAACTGATCGTCGTACAAAGTTTTCTCCGTGCTCCCAATTTAAAACATTTACGGTATTAACGTTATTTGTCATTTTGCTAAAGTTTTGGCTAACTATAAACAATGTATTAACTACTGAACTAGCTACCGGATGTGCCGTGTCAGTTTAGCAGAAGTCGGATGACAAAATGCGGAAGCGCGAAGTATTAAAAGTGGGCGGGGCGGAATAAGGTGAATACAATTATCAAGGATGGATATTTTTTCAACATAATTCACCCTTTACACTGAATTTAGAGTTATTCAACGTCTTTATGTAATACTGTTCACTCTAGAGATGTCCTTTTTATAATTTTTATAAAATTTTAGCCAACAATTAAAGATTTATGACACAAAAATCACACGTAACACAATTGACAGATAAAGTAACACAGCTGACAGATAAAGTAACACGGTTGACAGGATGCATTAGGAGAAAAAGAGAAACCTTTCTTTAAAATAAAACCTTTTTATTTTGACAAGTGTCAGCAACAAGTAATTAATTAACTCTCTTGAAGCAATGGAGAAAACAAACAAAAACTGTAAAAAATGCTGTTAATACTACATTAGTCTCATTCACAAAACAGTCCTTTCCAACTCATCCTACTCATAGTCTATTTCATCCTCCAGTTTCTTCTGTCCTTTCGTGTTTCTTCTGATTTCCGACAGTTCACATTTCTGAGGTCTTGGACCATATGTCTCTGTCGATCTCCACATGATCTCGATGTGCAGTCACAAAAGTTGGAGGAAGAATCATCCTGATGACGTCATCAATCAAACACCATAGGACATCGTCCCGCGTTGGCCAGAAAGAGCGGTTGACTCCAGTCCGGTGCATGCATTAGACTTCGGCATGCGTTTCAGTCACCTCTTGAATAATGCCAGGATAAACATCGTCATCATATTTGAGAGAACACCACTTGCCAATGAAGGATTACAAATTTAAGAATCTATTTCAGATATGCTTCCTTACATAACATCACGGTGAAGAATACTGATTTTAGCATTTGAGGTTTTAATTTAGATTCCAATATAGACTGAGAAAGTTTAGCAGCGGTTATGATGATTATATCAAGAGATTCCTGCCAGTCCTGTTCTCTAAATGAGTCAATTGCTGAGACTCTCACCCTCACCCTTTGTCTTTATGCATTTCCTGACCATTAAGCTCAATGTACAGCTGTGCTTTTGTCTCTATGATAATGTTAATGTATGGGCGATCTAGTCAGGCTGATTGGATCACTGTTATTCTGATGAGATCAGAGCTGCGGAAATTCTGGTAACGAGTTGACGCCTATATTGTATTTTCATGTAAAGGGAAGGTCTCCACCTCCAAAAGTCCCTCCTCCTAAAATGCCTATAACTACCATGAATACAGTATTTAGATTAGACTGTTGGAAGAACTGCAGCAACGCAACGCGAAGTTCTCAATAAAGAATAACTTCTGTTTGAGCGCGATCCCAACGTCTCCTGGTCTTGCTTTGATGAAGGAATAAAAGTTTCCAACAATTTGGTGCCGTGACCCGGATGGAGAAAAAGGAAACTCAACAAAGAACTTCAAGCTCAAAGATCTGAATCAATTAAGACTAGGTTAAGAAAAAACACTATATGATCACAATGTTTACTGTAATATAGTTATATGTAAAACTATATGGTCACCAGAAGTTTACTTTGATAAGAGTTAGACGTAAAACCACTATACGATCAACAGACTTATGGAAGAATGAAGTCTATGCATGAATACTGCTGGTCTGCCGTTTCTTTGTTTTCTTGTGTTACAGGTATGTGTGTATGTCATGATGTCTTACATTTTGGTGTTGTTTTGGTGTCATCACCAACGTTTTGGTGTCATCACACTGACACTCCAGGGTCTGTCTCGTTGAGCAAAGGCAGCTCACATCTCGGTAACTGATTTTTCTTGCGGTAACTGATATTCACTTGGTGAATGCGCATGGTTGATGGTACCACCGGGAGACTATGTGGCATATTCTTTGTGGCTTCATCTACATTATCCTCATTTATGTCGAACAGTTTTACTGAGGTCTGTGCATCCACCAGTGCACTGAAGAAGAGCTCAGCATTTGGGCTGTCTTTCCCATGGCTGACAAGTCGGTCAGCAGTTCTTCTAAGGAGGCCTCCAACTCCATCTGGAGCACCCTTGCCGTGGCTCACCTTGAAAACGCTCCAGGTGCCTGCTTGCAACCCATATCGCTGCAGCTTAGTGCAAAACATATATATTTCACTGTTGCTTTGACAGACACTTTCTCCTTTTCACCTCCCTTGTTCTTTTTCTCTCTGAGAACATTCTCTGTTGTCCACTGTGTGAAAAAAACACTTGCTTGCAAATCCCCCTCAGTTGCAACTGGAAAGTCTCTAACTTTGCAGTTGGGACATTCATTGTACATGCAGTCCTTCAAGTTTGAGTCACAGCATATTGACTCTGCCATTTTCTCCAAATCAGTGCTTCCCATGAGTCGGAGAGAATGTAGCTTTTCTACAAGAAAACAGAGATTCTCACGTACCTTGCAGAGGCAGGTCTCTCTGTCTGCAGTGGATGGCTGGACCACCCAGAAGGGCAGCATACGGCAGAACAAACTGTGGCAAATGCTGTGGTTAAGGCTCTCAAGGAGGAATTTTC
Organism: Abramis brama; assembly: GCF_963993115.1. Taxonomy (NCBI): domain Eukaryota; kingdom Metazoa; phylum Chordata; class Actinopteri; order Cypriniformes; family Leuciscidae; genus Abramis; species Abramis brama. The sequence goes on from NC_139966.1 coordinate 4,357,767, forward strand.
TATGCAGGTTTTTCATGGTGTCATTTAGGAACCTTTTCTGTTTCTTTATCTTTCCTCTTGTTATTGTTTGCGATTTTCCAGCTGTTTGGTGATTGTTGTCATCCCTTGTCCAGAAGGACATAACTTTGTCATGCTGTTTAAAACATAGGGATCTGTACCTCATCTTGTTGGAGATTATGGACGTCACAGTGGTTCTGCTGTTTTCTCGAAATTGCTAGAGTCTCCTGAAATCTTATATTTTTTCAAAATTCTTCCTGACACTACAGCTGCAATTATCTGTCTAGATTTCTTGTGTTTCGTAGAGGCATACTTTTTGCGGATGTTGTCCACTAGGGCATGGTGGAAAACTGACGTTCTGTGCACTTCTCTAGGTGGATCCTCTGGGTGTCTCCAGTGATGGCATGGGTGTTGACCTTCTTCAGATGACAATTATGTTCCTGCAGTCTGTCGTTCATCCATAGACTCTGATAATATTGTAGTTTTGTGACACATTTTTAACAGCATTTTGTAAGTATTGTGTTTGGTACAAGCCATTGTAAACTAGTTGGTCATTTTTGTCAATTACATATAGCTTGTGTTTGTGTGATGTTGACTGCATTGCATATTACCCTGTGTGTAAATATGTTTCTGGATGTGGTATGGAGTTCCTTATTAAAAGGGGAATTGTGTGTTTTATCCCTGTTGAACTATCTTTGTTAGTTTGTCCTTTGGCATATTAATCACCAGTTCATACAATATATAAAAAGCCAAGTAGTACAATTTAAAAATTATTTACTAATTAAATACTTTACTGTAGATGTGTCCATCATATTACATATCACATATGATTAGTAATACATTCATTTAGATTCATTGGTAACACTGTACATTAAGGTCCATGATCTAACGTTAGTTAACTATAATTAGCAAGAACTAAAAATGAACTGCACTTCTACTGCATTTTCTATTTTCTATTATATTTTATTAACTAACGTTTACACAGATTAACAAATACAGTAACATATGTATTGCTCATGGTTAGTTCATGTTAGTTGCATTGCACCTGATGAAGACCTGAGGGTCAAAACGTTGTGCTTTTAATAAATTTATCTTGAGTAGCATGAAGTGTGCGGACATCACTTCTCTTTTTTAGTTAATATATTAACTAATGTAAACTAATGAACCTCATTGTAAAGTGTACCGATCTACTTTCATCAATGCATTTCTAGACGGTGACGTTTGGTTTAATATGATGGACATAGTATAATATTCTATTATAATTAACTAAAGTCTGGAAAATGATGTTTTAGGTATAATCTATTGCAAAAATAAAAACCATAATAAATTACGTGCGAATTTAACGTGAGACTTGGGAAACCCCACCCCCACCAACAGGATGATGGGAAAACGTGTTCGGCATAGACAGAGCACATTAGCAAATAAGGCACCGTGGAGTAAGATCAGAGCTCAGCCTGAACTACATGTCAGATCAGAGCTACAGATCACGTCTCTTGAGTTTAAGATCTCAAATAAATGCTAATTTTGATAGATTGATAGGACAAGCAACTATGGGAAACGAGGACCAAGAAGGCAGTCTTGTTGAAAGGTAATTTGGTGTTAATGTAAAATAATGTAAAGTCATAAGTATAATTGCAAGACAGATAATTTGTTTATGTACAACCGAGCAGTAAATTATATTAATTATAATTGAACATGATCATGCTGCACACACTCCAGCGGGGGGGCAGGAGGCCTAATTACTTTTTGGCGGACGATCACTTTTTTGCAAGACACGTGGCTGTTGTGTAACTGAAGGGTTACTGCGTTGACGTTAATGATATTCTAAAACAAAATGTCCTATTTTGAGTGACTTTTGTACTTGTAGGTTGCGAGAGTTCAGAAATGAGACAAATCCAAGGCCGTCAAGGAGAAGGAGGAGGGTAGTCAACACCCCGCGGACGTTAAGGGTATGCCTGGGATTCATAAATGAGGGAAACAATCGACCAGTTACTCGACGTAAGTATTATCATAATTTATTATGAACACTAGGGCTGCACGATATTGAAGAAAAATGCGATAACTCATTAAATAATGTGTGTGTCAAATAAACTTAAATTATCTTTGAAATATATAAAAAATTATATAACAAGCATGTGTGTTTCACATTCTTTTTGTGAAATGAAAACATCCCTACAACTTCTGAAAGTGAACAGTGTTTTAGTGAAGCATAAGAAGTGTTATTTTAACATCAGTGGGGTTTAGGGGTTCAGCTTATCCTTAGGTTTATTTAACAACAGAAACTGAATAAGCAACTGAAAAAATTCACTGTATGAATTAAATATATCTATCTATATATTTTATCTATCTATCTATCTATCTATCAATCTATATATATATATATATATATATATATATATATATATATATATATATAAATATATTAGTCAAGTCATCTTCATTTATATAGCACTTTTAACAATGTAGATTGTTTCAAAGCAGCTTTACAGAGATAAACGTATAATTTATGGTAACAGAGATTGTTTTGGCTTTATAGCGGTTCTTTAGTAAAGTTATTTTCCAGCTAAGGTTAGTTATGATTGATTCGCTTCCGTCGCAACGATCATTTGTTATTAAATTAGGGGCCGCTAAGACGACACAATTCTCTCTACATAGACTTTAAACGCGAACCTGTGAGAAACGCTGATGGCGTTCACATGCGCATTTAGAATGGGTTCTATAGTTATGTGCGTTTGAATATATGTGCACAGGTTTGGAATTCCCTACAAGCCAAGCCTAAACAAAGTACTTGTCTTTCCTTATAAATTTTGATAAAGAATTTTATTTTATTTTGTCGCTTTGGGGTAGGAACGCGAAACGAATTTTCCCGACAACGCCTTATCTGTAGAGTGGTAAAGGGATCCTCCACAGGGAGAGGCTAGTTGGCACTTCAGCACTGCGTTGTCATCGGGTCCAGGCGAAGGTCCTTCGTCAGATCTGGATACGGCCTGGATCCGGCAGGCTGCAGTAAACCTCGGGATAAACACAGACACTAAAATTAGCGTAGATGCCATTCTTCTCATGATGTAACGAGTACATCAGGATTTATGGGAAGTGTTCCCGGTTCCGGCTGACCTAATCTATGCAGCCTAACATTGAACTATAGAAGTCTATAATGTATTATGTGAATGCTAGGTCAAAGAGATGTGTCTTTAATCTGGCTTTGAACTGACAGAGTGTGTCTGCTTCCCGGACAATGGTAGGAAGACTGTTCCAGAGTTTTGGTGCTAAATAGGAGAAGGATCTACCGCCAGCAGTCGATTTTGATATTCTAGGTATTATTAACTGGCCGGAATTTTGAGATCGCAATAGACGTGAAGGACTATAATGCGTTAAGAGCTCACTCAAGTACTGCGGAGCTAAACCATTCAGTGCTTTGTAAGTAATCAGCAATATTTTAAAATTGATGCGATGTTTAATAGGGAGCCAATGCAGTTTTGACAGAACTGGGCTAATATGGTCGTACTTCCTGGTTCTGGTAAGAACTCGAGCTGCTGCGTTTTGAACTAGCTGTAGTTTGTTTATTACTCATGCAGGGCAACCACCCAGTAGAGCATTACAATAATCTAGCCTTGAGGTCATGAACGCATGAACTAATTGTTCCGCATTTGTCAATGAGAGCATATGTCGTAATTTAGATATATTTTTAAGATGGAAAAATGCAGTTTTACAGATACTAGACACGTGACTTTCAAATGAAAGATTGGTATCAAAGAGCACACCCAGGTTCCTAACCGACGACAAAGACTTAACAGAGCAGCCATCGAGTGTTAGACAGTATTCTAGGTTATTACGTGAAGAAGTTTTTTGTCCAATAATTAGAAACTCTGTTTTTTCAGAATTTAGAAGTAGGAAATTACGAGTCATCCAATTTTTTATATCCGCTATGCATTCCGTTAACTTTGTGAATTGATAAGTTTCGTTAGGTTTTGAAGAAATATAGAGCTGAGTATCATCAGCATAACAGTGAAAGCTAATTCCATGTTTCCTAATGATATCTCCTAATGGTAGCATGTACAGAGTGAACAGCAACGGTCCTAGTACTGAGCCTTGTGATACGCCATACTGAACTTGTGATCGATGAGACATCTCTTCATTTACTGCTACAAACTGATAACGGTCAGATAAGTATGATTCAAACCATGCTAGTGCATTTCCCCTAATGCCAACATAATGTTCGAGTCTATTTAAAAAAACGTTGTGGTCAATGGTGTCAAATGCAGCACTAAGATCGAGTAACACTAATAGAGAGATACAACCACGATCGGATGATAAGAGCAGATCATTTATGACTCTAACGAGAGCCGTCTCGGTACTATGGTACGGTCTAAATCCTGACTGGAAATCCTCGCAGATATCATTTCTTTCAAGAAAGGAACACAGTTGTGAGGATACTGCCTTTTCTAATATCTTTGACAGAAAAGGTAGATTCAAGATCGGCCTGTAATTGACTAATTCTGTAGGATCAAGTTGCGTTTTTTTAACAAGCGGTTTAATCATAGCCAGCTTAAAGTTTTTTGGTACGTATCCTAGAGACAAAGACGAATTAACGATATTAAGAAGAGGATCTATGACCTCTGGAAGCATCTCTTTCAGTAGCTTAGTCGGTATAGGGTCTAACATACATGTTGTAGATTTAGATGATTTAACGAGTTTAGTAAATTCTTCCTCTCCTATAGCAACGAATGAATCAAATTTTTCCTCAGGGAGACTACAATGCACTGCCTGATGCAATACTGTAATAGACGGTTGCATAGTTATAATTTTCTCCCTGATATTATCAATCTTGTTAATAAAGAAGTTCATAAAGTCATTACTGCTGTGCTGCTTGGAAACTTCGGTGCTTGAAGCTTTATTTTTCGTTAGTTTAGCCACCGTTTCAAATAAATACCTAGGATTATGTTTATTTTCTTCTAATAGGGTTGAAAAATAAGCAGATCTAGCAGCTTTTAAAGCCTCTCTGTAAGTAATCGAGCTCTCCTTCGATGAAATGCGAAATACCTCTAGTTTTGTTTTCTTCCAGTTGCGCTCCATTTTTCTGGCCGCTCTCTTAAGGGCCGAGTGTGCTCGTTGTACCACGGCGTTGGACTATTTTCTTTAATCGTCTTTAAGCGCAACGGAGCAACTGTGTCTAAAGTGCTGGAAAAGAGAGAGTTAAACGTTTCTGTTGCAATATCTAGATCTTCTAAGCTATCTGGGATGCTGAGATGATGAAACTGATCAGGAAGATTATTAATAAAGCAATCTTTAGTGGCAGAAGTGATAGTTCTAACATATTTGAAACACGGAGTCGGCTTTGCAGCCTTGGCTAAATGTAATTTACACAAGACTAAATAATGATCTGAGATGTCATCGCTCTGCTGCAGAATTTCAATGGCATCAACATCTATTCCGTGTGATAATATTAGATCTAGAGTATGATTACGACGATGAGAAGGTCCTGACACGTGTTGTTTAACTCCAATTGAGTTTACAATGTCTTTAAATGCCAATCCCAATGCATCCTTTTCATTATCGATGTGTATATTAAAATCACCAACAATTAGTACTTTATCTGCAGTCAATATTAATTCTGATAGAAAGTCCGCAAATTCTTTGATAAAGTCTGTATTGTGCCCTGGTGGCCTGTATACAGTAGCCAGCATAAATCTCAAACGTGATTTATCGTTTACACTATATATTTTTACATTAAGCACCAATGCTTCAAAAGAATTATATTTAAAACTTGATTTCTTAGTGGTTTTGAAACTATTACTATAAATTACAGCAACACCACCCCCTTTGCGTTTCAGACGAGGCTCATGTTTATAACAGGAATCTTGCGGGGTGGACTCATTTAAAGTAATGTAATCGTTTGGTTTTAGCCAGGTTTCTGTCAAACACAGCACATCTAGGTTATTATCTGAAATCATATCATTAACAATGAGTGCTTTTGAAGTAAGCGATCGACTATTCAGTAACCCAAGCTTTAGCATTTGCTCATCTGTATTATAGCTGTTTTTTATTTGTTGAACATTAATTAAATTTTTAACCTTAGATGGGTTTAAACGTTTTTTGGATTTCCAAGTTCGGGGAACAGACACAGTCTCTATATGATGATAGCTAGGTGAAAGAGGCTCTATGTGATGGGATTTATCTGACCTTGGTGACGCGAGGCCGCTAGCGGACGGTCGGTTTAGCCAGTCTGTCTGCTTCCTGACCTGAGGCCCAGATTGTCATGTTTGAGCTCTAAGACTATGAGCCATATTACTAGAGAGAAGAGCAGCACCATCCCAGGAGGGATGAATACCATCTCTTTTCAACAGGTCAGGTTTGCCCCAAAAACTTTTCCAATTGTCTATGAATTCTATATTATTTTGCGGACACCACTTAGGCAGCCAACCGTTAAGCGAACACAATCTACTAACTATCTCATCACTCCTGCGAACAGGAAGGGGGCCAGAGCAAATTACAGTCCTTAACATCGTACTTGCAAGTTCACACACCTCTTTAATATTAATTTTGGTGATCTCTGACTGGCGGAGTCGAACATCATTAGTGCCGACATGAATAATGATCTTAGAGAATTTACGATTAGCATTAGCCAGCACTTTTAAATTTGCTTTGATGTCAGGCGCTCTGGCTCCCGGCAAACATGTGACTATGGTGGCTGGTGTCTCTATTTTCACGTCCGTGTAATAGAATCGCCAATAACTAGGGAACAATCATTCTCAGTGGGTGTTTCACTGAGCGGGGCAAATCGATTTGTTATGGTAATCGGAACGGAAGAGTGGTTTTTTGATCCGCGACTAGAGTGATCCCTCACTGTCACCCATTTGCCCGGCTGCACAGGCTCTACTTCAGCCGGAACCGACTCAAGTAAAGAGTTCACTATGCTAGGCGCATCCAAAACATCTAAAGCACTAGCACTCTTACTATCCTCAATTAAGGTTTGGATGCGTGTTTCTAATTCTGAAATTTTCTCCGTCAACCTAACTGACTCCTTACATTTATCACATATAAATCCTATATTGCCGACAGAGAAGGCTATGCTAAACATGTGACATGAAGTGCAGGTGACAATAACTGGACAAGACATTACTCACCGTGTTTGTTGACTGATTCTTACTCACCTGAGCTTTTTATGAACTCAAAGGCGCGGCACGCGCGAGAGAAAAATAAATAAATAAAAATAGCTGAGCGCACGGGTGGCGCGTTAACAGGCTAGCGAATTACTAGCGTGTTGTGCTAGTAGTACTAGTAACGGAAGCTAGCGATGTCAGGTTAATCTGAGATGTTGGGTAAGATGTATTTTAGTAGTATAAACAACTAGAAATTGTAGTAAATGATGGTTCAAAACAAAGAAATACGAGGCTTAAACGGAGCTTACAGCAAACACACTCACAGCAGGCAGCGAGGCAGACAGGAGCAATCGATCAGCAATCCAATATTCAATATATACATACAAAAGTTATTCTGCCAAGAGCAGTGAGTGATTTTCTCTTTGTCTTTTGTTCATGACCCCAGTTATTGCAAGCCGTAGCGATATGCATATAACGATATATACATTTGCGATATTTCAATAATTCTGATATATTGTGCAGCCCTAATGCACACACTAATCTGCCAAGTGTCTTCTCTGAAACAAGATCAACCTTAGGTCTTTATTCCAACGCATTCTTGAATTACAACCAGAAGTTTGGATAATGCAGTTTCATGTCTGAGAAAAAGAGAGGTAGATAAGGGGTTAAGCTGTAGAAAACTTTAGTCAGTTTTAAATAGTTCACTAGCTAGCTGTATTGGCCATAGGTGTTGTGACACAGGATTTTTAAAAAAATTTTTTTTTTAAAAATGTATTTCAGAAAGCCAGGGAATAGTAAATCTGTATGTCCCTGTGGACCAGACAGAGGAGGAGTGTGTCGTGTTTTCCCAGGGCTTGGTGATAGGCCACTCGAGCTCTGTCGGACTGATGCCCACCTTAATAACATCATCGTCCTGAATTTGCCTGGCATCACACCACGTGACATTAAAGCCTTGAATTGAATAGGTCTGCGGTTTATGTCAGAATCAAGCTAACCAAATTTATATAGACGCAGCATTATCTATTGTCAGCTTTTTTGATACATTGATGTATAGACTGAAGAACAGCTTCATCCACCAGCTGAATTCTCCTCCCTCTTAACTCTTAGCCCCCTGAGGTCGGCTGTCGCGCCGGCGCGATAGGCTCGTTTTTTTTCCTTATCAGTGCAAACAAAATCAAAATTCTAATATTAATTTTTATCTTATATGCTTGTGTTGTACATCAATCGATCCTGTTAAGTGTGTATTTTTTTTGTGCATACTCATAATAAAAACAAAGTGTTGTGCTTTTCACCAAATAAAGAAAAATAAACATGATGCGCGTTCTGCCGTCTCTCTCAATGTGAAACTCATTCTGAAACGCGACAGAAAATGACCTGTAACTCAGCGAATGTTTGTCACACAGACTTAAAACACATGTCTATACAACGCTTGGAGTCTCTATTTTTAAAATATGTAAATTATATAAAAAACAAATATTCTCTGTTTAAGTAATCCGTAAGAAAGCAGCGACATGTACAGTTTCTCAAACACATCCTAATTAACTATAATGTGACCACACCCACGCGCGCACGAGCGATTGACATGCAAATGATCCACGCGGCAGAACGCAGACCTGTAAACGCCCTCATCACCTCAAAACAAAGAATAAGAGACTTCGGTAACTTACTCCTCTCTGCTTTTCATCGAGTTTAAAGATGTGCTGTGCTGTGCTGTTTACCTTGTGCTGTGCTGTGCTGTTTACCTTGGGATTTACCTCAGAAGAACGCGATTTGAAGATGAGAAGATTTTTAAGGTAAGACATGTTAAACTGGTCATGCCAGATTAAAATGTATGTTATGAAATGAGTTTGGAGTAAAAACATGAACTAAGCCTAATATCGTACATGTATATGCATCTATAAACAGACAGAAACATGTTAAAATGTGAACTAGACTGGTAGGCAACCTTTCAGTGCTAAATTTATATACTTCATATATATTTCACTCAGTTTTGATTAGCTTATGACACTGAAATAATGCTAAAATACTTCTTTATGCGTAATGTACCTTGTTTGCGAATATCTACTAATGTGATTTAATGCAAATATGTTTCAGCCTCCGGTAAAATATGTGATAGCCTACTGTCTACATTATATTTTTATATAAATGCTCGATTTTGGTTAGCCTAAGACACGCTTCAATACTGCCTTATGCACAGATGTTTGTGAATACAGGTGTAAATGTTTGAAATGTAGTGATGTGTGTCGTTCGCGAACGATCCGTTCATTGCGTGTGTCACTAAATGCGTGCGGATACCCATCAACAGATACTCGCGGTGACGCGGTCTACCCTACTAACAAGGGACGTCCCCCGGACTTTTCGAACGTCCCCATAGGTCCGCATTTGGTCCGCTTTGTAACGTTCGCTGACGGACATTCCGATGACGTCCGCATTTGGTCCGCTTTGTAACGTTCGCTGACGGACATTCCGATGACGTCCGCAATTGGTCCGCTTTGTAACGTTCGGTGACGGACGTTCTGAGGACATTTGTCCGGGCCAGTGTGCGAACGTCCCTATTTCGTCCCTCACCTGCTATTTCCATGACAACACTTGCAAAATCCAGTCGTATGCGTTTTCTTTTATCATCAGACCTGACACCTTGCAACTCAGACAAAAGAATAATTAAACAAAAATATAAATGCAAATAAACTAAAAATAATTTAATTAATTTTAAAATTAAGTTAGTTAAAAATGTTAGTGTTTTAATGTTATGTTAAGATAATAAACTTAGTAACTTCTATTACTAATTAAAGATGTAATATAATCACGAGACTGTTATAATTTAAACATCAAAATATGATAATTTGAATGTGACCCTGGACCACAAAACCAGTATATATATATATATATATATATATATATTTATATATATATATATATATATATATACATACATCTACATCATGTGAAAGCTGAATACATAATCTTTCCATTGATGTATGGTTTGTTAGGATAGGACAATATTTGGCCGAGATACAACTATTTGAAAATCTGGAATGGGTACAGAAAAATCGAAATATTGAGAAAATCGCCATTAAAGTTCTACATTTCTATTGGCGATAGTGCTGCATCCATTCACACAAATAAATGTTTTATATATTTAAGGTGGGAAATGTACAAAATATCTTCATGGAACATGATCTTTACTTAATATCCTAATGATTTTTGGTATAGAAGAAAAATCTATAATTTTGACCCATACAATGTTTTGTTGGCTATTGCCACAAATATACCCGTGCAACATAAGACTGGTTTTGTGATCCAGGGTCACATATAAGTTACAATTTATAGGCTATTCATGCATGAAGAAAATAAGGTTGAATGCAGGAGCTCTAAAAGAATGCATCGACTTCAAATGATGAATGCAGCCAAGGAAAACGTGAAGAATGGAAAAGCACATTGCTGGGAAAGAAGTGGAGAATAACACAGGTAAGACAAATAAAATTATCCTAACTGTCCTATCCTATCCTATCCTAAATTATCCAACTGTTGGTCAGGCGAAGGTGACTGGTTTTATTCAAAAGAAGTTATTTTAGGAAAAATATTATTCTAATTATTGCACTTAAGACTGATAGCACATGCAGCTCAAATAACAAAAAAAAAAAAAGTGTAATATAACTTAGCTACACAGGGAGAAACAAGCAAGTGACGATCAAGTGCACCTAAGCGAGTGACGTCATTCCTTATGGTACGCACTACTCAGCATGTATCCATGGCAACGCTCAGCTGAGCTGCGTAGTGAGTGACAGAGCAGTGAGTGACAGTTAACGGCCCTCCTCGGACGCAGCCTTGTGTTTTCTCTTTCGTCTGTCTAAAAGGTATTTTAAAATTTATAAATTGGTTATTAGTTACCGTAACCACTGTCCATCTTTAAATTATATGAAAATGTTACCTTTTAAAACGTTTTCTTAAGTTGTCTGACTGCTGCTAACCGTTAATGTATGCTAACACTACGAAGCTAACGTTATGATGAGATGAGAGACGACGTTATATTTCACATATATGGATATATTATATAGACATATACAATCATAATACTACTGAATGTGTTCATTTTGTTGTTTTAGGTAGATGTCAAGGGGAAGAATAGCCGAACTAACCCCACAGCTGATCGACGGACAAACACACAGCTGCCAGCGCGTTTGAAGACACACACACACTGAAAAAAAAAACAACACCTTTGTTCAAATAAAATACATTTACTTTGTTCCTTACTACGTGTGTGTTTTCTTTGGTTAGCCAGAAGTAAAATAAAATAAAATGATATTCAGGGGACTAAACGCGAATGTCCCCTAAACGTCCCGAATGACCGCTGGTGGTCCCGTGAACGTCCTCCTGAACGTTCGGAGGACGTCTTCGCGAACGTCCGCGGGACATCAAGCGGACTCCACATGGGGACGTTCGGGGGGACGTTCGCACAGGCCATTTAGGGGACGTTCTGCGGACCTTTTTTTGTTAGCTGGGTATGGCCCATAAATAGATATTTCTCCGTTCTATGGCCCATCAACTATACATTGTTTGTCCATAACCATCACTTGCTCAGCAGTTTACTTTGTATAATGTATGCTAAAAGTTTTATTTTGATGTTGTTTTTTAGGAATGTGAACCTTCAGTTCTCAGTGCGATCGAGAAATCATACAGAGTAAGTGCATAGACGTAATATTTTACAGTTGAAATGTAGCCTAATTGTGTTTACATCGTCATAATATAAAAGTAGCCTACCTATTCTTGTGTGAAATGACAAAAACCATCCATTCTGCTTATACAGGAGACACTGCGCAGATGAGGGTGAAAACACAAGATACATGGAGGACAAAGACATTTCCATGTCCTGCACCTGTGACTGCATACAACAAACTCATGGGGGGTGTTGACCTGTCTGATCAGCTGATACAGTACTACACAACACAGCACATAACCATGAAGTGGTACAGTAAGATTTTTCTACACTTCTTGGACATTGCTTCCACCAACTCTTTCATTGTGCACAAAGAGCTACATGGTAACTTGTCACATAAAGAGTTTATGGAGCAACTTATAACAGAGCTCTGTGGTGTGTCACAGAAAACGGCAATGAGTTTTAAATCAGTGTTGGAAACCGTTGTGCTGCTTAATATATATTTTTTATAACCTGTAATAGTTTTTTCAGGATTCTTTGAATAAAAATATTTTTTTATAAAAAAACAAAAGTTTGGTCTTTTTTTCTTTCTTTTTTGGAAAGGATGTAAGTGATAGTAATAACTTTAAGTCTTTCCATTGTTAGAAAAGATTTCTATTTTGAATAAATGCTGTTCTTTTTAACTTTTTATTCATCAGTGAATCATTCTTAGGTCATCATTCTTTGTTCAGGCTGCCTCACAGCACCTTGATGGCCCATTAGCCATGGGGGGAGTGTCTTTAGTCACACCCCTGGTGTGAATCACATTAATATTCATGGCCCACGCATACAGCAGTGCTGACACAAAAACTGACATGCAAAATTAAAATCGTTATATTGTTGTTTGTGAAAGAGTGGTCAGAATGATTTTCACCTCATTTTGTAGAAAAAATTCTAGCCTACAAGAATAGTAATTCCAAAGTCTTATGGAAAACTATTCAGTATGTGTTAAATGGCCTTATTGCAGTGACAATGTTTTTCCCAAAACATACTAACCACGCATAATATTTTTTTTCTATAAAATGCAAACATGTACATCCATTTTGCTCACATATTATTGTAGCAGAGTTTGTGCTGAATACAACAAAATTACATGTTGGCCAATAGTATGTTGTAAGTAGCTGAAATAAGCACAAATGTCAGGTCATGTCAAAACATCTCAAGGGCCCCAAAAACACCTCAGACTCCAGAGGGTTAGCCCTTCCATGAGATGCACTGAACTGAGACTCTTCGCCCTCATAACACACAAACACACACACACACACACACAATGCACTAGACACTTAACAATTGCTGCTCTCTCTTATTGCATATTGTTTTGCACCTTATAATGTAAACATATTTGAATTCTCGTGTGTCTGATGTTTTTTATTGTTTGTATTGTGTGTGTGTGTGTGTGTGTGTGTATATATATATATATATATATATATATATGTATATATATTTTTAATACTTGTCTGTGTTATATTGGTGTTTTACACCATGGGTCTGAGAGAAACGGAATTTCAATCCTCTGCATGTCCTGCACATATAGTAGAATTGACAGTAAACTTGAACTTGATTTGGACGTTGGTATGCAATGCTACTAACCTGTCATTTATGAGCACCGGCCTCCTGTTATCACCCCGCAAGAACAATTACAGTGCTTTACAACTATAGAACAAAAAGAGTTAAATAAACTTATCACTTCCTCTAAAACAACAACATGTTTATTAGATCCTATACCAACTAAACTACTGAAAGAAGTGTTACCTATAGTGGAAGAGCCTCTCCTCAATATTATTAACTCATCTTTATCTTTAGGTCATGTTCCAAGAACATTTAAACTGGCAGTTATAAAACCACTCATTAAGAAACCACAATTAGATCATAATAACCTAGCAAATTATAGACCAATTTCAAATCTTCCATTTATGTCTAAAATATTAGAAAAGGTGGTGTCCGCTCAACTGGGCTCTTTCTTGCAAGAAAATTACATCTATGAAAAGTTTCAGTCTGGATTCAGGCCGCACCATAGCACAGAAACTGCGCTCATTAAAATCACAAATTATTTACTTTTAGCTTCTGACCAAGGCTGTATCTCAATATTAGTTTTACTTGATCTTAGTGCTGCGTTCAATACTATAGATCACACAATACTCTTAGATCGACTACAAAATTATACTGGTGTTCAAGGACAAGCATTAAGCTGGTTCAGATCATACTTGTCTGACCGCTACCATTTTGTCTCTTTAAATGGAGAAAAATCGATTATAACTCCAGTAAACTATGGAGTGCCGCAGGGATCTGTGTTAGGCCCTCTATTATTCTCAATATATATGTTGCCACTTGGAAATATTATAAGGGAAACATGGAATTAGTTTCCATTGTTATGCTGATGACACTCAAATCTATATTTCATCACGGCCGGATGAAAACGCTAAATTATCCAAATTGACATAGTGTGTTAAAGATATAAAAGATTGGATGACGTGTAATTTTCTTTTATTAAATCCAGACAAGACAGAGGTAATACTCATCGGTTCAAAAAAACGCCCACAGAACCTCTCACACTACAACTTTAACATAGTAGGATGTCCTGTTACTTTATCCTCTACAGTAAAAGACCTGGGTGTTATACTCGACTGTAACCTGTCTTTTGAAAATCATATTTCATGTTACAAAAACAGCCTTTTTCCACCTTAGAAACATTGCTAAGCTACGTAACATGCTATCAGTTTTTGATGCAGAAAAGTTAGTTTATGCATTCATGACCTCGAGACTAGATTACTGTAATGCTTTATTAGCCGGTTGTCCTGCATCCTCAATAAACAAGCTACAGTTAGTCCAAAATGCTGCCGCTAGAGTTCTAACTAGATCAAGAAAATATGATCATATAACACCGATTTTATCATCACTGCATTGATTACCTATAAAGTTCCGTATTAACTACAAGGTATTGCTACAGACTTATAAAGCCCTAAACGGCTTAGCTCCAGTCTATTTAACCGATCTTCTATCGCCCTATAATCCATCGCGCTCTTTAACCCTCTGGGGTCTGGGCTGTTTTTGGGGCCCTTGAGATGTTCTGACATGCCCTGACATTTGTGCTTTTTTCAGTTGCTTATAAACATATTAATGGCAAAGGTGTAAATTCACTCTATAAAGCACAAACAGGGCTACCATAATATGTGAGCCACGTGTATGTACATGTTTTCATTTTTGAGAGAATAATGTTTATGCATGGTTATTTAAAAAACTAAAATTTCTGAAATAAGGCCACAAAACACAAAGTAAATATGTGTCAATAAGACTTTTGACTAATGGATGTCCTCGCCTAGAGTTTTTTCTTCAAAATTATGTGAAAATAGTCTTCCTTTATCGTTCACATAAAACCATACATTGATTTAAATTGATGTAAAACAGGTTTTGCTTGGAAAGCCAATATGCGAGGGGGGCGTGAACGAGGAGTGGTTTACACCTTAGAATACAATGTCCCACCCACTCTGCATAATGATGAGCCATTCACTCAGGTGTGAAACTGACTGAGCCACAATGCAAGGACAAAATATATATTTAGAAGAAGACTTTTATTGACCATTTAAGATTTTGCTTACATCTATCTTGTAAATATGTTTTGCTATTTTATTAAAAAGGTTACAATTACAACAATAATTACAATTTCAACAATATTTCAAGTGTACTCTTTCTTTGTAAAAAAAAAAAGATTATAGGCCTACATTTTATCTATGTATTCATTAGTTATTCATTCATATTTCGCCTGACTGTAACGTTGTTTTCATGAAATATTAGGGCATATTGTTAATTTGCAGTTTAATACGTTGCTTATATAAATAGCCTACATTTTATTTCAACATATTTCAGTCGATTTTTACTCATCTCAGTATAGCAATACAGTTTGCTAAAACATCATCATTCATTCACACACGCGATTTAAATTTAACTTCTGGCAAAGATGAAGTTGACGATAGGCTATTGACTCGCAATCTTCGCAGTAGGCTAGTGAACGCACCGGAGAAATGCACATTTATTAGGCTACATAGTTTTTTGTTTTGGATGGTTTTGTTTAGAACCAGCTTTCTGTAAATATATTTCACATTTTTTAGACATGTGAGGCGAGTAGGCTACGGTCTGGTTCATGATGATCTCCAGTTCAAGCACCTTATGTTGTGATTGCTAGCCTATATTTACTTTAAATCCAGGAAATTTGTTAATGAAAAAATTATTAAAATTAAGATACAATTGATACAAAACAAAATTCGTTTTAAAGGATTTGTACTTTCTGTTTTGAGGTCTCTGTGAAAGTTTGAAAGTCTTTTAGTGCTTTTTTTAGAGCGCTCGCGTCCATAATGGAGAACTGTCACATAATATTGTTTTTTCCTCATAAATGCGAACACGAAAAATAAAAGACAAAAGACTTTTAAGTAAAACTTACTCCGAAATTGTGTCCTCGGCGGAATTCGCTCTTCAAAATGCTCCTGTTCGTCGTCTGAGTTACAATCTTTCTCTGAGGAAAAGGTGCATTCTTCCTCGCTGTCCAGAATCATCTGAAGGGCGTCTTTGGAGAAGCGTGCCATACTCAAAACGCGATGAACTATCAGTAAGTCTGATGAAGAAACTGTGTTTTTATGGCATTGATCGGGGGGCGGGTGCGATGCATACTAGATCACCTAAACTATTTACATGTGAATCGCGCCGGGGGCGGGGCGGCCGCAGCTCATTTAGAGATAATGAAGGGAGAAGGAAAAACGGTACCTCTCCTTGCTTTCAAACGGATTACATGAGTTGAAAACATTTGTTTTTTATATAAAAGAAGAGATTTCAAGCTTCATAAAGACATAACTCACGTGCCTGTGTGAGAAGTATTCGCTGAGTTATGATTCATTTTCGGACGCGTTTCAGAATGGACTACACTGGCAGAGAGAAGGCAGAACTCGCCTCGTGTTTATTTTTCTTTATTTGGCAAAAAGCACAACACTTTGTTTTTATTGTGAGTATACACAAAAATAATACACATTTAACAGAATCGATTGATGTATGAAACTTGTTTTTAAAATCAAAGTCAAAAGAGTATTTTCGGGTCTCAATTCAACTCATAAGGAAAAAAGCGAGCAGATCACTCCGGCTTGATTGCCGACCTCTAAGGGTTAAGATCACTTAATTCGAGCCGTTTGGTCATACCTAGGATATCCAGATCAACCAAAGGAGGGAGATCATTTTCACATTTAGCTCCAAAACTCTGGAATAGCCTTCCTGATACTGTTCGTTGCTCAGACTCGCTCTCCCAGTTTAAAACTAGATTAAAGACGCATCTCTTCAGCCAGGCATTCATATAATATTTTTAATCTTACAGTTAAATCCGGTCTCTAGTTCATAAACGCCAGAGGAGAACTGGCCCCCGACTGAGCCTGGGTTCTCTCAAGGTTTTTTTTTCTCCATTAGGTCACCTGATGGAGTTTTTCGGTTCCTTGCCACTGTTGCCTTTGGCTTGCTCAGTTGGGGATATTTTGGGGATATTTCATTTTTAATTTTATCAATCAATGAATTCCATTAGAAACAAACCTTGTTGTATTATTTTAATTTAATACTGTGAAGCTGCTTTGATACAATCTGTATTGTGAAAAGCGCTATACAAATACACTTGACTTGACTTGACTTGACTGTTACTGTGCTGAACCGGCCACCCTCACTTGGACAGCCAAACCCCCCTCCATCTACCAGGCAGAGACTGTTAGACTCTCAGTCACCTGACAACACCTGTATATTTTTTTTATTAAATCCTGGAATGTTTTCCTCAAAAACCTAAATTTCTTTTCGACTGAAGAAAGAAAGACATGGACCATCTTGGATGATATCGGGGCGAGTAAATTATCAGCAAAAAGTTGTTTTGGAGGTGACCTAATCTTTTAAGTCTAATTCAGGAAAAGCTAGGACATTTTTTAATATAACTCCAATTGTATTCATCTAAAAGAAGAATGTCAAATACAAAAGCTCATTTATTGAGACATCAACCTAAAATCTGGCCCAGAACTAGTCCAGATATTTAGCATTGATTTTCTTGAAGTTTTAGGGTTGAAAATGGTTTGTAAATAAAAAACATGTATTTTATATATTTAAAAATGTTCATAAACTTAAACTTCATAACATTTTTAAACTTTACTTTAACAACTTTGTTTTACTTCTTTACTAATCTGAGAAGTGTACCCTTTTAGTAGCCTGTTAGTTCGCAGTGCATTAAGTAATGATAACAAATACAACTTTTGATTTTAATAATTATTAGTAAACGTTAAAATTAACATTAACAAAGATGAATAATGTATGAAACCTTATTGTAAATTGTTACCGAAATTACAACTGGAAAATTTGCGAGGTGTGTCTCGAACGAAGGGATTAGGGGACTGTCCGACGAACGAAGGGATTAGAGGACTCTCCGAGGTGCTGAAATAAAAAACTGTCTGTTTTCTCTCTTTCTTCTTTCTAATTTATTTTTTTTTTTTACCTAAATGATAACTATTGGATTATAATAACTCACCAATTATAATCCTCTCCTCTGTCAAATTTGCCATAGATAATTCCATGCTGTTTTGCTTGGGTTTAATGATAATACAAGAGTCCTAAACCACATATAGGGACAAAAGCATGACAGACTCGAGCAATGACGCCTTTGACGCACGATTTCGAGAACACTATAGGGAACGAGCACGTTCTTTCCGCCTGTTTGGACACTTCACACACGTTTGCACTGCCTGTTTGGTTTACCTGTTTACACGTTCATAATTTTCGACGCCCATTTTTGTTACGATAAACGCGCGTAAAAAACGTCCGTTTTCGGTGACCCAAAAGCCACGTCCAGAACGTGCGTTTTAAATAGCAGATCACACGTCGAGGACGTGCGTTTTGATGTAAAAACCGTGTGTTTCTGACGCGCGTTTTCCGTGGCCACAAAGTGCACGTAAAGAACGTGCGCTTTTATGGCAAATTGCGCGTCGAAACGCACGGTTTTAACGTGCCAGTGTGCAATCAGACGCCTGACCAGGCGTTTAAGAATACTTTGGCTTGCCATACAGCATTACGTCCGTCTCCTGCACATGAAACAGGAGGAGAAGGAGAAGCGAGTTGGTAAATGTCAGTTCAGTTGTAAGTTCATTCATTATGTGCATAGTGGTGTGCAATGTGTATTGTCTATTATAATCATTGTTTTAATGATGTACGAGGCACTGCGAGCTGACATCGCTTTTGTCTCTATTCGAGACATATTTTGTAAATATTGCACACCCCAATGCATGGTATTAATTTTGATTTCTTCGGGTTTTAAAAAGCCTTAAATTTGACTTTAAAAAGTGTGCAGAAACCCTGATATAAATCTCATCAGTACTTCTCTGATGATTACCAAAGCTGTGTTGTTCTGTTTCCACAAGGCCTTAATGGAAAGACGCGGACGTCTGTGCCCTGAACCTTTACATGGCTTGAGAATCCAACTCAAATATCACGATGGTTCCATGAAGTCAAGGAGGTTCCTACCTACACAGTCACTGCAGGCGTGTACTACTGTACTCTCAGATCTAAAGATTAACAAGAGAATGGAAAAGTGTGTCCAAACTTTTGACTGACACTGCACGTGAACCTCTGTATAGGCTAAATTTGTGTATGTTTTTCCTTTAACCAGTGTTTTTTTAAACAGAACCTTATGGATTACGCTGGCAATGACGATTCAGCCAGTGAAATATTCTGGTTGAGCATGCCAAGTGCAGACACAAGGCTATCAAGCACTATGACTGGAACCCTTGAAGAACATAACTTGACTACACCTTGCACGTTATTTGTTCAGTGGTTGGAAGGAGAGGAGGTGGAAGTAAGTCATTCATTGTGTTGTTTCCTTGAGCTGAGTAAACAATCCTATTATGGCTTGTGTGCAGTGCTAATACAGTCAGTTGCGTATTAATGTAGCTCTACAAAACAGTCTTACCTTAAAAGATAATAATGGACCTTTATGATTTTGAAGTCACAGCTTACTTCCACTTGATGCCAGCTCTGTTATTTGAAGATTAGTGAAATAATTCACTGTCTGAAATACAGGAAATCCGTTTGAACGGCCCTGAACCCAGCATGGATGAATGGGCAGAGCACAATGGCCTCATTGAGCAAATAGACTCATCAGTAAACGCCAAGTAAGCCGCCTCCCTATCTCATTTAATTACCTTCTAGTGATTCCTTACAACCTTACAAGCTTCTCACAAATGTTATATCTCAGTAAAGTTGATTCACTTGTAAATATTTATAAAACTTGCTCCCCTTCAGGCAACATGCCATAGAGATACTCACAGAGCTCACCAACAAAATTAATTTGGAGGATCGATACTCGTCAAATATGATTAATGCATGCAGAGATGACATTTTTGGCCCTGCACAACGTGCATTCGCTAGACGCCTGTTTGAGCCATATAAGCCACTGGGAGTGGTGTTTATGGATCTCGGCGATAACCCAGAAGGGGCAGTGGATGAAGGTGGGCCAACAAGGGAGTTTTGTCGTCTCCTAATGACGGATGTACAGAGCCGGAGCCTGTTAATTCCAGATAAGGCCAGATAATTCAAAGTCACTGGCCCTGGATAGCCATGGTAAGCTTTTAGTTATGTTCACATTTATTCAAGGGTCCAACCCATGTTGGAAATATGTCAACAGTGAAATTAACAAATGTGAATACAAATGTCTATTTGAAACTTTTTTTTCAGCCATCTCAAAAGGGGATTACAAATTGATTGGAAGAATGATCAGTATCTGCCTGAACCACTTTTTTGCCCCTCGTCTCTTCAGTCTTGTTGTGGGAGAGGCAGCAGAAGATGTGGACCTGACAGAAGTTGTCGACGAGGGGTTCAGGAGCCAGCTGCAGAAGGCATGTGTTTGGTTAATGCTGATGCCAAGTCCTGGATAATTCACTGTTGATATGTTACTAAGAACTTTTAATTTTTAGATCCAAGATGCCATAAGCATTGAGGAGACCAGGGAGGCTTCAGAAGAGGCTTCAAACAGCCTTTCTCTCCTTGGGTCATTACACAGTGTCAGACTCTTGAAGACAGGGAGACAGTCGTCCAGTGTGCAGAGCCCAGTTTGACCTGGAGGGACGACTCAATTCTGCAATGGAACGGTTGAGTGAAGAATTTCATATTAATGAGCATTGCATCCATTGTGCTGTGTTGAATGTAGGAGTTTTTAGATTAATGAAAGTGAACTTAAATTGTGATATTTTGTAATGCTTGTTCATTAGTTGCTTATGTGTGAAATGAAAACAATTATCTCATTGTTATACACTGTAGGTGTCGACGATCTGGGATGTTTAGGTTTACATGCTGCAATGAAGGCAAATTCTAACAGGGTTCCCGCGGGGTCTTAAAAAGTCTTAAAATGTCTTAAATTCTGAACTTTAAATTTAAGGCCTTAAAACGTCTTAAAAACAGCCAGATTTTCATCCGCGGTCTTAAATTTCTTTTAGTCAGGTCTTAAAAAAGATTTTACCCTCGTTCATTTCCAGAAACGCTGGCCGCAGAAAGTTATTACAAAGTAGCAAAAAAGTATCGAAGTCGCTCGCCAAGAGGCAGTTCACATATCGCGTCTTTTTCGCGCTCAAGTTCATTCAAATGTAGGCGCGTGGTAAGCGCGCTTATAATAGAAGCGACGCGCTCCTTTATTTCCAGGCGCAGCAACATGAAAAAAGACATGAAGGATATGCGGGTGCACCCAAACACTACGGGTGTTTTTCTCTTCTCCATAAATAAATCTTGTAACAGAGCTACAGCAAGCGTTTTTCGGCGGTGGAAATCCATTAGCCACTAAAACTTTTTTGTCATTGTGGAGTTGCATAGCAACGACAGACGCCACGGGAAAATCGGACCGAATTTTACTATTAATAATAAAAGATAAGCTAAAGTGTATTGTAAATGTCACTAAATCATTTTTTTATAAAAAGAATGAGTCAAAAAAGATAAATTAAAGTAATCTAGTAAGTAAGTAATCTTTATTTATATAGCACCTTTCACAGACAAGGGCCACAAAGTGCTTCACAACACAGTTTAAATCAGAAAAAAACATGCAATGAAAACAACACCGAAATCATAACAGCCCAAAAAGTAACTAATTAAAAGCTTGAATAAATAAATAAGTCTTAAGATTACTTTTAAAAGTATCCACAGAGTCAATAGAGCGTAAAGAGAGCGGCAGACCATTCCATAGCCTAGGAGCAACAGCCTGGAAGGATCGGTCACCTCTAGTCCGAAAACAAGTGCGTGGAGCCTTCAGCAGAGTTTGATTCACAGACCTCAGAGCCCGTGCAGGGGTATACGGCTGAATCAGATCGCTGAGGTAGCAAGGAGCCTGACCATGCAGGGCTCTAAATGCTAGAACCAAAATTTTAAATTGGATCCTATAAGACACTGGCAGCCAATGAAGCTGTTTTAAAATGGGATATACGTGGGTCCTCTTGTTAGTACGGGTCAGAATTCTCGCTGCACAGTTTTGCACTAATTGTAGTCGAGAGAGCTCTTTCTTGTTTAAGCATGAAAACAAACTATTACAATAATCCAAACGTGAAGACACAAACGCATGAATGATAAGTTCCAGATCATTACGTGCGACCATATTCCTAAGTTTAGAAATGTTTCTTAATTGAAAGAAACAGTTCCTTGTTAGCTGCTTACAGTGCTGGGCTAATGACATATCTTTGTCAAAAATAACTCCCAGGTTGCGAAGACTTGGCTTCGCAGACTGGCCTAAATCGCCCAGGTATTGTTTAATCCCCGGAATTGCAAAGTCTGAAATATGTGAGGTTTATCTTTTTATAAAAACCTTTTTTGTCAACTTTATTTGAACTTGTACATGTTAATATAACATGTTGCAAGACACTTTTAAAATCTGGCTATCATTTTTAATCGTATTATTTTAATGTTTATGTTAGTGCGTATTGATGCTATACTTTTATTTGTTATTTGCTGTTTTTCGACATAAAACTTGGTTAATTGATTTCATTGTGTAGTATTAGTACTTTTGAACAGGATTCTGTGATAACAGTGATAATTTTTGGCACTATAATAATTAAGTGAAATGTTCATGCCATTTCATCTCTAGTTATGATCAACTAAAATCAACTAATTGTGTTTTTTTACAGTATTTTCTATAAAAAAATATATATCTGATTCTGTTATTTTCTTTGACGCGTTGTTGGGTCAACTCTGGAAGTTTACTAATGTGATTGCTTTATCTGTAAATTAAGTTAATGCTTTTTCAATTACTGAATTCATTGAAATAAAATGAATTCTTTGATTTGAATATGTTTGGCAATGCGTCGTGTAAGAAATTTCAATCTTTATGGTCTTAAAATGTCTTAAAAAGGTCTTAAATTTGACTAACTGAAACCTGCAGCAACCCTGTCTAAACATCTTAGATATCTTTTCCTGGCCAAAGAGGACCTGCTAACTGCCAAGGACCTCAGTGATGTCTTCAGCCCGCACTTCCCAGAGGAGGGAAGCAACCGCAGGCACAATGTAATGAGAACCTACGCCTGGTTCCGCGATTTCTTGCTCGATGTGGAAGATGTCAATAGTAAGCAAAGCTTACAAAGCAAATCTAGTTTCAGATATTCTTATTGAAGATATTTACATTATTTGCCACATGTGGTGAAATACAAGTTGATCAAAGTAAGAACCTTACTTTGCAAGAGGTCTTGTCATTTGCTTCCGGGCTGGAGGAGTTGCCCCCACTGGGATTCAAGAACCAGCCAATCCTTAGCTTCATACACACAGACCGCAAATTCCCAGAAGCCAACACGTGTGACATAGTCCTCCGCCTACCGATACATAGGAGCCACGAGGAGTTCTGCAACCACATGTGCAGTGGGAGATTACAGGCATCTGAGTTTGGGATGACACAGACCATGTCACATTGTTTGTTGTTGTTTTTACATTTTTGATATTTGTTTTATCAGCTAGACCTCTTTTCCCCACTATTTCTATCCTCTTTCTCTATATTCAGTTGTTTTTCACTTCTATGCTGCAAGACTGGGACACAGAAAGTTTGTTTCTGTTGTTTGTTAGTAGTCCAAACAAGACAAAAATATTGCAGCAAATGTTTGAAGTCACAAAATAAAACAAATTGTGTTGTAAGACAAAATATCTCTTATGTAAAGTTTATAACAACTTTTGTGTATGTGTGTGTGTGTGTGTGTGTGTGTGTGTGTGTGTGTGTGCATGTAATTTTTGAGAAAAACTCTACTGTACTGTGTCCCAGTGGAGATTTGCTAATGGGGAAAATCTGGTACTGCGTCCAAACTAAATCTTAATGAAAGCTCGTTGTAGGAGCCATTTTAATGCAATTATATATTTGTCCATTGGGGGTGCTCTGACATTGGCATATTAGGAGCACATATGTAATTAGACAACAGGTGTATTGGTAGTGGGGAAGCACACAGTTTTTGACCGTGTTAAGCCATGTACTACATGGACTATTATGCTGACCGTGCTTCTAAGATTGTGTTGGATTGAATTTAATGGTGCTTAACCATGCTTCACTGGTAAAGAGTGACGTTCAAGGACATGGAAAATGGACAATGTTCGTGCGCTGTATAATGCAAGGTATGGACTTTGATTCTGAACAACAAAGAATGAGACACTACAAGAAGCTAACTGGAAGCAACGTTAATCAATTAGAGCACAATAAATAAAAGACATTGGTTGCATCTTACATCTGTGTTCATGGAGTTTATACGCGTTGATTACTTGCTCACTCCTATTACCAGTACAACAGCAGCTTACTGAAAAGCTGTTACACTTGTTTTTTGATACATCAACCTCAAATTTGGAACTTATTATTGCAACTTATTTAGATTTATGGCTTTGATTTTCTACCATTTTTTAAGTTCAACATGTTTCATAAAATATATGACTTATATACAATATTGTTCATAAATAATTTTTCCTAAACTTAAAACCTATATAGCTTTTTTTCTTTCACTTTTTAAATAATCTTCTTTAAAATGAGACCAAACTTAAGTCTGCATTCCCATGCTTAATTTTTCTGACAGTGTCTGTACATGGACATTTTTGTTCACTGGACCTATGTGTAATTTTTTTTCATTGATGCACAAGGGTTAATGCGTCATAACTTACGACTATGCAGTTAATGATCAGGGCGAAGCCAAAAAGTGCCCTTACACTCAAGACACTTATGCTATATTAGTCCAGGGGTGAATTAGTGATAGCCCTGTCTTCTCTTCCTTGGAAAAGAGCAGGGACACAGATTTAGACCAACAACAAAAAAATCTGTATATTATGGAATCCATTATTACTAAGCATTGCTGCTATGTAATGTTATTTATGTAACTGATCTAAATACATGACTTTGGAGCACCCCAAACAAAGTAGCCTACACCTCTCATATCAGAGGAGACTGACCACCTGTCATAACCCAAAAAAAGACCTGGAACTTGTAGGTGGTGTGGCCTAAATAACTGCGATTAGACTATATCAGTTATTGCTACTACACGTACAAGTACCACACACACACATACACATACATTCGAAATGTAGTTTTGTGGATTCAGATTTCGTGAAACTCAAATCGCGAGTTCAAATCAAACTCAAACCAGGTTTAATGGATTTGGACTTGACTATGTTGGGGGGTAAATTGATGTACAAATGTTTTGTGAAAGTGTATAACAAAACAGTGCATCTGAGACGCGTCTCTCTGTAGGCAAGGGCGTAGTTAGCTGGTTCCCTCTGACGTAAACGGGCCACCACTACTTCCAATAGGAAAATTCAACTGCAGTGGCCACCGTTCAACCTGAAGAGGGCAGCACTCAGACGTTTTTACACCATATTTTGTAGAATTAAAACACTTTATTTACTTGAATCAATGAACAGCACTAATATTACTAACAGCACTAACAGCACCCAGTCTTACAGATCATTAACAAAAAAAAAGTTGTTTTTGGGTTTAGTTACCCTTTTGAGAGGTATATACTCAAAGTACCTTTATTTTGGGAGCTGGCTATAGGCAGAATCAAAAGATAAAATGGCAACTGATACATTTTTTGGTAAGTCAAGCAAAACTTGCCGGACGATGAAATACAATTGAGAATACACAATGTCAGGAGCTTTTGCCTGTTTTCAAAGCTTTTGTAAAGTCTAGAATCACAATAGATCTGAGGTATTATAGAGCAATGAATGACATGGGAACCTTTGTACTGCAGTGGTTTAATAATGATGCTATCTGTACAGTGGAGGAGGGAGAGTTGTGTTTTGATATTTTGTGGTCATGAAATGGAGGAAGGTGATGATGATGATGATGATTTGTCTGAAATGTCAGATATCCCATCTCAGTGTGGGGATGAACAGTTGTACACTGTGAAATAAATCAATGACTTTCTGGATGAAACTTTTGGCAGAAAGTTTGAAGCAAGAGAGTTTTTTCCAGATGTTGATAAAATCTTGATTTCAGTAATGAAAACACAAAAATCAGTAGGATTTGAGGAACTTAGCAGAAGGAAAAGGTTTAGACTAAAGAAAATCTAACAAAACAAAGGAGAGACAAATGTTTGACTAAAAGACTAACTAAACTTGTTTAATGTATCAAAGGGCGAATCTTCTTTTCTATCTTAAATTGTTTTTTCTTTCTGGCCTATTTTTCCCCTTTCTTTTCCCTCTTTATATGGAGAGCTTAAAAATAGGAACCATTAACATAAATGGAGGGAGGGAAAAAACAAAAGGGCAGTTATATCTAAATATATACAGACTAAAAACATTAACATTACTTTTTTTTACAGGAAACCCACAGTGATATGGTAGATGAGATAGACTGGAGAATGTGGTGGGAGGGAAACATTTTCTTTAGTCATGGCTCAAATTTAGTTGCTATTCTTTTTGGAAAAAATATAAATATGACTGTTGTTTCTACTTGTGAGATGGTAGGGGTTTAGTTGTTCAGGTTGAAATAATGGGTTCATTGTTTGTATTTATTAATATATATGCACCGAATAATGGAGCAGAGAGAATTAGTTTTTTTAAGAAAGTGAATGATGGCATTGATAAGAATGCATATTTGGTTTTATTAAAAAATATATGTGCTGTTTCTTGCAAAGATCCTTGGCATTCTTCATTATGTGACTTAAACATCTATGAAGAATGGGGAGGTCAAATGTGTCTGTAGGATATTGCCCACTGAAGAAAGTACTTCTGAAGCAGATCCTCCAGACCTGTTCTACAGAAAGCAATAGACATGGACTGCATGAGCACAAGGGAGCCATCACATGTGATCACAGCTGGCCTTTTGTTTGCCCCATTTCCATACATCCTGACAAGATCCGCCTGAAAGGCCTGCAGGACGTAGGTCACAGAAGATGTTGTATGGACACATGTGACATACTGTAGGTGGAACAGGTAAAGGTGATGCACCCTTGGAGGGATTTCTTACCACCAGCTCATACACATAGTTTTGGGGGACTTACTGCTCCTTCTTTTGGAATTATACTCCCTGTCGCATCCAGGTACACTAGTCCTCCTTGCATCTTTTGTAGAAGACAGAGAGTGTTTTCCTTGAGCAGAGCATAATGCCTTTTGGGTGCATCATTACCCTCTGCAACACATCATTGTCTGTTTTTAAGCTTGTGAGCTCATCAGAATGACGTCTGGGTTTTTTTCTTTCACTACACGCAATGTTCTTAAGGACTTCTTTAGATGGAGCATCAGCCCTGCGACCTGAGTCAATGACCATTGGTGGAATTTTTTTGCATTGACTCCAAATGTAAACTCCAGGGTAACTTAGTTGCAAGGACTTCTGCTGCTGACTGTTGTGCATCTGCATGCACTGGTCTTCTACGCAGTTCCTTGGTGTTATGGTACACATCACCTCCAGAGAAAACCATATCTTATTTTATTTAAATATTACCATATTTTGAATATTCAAAAGCCGTAATAGGGGCACTTTAAAATTACGATAATTTTGTTTACAGTGCATGTTAACCTCGGGGTGTGAAAAAACACATGCTGTGTTATAGTTGTCATGGCTCGAAGGAAAAGTCAAGGATTCAATAGCAAGTGAATACTGGTGTTTATTAACACAATAGAATAGAGGTAGTGCAGGTTCAGATATCAGGCAGACAGTAGATAACAGGCTCGGCAACGCAGTACTCAGTGGGCAGACAGCAACGGACGAACCGCAGACGATCCTCAGAACAGGAACACAGGAACTGGAGCGAGGAAGAGAAGACCGTGAGCGGAGCCTGAGAACCTCCACAACCATCTGACAAAGACAGGACGGATGACAAACAATATATAGGACATCTCTCATTCAAAACAGCTGACGCTGACGCGATCTCATCAGCGGAGATAACGAGCCGCGCCCATTCATACAACACACACACACATAGCGAGGGCGAGTCAATGAATCCATGAACCGTGACAATAGTTAATTATTTTGAATGTTTTAAGCAAAATATTTTTTATCAGCCATTTTATAAATGTTTTGAATGGTCAGTCAGAAAGTCTTATTGTTACGCCTATAATAAATAACAGATTTTTGTTACATTTTAGATTTCCTCCCTGGGAACTATTGGGGGCCATGACACCAAACATGTCGCGTGGAACATCCTTTCCCGCATGTTCCATGACCATGTATGGGGTTTATTGATGTGACTGGTCGTAGTGTTATCCAATTGCGTGCAGTGAGATTTTCAAATGCATGCTTGGTGCCACCCCTCGAGCTGGGCGAACTTCATTAGTCGACGCCAGACCATTAATCTTTTAGATTTAGGTCTGGATTTCCAGGCTAACACTATAGCCCCTTTCACACTATAGCCCCTTGATTTTGGTTCATTCACACTGCCAGTGATTTTCCGGAATGAGAGAGTGCGTTCACACACAACCCGTAAAAATCCCGTAAAGACACGTGACATCGATGTGACTTGTAATGTCTCAGCAGCGTCTTAAGTTTGCTTATGAGCTGCGATTTCTCTCTCGAGAAACCACGCTTGTGCATTTTTTCTCTGATTCGGTCATAAACTTGTGCATTACGTACCGTTTCACAGCTGGCGAACGATCCCGGCTTCAGCGTCATCACTACGACACGGCATTATTACGGCTTTTGTTCACACAGTGCGCATTCCAGGACTGAACACGGCAATGTTACTAGATCCCCAACCTGGCATCGATCCCGGCATCAATCCCGAGTCGTGTTTGCGTTCACACAGAAGGCACTCTGGCAATTTGCCGGCAATTTCCCGGGTTCAAAGCGCTGTGTGAAAGGGGCTTAAAGGGGGGGTACAATGGTGTTTCATGTATTCAGAGTTGTTTACAGTGTTAAAGAGATGGATTCTCATGCTAAACATGGGCAAAGTTTAAAAAAATATTTTGGACGAATAACGGAGAATTTCTGTGCCGAAAATCTTACTTCCGGGTTGGTACAAGTTTCGGCTGTTTTTTTTTCGATCGTGGATCTAATGACGTAGATGAGAGTGGAACTCCTTATATGAGCATTTCTCTCGGAAAAGCGCGCCCGCGCACACGTCGACCAGAAGAGAGCGAGACCGCGCACATCAACGCGCTTCAACAGGAAATCATCGGCAGCCAGCGCTGCATAGGATTTGTTCAAGAATGTCTCCAAAAAAGTGTGTTTTTGGATGTGAGGGATAGCTTACAGTGTTCAGCTTTCCAAAGAACCCAGTGTTACAGGAACAGTGGATGCAGTTTGTTTTTCCGGGGCAGCAACAGAGTGTAGCAAGTGCAGTTGTGTGTTTTGGTCATTTCAGTGACGAATGTTTTATTAACAAGGCCCAGGTCGACGCTGGATTTGCAAATCGTTTGCTATTAAAACGTGGAGCGGTCCCAGTGATAAAAGACCCCATTCATGTAAGTACAACTGGATCAGATTTCTGTATTTTGCTGGAAAGCTACCGCTTGACTCTATAGCTCCGCCTCCAGGAGCTCGGCTTTTTCCGGAGAGAATCGGAAAGCTGTATTTTTAATTTATAAATGTAATAAAACTTAACACTTTTTGGAGATATTAGGGATGCACTACCACTCTATAGGTACTCAAGATTAACATGAGATTAGGTGAAACTGTGTATGTTATGTACCCTTTAAGTCACTTAGACAGCAGCCATATCTCCCTGTAGCCCGAGACTGGTCCCCCACTGAAGCTAAGCAGGGCTGAGCCTGGTCAGTGTCTGGACGGGAGACTCCTGAGAAAATCAGGTTGCTGCTGGAAGAGGTGTTAGTGAGGCCAGCAGGGGGCGCTGTTCACCCTGTGGTCTGCGTGGGTCCTAACGCCCCAGTGAAGGGGTGGGGACACTATACTGCCAAAGAGCACCGTCCTTTGGATGAGACGTTAAACTGAGGTCCTGACTCTCTGTGGTCATTTATAATCCCAGGATGTCCTTCGATCTGGCATCCTGGCCAAATTTAGCCCACTGACCTCTGTCCATCATGGCCTCCTAATCATTCCCATATACTGATTGGTTTCATCTCCACCAGTAAGATGGTGTGTGTGTGTGGTGGGAGTTCTGGCGCAATATGGCTTCCGTCAAAAGCACTATATAAATGTAATGCATTATTATCATTACTACAATACACCTATAATAAGTGTTTATATTCTGACTACTTTAGACTGCGTGGGATGCCAACCGCTGCGGAGTATCCCATTACCTCCATGACTCGCCATAGAAATAAACAAAGAGAAGTAGCTCTGGCTACAGTGTTCTGCCACAAGACGCATACGGTTCATTAACCGCCAGAGCGCCAAAAGTTACAGTGTACCTATAAATGTCAGACTGGACACTTTTGTTTTAAAGGCAGTGGTTATGAAGCTTCAATGTGATTTCATGACATTTAATGAAAATCTGCTTGTGTATTACAGGTGCTGTGAGAAAGAGCCATGTCTCCCGTGCTGCCACCGATGATGAGATTACAAAGCATGTAATACGGTGGTTCAACCTGGCAACCGATAGGGGAAGCTCAAGGAGTCGTCCCACTGTCGGCATCCTGACCCAACAGTAGTGTTTACAGTAGAGAAACAGTAGTGAATAATACTTTTTCATTTAGTGAATTATTTTTTATGTTCTTACAGTTTATGGTTGAATTTCATTTTCTGTAATGTCTATTCAATGTATACATGAATAAAACTATAAAAAAGGAGTAAATACATTTATAGTCTGTAATGACCTATTTTTTTTCATAGTTTTATTGTTACTGGCTAAAAATGATGATTTTCAAGTTTTTAATGATCCAGATCGGATCCGCGGCGGGTGAGCTGCTTTATCAGCGGATACAGGTAGGGTCTGCCGCGGATCTGGTCTGGATCCGAAATCTGTTCCGGATTCGTTGCGCTGTGCAAGTGGACTCTGTTCCGGACCCGTTTTGCGGATCCGTTCCGGAGCTTGTGATATCTCCACGGCAGATCCGTTCTGGAGTCAGTTTGCTATCTGGGTTGTTTTTCAAGACCATGCTTTTGAGGTTGGGTTACCCAAAGCTTGCTATGTATTAAATGAAAATAACACACTTAGATTTTCTTAATGAACTGTGCATAATGATATCTGTACTTATTACATAATAGTTTATAAAATGTGTATGAAAATATGGGTTTATACTAGCTTGTTAATTAAGATAAAAGGACAATACCTTCCCAGTCTGACAAATGCAAAACCCAAATACCGATCTCCACCTATGCCCAATATGTAATTTGCATTTCACTGTTGCACTTGTCCTAAACAAGCATGCCCAAAACACTTGTGTGCTGTATTCATTATTTGTGTGTTTCATACATTGTTGGAGGAATGCATGTAAACAGCAAGACACAAAAAAATTACTTAAGATGGGTTTACACAGGTTCACATTTATACACTTGTTAATGTTGTGTAGTTATTAACTTTGACACTGTTAAATGAAACAATACTCTCACTTCTAATGAATGACTTCACACTTGAATAGAGTAACTCACTGCACAAACTTACACATACTTGAAAGCAAACACTTCACAGGTATCAATATGCTATTGTTTTAGCTCATATGTCTAGTTGTTTGAACTTTGTTTCCAAACTTTAGATTCTTTTTGAATGCTCTATTGCCACAATAAGCTTTTTAACATTTAAACTTCACAATTACTCTTCATGAGTGTTTTTTATCTTAGGAATTTATGGTAAATAATTTTTGTTGTATGTCTTGGGTATTACTTTAGTCACCATGTTATTTTTATTTGCCTTTCAGCAAGACCCAGCTTTGTTTGACATGCGTATCAAGCACATGAGCGATACTTCGCAGGTATGGAGAATTTTAATTACAAATTACTCTCTAATGTGTCGTTAGTCATAAATGTTACAAAGTATTGCTTGAAGTAAAACGATTATTTATCCCCCTAAAATACTGCAATACATTTTCAATAAAACAAAATCTGTATCATATTGCAACACAGCAGAATCAGACTTCAGAAGACCAGAATCCAGCTGTGACCATCAGCCCTGTACACACATCCAGTCAGGTGAGGAGAAACAATGAACACAATGTTCCAAACAAATGATGTCCAATGAGCTGGATCCTGGATTAAGTGCTTTCTACTGTTGGCTGTAGGGGGAGAGTGGGGCACAACCTAACGCTTTTGGGTTCGGCTCAATTACACAAAAGGGTAACACTTTAGAATACTGTTCCTTCATTAATGAATAACTACACAGGAACAAATGAGTAATGCATTAGTAACACTCTAGTAACTACTATTAACTAACAAGAAACTCTGATTAATGAATTAGTAAGTAATAGCGCTCAGTCAGATGTGGTAGTTCATTATTAGCTAATCAATAACTACTATTTTTCATACCTCACTGAAGACTATAAGAACTACTATACAGGTTCATAATTTATATTTATAATGCACAATGTTTAATATAAGGTAATGGTAGCCCATTAGTAATGACTCAAGTGTTACTACATCCTTCTAAAGGAACTACTAATAATTTGGATCAGTATTCTAAAGTGAAAAACATGATAAATACCTAATATTGACTTAAGTCATTGTAAGCTTTTAAGGCTTTTGTAAGGTTTTGGATAGTAATGAATCAAGTGTTACTACAACTTTCTAAAGGAACTACTAATTATTTGGATCAGTATTCTAAAGTGAAGATCATGGGAAAACACTAGTAATGACTAAAGTGTTACCAAATCCATTGGAAGGAATTACTATTTAAAAGCTTACAAAAATCTCAAAAGCTTACAATGACTTCAGTCAATATTAGGTAGTTATCATGTTTTTCACTTTAGAATACTGATCCAAATTATTAGTAGTTCCTTTAGAGTGATGTAGTAATACTTGAGTCATTACTAATGGGTTACCATTACCTTATTATAAATTATGCATTATTCATGTTAATTATGATGATCCTGTAGATAGTAGTTCTCTGGGAGGTATGAAAAAAATAGTAGTTCTTGATTAGCTAATAATGAACTACTACATTCATCTGAGCGCTATTACTTACTAATTTGTTAATCAGAGTTTCTTGTTAGTTAATAGTAGTTACTAGAATGTTAATAATATGTTACTCGTTTGTTCCTGTGTAATTATTCATTAATGAAGGAACAGTATTCTAAAGTGTTACCCACAAAATATATTTGAGTTTGATTAATTAAGCAGTAAGCCCTGGTGGTTTACAGTGATAATATAACAGCTAAGAAATTACTGTAAACCAAGGCTTCACTGGGCTGCTGGTTTTTGTGTTTTTAAACGATTATTTCATATGCATAGCAAGGTTTCATGAAATAAAACGCAAATAAAATGTAATGAATGATATTAATAAAACATATTAGTGCTTTACCAAACAAAGTAGTTCCTCAGAAACAACAAAACATTCAGTGGAGGAGTGATACTTGTGTAATGCGGTCAGCAGTGGGTTACGGCTCAACCAATATAAATCAAGAACCAGAACTGACCATTTTATAAACAGATTTTTACACAGGCAACATATCTGTTACAAATTAACATTTGAAGCTTGTTTCCAGAACCTACTGTTCTCATTCAATTACACTGAAAGTGACAGGAGTGCAAACATTGCTGTACAACTTATCCCGTGGGTGGGATTCATTGCAACAGACATTCACTGAGGATGGTTATTAAGCATCTGTCTATAATAGATACAGTAGATACCCACACATTCATACATCCATCCATATCTCATCTACATGTTACCATCCTTCTAGTGTGGTTGGATACATGTACAGATATGAGAGAAAGTGCAGCACAGTTATGACAACAAAAAAAATCATAATTGTCAAATAATTCCCTTGATATTGTACTTAAGTTATTTTGATTAATGGAATTTCTATGGTTTTAGTGTAATTTGTTATACACTTTGTTTTATGGTGTTCAATTTAATTCTCTCTATGGTTATTAAATGTTTACACCTTCTACCTTATTTTAATTATTCTCAGGTTAAGGTAAAGTAAGTCAAATTCGTACTAAACAATAAGTATTCAAATGTCCATACTCACAATTCAGTCGAAAGACGTCTCCGTGGTTTAGTTCAGCTCAACTCTTTCATAAAGTAAAGACTTATAGCAAGTTGGTTCTTTTTATATCAATTATTGGTATTTTATTTTTCTAATTACAGTTGCTCTACATACAATATCAAAAAGTCAATATAAAGTTCAAAAGTTGTCAGTTCACAAGCTTCGTCAGCAGGTGGCAGGCTTGGATCATCAAACAAGGGAGAGGCCGTCTTCCTTCACAGCGTCTGCCTCTCATATGTTTCACTGTACTTTTTATAATTCATTTCATCACACCCCTTCATTACATATTCAATTACATATGGACAATTTATCCAATCCCAGATCTGGAACAATTGTCAACTCCTTCAGTCTTTTTACAATCTCCATAAAAGACGCCTTCCTTTGCCTTGCTTTCCACATACGAGCTCGGGCCCTCAGCTGTCGTCTCCTTTTGGTCTAGAACACAACAACCAGGTAATACTTTTTCATTTTACTGAATATACTTTCTAATACATGTTATTTTTTCTATCTAACCCATTTCTTTCTTTAATACATGCTTAAAACACAGGACATACTTTAGTCATTTCAGTATTGTATTAATAAACATCTTTTTCTCTTAAATGGTTTACAGTGTCTTTTCTTCAATCAGACAGATTAACAAATAAAACAATTTTCAATTAAACATGTCTCAGTGTCTTTTACTATAAACCAATTAAACAATTTCCAATCAAACATGTCTCAGTGTCTTTTACTATAAACCAATTAAACATTTTTTAAATCATACATGTCTCAGTGTCTTTTACTATAATCCAATTATAATGGTATCCTATACACAAAGATTTCCCTTATAAGAAATCTATTACAGTCTTTTCCTTTATAAAGATTTCCCTTATAAGAAATCTATTACAGTGTCTTCCTTTACATAAAGACATTATTATAACCAAGATAAGCCTGTTTATATGAGTCATAACAGAATAAATTGCATGTTTCACACAACAACTTGAATGCTTGGTTGTAACACTGTTACTGTAACTAACTCAGCTGGTGGAAAAAGTTTTTCAAGCCTAAATAACAGGAGTTTCTGATGTTTCAAAGTTATGCTATGTTTTAGACAACAAAAAAATTATTATGATCATATAAGGTTGGTTTTGGTGACTTAAACGCAACTCAGAAATCATTAAAATAAAATAAAAAATGTATTTCATGTCCAAAAACACACTTTGTCCACTATCTCCTCAAAGGCATCAACACTTAGAGGAGACAGTCTTCTGGCATTGAGATTAAAAATAACAAAAGCACAAATTTGCGAAATAGACTGACCCTGTGTAACAGTAAAAGGTCTGTTACAATTAACCCTGCGGTAGTGTGTGCCCTGCTCACCCTATTTGTTATTGGAGATGTTAACAATTATTACTAAAACATGTCATAAACATAAGGTTACAGTTTAATTACCTAATGATAGTTCTTGTCACTGTAAAAATAACTCCTGATCAAGGAGAGGGGAGTGATATTCAGAGAAACAACTCAGAGATTGGTAATTTAACTTAAATAACTTTAGTATCTGCAAGGCTTCACTTTGGAAGTTTGGGTTGGATCAACAAGCCATTACCAATAAACTGGTAATGCTACACAGTTTGATGCTGATCTATACTTGTGATGTGATGTGGATCCATGACAAAAAAAAAAAAAAAAAAAAATGATCCGAGTTATTTCCTCAAATGAAACTTATTTCTGAAAATATAAAATTTGTGATTTGTGTTTTCTGAACTTTTTCTCAGAATGTAACCCCATCCCATAACCCCCTTCCCACAGCTACATAATTTTCTTATAACCTGTAAGTGATCTTTAAAGGTTTTTATTTATTCTTTTAAATATTTTTCTCTTCAGGTTTTAGCAGATGTTGATGAAAAACAAGATGATCTGGATGCACCTGATGGGTCCTTGCAGGCAAGGAGAATGTGTGTTATACACGCACTGTCAGAACAAATGCTCAAGATATGGACCCTTTTATCACAGGGGCAAAAAGTACCTAAAACGTGCATATTACTGCCCCATTATCCCAGACAACACTGTGCTATAGACAACACATTTTATGTTACTTTATACTCAACTTGTGTTGTCCCTTTTATTCATTTTAATACACAATTTACACAAAGTGACACACAGTGTGTTATAATGACACAATGTGTTAAAATGGCGTAAAACAAAAAAAGTGTTATTAAGTAACATATCCTTTTTAAAGATGTTGATGCTGCACTGTGAAGGAAGCTGATCTAGCCTGCCAATGTGAAGTGATGTAGTTCTTTGCCAAAAAAACACAAATCATCAGTTATATTATCAAAACTCTGGCTTATTTCTAAGAATATATAATATTTGTACATTAGTATTTTTTCATTATTACAGCACTAGTTTTTTTTCCTCAAAATATAACCCCCTATCCCTCTGCTACATAATTTTCTTATAACCTGTAAATGATCTGTAAAGGTTTTTATTTATTCTTTTAAATATTTTTCTTTTCAGGTTTTTGCAGAAGTTGATGACAGACAAGATGATCTGGATGCTCCTGACAGATCCTTGCAAGTAAGGAGAATGTGTGTTATACATACAGTACATGTTTGTGTATGCATGAGTATACATTTACAAGTATTAGGAAAAATATATACAAGTACAAAAACAGTTGATTTTCATACGGTGTTGCCTCCAGGCAACACAGTCTATTTTAGCTTTTTTATAATAAAAACGTAATAAAATTTAATTGGTCAATGCTCTCTAAGGGGAGGGGAACTCAAATACTACCCAATGAAAATGCAAAAGAGCCCACATGACCCACAGGGGTCCATTTTGGTCCCTCTTTCAGCACAAGTGCACATGTCACATGGCTCCATATTTTCTCCACTGAAAAAGGCATTTTTCACTAATTTCTGTCCAGATAATCAGTTACAAAAAATCAGAGTCACCTTCATTGGTAAGTAAAGAAGTATTTTCAAAAACTTTACATTATATGTCATCAAATATTTCATAGGAAATTACATAAAACTGCATGTTGCCTCGAGGCAACATTGTACCATAATGGAATCACATAAGGCCATACCAGGCATACTAGGTTTGAATACTTGAAAGTATATTTTATTTGTAAGGAAAGAAGTTTGAATTATCTAAATGTATTTGCATTTTTGCAAACTGAAAACTCAGCATGGTTCGACTGGTCATTTGGCCACTATAGTGGGTAATCGGACAAATAGTGGGTCTGTGGGACGGGGGGCGTGGCTTGTGATTGGTCAGCGGGGGTCAACAGGACATTTGGCCACTATAGTGGGTAATCGGACAAATAGTGGGTCTGTGGGACGGGGGCGTGGCTTGTGATTGGTCAGCGGGGGTCAACGGGACATTTGGCCACTATCGTGGGCAATCAGACAATTAGTGGGACAGGGGCGAGTGGCGCCAAACCGAGGATGAAGGCGGCGCTACTTCTGGGGGTCTCGGATAATCAGGGGGCTCCCGTCAGGCCTCTGGCCCCTCACAGGTCATTAGGTCGGCCAGGGAGGTCTTCCACATGTTTGATCTTGCTGTTGTTGAGGCCTGGCTCCTCTACCAGAGAGACAGCAGAGTTAGGATGAGGTTATGGTGATTGTTAATGTTTTACCTTGAAACAACACCGATTGTAATGTTTTGATATGATAACTTGATGATATGATGGTTTGTAGTACTTGCGTTCCATGATGGTACAATGTTGCCTGAGGGCAACAGCTGGATAATAAATGTTACTTTTTATTAAATATGAAATGTGTAATTCATTAAAAACTTGATAAGTATGTTTGTTCAAGCGTTTAGTTAAAGAAATTGATGTTTTCAATAAATATATACATTTTTTCTTCATGAAAATGTCAAATGTTTAAATTTGTCCATTGTGGTACAATGTTGCCTTGAGGCAACAAACTTTTAATTAATAAATAAATGTAAAAAATAATGATAATGTTTATTGATATTGTTATAGTGTCCATTTTTAAGCAGGAAAAACATAACAAACAATTTTTTCCTCACTGATATCATATTGCGTACCATAGAGGGTTAACTTATGTCAGGGCTCCAGACTGCGACTGAATGGTCGCATTTTGCCACCATTTTTCCTGCCGATGCAACCAAATGTTTGTTAAAGGGTTAGTTCACCCAAAAATGAAAATTCTGTCAGTAATCACTCACCCTCATGTTGTTCCAACCCCGTAAGACTTTCATTCATCTTCGGAACACAAATTAAGATATTTTTGATGAAATCTGAGAGCTGGATCACTCCTCCTGCAGGCTTATGGACACTATAACTTGCTTGCCCAGAAAATGTATTAAAGACATCGTTAATATAATCCAAGTGACTCCAGTGGCTCAATCTTAAGTTTATAAAGCAACGAGAATACTTTTTGTGCGCAAAAACAAACAAAAATAACGACTTTATTCCACTTTTCATTTCCTTCTCTCTGGACCTCGAGTTTTTTTTTACGTAGTGTAATAGCGTAGCGCATCTGTGTTTCACGTCACCACGTATCACACATGACCAGAGTCGCCCAATAGTGAGCCTACGTGGTGACGTGCAACACAGACGCGCTACGCTTAAACACTACGTAAAAAGACTCGAGGTCCAGAGAGAGAAGGAAATGAAAAGTGGAATAAAGTCGTTATTTTTGTTTGTTTTTGCACACAAAAAGTATTCTCGTCGCTTTATAAACTATTGCCCCAACTTTTCAACCACCTTTAGTTGTGATGGTGTACCTTTATTCAAATCCTCTTCACAGTCCATATGGCCCCTGTTGTGCACTTTAAATGAACTACCTCCCAATCTGAGATCTGACCACATAATGTTAGCAGCATTGTGGTTTGGAGCTAAAAAGCCCCCGATGAACATCTATCTTGACCCATGTGTGAATGAGTGCACTGATCTACATGAGCGTGGCTTTGATTGGGTTACATCTGATGGTGTACATGGAACCAGCAAAGTATGTGCTTTAATACTTGTAAGTGATTCTGTTGGCTGTCCACCCCTACATAACTTTAAGCAGTTCAATGGGGAGTTTGGATGTTCTTTTTTTCTTCAGAAAGGAACACTTGTCGAATGTGGTCAGGGAAATGCCAGGGTTTACCCAATTGAGGAAAACATAGAACTTAGATGTCAAAGTCAGACTTTGGAGCAGGTTACAAGGCTGTTGAGACAGGCTCACCTTCAGCAGGTGTGAAAGGACCATCGGTGTTGTCCCTTTTATCTGGATTTGATATAATTGAGGGATGTGTCCCTGACTACATGCACAGTGTCCTCCTTGGAGTTACAAGATCTATTACTTCGCTATGGTGTAACTCTGAAAACCACCAATCTCCTTGGTACTTAGGCAGGTCCATACCACAAATTGACAAACTACTGTTAAAGATAAAGCCCCCAAGTAATGTCTCCAGAACACCTCGACCCATAAAAGAAAGACGTTACTGGAAAGCCCATGAATGGCTGATGTGGCTACTTTACTACAGTATTCCCGTTCTTAAGGGGATTCTACCTGAGAGATACCTTAATCATTTGCTGAAACTTGTGAGTGGCATAGCTTTGCTATTCTTCACCAGTTTGTATCTGAGATGGAGCCCCTTTATGGTATAGGCAATGTCACCTACAATGTTCACCTCTGTCTCCATCTCTCTAGAAGAGTCCAGAATTGGGGGGCATTATGGGCCCATTCTGCCTTTCAATTTGAGGCCTATAACATGGAGTTGATCGAAATGGTCAAAAGCACCCAGTCTGTGCCCATTCAAATATGCAAAGTTTTTGGATGAAAAAAGCACTTCCACTGTATGCCAGTCAAACACTGAAAAATCCCTCATCAGAGTGTAGTGCTGTTCTTAGTCAGTTATTGAGGGGAAGAAAAGAGCGAAAGCATGCAGTGAGGTGTTTGGGAGTTACAGCTTTTGGACCACCCAAGAAAAAAATGATGGCACATGATGTAGTCATTTTTCATCATTGCTTTGCATAGTGTTGGTGATCGGGTAGAGAAGCAGATCGAGTGTTTGTCAATGGTGCGATCGTTCGTTCCCAGGCATACCACCGTTCAGAGAAGAGGAATTCTAGTGCCGTTCGTATAAAAACTGACAACGCATTCTTCTCTGTTATAATGTTCATGGTGACAGATGTAGGAAATGGCAGTACTTGTTATACTATTGGTCACTTTTTTGAGGAGGGGAAGCACAGCTGCTTTCTGCTTGTGTTCAAAATCCTCTACACTTTCATCCAGTCAAGAAGGTGATGTCTCTCCTAACTGCTGTACATGCCTCAGCAATTGAACACAAATGTGTGTACATGCCTTTAGAACAGCACAGATGTGATTATATAATGACTTTTCTTAATTATTATGAAGTAATTGTTTCATTTTTTTCATGTCTGACATCAGTGACATCAGTTTTTGCAGCTCTGCCAAGCTTTGTTGAAAGCATCAAAAGTTTATTTTCTTTGAATGCTAGTAGAGAACCCAGGTTTACATAGCTGCATAAGTGCAATCTAGAGAAATGCGTCCCTAGATTTTTTGGAGACAAACACAACTGTATATTATTCTGTATGCATCTGCATATGTAGTACGTGTATGTACTTTCTTACAAATAGAAATTGCTGATATTGATATATGGCTGTTGATGAACGTCAATGAACGTCAAAAGTGACCGACTGAAAGGGAACTGAAGGTGAGAAGAGATCGGCTCATCAAACACATCCAAAAACTGTCACTTCTAACACCACTAACATGGGCCTACTGCAGGGACGGACTGGGACTAAAAAACGGTCCTGGACTTTGACTAGGCCCGGCCCAAAGCAATCGGCGCGCGGAAACTCGAAAACAACAACAATAACGCCTGGCATGAGTGTCACAAGACTTTAATTGTGGCTCATGATACGATACCATCCAAATTATAGCAATAGCACTGATGTTGACTAGATGTTGTGTTAAAAGCATATTATTCTAGATTGACTTGAATACTCACATATAAATGGACTTGGTCTAAGCTCAACCTGAATAAACAAATGATGGAATGGATTTAAAAAAAAAAAACAGGTTTTATTCAAAGATAGATATAACAGCATATTATACAATCTATTCCATGCTGTCTTAAAATGAATTTATTACTTAATAATCTTAATTAATGTATGCAGTAATTAATCTTACTGCACAAATAATAATACCACATCTAAATGAAAATACACCATTACAAATGTAACCAAAGTTTGTAAGCATTAACTGTAACGTTACCAACATTTTTAAAAGTAAAAGCACAACATATTTCTTAATATTAGCTACTGCATGTGGCATTTTACAGCTAAAATGTTGAAGTTTAGCTGTTTTAACTACTGTAATCATTAAAAACGTAGCAACCTGAATATCACTTCCTAACATCATCCCTAGCAACTAACTCTCTTTCTCCTCTCATGTTCCATACTTACTTGCCCTGGATCTGCCTGTGGAACCAGCTCATCTTTCTGTCCCTCATCACTGGCTGCATAGCTGTCTGGCTCACTTCTTCACTGCTGCTAATATTTAACTGCGAGGTGCTGCTGCTGGCTGTGCTGCTAAATATTTCAGTTAGTTTGCGATATTTAGCGGCTTCAGTATCTAATTTTTTTTTTCTCTCGCCTTCTCACACCCTTTTCTTTCCGTTTTTTACCCGCGGCCGCGTTATGCATATTGTTTGCTTGTTTCTATGCTTCTATCTAACGTCTTTGCTTTTCCTTACTTGGCGGCCACAGCGAGAAGGGTCTGACTGCAGAGCCGCAGAGCCACAGTTTCACCCCAGCAGTTTCACCCCAGCAGTTTCACCCCGCGCATGCGCAGTTTTAGTTTATATTAATATGAGAAATATATTTAAAAAGACCTATATTTTTGTGAATTGGCGAATATTCCGGTGAGTATTGTTTCGTGGCCACGAATTAATAATACCTCAGCAGGTTATATAGTAATTTGTTCCCTCGTTTTACTATAATGTGGCCACGTTGTACTCAAATTTGTAAAACGTGCTGAGGTATTATTAATTCGTGGCCACGAAATAATTCACCTGAATATTCACCAATTCACAAAAATAGGTCTTTAGCATTCACAAATTAATAGTATCAAACTGTTTTTGGCCACGTTGTAATTCGTTAAATCAAAATGAGGGAGGGAATTAGTTCAACGTGTCCACGATTTATTAAAACGAGGGAACAAATAAGTCGTCGCAACAACTAATTATTTAGATCAGTGAAAAGAACAAACAGAGAGAGAGAGAGAGCCCCGGCCGCGCGCGCGCGCACTCTCACCGCCTTCAAACAACACGAGCGCTCTCTCTCCCTCGCGTATATCAACCTGATATCAACTCAATAGTAAAAGGCCGGGAGACTGATTGTGTTTTATAGATTAGTAGTTTGTTCATATAAAGTGTTTGATTAGCAAGTACATGTTAAGGAAATGCATAATACAAATTGTATGGGTTAATGTAACGGTAAACGGACTCTGCGGGTAAAACTGTTGTGATGAAACTGCGCATGCGCGGGGTAAAACTGCTGGGGTGAACCGTTCTGTGATTCTCCAGATCACACAGATGGCCAGTCCGCCCCTGGCCTACTGTAGCCCGTATTTACTGTTTAAATCACCCTAAATAGTTAATTCTATTGATACCAAGAATCAAATGAATATCTGATAAGAATATGTTTTTGAAAATTTAAGAAATATGTTTTATGTTTTATGAAATGTTTTTGTAATATCAGTATGCAAAATTTAACATCAATTATGTCATTTTATAATTTTAATTAAAATTATAAACATTTATGAAACGCATATTCATGTTTTGTAAATGATTAGTTAATCATTAACTAATCAATTGTAAATTACTTATAACGGAATTTACAAAACCAAGTCCAAGTCCTCAACATCTGAGTCGAGTCCACAAAGATTTTATGGTCAATTTCAAATCCTTTCACAAAGACCTGCCCCTCTAGGCTAGTGACAATGCCCCGGAATTTTTGAGATACCCCTACCGGAGGTAGAACTAAACCCAACAATGTTTTTCCTCATCTCTAAGGTCTCCCATATATGAAATGGATTCTTGGCTCAAA
The DNA here is from genome assembly GCF_963993115.1 of Abramis brama. Lineage (NCBI taxonomy): Eukaryota > Metazoa > Chordata > Actinopteri > Cypriniformes > Leuciscidae > Abramis > Abramis brama. Next base: position 4,401,163 of record NC_139966.1, read on the forward strand.
ATATTTTACTGCTAAGATTGTTAAATTAACAGATATTGTTATACACCCCCAAACCAAAAAAGGACTAAAATATTGCCTGTCCGTATGAGAGTTAAGGCATATAAACTAATGCAGATCAGTCACACAAGCTCAGAGAGCTTTGAAACGTGGCATGTTTGTAGTCAGGAAGTTGCTTTACCTACTAGAAAAGACTGGATGTGGATATCTTGATGTATGGAATAAATAGAGACATATAAACACATACCTAAAATAATAATACTACAACCTGTTGCGAAACAACATTTCAAATTCTCACACCCACCTCTCCTTCTCCGGCACACAGGTCTTTCAAAGTCACTATCGGAGAGATCCTCAGGTTCCTCCTGGAGAAAAAAAGTATGTCATGTGTGATATATAATACATCAAGCCAGTGGTAGTTAAGTATTTAACACTAAGTTAACCTAAAAAAGGGATATGTTATTTATGTAAAGGAGCAGAATAAGCAACATACATATTTTTACTTCTAATACATTGAATGTTGCTGAAACTCTGTACTGTCATATATAAACACATAAACATGTCACATATAAACTGTGTACCTGTACAGGTTTGCATATTAATGCCATTATATAGAGACAAGTGGCTGAACTAATCGAGGCAACTTCTTTTCCACCCCACAGAAAACTGCTTGAGACGTTTGGTTTCATTAGTCTTTTGCATCCCTTGACTGTACTCAAATACTCAAATGGGAATGACTGGCCCATAGACAATGCAAACGTTCTTCTGAAAATGGCAGTCATTTCTTCTCTAAGTTGTGCTTCAGACCAGTCAGATGTGAAAGAGATCTTTCCCAATAAGGCCATCTCATGCAAAATTTGCTCTGGAGTCTCCCCTTGGAATGTGGAATGTTGATGCTGACGAAAAAGGCAAGCACACAACATCTCTTGTATAGTGTTTGCAGGCTTTGTTTTTTCTGACAAAACGTGAGTGTGTAGCAGTCCTTTGATGAACTGATGGAAAGGGAACCTGAAATCAATGAAAACACAGACACCTGTGCATTACAAGAAAGCAATACGTTTTTAGTTCATTATGAATGCAAACTGTAGATGCAAACCAACTAACTGATAGTATCATCAACCCACCATGGGGTCTCTATACGATTGATCGATTACCAGGTGGTTCATTAACCTTTTTTTTTGTCAATAAGCAATTTATTAAATCAAAACACTGGTGTTGTGTAAAATATGCCACCATGATTGGAACTAATGCCGAAACATTACACCACACAAATTAAAAAACCAACAAACAGCTAGCTAGGTTACATGAGTATGAAAGTATATCGAGCGGTATGATGTCCCAGTGGAGGTGGTGGGTGTGGCTGGCCCCGGCGGTGTGTAATTGTAGGTGGTGGGAGTCTGAAGAGACATTATCAAAATATTAGCAACATTATATTTCATGTGTTTTTAGTGTTTATATGTCCAGCAGTCAAAAACCAGGGTTGAGATTGGCAAAGGAAACAAAGAGAGATACATTTTATGCTTTTTTACAGTATGCACTCTAACTGTGGTGCCTTATTCACATTAAATTAAATGTCTTTATCATTGTGACTGCCTCTGTCCTCCACCAGCATTTCTCTCTCTCTCTAGCCAAGCAGAGAACGGTTTTATCTTGTGAGTAAAGGCCAGCAGGTAACTTAAGCCAAGGTGAGATGTCTGACTGAGGACAGAGGCAGATTTTCATTTGACCAACAATTTACAGTGTCATTTGTGGGCCTGAGGGGTGACAAACAGCCTACGTTACCTGTAACGCTAACGTTAAATTATATAATTTATGCTTTGCTGCTCAGAACATCTTCACATAATCGTAAACTCACATTTACTCATGAGTTCATCCCACTGCGTCACTTAACCGGTGTGAGTTTTACGGTTTATAGAAAACAAATGTGCTAACGTTACACATAAAGTGCATTTGGTGCTAGTAGCAAATCTCTACTGGCTACCGTTAGCTAGTTTAGTTAAGTTAGCCTTGACAAGAATCGAATGCTATACGTGATTTGGAAAACATACTTACCGAGGTGGCCTGTGGAGGCCCTGAGGCGGTTGCTGTCGTTGTAACGTTAGAAACATTTTGAATAGCCGCCAGGACGGCTCTGCCGATGCTCTCGGCTAACGCCGTTTCGTTGGACATTTTGAACGACGTACCTGGTCCGGGCCGAACATGACAGAGAGTGATGAGTTGACAGAGAGTGATGACGAGTTGACATTCAGTCAAAGTGAGCCCCCTCGTGGCTGGCTATTATGGCTACAGGTCATAAGTCCCGCACTTTTCATAAAAGTGACACTAGCCTACTCTTCAAATACAGTTTCTCCAAACGTGTTTATTATTTTAGGTAGTTATTATCATGATAATCCATGTCCAAGAGTCCACTTCCTCGGATGAGATGGTTTTTATTCGTTATTTGACACTATAAACCATTCTATAAAAACACACTGTCCACCTCAAGCTTTTATTTTGGCACTTCCGGTTACCGGCATTTTTAATTTGCATATTAGTTAAATATTTAGTTTCCTCCGAAACATTTAGATTTAGATTTAGATTTAACATGTAGATTCAACATTTAGATTTAGATTTAACATTTAAATTCAACATTTAGATTTAGATTTAACATTTATATTTAACATTTAGATTTATATTTAACATTTAGATTTAACATTTAGATTTAGATTAAACATTTAGATTTAACATTTAACATTTAGATTTAACATTTAGATTTAACATTTAGTTAACATTTAGATTTAACATTTAGATTTAACATTTAGATTTAACATTTAGATTTAACATTTAGATTTAACATTTAGATTTAGATTTAACATTTAGATTTAGATTTAACATTTAGATTTAGATTTAACATTTAGATTTAGATTTAACATTTAGATTTAGATTTAACATTTAGATTTAACATTTAGATTTAACATTTAGATTTAACATTTAGATTTAGATTTAGATTTAACATTTAGATTTAACATTTAGATTTAACATTTAGATTTAGATTTAACATTTAGATTTAACATTTAGATTTAACATTTAGATTTAACATTTAGATTTAACATTTAGATTTAACATTTAGATTTAGCATTTAGATTTAACATTTAACATTTAGATTTAACTATTTAAAATATCCCTAAGTTGACAAATATTGTTTTTAAATGTCTAAAAATTGTCTAAAAAGTGACCGTCAAAAATTCATACCAGTTTTTTAAACATTGTTTGAAGCTAAATGTGACAAAATGTTGCTGTTATTTTCAGCGTGAGCCGCTTTACAAACGGCGCCCCATAAATCCGTACTGATTTTCATTTAATAATTCATGTTTTTCAATAAAGTTGTCTAATTTATTAACAAAGTGTTTTTCAAACACTTTGGAAAATTGAGGTAGGAGAGATACTGGTCTATAGTTATTAAAAATATGTTTATCTCCAGTTTAAAAAAAAGGTATTACCTTAGCTATTTTCATACTATCTGGAAAAACTCCTTCTGTAAAAGAATAATTAATTATATAATGTAATGGTTTAATAATGCAATCAATTGTGTTTTTTATTATTTTCATGTCAATACCATCACTATCCGTTGAGGTCTTGTTTTTTAGCTTATAAACCACAGATAATATTTCATTTTCAGTCACCTCACCTAGATACATTGACTGCATAATCCTATTTTCCCTTTTCCAGACTCCCCCTAGCTGATCACTAGATATTGGTATTTCGTTTGCTAAGCTAGGTCCTACATTTACAAAGAATTGATTTAGTTCATGGACCATTTCATCTTTATTTTCAATCACCCTATTGTCCTTTTCGAAATATTTAGGTAATTCCGTTCATCCAATCTTATTCCCAATTACATTGTTCAGAATATTCCATGTAGCCTTTATATTATTTTTATTTTCATGCAACATTCTATTATAATAGTCCTTTTTTGCTTGTCTCAATATATCAGTCAACTTATTTTTATATTTCTTATAGCGTTTTTCTGCATTCTCTGTTCTTGATTTGATAAACTCCTTATAAAGTCTATTTTTCTTTTTAGAGGCATTTTTTAATCCGTTTGTTATCCAAGATTTACTATTTTGCCTTTGTTTGGATCTGCATGGGATCTCAGGACAATGCTTATTATACAGAGTAAGATAACATTTAAGAAAAGAATTATAAGCATTATTTACATCATCTGTGTACACCTCTTTCCACTCTTGTTTGATTAAATCATTCCTAAACTTATTAATATGATCAGCACTCCTTTTTCTTTTGTATATTTGATGGTATACTGTTTTTTTAGGCAACTTATAGTCAAATATTGCAAATATAGGCAGATGGTCGCTTATATCATTTATTACCAACCCACTAGTAATGTGATTCTCTAAAACATTTGTAAAGATATTATCTATTAAAGTTGCACTAGTTGTGGTTATTCTGCTAGGCTTCGTTATTAATGGATACAACCTGTTTTTATATAATGTCTCAAAAAAATCTGAGTTTTGTATATGTGAATCTACCTTTAGAAGATCAATATTATAATCTCCACAAATTACGATATTTCGTTTGTTATTTAGACCATGAATCATTTCTTCTAATTTATCTATGAAGGTTTCCACTTTTGATCCTGGTTTACTATATACACATGCAACAACAATATTCCTATTTTGTTCTAATTCTATTTCTACAGCTACACTTTCCATTAAATCATTAATGGCTGTTGTCATGCATTTAACTGGTCTACATTTCAATTCATTATAGATATAGAGGGCCACTCCCCCTCCAGTCCTGTTGGCTCTGTTGGTGACATATAAATCATAGCCCTTTAATTTCAGATCAACCTCCTTGCCTTTCTTTATCCATGTTTCAGATAAAGCAATTAACTTAAATCTTCCTTTAAGTGTCTCCAAAAAATGTTTGATTTCAGAAAAATGTTTTGATAGACTTCTGCAATTGAAATGAATAAAAGAAAATGCCTGTTCAATTTGTACCTCATCAAATTGTTCCTCAGTGTAATACTGACAAGAGTTCCTAATATGACTAAATAAATTAGTCTCTGGATCCACATTATTTTCAAAATCATATGTATCACGTTCTATATAATCAACACTTGCAAAGGCTTCAGTCTTAAATAAAAGAGTCATGAGTTCCTTATAAGAGATCCAATAATCAAGCAGAAAAAAAGAATGATGCACTCACTATTGTCATTTGTACAGATCCAGGTCCTTCATTTTTCTCACCATAATCACCTCGACTTGTTCCGGAGGTCCATTCGTCCGGATGAAAACTTTTCCATTCCTGGTCCAGGTTGATTGAATTTTGACTTCCTTTTTCAGGGTACGGCTGGTCCAAGCAATTTCTGCATTTTTCTTTGTCAAGTGCTCATTTAAATACACTCCGGTGCCTTTAAGTGTCTTAGCTTCCTTCAGGATTTCCACCTTGTGCCTTCTACTCGCAAACTTGACAATAATTTTAGGTTTAGTTTTTTTGTCCTTACTTGGAAGAATGTAACATGCTGAAATTTGCTGACTGTCCAGAGGAATGGTTTTACTCTTCATGAAGCGCATCACTTGTTGCTCCAAGGTTTCAAGCTCCTCAGATGGTGCATCCTCACCTTGTTGGTCACCAGATAGGCCTGTAGCCCGGGCGTAACTTTGATGCCTAGTCTCTAGGCCGGTGATTACAAGGTCATCAGCTCTGGAATACTGTTCCAAGTCATCCACCCTTTGTTCCAGGAGCTCAATACGTTCATCCTTCTGTTGGATAATAGTTTTTAGTTGCCTGATCTCCTCCATGAGGCCTGTCAGTTTTCTTTGTTGTTCCACCACTTCACTTATTTCCCTTGACATAAAATTCAGGGAATTTTTAATTTCCGCCATTTCAGGTGCTATTTTTGCAGTAGTGGCCATTGTACTTGTGCTGACAAACTGCCTGGGAGCTCCTCAGTGGTGAAACTCCTCCTCCTTCAATCAGTGGAGAACCAGGTGGAACAAATCTGAGGCAATCTGAGCGTGCCAGTACCTGGCTCTGTTGTTGTCTTTAGACCACAGTGAAAGGAGCATTTAAAACACCACTAGACCAAGGAAACTTCATCTTTGTCATCAAGGAGACTGTGCAAAACCAAACCCTCCACAAAAAAGTGAAGGACAGCCGGTAAGCGCCATATTGGCCATGTTTGGCTAGACTGACTTAAGTTGCAGTGCAAATGATACTCTGGAAAACACAGACTCTTAACTCTTGTTGACTTTGATAGGAATTTTACAGTGATATTTGTAACTTCAAATGTTGTTTGGTTTTATCAAACAAGTGGGGTATAAAGGAAAAGTAAGAAAAGCCAAATTCATTGTTTGACAAAGAAAAGAATGTGTTTGAAATGGTTAAAAGTAATTTAAACTTTGTAGAAATCTTAATAAACGTTCTAAAGTTCTTCATTTAGTTAAAAATGTATACTCTAAAAATCTTTGGCTAAAAAATGTAAGATCTAGTAACTTGGCTAGAAAGGGTGGAAACACAGTTTGGCTAAAAATATAATGAGATCTATTAATTAACCTAAATATTAAACCAATTGAAGGTAAAAAAGTTATTTGGCTAAAGATACTTGGTTAAAAGATAAGACAATATACATTTTTGAAAATTTAAATACCAACTGATTTGTTTTGGTAAAGCATATCTAGTTGTGTGGCTACAATGATACCTTAGAATAATTCTTTATTATGAAAATACTGCTTAAAACTACTGATTAGAATAAAAATGGAAACCTTGTAATAGCAGTAATGAGTTTATCTGAGGTGAATGTGAATCATTTTGTTTATTTAATTTGGCTGTCAACTCAAATAATAATCTTGTATTTGTCATCTCTCTTTTGAGGTTTTTCACCTGTTTACTGCCAACCAAAGATTGGTAAATAAAAGACAAACAACTGATTCCATGGCTGTTTATTGAGTGAAATCCAGTTAAGATCTTCATGTGGAGGGACTGTCCTTTTCAAGTGGGGAATTGCACAAAAAATAGATCACAACTTGACAGTACTCCAAGCAGTCTTGACTTTTGTTGGATGTCAGTGCAATTTGATGATTTTAATGGATTTCATCAGGCCTTTGAGCAGAGAGAATCTGTTGCAGCCATCTTACTCCAAGCCACACCCCACGCACCATCTTACTCCAAGCCACGCCCCATCTTACTCCAAGCCACGCCCACATTAGCTGAGCTTAAACCTCTAATACTGCAAGGATGACACTATATGACTTCATAAAATAAGTAAAATCTAGAGAAAAGTTGTCTCTTTTATAATTGTATGAAGTAGGACTGTCAACTGATACTTAATCATGATTAAGTACAAACAGCAAGTTCGAATAATCGCAATTAATAGTTTTGAAAGCCTTTATGTATTTATTTATTTATTTATTTGTGTTGTTGTTGTTTTTTTGTTCAGTGACCACAATGGATGGAATCATCCTCCGCTGCAAGAATGCTCTCAAGAGATTCACCAATGCTATACATTTATGTCACAGTGTCTGGTTTGTGTTTCCCTGGGTAACCACTAGAGGTCCTCTTCCCCCTCGGTGTCATTCACTCATAACTACATTTCCCATCATCCTGTTCTGTCACTCATTGATCATTGCACACAGCTGTTTCCTATCCTGCACTAAACAAGAGTTCTGTTTACGTTTGTTTCTTGTTTGTTTCTCGTTTTGGACTGCTTATATGGTTTTTGACCCCTGCCTGGACTGGTTTTGTGAGTACGGATTACCCTAAATAAATACTGCTAATGGATCTTACCTTTCCGTGTCTGTGTTCGTGACACAAGGCATTTGATTTAGTTGATTATACTGTAGTTAATATGGTGATGGTGAATGAGATGTTAAATGTTAGCTTAAATAATCTTTATTTATATATTTTTTTTTTATATTAATGTATATCTTTTATAGATTATCAACCTAATGTAACTACTGCTTCTACTATTGCTTCTGCCAATACCTCTGCAAACAGAAGTAAATGAAAAACAGTAAAGCTCAAGTAGTTGTCCTCTTGCGTCCTTCAAAGTTTTGAATAATATTATATTGTGTCCTTCAGTGCCCGGACTCGACTGGACTGTATTCTGAGAAGTTTTCAGAGTACAAATTCAGCCGAATTTGCGTTCATTGAAAATAGGACTTGAGTCAGAATTACCCCAACTCTAATAATAATAATAATAATTTTGTTACATTTATATAACGCTTTTCTGGGTACTCTGTGCTTTTACATGTAAGGGGGAATCTCCTTAACCACCACCAATGTGCAGCTCCACCTGGATGATGCGACGGCAGCCATATTACGCCAGAACGCTCACCACACACCAGCTTACTGGTGGAGAGGAGACAGAGATGAAGCCAATCAGTAAATGGGGATGATTAGGAGGCCATGATGGACAGATGTCAAGGGGTTTTTTAATGACCACAGAGAGCCAGGACCTCGGTTTAACGTCTCATCTGAAGGACGGTGCTCTTTGACAGTATAGTGTCCCCGTCACTACACTGGGGCGTTAGCTTCAGTGGGCAACCAGTCTTGGGCTTCAGGGTGATATGGCTGCTGGAAACTCTGATGCTCTAACCCAACTCTACTGATCAACAAAGTTTATTTCTGCTGTACAGCAGATCTAGAGGAAAATAGCGTCATAGTCCAGCTTAAGTAAGTTCAATAATGGTTCATGTTTGTTGTAAAAAGTTATTAATCGATTTCACTATACAGCCGCTTTGGAGAAAACATTGATGTCATCGTCCAGCTCAGTTCAGTTCTCATATAATGGTGTCAATACAGGCAGATCAATAATATTCTGAATATAAGTGTCCCCAACTAATCAAGGAACCAAAACTCCATCAGGTGACAGAAGCTAGGCTCAGGCGCTCATTTCTCCTCTAGCCAACAAACAGTGCATGATTATGATTCAATGAAATTAAAATATCCAACAGATATCCAACATAATTATCCCCATCTTGTGTGCTTCAGCAGTCACTGGAGAAAAGGGTATATGTTCTTAAGGAAAAATGAGGTTGCACCAGTTTGTGGAATGTGGTGTTGTTCCCAGGCATTTGACGTGGGCGGAGCGAGCTTGTGATGTTGCTGCCTGTTGTTTTCATTGCAGTCGGCATTAAAGCAAGTTTAAACTAAGCTCTTGTGGCAGCGAGTCATTGTGCCTCATCTACACACTGGCACTCTCTGGTCCTATATGGTGGAATGAGCTGTCATTATCCACCCGATCTGCTGAGACCATCAATGCATTTAAGAAACAACTGAAGACACACTACTTCTACAAACACTTAACTAATTCACACCCATAAACATTGTAATATATTCATGATGATGCTTCTTATCACCAAAGTCACTTTGGATAAAAGTGTCTGCTAAATAAGTACATCTGTCTCTTACTGTACCTGTAACTTCTCAGACTATCTCATTCCATTTACTGCATACATGATCAGTTATGCGTGTCTTGACGTGTTCTCTCCCCAGAGTTTCACTCTCGCCTTTTGAAAAACTGGTTTGCCTTGTTTTCCCAGAGATGAGTTTCAGAGCTTTTTCTTGAGATGCCAGTTCAGAGCCCTGCCTTGGAGCAGCGCTGAGCCGTGGTCCATACCTGGTATGGCCTGCAGGTATCATGCTTTCCCCGCCGTCCACAGCGCCGAGTGGCAACAAAGAAAGAATCTTCATAAGCCTGGCTTGTTATGCTCTCCTACCGTGGTAGAGCTGCGAGCCGAGCGCGGAGAATGCAGCTAGTGTCCTCATGTCGGCACAGGTCCCACATGGCACTTCATACATGCATCTTTTACACGATAAGCAGCCCCTCGCCTCAGAGGCGGTGCCTACTGTGTACAGAAAAGCACTCGCACAATATAAACAGCCCCCTGAACGCACATGGCACCCTTTAGCGTCAATATGAGACGCAGATAGAAATGGGCCAGAAGGCGCCTCCTAGCGGTCTAACCCTAACCCTACTCCAGACCTAAACCTACCCATAACCGAACAAAGCTCTGTGCGTGTCATATTGACGCTAAAGGGTGCCATGTGCGTTCGATGTAGACAAAATGTCAAAAGCGTCATGTATATGACGCCCAAGGATGAGAATGCGTTGAAATTTCCATACTTTGTATTTTTATTTTTTTTCCTGCAAGGGAGTTAACCTTCCCCAGCCAGCCCTTTTTATCCAGAATTGTCCTAAATCTTGAGAAAAAGAAAACACTAAGAACATTTTTAAATATGAATATTTAAGTAAGGGATAATGTATAGAGACGCGGTCGTTATAGCGAATAACAAGCCCTTCAAGCCCTTCAATAACAAGCCCTTCAGGCTGTCAAGACCCCTCCGCTTCGCGTCGGGGTCTCATTCAGCCTGTTGGGCTTGTTATTCGCTATAACGACCGCCTCTCTATACATTATCCCGCTTATTACATGGCTACCTACAAAATAAATAATTAATTTGACAAATTATTGAGTTAAAAAGGAGTTTATTGTTTTAAAAACGATTGTATTGCTTCCGCCAAAGAAAATAGTCCGTTCCGCGTCCATAGCAACGCGCTGTTTTTCATGGCAACGGTCTGTTATAGCTCGCAGCGGTCTGTTATCAAGAAATAACAGACCACATTCTACATTGGAATTCAGCCAAGCCATGTAATAAAATATTATAATATTAATATAATATTAATATAAAAATATTACATATTTTTAAACAGTACATGCATACAAAATAGTCCAGAAATCATATTTCTGGACACTCTAATTTGTTTAAAACATTTGTAGACATAGTTTGCATGACAGCACTACAAAAAACTAAAAAAGTGAAAGACTTATCTACTGGTTTTCTTATTTTTGTGGGTATTGTATGGGGTTGAGGGCTATTTGTTATAAAACACAAGTTTCCAATATTTTTTGGGAAATATTTTTGGCCTTGGGTAAATAAATGATAATTTTCAGCCCTCATTTGAATAAACTCAGCTGTCTGCCCCTTGCTGCCTAAAACATAATGAAATATTAGAACAAGTGAAGGCGCACAGTGGTAACTCAGGGATTTAGTTCACGTTTTTAAGAAAGAAAAACCCCTGGGCCCGTATTCATAAAGATTCTAAGAATCCTCTAAGAAAACTCTTAATTTAGCTTAAAAACTTTTACGTAGGAGTCTTAGCTTAAAAGCGATTCGGGACCGATCTGAGAGCAACTCTGAGTAAGGAAAAGACAAAAACTTTTATCTTAGTGAGGAGGCGGGGTTGACCCCGTTGCTATGTATGACACTATCTTTTGACGACTGTGATTGGTTGGTTGTCCAAGAAGGAAGAAAAAAGTGATTTTAACTATAGGGTCTATTCTAAGTCTTTACTTTGAAATTACATGCATAATTTTTCCTATTTGACCGTTCTCACACACACACACACACATTATATATATGTATATAAATCCTTTTTTTAATTTACCATGCTGTTAATTTCCAATAAGGCATTTGATTGCTTAGAATGATAAAAATTGTTCCACTCTTTCCAGTTACACTGATTGCTGGCGTGTCTATTTAAGTGGTGGTTTGAATGTTGGTTTTAATGTATCAAACATGGAATTTTCTCAGTTGCCAAATATCGTAATGTAGTGATTACTTTCATTTCTGGCGCTATGGCATTTCTGTGCTGTGTTGGAGATGTTAGCGTGTCTCTAATAAGATCAGTCACAAACATGATCCCTGCACGATCTAATCTATAGCGTCTTATTAACTCACTGTTATTCATTGTACACAACACATTTCTTCTCCTTCTTCGTCTTTCTGCCATTTTCTCCTCTTTTAAAGAAACTCTTAAGCCTCTTAAAAGTCCTCGCCCTTGCTCCTAACAATTTTGACCTTAAGACCTCTTTTAAGGGTTAAGATGCTTTCTGAATTACTTTTTTCTTTACTAGGATTTTTTCTTTAATTTTAAGAGTAAACGCCCACATTTCTAAGAATTTTCTTAGAATTTTGTCACTAGGAGCTACTCTTTGCATTAAGATTCTTTATGAATACGGGCCCTGGCTTTTAACACCTGTTTTGTTGGCTATTTGAGTAAATAATATTTTTTTTTAGTGTATTCATCCGCCGCCACAGAAGAACAATCACACGCCATTTTCTTTGATGATAATCCTGCCGTCGGTGTAGCGGGATAGGCTAAGCTGCGAAGGATCCACTCGCTCTGTCCTGCGCAGTAGGCCACATTTGAAGGATGCAGCCCCTGAACTGGGACACAGGTGATGTGACCTTTAATTTGGATCCAGAGAAACTTAGGGACTTCTTTATTGCGTCAGACAAGTGTCACTTTGCTCACAGCTGCTTAGTCCAGTTTCAGTTCGAGAACATAACCTGACCCGGGGCAGGTTAGCCGGTTTAACTTGTTTTCCTGTTGTTTTTCAGAAAAGCTTTCAAAGTAAGTCGTTTAACACACATCAGATGACTGATCAGCTCTTTTCCTACTTGTCCTGCAGAAGTGAATCAGTGAAGGATGATGGCGTCCGTTTCAGAAAATCTTCTGGCTGCTCTGGATGATCTAGACCCAGATGAACTGAAGAGGTTTAAATGGCGTTTCAAGAACCATTACTGTGTTTCAAGTGCTGCTCTGGATAAGGCAGACACCCCTGACACGGTGGATCTGATGATGAAGCGTTTTGGACCAGAAGAAGCTGTGAAGATCATGGTGGAGATCCTGAGGAAGATGAACCAGAACCATGTGGCTGAACAGTTAGAGAACAAACACAAGCAAGGTAACAGGTTACAGTTAAAACAAAGTTGTTAAATGTGCCATTTCAAATAAAAAGTTGAATTAAATAAGTTTTTTTTTTTAATATAAAGCCTTTTTCATGTATCAAATATAATACTTTTCTGTTATTGGTGTTTCACATAATAAATTAACTGTTGACTTAAACTTTCCTCTTTGCATTGCTGATGTGTTTGTGTGGTTTAATGTCACTGTATTATCATTCTCTGTCACACAGCTCAGGCTGAGGGCAGTTTTGAGGATCCTGCACTTGTTGGAGCCGAACCAAAACCGATAGGGGGTAAATACTGATCGCTGTCTGTTCAGAGAAAACCCAAACTCAGCTGCTCTATCCTGGGTTATAGAATGACTACTGGCTAAATAACTAAATAACTGACTACTGGATAAATAAATAACTACTGGCTTTTAGCCTAAACGTTCCTCTTTGCATTGCTGATGTGTTTGTGTGGTTTAATGTCACTGTATTTTCATTCTGATCTCTTTCTCTCTCACACAGCTCAGGCTGAGGGCAGTTTTGAGGATCCTGCTCCTGTTGGAGCCAGTTCAAAACCGATAGAGGGTAAATACTGATTGCTGTCTGTACAGAGAAACCACAAATTTGGGTTTATTCTTATTTCAGTCATATGGACTACTGTGTAGGTGCAAGAGAAAGTATAATTGCAAGCAGCAATTACAGGACAAAACAATGATAAGACTGACACAATATAAATATAACACAATTGTTTACATGTAAAAGTAATCCAGTAGTTTAAGCCAAGTCTTCTGAAGTGATTATAATCACATTGTATGATGAACAGAGCAAAATTTAAATAATTATTCAGTCTCAAATAAAACCATTGATCAGCTCATGTATACAGAACCCAAATCACATATAACACCTCGTTGTTTTTGTCTCATGAAACAATAGACAAGAAAACCGTCCAAGATTGGGACGACATGAGGGTGAGTAAATGATAACAGAATTTACATTTTTGGATGAACTAACCCTTAAAAATTGTCAATGAAGATAAAAATCCTGACGCTGTTCATTTATAATATCATTTAAATTTGTGGTTTGAACCTATTTTCTGTTTCTATGCTAGATCATTTACCACTCAGTGATGATTGTGTTAGTACTTTAAATGTATATGGGGTGTGCCTTCTGGTCATTTGATTTTCTACTAGAAATAAAGAGAAATGAGAAGGTTTTTTTCTGTTTTAAGAAATGGAAAAATGAAAATTAAGCTAGGTTTTTTTTTTTTTTTAAGTAAAAAAATTCAAATAAAAAAGATTATGCTTTTACTATTGACCGGACCTCGGGCTTGAAGTCACTTTGTTTATTTGTTTGGAATGAGTGGGCGGCCCTGAAACATTCCTTTTCAACTCATTGAAAAGTCTTCTGAATACTGTCTTTTCCATCACGCAGAATAAGAGTGCATCAGGTGTATACTGCTCTGCAAATTAGTTACTATAAAGTTTCTCTTTATACTCTTTGGCTGTTGCATATATTTCTTTCCTATATACATCTCTATAGAGCACAACAAGACTTCTCCGTCCGAAAACTTGCCTCACAGACATGAGAAAAGTGTCTATAGAAATCTTGAAATGTCTACATCATTTTCTGATTATGTAAACCGTATGAGGTACCAAGAGGTAGCCTACAGTCGTTCCTGTCTGAGCTCATTATCATACGTGCAGCGCAGACTATTCATATGGTAATCAACCATGCAAACATGTAAACGTCCCCACAGAGCTGTCGCATAGACTGTGCGAACTGTGCAACCGCACAGGGCCTCGCGCCACTAGGGGGCCTCGCAATCCTCCTGTTTTGTTTTTTTTACATTTTTTTTTTTGTCCCCACCACTTTTTAAAACATCTCGCGACACGAATATAACAATTCTACAAATAAAACATCTCCAGTTAACTGGCAGAGCATTCATTTCGTTCGTTTTTTAAATAAGAGACGATCTAGCGCTGAAATGTTTTGTAAATCAAGTGATCAAAGTGCTCGTTGCAATCAGTGGCGCGGATACAGTATTTTCTCGTGTGGCTCGCGCACACACCGCACTAACTTCACTCGGACGCGCGCTTCAATCCGTTGCGGATACACTATTCGTTCTGGTGAAATCACCAAACATAATGCACACAAATGTGTCCCCTCTTGATATACAACCACTGATGAACATAATCGTTTTTTATGAGGGAAAAAACTATACGATAAAAAAAAAATACTATACGAGGGCGGACTAGAACCGAGAACCTTTGACACGATAGGCGAGAGGCGGATCTATGTATGTATTCACATGAAAATTCTCGAGCTGACTTGATGTAAAGCCCCTCGCTGCACATTTGATTTTTTTCCCTCTGAAATAAATAGCCAAAAGTCATAGCTGACTCTGAGACTATGTGCATGATTATGCTGTATTATTCTACTTGATAAAAACGTATTGCAGCGAGATTATGCGTGCAATAGAACTAGAACAGCTACGTCCGTCAGTGTGACTGTTATTCATGCGCAATTGAGCATCCACATCAAAAAGCAGGGCCTCGCATTTCAAGTTCGCACAGGGCCTTGCACCCCACCTGCGATGGCACTGCGTCCCCATCACCTTGATAAAACAAAACGCCTAGCTTCATCATGTTACACTTTTCATTATTTTGCAATAATCCAGCACCCGGAAAGCATACCTTCCATGGGGGCATCCATTGGCTATCAAGCCCTCACCTGCTGTTAGTATCCCATTGACTCCCATTTATTTTGGTGTCATTTTGACAGCGAATAACTTTACATCTGAGGCGTTTAAAGACTCCATTAGTCCATTGTTTATTTCTAAAGAGACACGACAATGTATAAAAGGCTCCATTACACTATGGGCCCTATTTTTGTAAAAATAGGCTAACGATTAGCCACTAACATAACCACTCGACTCTCTGTCGCACAGTAGAGAAATTACCTTGTAGACAGGAGGAGAAGCTCGCAGTCAATCGGGGGGACGTGGAGGCATAAAGTCTGATAAAGTCAAGGGAGAAGCCCATAGAGAGTCATAAAGTTGCTCCTGCTCCTATAGCTCATGGACAGCTCCTACTCACACTCTCCGTCTCTGCAAGTTTCGGAAGGGAATGATTCAGATTTCTCTTGGCACAGATACTAGAAGACAGACGGGTTGCTCACGTCACATCTACGTCGTCAAGCTCAGTTTAAGGCTGCGCAGTCGCTCAGCCATAAGGAAGTGAGTGCTTCTAATTGACTTCACTGGTCTCCCTTGAAGTCTATGGGGTCGCTGTGTCTATGGTCATTCCCCAAAAAAACTGTACAAACTGGGCCTAGGCAGCTCGCTGTGTACATGGATACTGGATATTCTGAGCAATTGACCCCAGAATGTAAGGCTGAGAGATCACACATCATCCACTCTCATCCTGAACACTGGCACGCCACACACAGCATGGCGCATTTCTCTCACTTGCTCACTTGTCGTCTTCTCGGACCCCGGCAAACTTTCTCTAGCTGTCATACCTGCGCCTGATAGTGCTATACATTTATTCACAATGTCTTTGAATTAATGCATTTACTTACAATGTCTTTAAATTAATGCCAATGAACAGTTGTAAATAAAAATATAGCTGAAAGCCGCAATCATCTGGGCCAAGCGTTAAGCAGACAATAAGACATGCCAACATGGCTGGGAACGTCAGACCAACTGCAACAAGAGCAATTAAAGACTTTTAAAGAGGATCTTACGCAAAATGGCTGAAAAATCATTTAAACAGTAAAGAAAAATATGATTTAATGGATTACCACTTTCGACCAATAGGTGGCGCAGTTACATAACTGATGTGGTGCGTTCAGAGTGAGGTGACAATGACACATACAAAGTTTGGTGTCAATATGTGAAGGCATTGCAGGGATGCAGCCTGAATAGTCAATTTGGCAGCATGCCTCAACTTTGATGCTGCAGTATACGAAAATGGTTTCGTCTATCATCAAAAAATCCATAACTTTTAGTCTGCACGGTCTGGAGATGATACAATTCGTTTTGCTGAAATTTGGACAAACGGTCTAGGAGGAGTTAGAAAAAAGTAGGTTTTAAAGGGGTCATATAATGGTACATGCACTTTTACAAGTTGATTGCACTGAAATGTCTGTTGGCAGTGCCTGTACACAACCATCCTATCATGATAAAAATCCATCCAGTGGTTTTGTTTTAATCTCCTTATATGTTTGACCATCTCTGAAATCAAGCCGTTCGATATTATGACGTCACAATATCCAACGCCCCTCCCGCAATTGTTGAGTGACAGCCGTGTTTCAACACAAGACCCGCCCTGAGCGAGCTGTGACAGCCTTCGTCATAGTAGTCCGCCTTTGTTGATATGCTGGAGTAGAATGGCGTCTAAGCGATTGTGGTGTTTCTTGGGTGTAATAACGAACACAGCAGTCATTCTGATGTTCCTAAATCCGATCCGATGAAGACGCAGTGGCTGAGTTTGTTTTCGAAGGGAATTCCCCATGAATCATGATCAACGTCAATGCTTTCATGTTTGCGCGAATCATTTCACCAGGCTGCTTTATAAACGAGGGTCAGTACGTTATAAAGCTGGTTTTACTAAGAAGCTGCTCCTGAAAAAAGGATCTGTACCAACTATTCGTGTTCCTGACGCACCTCCAGAAGAAGTGAGTGAGTGTAACATTTTATCAATCTTTATATTAATCTTTGCAAATCGCTTGCTGCACGCTTCACGATGAATGCGGCTATTTTTACACTCAGGGTACATTACGGCATGTTTTCTATGTACGACGATCTCAATATAATTCATAATCCCATGTTTATAATAAAAAACGCGTTATGGATATGGTGTTATTGTTTTTGAAACGGTGTGAGCACAGAACAGAGGGCGTGGTGAGCAAGCTCATTATCATTTAAAGAACCAGGCACTGAAACGGCGTGATGAAAACAGCTGTTTTTGACCAGGTAAAATGAGTTTTCTTACAATACTAATGAGAATTTTTAATTAAAGTATATTACAAACTTTTAATTTAGACCCTAAAGAATCATATTAGCTTGTACAAAAATGGCATTATATGACCCCTTTAAAGAAAATCAAGATGGCGGACAGGAAGTTTGGCTGACTATAGCAAAATTGATATCTATGTTTTCGGCATAACCCAGGGAATCTATTAAGACCAGTGTCATTACAATAGGCAAATTTATTCAAGAGCTATTAGAATTTTTGGAAATTTAATTATCACTTTTTTACCACAAGGTGGCGCTGCCCCAAAATGTTTTGAGTACCTTCAAGGCATGGTGCTGATGACTCATACAGAGTTTCATAATGATACGCTAATGCGTTCATAAAGTTTACAATTTTAAATCACAATACTGTATTGAAGTCAATGGCAATTTCATGTTTTGTTCTATTATAGCGCCAACAAGAGGCACAATCCCACTATTTTTATTATGTGTCCTAACGGTGAGCCCATACATATGCGTGTCAATTTTGGTGAAAATATCTAATTTTATTTTGAAGTTATAGACATTTATATGTATAAACACATAAAAAATGACCCACACCTGAATTTGTTTGCATTTTTATGCCACTTGATATTTGGGTATTAGCGTATAGCCAACAAACTATGTTTCCAAACTTAGCATGTTTTGTATTGTTGGACTCGGCAAGGATTCAGGAACCTAAGGAGATGACTCCCGTGAAAACAGTTATAAGTATTTTTAAAAGTGTAATTTTACCACTAGGTGGCACTGGTTCGAAACTTCTCAGGCTCCTTCAGGGCATTGTACTAATGACCCATACCAAGTTTCGTAACAATGCGTTAATAAAATAAAACATTTTGGGACAAAATTCAAAATGGTCAATGCCTAAAATGGCCGATATGGGACAACTGGATATCAGTCGACTTGGCATGGCGCCATGAATCTAACAAGACCACTTTTATGATTTTTAGACAACCTGTTCAGAAGTTATAAGCAAAAATAGCCTTTTTTATATCTTGAGACCAGTAGGTGCATGTCGCCTTAAGTCATGCTTGTGATGACGTACCAAATTTGGTCTGAATACGATAAAGCGTTACGTAGATACAGCCTTAAGTCTGTTTTCGTAAGCGCTACATAAAATTAGTTTACGCGGTATTCAAGAACGGTTTGACGAATTGGCATGGTCTGAAGATTATCTGGTTAAATTTTCGTGAAAATCGGAGCAGATGGCTAGGACGAGTTCGAAAAAGTAGGTTTTTAAAAAAAAAATTCATGATGGTAATCATCTTGAGCCAAGTAATCAGAGGGGAAAGGAATTTAGTTTCTAGCCCTTATGTTTCAAAATTTACTAGCAGAAACAGGAGTTAAACTTTGGACAGTTGGTGGCGCTATTGGAATTGAGTTAGAGACTCAAATTTGCTAATGGGACTGTTCAGACTGTCAATCAGTGTGCCAAATTTCATAACTTTCCTGCAACCAGTTCTATGGGCTGCCATAGACTCCCAGAGTTGAAGAAGAATAAACAACGGAATAATAAGAAGAAGAACGCCAACGATTTCAATAGGTGCCTACGCACTTTCAGTGCTTGGCCCCTAATAACACAGCAAAACATGCATCTGTACTTCCTTTTAAAGGGAGGTTTACAAATTGTCACCATAGCCGCTATAGTTACCACACTCTCCCCTCAAAAATGAAATGTCACCTGACATTACTGTACAATTTTGTACAATTACTGTACCATGTCCTTGACATTTCTAATGGATTAAATAGACAGATTCAGGTGTCAATTAGAGTACCGTTTACTGATTCATCTCAGTCTTGTCATATCACGTTTAAACCTATTCAACGTAACATGGTTGCACGTATTCATTCATTCTGAATAGACACATAACCAACATATATTTAGAAAGCCAACCCTTGGAATTTTACAGTTCAAGACTCAGAATAAATCATACCGTTATTAAAATTTAGATATATAAGCTCAAACATAAAACAAAAAATATTAAGAATATATATATATTAAATGTATAAAAATATTATGTGAATGTAGTATAACAACTTATAACCACAACTAAAGTGTAGCCACAAGTGAGGGCAGGCTTCATTTTAAATCTGCTGATAGATTTAAAGATGATATCTCTAAAATTATCCTTGCTGTGAAGATTTTAGTAAGAGTATGTCGGGGAGTTTTTTTGGTAACACTTTATTTTGATAGTCCGTTCGTTGAGACTATACTAGTTATTAGTAGCCATTCAGTAGCTTGTCAACAGTGCATCAGTTGACATTCAACAACACTGTTTCAACAGACAAGTAACATACGTTCAACTGACTGCCTATAGACTACAAGGTACAATTCAAGTGTTAATCTACAGATTTTACAAAAAAGTGCCTGTTGACTGTCAATGTTATTTTGCAACAGGTTATTAACCAATTGGCGACTAACTTTCAATTGTCAACTAACTTTCTGTAGTTTGAGTACCAACAACTCAAGATCAATCTGTCAGTTAAAAGTCAACAGTCATGTCAGCATATGAAGTATATGATACTGTATATCCTACTCAAGGGGTCTCATATGCATCAACTTAATGATTATTTTAGCTGATTTAAAACTGTTTTTCAAAAATTAACCATTTGTAGATAATCTGTTGATAGTCAACTAAAGATTACATGTAGTTGCTTATTTGTTGCTTGTCAACAAAGAAATTGTTTATGATCAGTAGACTATTAATAGACATTCTCAACTAAGCGTTAGTAGATATATTTTAGGACTATCTAATTAAAGTGAAAAAGAGTTTATATCAGTAGAAAGTCTATAACCTATCAACAGATTAATATATTGTTTATGATCAGTTGACTATTAATAGACATTATCCACTAAGTGTTAGTAGATATATTTTAGGACTATCTAATTAAAGTGAAAGACAGTTGATATCAGTAGAAAGTCTAGGCTATAACCTATCAACAGATTGCATAAGTTACCTAACCTGACTGAAGTAGAACAAACACTATGGCCAGCACATCAGAGAAAAAAAAAACTTTTATTAAATAATAATAAAATAATAATAATAATAATAATACAACCCATTATTTACTAGGATATCACGATCACATCTGAACCATCTGATTATGTGAAAAAAAATTATATTGAGCATTCCAAATGAGAAAAATCTCAATAGTCTACATCATTTCAAATGCCGAGGCCAACAGTTATAAACAACAAATAAAAATAATTATTAATGAATACATTTAGCCTTTCATGACAGTAAGTTTTACAGAAAATCACATTTATTATGCAGTTTAACGTTATAACAGTTACTCATTTAAGAAATAATCTCTGTTCCTGCTGCAAACTCGCTTCGGAGGATGAACAGACAAGACTATAGTTTAAACCCTTAACAATACCTTCTTTAATCGTTTAACCATTTTGTAACATTTAGTTTATTTAACGTTACGGTGAGACACAAAAGGCGTTTTCTCCTATAGAACCATAATACACCAAAACACAATATAAATTAACAAAATACATATTTTTTATTAGCTAACTTAACGTTAGATGTAATCCAAATCTTTATAATCCATACGCAAGCAAGAAAGAAACAGATCCAAATTCAGCCCTTCATCCACATCCAGCGATCTCCATCTCCATTCTCAGCAGCGACCGTCAAATCCCGCGCTCGATGAATTTAAATTCAAAAATTGCGCCCTCAAGTAGCGTTACGACATGTTTTACGGCAGTGATATCAAACGCTCATTCGCTCTCGCCTGCTTCGTCACAGATTGCAGCAGGCCGTGTTTCAGTTCAAACAACATTGAGGGTGCTTTCACACTAGCACTTTTAGTGCGCACCCGGGTTCGGATGACGTCAGAGTTCGGTTCGTTTGGATGATGTGAACGCTGTATTCCGAACTCGGGTGCGCACCCGCGAACCGCACTCGAGTCCGCTTAAAAAGGTGGTCTGGGGTACGGTTCATGTGAACTCGGGTACGGTTCGCGGCTGATATGAACGCAATCGAACCAAACCGCGGAAGTGAACCGCTATTGATGACGTACAATGTGTCTTCGGCGGACAGCCCGCTGTCTTTGAAACGTTTTCAGAATTTTTGCGGCAGACAGACGCAAGTGTGTTTCTGTATGTCTATGTTGAAAACAAAACCAAAGGTTAAAAAAAAAAGAACAAAAAATGTCAACCGAGCAAGTCTATCCATTTGGCCGCCTTTTCTTTCGCGGTTACCAAGCAACGCCATTACGCCAGCTGCAGCCTGATGACGCAAGCGTACTGCGGTTCGGATAGAAATAATATAATGTGAACATTGTCCATCGGGGGCAGGGGGAGGGGGGAGCAATCGAACTCGGGTTCGGAACAGGCAATCGAACCAAGTGTGAAAGCGCCCTGAAATGCAGAAGCGCGCGCGCCGTCTTCACGCAGAGGGAAGCTGGGTTAACATTTTCATGGATTAATAACTTAAATTCTGCTCTGTCCCTTATACAAAACTATTATATACTGCCAGAGAGGACTGCAACACATCGTCATTTGAGCGACTTTTGGTACCGATTTACATTTTCGCAATAAATTATTATGATTACACATCTGTTGTTTTTCTTCATAATTTTAGCCTGCATAGTTTTAAGAAATGGTTATGGGTAGGTTTAGGGGCAGGAGTAGGATTAATGTTAGTGGCTCAAAATATATTTTAATGCTATTAATAAAACTGGCATTTCCCTACACATCTCTGTCCATAAAGTGTTTTATTCTTTTTATATTCTAATGAGTAATTTATATTTAGGTTTGGGAGTAGGGTTAAGGGAACTTACATTTATCTATAAAACAGTATAAGGGAAATGATACAGATATCTTTATGATGCGTAAACGTTTTGTAGCTGTGAATTCGTAATAATTCTACGTTGCAGACATGTCTGTATCATACGTTTCAGCATCTATCCAAACGTACAAAAAAAGTATGTTTTCAATCTGTTGATAGGTTATAGACTTTCTACTGATATAAACTGTTTTTCACTTTAATTAGATAGTCCTAAAATGTATCTACTAACACTTAGTGGATAATGTCTATTAATAGTCTACTGATCATAAACAATTTATTTGTTGACAAGCAACAGATCTAATCTTTAGTTGACTATCAACAGATTATCTACAAATGGTTAAAACATTTTTAAAAACAGTTTTAAATCAGCTAAAATAATCATAAATTTGATGCACATGAGACCCCTTGAGTAGGATATACAGTATCATATACTTCATATGCTGACATGACTGTTGACATTTAACTGACAGATTGATCTTGAGTTGTTGGTACTCAATCTACAGAAAGTTAGTTGACAATTGAAAGTTAGTCGCCAATTGGTTAATAACCTGTTGCAAAATAATATTGACAGTCAACAGGCACTTTTTTGTAAAATCTGTAGATTAACACTTGAATTGTACCTTATAGTCTATAGGCAGTCAGTTGAACGTATGTTACTTGTCTGTTGAAACAGTGTTGTTGAATGTCAACTGATGCACTGTTGACAAGCTACTGAATGGCTACTAATAACTAGTAAAGTCTCAACGAACGGACTATCAAAATAAAGTGTTACCGTTTTTTTTTTAGAGAAGGCTGATAAGATGCTAATCAAATATTTTATTGCCCTGTAAACACCCATTTACAGTCTTTGACTAATGTCTGGCGAAGAGAACTGGCCCATTCATGCTTATTGATGCCAATCGAAGGATCTTTCACACCTCTGCCGCGATGAAACTTAATCTTCATTATTCTTTTATCATTATTCTTTTGTTTGAATTCAGCCATTATAGCCTTTATTCTGGCTTAGCCATCTACACCTCTTTAGCTATACATGAATAATCCACTTATTTTCTTAAGTCTTTCCTGAATTGTTGGCAACATTTTCAGATATTTCAGGTGTCTTAGCTCACTCGGGTAACTGCATTTAAAAAAAAAAATGCATCCAGATTTTCGTTGTCAGTTTGTGTTTGTGGATATCAGCATGTGGTTTTGTTTTAGGGGGTTATTGCTGCTCTCCCTGCTCTCATCCATGCTAGGCTGCATGGATGTGCAGGGAGTTATTGCCTAGAACAGAACCATACCGCCAATCCAAACGGTATGCTTATTGTCAATAGTATTTGACGATAGTGGTCCTGACAGAACTGATGATGTAACATGCTGATAATTTGCTGACCAATCAATGGAAAGGGCCATTTTATCTAACATATGGAAATTGGATATTCAAGCTATTTTTCCATTTTCTATCCCCGAACCTAAAAACAAAAAATCAAATAGAATTCTTGTTTTTCATTCATTTTTTTGGTGGTAGAAAAAATGAAAAATGAATAAAAGTTGCCATTATTTCATGTTTCTCCTTTCAATGCTAAATCAAAACCTACACGGACCGTTTGGATTGTCATCCAGTTCGATTTGAAGGTAACGCAGAGGTCATTCCAGAAGAGAATCCAGCAGAGAGAGAAAGACATTCAGCAGTTGAAAGAGGCTGTGGAGACTTATAAGGTGAGTTTGAGAAGTCTTGGTTAGGACTATCCTGTTTCATTCCCACTGAAGCCCACTGTGTGATTGTGATGTGTGTCTTAACAGCGCTCTGCACAGACAGCAGTGGAGGAAAGTGAGAGGATATTTGCTGAGGTCCTCTGTTCCATTGAGAGAAGCCGCTCTGAGGTGACACAGCGGATCAGAGATCAGGAACAGTCTGCGCTGAGTCGAGCTGAAGGAGGACTGAAGCAAATGGAGCAGGAGATCAATGATCTGAGGAGGAGAAACACTGAGCTGGAGCAGCTTTCACACACACAGGATCACATCCATTTCCTGCAGGTAACAGAGATCTAGTGGACTAGAGTAAGATCCTGCTATGACAGGAGCCTTAATGAGAAATATTTCACAAAAGCAGAAAGAGCAGTTAACTAGAATCAGCTGAAGAGACAGCATCTTTATGTCTGGAAATCTTCTCCAACCTGCACATTTTGTATGTCTCCTTTGTCTAAAACACCAATTTCTGGTCTTGGAGCCTCTATTAATGAGCTGATGACCTGAAGCAGGTGTGTTTGATTAAGGAGACATGCAAAATGCATACTGTTGAGGGAATCCAGGAACAGCATAGAAATTCCCTGTCTTAGGAAACAGTTTTCGGAGTTATTTCTTGTGGAAAATAAATGTAGGGTCACCAACACTTTAAACTGAACAAGCTAATCAAGTCTACAGGATTACTATGAAGTTACATGTAGGTGGGTTTGATCAAGGTTTGGAGCTAAACTCTGCAGGAAAGTGGACCTTTACTGCCAAAGTTGAGAACCCCTGTCTTACATCATGGAAAATCAATGAGCTTGGTGGAACCTATTTCCTACTAACTTTTTAATTAAATCATTTTTTTTAAATACAAATTTTGAGTAATGTTCACCAAAATTTAGTCAGGTGATCTTCAAACTGGCTACGTTTACATGCACAACTTTTGTTTCAATCGGACTGAATTCATTCCGATTGATGAATCCAAACGTATTGTTTACATGAACGCTAAACGTGATCGGGTTGATGTGCGCGTTTATATGTCACAAGCTTCAAATCAGGATAGATTTTTTTACATGCGCACACTGCACGAATATATCGAGTTTCCTGCTCTTTGCCCATAATAACCATTCTCCTACATTGGTTCTTTATTTGTTTTAACAGCAGACTTAATATTTATCCATTTCTGGTCATCATTTGGAGACAATGAGCATATGAACCGTTGTGCCGTGCTGCTTATATTTTTCACGGCATGCAGTAAAAATGCCCAAAACCAGTCGTCTGTGGATGAGAGTCTGAAACAAGGACTGGTGGGACGTTGCATTGTGTGGCGTATGGTCTGAGCACTGACAAGCTGACCTTCCACTTCTGCAACCTCTAAAGCAATGCTGGCAGCACTCATTCGTCTGTTTTTTGAAGCCAGCTTCTGCACCTGATGCACAGCACAAGCACAGCACAATGTCTTTGATTGCCCCTTGCGAGACTTGTTCCGAGTAGAACCCGTCTTGGAAAACCTCTATATGACCATGACCTGTACTGTAACTCAATGTTCTTATAGCCTCATGAGTTTGCAGCATTCTGAAAAGTTGAGATATTTTCATCTCGCCGCGGCAAAGGCATGCCTGGAAAAACGAGCGCGCCTACATTTGAAATAACAAATTTGCAGGTGCAAAAAAAAAATAAATCGATATTTGAACGGCCCCTTATTTAACAGGAATAACAACTCGTTCAGCAACCATTCATCATTACGCTATTTTTAGGTCATTGCACATGTGCAGTCCTTTCAGTTTAGGTTTTTAAATCCGAATAAGTGTTTACATGTTCTTCTTTTGATGGGATTAGAAAAGGAATAAACCACCCCTTTCAATCCAATAGAAATTTAATTCCGATAGAGCACAATCGGATCGATTAAGGTGTTTACATGAAGGCTTTTCAGTCCGATTGAGCCTTCAATCTGATTACTAATGGATTATTTGGTTTCATGTAAACGTAGCCACTGTCACAGACTTGGAAGGCAAGGAGAGTGGAGAAATAGGTCTACATGAAGCAGACCTCATGCTCCAATTCGATAAAGGACAGGGAGGTTTAGGGAAAATTCCTGAAGCTGTGCACTAACCGAACATAAACAAGGACTAGGAAATTAGTATCAGGATCTTGTCATAAAACCCTAAATATGACAGACTAGGTGACAGGATCCTGACAGAAACATTAACAGGCATAAGATTAAAAATGTATAAGTGTGCATATTGTGTATAAATTTAATGAACCCCAGAACCCCTGTTATCATTTACACTCCAAACCTATATGCAAAATTGTAATCCCATTTTTGCCCTACAAACATCTTGCTAGGGGTACATGCTTCTGAATCCCCCTAGCAAGCTCAGATATTGGACCTTGTATTAATTAAAATCCTGCATACGGCCATGAATGTCTTGTTACATGGATATTTATGTGTAAGTATAAAGTTCATCATTCAGTGTGGAGGTGATGAGATTCGATTTCTGTTTTCTGTAGAGTTTCCAGTCTCTCTCAGCACCTCCTGAATCTACTGTACCCAACATCCCATTTACTTCTCTCTTCTCTTTTGATGGCCTGAGAGAATCTGTCTGTCAGCTGGGAGAGAAACTGGAGGATTTCTGCAAAGAGGAGATCAAAAAGATCTCAGACAGAGGTAAAGTCCTGGAGATTCATCTGCTCTCAGTCCTCCATCATCTCATATCATGTAGAACATCATATTAGAAATGTCTTAGGAATAAATGCATAGGAATCTTTTAACATGATATTCACGCTGTTCGTGTCTGTTCCACAGTCACATTCACCAACATTGTTTCTAGGACCAGAAACGACCTCTTACAAAGTAAGTCACTAAAGTTACATTCACATCACCAACACACAATGAGTCGCTCATGGGCATTCCTAGTGCTGTCATTCTAATGTTATTGGGTAGACGCTCATGTGTACATATCTTTAGAATATTTTTCCTTGTGCCTTGCCTCCTTGATGGAGGAGGAGCCCTGCCTCCGCTCCTCAGACATTGACAGGCCTAAGGCGGGGATCTGGATCAGCAAGGGATGTACTTTCTGAACGCTGCCATCTGTGACCTCGCCTCTCTAAACTTCCAAGACGTCTAATAATTCCCCGTATGTGGGGCTGGCAGGTTGAGAAGACTCAGTAGACATACTCGCACACACACTGTCCTCCATCAACCACATCCACTTCCTCTTGGCTGGAGAGTGCCAGCAATGCTCTTTCTTCTGGAGAGACTCGAGAGACAGTACATCCTATTCCAGCAGATCGCTAGAGCCCGCAGGCGAGAAGCAAGAGAGAGCCATCCCTCTTTCAAACTCCTCGACGAGTTAGGCCTGCGATCTCAGCCTTGCCTCGGCAACAGCGGGGCCTAGTCCTAGAGACAAACACGAGCCGGAGCTCTCTCACTGTGAACTTCTCACAATGGGCACATTCAGCTCCCTCGAGAACTGAACGTGCATGCTCCTCAACCAAGCACATAATGTACAAGTTATGTGTACCCTCAGGTGTCAGATATCCAGGACACGGAGGCAAACACTTCCTGAAACGCTTGCCAGGGATTTTTTCTATAATCCAGCCTTCAAACACGCTAACAAACAAACCGGTGTTAATTTAGTTGACAAATAATTTACATCAACAAAAAATTTTCCCAAACAAAAAGAAGATATTTAAATTGTTGGCCCGGCTCAAAGGCCACAACAAATAGAGGAAACCACGCTCAAGGGATTACTGGAAAAAGATGTTTATTCACAAAAAGTAATTTAACTGAACAAATATAACAAATCATTTTATAAAGCTTAACAAATGTGGCTGTCAAAACATAATGCCAGGTTAACTGAACAAACAAAACACAACAAAGAAAACGCCATTGTGCTGGGGACCAGGGGCCTATACCATGATGCCGGATTAGGTGGCTAGCCAGCTATGTTTCAGTTTAGTTTCTGCCAACCCTGGGTTTTAGGTACTATGAAAGTAGCTCGGCTTTAATCGGTGTTCGTTGCCATGGTATCTTACGCTGCACGGCTAACCTGCTCCGGGGCAGGTTATGTTCTGGATTCAAGATCTCAGACCGAAGTTTGACCAATCAGCTGAGAGCAAAGAAACATATAGGTGACGTAACTTATTCCCCGTGTCCGTTGCAATGACTTCACCTTTTCTTCCAAAGCCTGTGGGCATCTCAGCGCAAATTGTTAGACGAGCACTTCGTAGAGAAAGAGTTTTTAGCATGACAAAATCCCCTTGCCTTTCCTGATAGTTATTTGTATGAAAGATACAGATTTTCCGCGGAAGCAATGTCTTATCTTTGCGAACTTCTTGAGCGGCACATAAAGAATTTAACACGTCGAATTCATGCACTTACTGTACCGCAAATATTGCGTTGGAATTTTTTTTGTGTTTTTTTTTTTTTTTTTTGCAAGTGTTACATACTTGCACGGTGGGTGACGCACAGAAGCTAGGGGAAAACACGGTTTGTCAAACCATTCGCAAGGTCGCTCTGCAGGAGTACATGAATAGTTTCATTAATAGTGTTTCCCGGACATTTATCGACAATATCCATAAAAGAGGGCTTTTATAAAAGTGCCAGTGAGATATATTGATAGGGTGACATCACATGAACACATTATTTTTTTTATTTTTTTCAAAAAGCAAATTTCACAAATGTACTATACAATATAATACATGTTAAGAATTATTTTAAATCTTTATTATTATTCTGTTAATCTTATGATAGGATTCCCTAGAGTCATTGCAACATGTATGCAGTCTATTGCTCCAATCTCCACTGCTCTAGGGGAACATGAGGCAGATTATGTTAATAGGAAATCCTATTACAGCCTTAATGTTCAGGTAGAGATGATGTGAATATGTGAGATGATTATATTCTGTGAGATGAATCTTTAAATTAATAGTAACATTAACAGATATAACAATGATCTACTCAACATTTCATCTGCAGACGACTTGTGGTCATGAACGTATGATCACAAGTTTGGATGCCAAATGGCCTGGCTCCAGTGCTTGACTCACACATTTTCCCTGAGTCTGTGTTGTGTCAGCACAAAACACTGTTAATTTTAACTGAGATAGAAAAACCTACACAATAACCCTCTATCATGACCCTCAGACAGGGCCACAGCACCGCTTCAATGTGGCCCTCAGTAAAACCAGAGTGAAGATAGAGATGACCTTTGGCATCCTAAAGGCACATTTCAACTGTGTTCGGCGCTTAAGAGTCACCAGAGCGGGCATCACAGATAGTGGCTGCATGGGCCATTCTGCACAATATAGCCACCAGTAGAAAGAGTGAGAAACAACACAAAACCGGCTTCTCCCCGATGAAACTGACCCGATCACACTTGACCACCCAGCTGGTGCAGATGTAGATGCAATCACCATACAATATTACACTTAATAAAAGCACACTGAAACTGCAGATAGGCCTCAAACTGTTGTATTGGTTTTGTGGGATGGGAGGGAGAAAGAGAGCAAGAGAAAGTTGCATTAATAAATATTCATACTAAAGAGTTAAATAAGTTCACTTTAAATAGGTTCACATACTGAGATCAGTTTTATCCAGCTGTTTGATCTCCAATTTTTTTTGGAGCCTCCTCAGCTCACAGTCCAGCTCCTTTAGTCTAGTTCAAGCCTCCTTTAGTATGCAGTCTAGTTCAAGACTCCTTTTGTACAGGGCCCTGACTGAGTCTGTTTCCACCTGAAACATAATTCCACCACAAACATGATCATTACAAGTTTTCTGGAGGCTCATCAAATCACAAAAAGTTCCTTGACTTCCTACAAACACAGGACTGACTGTAATTTATGTCAAGGGTTTTAAGTCCTTACACATTTCTTCTGAAGGCCATTGAGGTGGAGGCCTCAGTTTCTGGGGCAGGTTGTGAAAAATCCTACAAAAGAGATGTGTAAGGGCCAGTCCCTTTTTTATGCCACACATTCAAATGTTTGCCATAATAAAAAGCCCAGTGCATTCACATCAGCAACTGTCTGAGAACACACAGACAGTGTCTTCATTTCCTCCACCTTAATAAATAAAAATAGGCCAATGTAAAGCATAACTGTTGTAAAGCAGGTTATGTTTGGTGTTCTGTCTGCTGCATACTGACCTCTGTGTGGGAGACTGTGTGTGTGTGCTGGCTTCAACAGGGACACTGTATTTCCCTGCAGAACATACAGTCAGCCATATTTAAAACTTTAAAGGAGTCATGACCTGCAATTTTCACTTTTCCACGAGAATCAATGTATGTTATGATTGCCTAACGATTATACACTGGCCGGGAAGCCGATATTTAAAAGTGAAGCGTTCGTTTACCCCAGGGTTCATAAACCAGCGCGCGTGCACGCGCACTCAAATACGAGATTTTGATTTCAGCCCCGACTTGACGTCATGACGGGGCAGGATATACCATATATGGACACCGCAGACCTGCCACAGGAAGTGCGCCCTGGCGCCCCTCCTCCCCTCATATTCAGTCGAGAAAGAAGCAGAAACGTAGTGCACACTGAGTTGCTCTGTTGTTGACTGCCAGAATCAACATGTAAATGTGTTTTCTCTCCCAAGAACGGACCAAGCTGTCAGGGACCAGTGGATTAAATTCATTTTTAATGACGCGGTTCCTACAACCCTTCCCACTGGCTTAACGTTATGTGTCTGTGCTAACTAAACATTTTACGCCGGAATCCTTCACAAATTTGAGGCAATATCAGGCGAAGTTGGCATCGAAGCTCGGGAAAAAGGGGCCATTTTCAACAATCAGACACTTGCCTGCAATTGAAACAGTAAGAATGTGTTTTTATTGCTCTACTCTGTGTAACAAACAGCAGCTAACTGCTAATGCGGCTATTGTATGCTAGCGGGAGTATTAGCTTCGAGGTAAACATGGGGAATGGCTGCTAACGTTACTTTGCAAACAACAAATGACTGAGATCATCATGAATTCGGCTATTGTATATGGATTGCCTAACGCTTATATATGAGGCGCCATCTAGTTTGTGTGTGTGTGTGTGTGTGTGTGTGTGTGTGTGCTCGCGTCTCATATGAGTATGTGCGCGAGTTTGTGTGGGTGTGCTCGCGTCTCATATGAGTATGTGCGTGGAGAGTTCATATACATGTATGTGTGACTACTTAGTATGTATGCAAGCGTGTTTCATATATGTGTGCGTGAATGAAGTTTGATTTAAGCCCTAAACGGCGCCTCATACTTCGGGTCGGGTCGGGTTCATTCATAATTTGCGCCATGATGTCATTTTGTAATGATATGCTAAAGCGTCACCTGCGGTGTCAACCCCCTCCTTCCTGCCACCAATCAACGCGCCCCTCATTTGCATTATTAAAATGACTGTCCACGACAGCCAAAATATCGCATCAGATCTCGCGAGACAATAATGCCTTCAGAAATAAGGGTCTGAGGAGCTCTGTGTTTATTTTTTTTCCACTTTTCTTTTTTAGAAGGGCCTGAAAGACTATAATACAGCAGTAGGTATCCAAGGTAATACTAGGTCATGACTCCTTTAAAAAAGTAGTAATGTATTGCACATGTACCCAGTGTTACTTGCTTAGAGGAGCCAGCACCAGGGTCAGACTGTACAGCACCTGTAATCACATCCATAATCGGCCGTCCCTTATTGCCTACTCAGAGCCAACTCCTCCGCCAGTGTATTCTGGTTTTCTGAATTTAACTCTTTATTTCTGTTTGCTGCAAACAAGTGTTTGTGATAAAATGTTCACAAAAATAATAAAAGGTTGTGGTAAATACTCACCACTTTGAATTATATTTTTTATATTTTGTCTTTATCTGCTGCCAAGAACATTTGGAGTTGGGGTTGCATCAAAAAAAAAAAAAAAGAATATTAATCTTAGTACATACATGCACATTTTTTATATATTATTAAAATAGGCTAGGCTATATTACACATATAGGCTACACATACATATATTATATACATAATTTTACATAAATATAGAACGTATTTGTTTAACTTACACATTAACAATCAGCAATCTTTCTCCAACAGTCTTCTCTTGCTTCGGCAGCAGAGACCGTATTGTTTCGAGCTTGAAATACATATTTAAATTCATCGTAATTCTGAATGATTATCTCTTGCTCCTCCGCGGAAAAATATATCGCTCTCGCTCCACCCGCGATTGGTTGTTCAGTGTCGACATCACTCTTTTATGTGCACGCGCGCGTGGAGTAATCATAGCTTGAGGATTAAAGCCTGAGTTGACAGAGAAAGTTGATGAGCTGCATCATGGTACCAATAAAGCCTGATTGCATCGGTTTGGTTTTGTCAACTCAAAACAAATCCTGTAACCCCGAGTTTGTTCAGCTACCTTCATGATACAGGCCCCTGGAGGAAACAAGCAGTCAAGCCCGACAACAATCAGAAAGGGGTGGGATTTATTCAATCTGGAGACAGTGGCCAGCTGCCTCTAATCTGCCTGATGGCCTCAACTCCACTCCACCCGGAAGTTCACCCTGTGTTCACATCTGATCTCCTCTGGAAGCTGGTTCCAGCATAATAGCTAAAAGCGGACTCGCCATGCTTAGAGTGAACCCTTGGCATTTCTAGCTGATATGATCCTAGTGATCTGAATGATCTGTTGGGTTTATATTCAGTGAGCATATCTGCAATGTATTGAGGTCCTAGGCCATTGAATGATTTATATACCAGTAATAATACTTTAAAATCAATCCTAAATTTAACTGGGAGCCAGTGTAAAGACCTGAGGACTGGTGTGATGTGCTCATATGTTCTGGTTCTGCTCAGCGTTCTGTATGAGCTGACACTGTCTTATGGTCTTTTGGGAAGGCCAGTGAGAAGTCCATTACAATAATCCACCCTGCTGGTGATGAAAGCATGAACAAGTTTCTCTAAGTCTTGTCTGGAAACAAAGCATCTAATTCTTGCAATATTTTTCAGATGATAATATGCTGATTTAGTTATTGCTTTGACATGACTACTGAAACTAAGGTCTGACTCTAGTGTCACACCAAGATTCCTGACTTGATGTGTTTAGTTGTTTGACCCCTAGAGTGAAGGTATGCGTTCACCTTGAGAACTTCATCTTTGTTTCCAAACGCAATGATTTCAGTTTTGTCTTTGTTTAACTGAAGAAAGTTTTGGCACATCCAACTGTTGACTTCATCAATGCATTGGCACAGGGAGTCAATGGGGCTGTAATCGTTAGGTGATAGGGCTAAGTAGAGCTGTGTGTCGTCTGCATAGCTGTGGTAAGCAATTTGGTTCTTTCTCATTATTTGGCTCATTGGGAGCATATACAGGTTGAACAGGAGTGGCACAAGAATTGAGCCTTGAGGGACTCCGCATGTCATGGATGTCCACTCAGACTTATGATCTCCTATACTCACATAATAACCTCTCCCATCTAAGTATGACCTGAACCATTTTAGGACTATCCCAGAAAGCCCCACCCAGTTTTCCAGCCTGTCAAGAAGTATGTTATGATTTTCTAAAGATCTGCTTCTAAACAGTGTAACACACTTTTGAAAAAACATGTGGGAAGTGTGTCAAGGGTGGAGGTTGATGTTTTAAGGTGCTGTATGGTTTCTTCCAAAATGTTGCCATCAATTTCTTCAAAATCAGACATAGTGACTACTTTAATTGAAATCCATCTTAAGGAGTTCTGACTGCTCTTTATGAATATCATTCTTCCCCACATGAATGATGAGTCGATTTGCAGTCTTATGTTTCATCAGAATGTTCTGAAGTTCCCTGTTTATATCAGAAGTTGTTGCTTGTGGAAGGCAGCACGTAGTTGTATCCCTGCTGCTAATGTTTCTGATTATGGAGTCCCCCACTATCAAGGATATGGAGTCCCTCACTAACCTTGAGCGCCAGTTAGCATCAGTGTTAGCTACTGGCCCATTCAGTCTGTGTTCAATCACATTCATCACATTTGGGGATTCCTCATTTACAATCATTAGTACTTCAAATCTGTTCTCAAGATGTATAGGTGGTGGTAGGAGACCAGTGTTTGCGATCCTTGTCAGAGCCGTATCTGGAGTAGAGGATGCTACTGCGGCAATATGTGAGGCTCGTGACAATCTGATGTCTCGAGTGCCTTTGGGTCTCGCTCCCTATTTGTGCCATCGATTTGTGTGTTGATCGGTTACAGGTTGTTTCTCTACACTCAGTATGGCCTGTCGAGGAGCACTAGATTCATTGGACTCACCGGCTGTGTGTTCCGTCTGGTTTGGTGGTCCCGCAAGTAACTGTGTTTCAAAGAACTGCAATCCTTTGTAAAATTCTGTGGCAGTTTGTGCAGCAAGTAGATTCTTGATCCAGAATAGTAATGTTCTCTCTTATCCTTATGAATGTAGGCAGTTGTGTTTTCCTTTCCCTGGAATGTAAGCTGATGGCTTTCAGTGGGAAGCTGGTCGGATAAAAGAATTCTGCTTTTTTGTAGTAATCCAAGCTATGTCGTTTGAGCACTGTGCTGATTTGCTGAAGTTAAAATTAGGTGATAAAAGGAGATAAAATATAAAAATATGAAAGCGCTAGAGCAAAGCTTAGAGCAGTAAGCAAGAGCGTCTGAACAGTAGCTGAGCAGAACTTAGCTTAGAACTAAGCTTAGTTGAAGCTTAACTGATTCGTTGCAATTCAACTAAACCCATTCGATTTTAGTCGACTAAATCTACTGTAGATCTAGTCAACTAAAACTAAAACAATTCAGATGACTAAAATGAATAAAACTAAATGGCATTTTAGTCAAAAGACTATAACTAAAACTAAACCAAAATTTGCTGTCAAAATTAACGCTGAAACAAACGGCTCCTGAAGACAAAAAAGTGAAGACATGTACTACATGTACATGACTTGTAGACGTAACCTCTTATACTTCCGTATGTATACGGTATATAGTGTTTTCACACATGCTTCAGACACTGGACACTGGCATGCCCTTAGCGTCCGACCAGGTACGCAGTTGTCTTTTTCAACTACAAATTACAATAAATGCTGTAAGTGAGCGTTACACCTGCACTTGAGGTGGACGAAGTGTGAGCTTCACTGACAATATCTTTACTCCTATTGGTTGTCTCTCCTAAAAGTTGCTCTTCATTAGCATAAAGTTAAACATTTCTCAATTTTATAGCATCGCTGAACACGCCTCCATCCTGTTGGTAATGGCCACTGTTGCTCATGTCACTGTCACCAGCTCTCATTCAAAGTGAATGGGATCATATCACTTTGTTGCTGGTGATGTGAACGGGTTTAAAAACAATAAGAAAAAAACTGTTCATGTTCTTCCTATAGAAGGTGAAATAAAACATGAGTGAACAATTTTGAAATTGATTATATAAATGATTTTCACAGGATATCTGTCAAGCTGTACTGAGTTACTGATGTTCAGCTAAATTAAAAAATATTTTTCTCTAATAAGTTTGATCTCCATCAGATTTCAATCAGCTCACTCTGGATCCGAACACAGCGAATAGACGCCTCCTTCTGTCTGAGAAGAACAGAGTCATTTCTAACACTTACCAAGAGCTTCAGCCGTATCCTGATCATCCAGACAGATTTGAAGAGTGGCAGCAGGTGTTGTGTAGAGAGAGTGTGTGTGGACGCTGTTACTGGGAGATTGAGGGGAGTGGTGATTATGTGTTTATATCAGTGTCATATAAGAGCATCAGCAGGAAGGGATCGGGTAAAGAGTGTGAGTTTGGAGGTAATGATCAGTCCTGGAGTTTGATCTGCTATTCCTCCAGTTACTCATTCACACACAATAACATATGGACTGAAGTCCCAGTAAAGCTCATCAGGAGAACAGGAGTGTGTAGAGTAGGAGTGTATGTGGATCACAGTGCAGGAACTCTGTCCTTCTACAGCGTCTCTGACACACTGAGCCTCATACACACAGTCCAGACCACATTCACTGACACACTCTATCCTGGGTTTAGGGTTGAACATGGATCATCAGTGAGACTGTGTTGATGAATCAGAATAGACTGATGAGAGACTCTACCCATAATGCTTTGAGCTCATGATAAATCAGTGACAGTGAGATGTTCTAGAGTCTCTTATTGTCACTTCATTACATTAATAACACAGCTGAACTTCTGTCACTGAAATATAATGTCAGAATAAATGTGTGTAATAAATCCTCATATAGACAGTAAGAACAGTGTGTGTGTGTGTGTCATGGTGAGTGACAATCTGTATGTATGCATTTCTCAACCTTATTCGTGTTGATGGTGAAGGGGTGGATTCAGATGCTCCACATAATTTTCTTTATATCCTTTTCATCAATCATATTTATCCGTTATTAAATCACTGAATAAAGTTTATAAAAGTGTGCCATGTTTGATTTAATAAAGTTGTATCTTGATTTGTATGTGTCTGTGAGCAGCACTATGTATATTTTTACACACACATATGTTTCCATTATTATTGAGTTAGATAAAAATAAATGTTCTTGAGTGAAGTTGTAAGGCGTTTTAGCTGATTGTAGGCCTTTCCCACACAGAGACGCGTTTAGCTGTATCACAAAAATGTATCGTATCAGCGTTTCGTCCAAATGGATCAGGCATTTTGGGAGCCTGAAACCACCATTTTTTAAAACCAGGTCCCAGAGTGGATAAATCTGAAAACGACACCCTTGCATTTCATCTTAAAATAGTCGGATCTATGTATTTATTTATTAAACGATTTATTAAACGATAAATTAAACCCAATGTACTATTTAAATCGATGGCTGGACATCGTAATATTATTTTACATAAATCTGACTTATGATTTAGCATTGTGTTAGCCGACAGCCTGGTGCGGTTTGAGGACCCAGGTAAGCCTTCTCACGCACCTCTTGCCGACCCGTGGAAACAGATAATTGTTGCACCACACACTCAGACCCCACTATGTCTTCTGAGTTGGGCCTTCCAAGTCGGGTGCCACCTCACCAGTAGGGCCATGGTGTAGGAGGTTCACCCGGGAGAGCGAGGAAGGGCGACGGCCAGAACTGGGCAAGGCCAGAAATGCAGCAAACAACTCTTCATTTACTCTTACTGCAACATCTTTTTAAAGGGGTCATAAACTGGATCATTTTATTATTTTAAAATGTTTCCTTGGGTGCCCTTATAATGTTAGTATGATTTTAACATCAAAAATTGTCATAATTTTATAAATAAAAGGCATTTTTCCAAGCCTGATTTTAGCTCTGCTGTGAGACTTCAGCGTAAACGCCTACTGCTGTGAATGGCTGACATGTTTGCATATGAAATAGCTAGTATTACATGTGGAACTCTCTCTAAAACTTTTACTAAGTTTTTACTATTATAGCTATTGAGATTAAGGAATCGTGAAAAGTATTGATCATAATGATCTATTCCCATCACATGAAAGGCTGCAGTGATGAGCATTGAGCAGATGACAGACAGTCTGTTGATCGCGTATGAAAAGATCTTATCATTGCAATGCAATTTCGGCACTCTCACGAATGCTTTCCACCAAATAACAGTTCGGCGAAGCAGTTCAACTACAAATTCTCCATGTTTGCCAGTGCGTACGGTAAATGTTTTTTTTTCATTGATTATCAGCGTCTCAACAAAGTTATGCCTAAAGGAACAGCTATAGTGGCAAATCCAGCTACAATCTTATCACAAGTTTCAACCAATGCTTCGTGGTTCACAGTGCTTGACATCAAAAATGTTTTTTTTTGTCTATTAACCCTCTGAGGATTTTCTTCACATTGTAGCACTATAAACTTAAATTTAGCTTAAACTTAAATTTAGTCATTTATGGTCATACAGAAAAAAGAAATATAAAAAAAGAATCTGTGATATTTTTACTTTTGTATGTGTCCACTTACAATCAAATCAAAACGTGCTTTTGTAAAATAAAGAAAATAGACAGGGTGTGCGTTCTGCCTCTCCGTCGCGGTGAACTTTTTTTTCTTGAGCACGTCTATAAACTGAAACAAAACTCAGCGAATACTTGTCACACATTTATGAGCCATACACCTTTATAAACATTTAAGTGTGTACTTTTAAATGATCGGATTCAAAACGAAAACAAATATTCTCTGTTTAAGTAATTTGTATAAAACCAACAAGATGTCCAGCTTCTCAAACGCTTGCTCATTACAGTTAATTTGGCCACGCCCACTCGCGCAAAAGATATTCACATGCAAATCTCCACATGGAACGCGGACTCTCATTACCTCAACAACAAAACACTTCACTTCACTTTTCGTCGAGTTTGAAAGATGTGTCTGAGCTTACATTGGATTTAGGCTACCTCAGAAGAAGAAGAACGCGATTTGAAGACAAGAAAGATGTAAGGTAAGAAATTCTATTAGTTTGTTATTGTTGCATAAATGTCACGTTGCAGTTGAACTGTTGCTAGATATATGGGGAATATTATATTATAATATTTAGACCCGTGTTTACTGTTACTGTGTTTGTGGATATCTGCTCAAACGTAGATATGTATATGGTAACCATAATGTTATATATTTGAGTGCGATCGATCGCGTTTGAATGTATCATATTTTGGATGAAAGCAAAACGAACCAAATGGCTTCATGTTTTTATTATTATCTCATTTCATATCATCATAACGGATGGAAACATTTGAAGTAACATGATAATCAATATATTTTTCTCTAGCTTAGTTGTTACTGAAATCTTTTGGAAGATTTATACTGCTATAGGTTATTTATTGTTATTATTATTTTATCCGGCACTGCGCATATACCTTATGCCTACAAGGCACAACAAACCTGGTGTTCATTATATTATATATTGTTGGAAACATTTGTGTGTGTGTGTGTGTGTGTGTGTGTGTGTATTCTGTGAATTTTAAAAAGGAATTTTAAAACGCAATTTTAACCAGAAAAATCGAATATTTATTTCCAAAATCGTGCAGGCCTTTCTCTTGATATCAGTATGTT
This sequence comes from Abramis brama, assembly GCF_963993115.1. Classification (NCBI taxonomy): domain Eukaryota; kingdom Metazoa; phylum Chordata; class Actinopteri; order Cypriniformes; family Leuciscidae; genus Abramis; species Abramis brama. The sequence goes on from NC_139966.1 coordinate 4,440,367, forward strand.
CACTTTTTTTTTTCAGGGCCCAGATGCCACTGAGGACTTCAACATTCACATGAGTCTCTGTACGTGAACATGGTAAAGTGAAAATCTTGGAAATGAAAGGTATGTACAATGTTTTTAGGAATGGCACAAAGGTCTCTGTCTTTGAAGTGCTTTTTTGGCATTTGTTGTGTATCTTTGGATTATGTTGTGTTGTAAATAAATCCAAACAATTTAAAAGCAATTCTTTTTTAAATCTCCTCATTTACAGTATTGTGCAAGGTTGCTCAGAATGATAGGGGCCTGATAGCTCCTAATAGGGCCGTTAGGGGAGGTTCTTTGTCTTTCTCAGGCGAGAAAAGCTTACATATTAATGAGCTCCCGCATAAAGCTTTTTCACACAAAACACGTCATAACATTTTTAAATCAATATATTGTCTTATCTGAATGAGCAGTCAGGGTGATTTTCACATAGTTTTGCTGCAAATATTCTAGGCTACGTCATACAATTCTCAAAAGTCTTGTGAAGAAATAATCAGTATGGGTTTCATGACCTTATTTCAGTGAGAATTTTTTTTTGTATTTTCACAAACCACGCATAAATGTCATTATCTCAAAACTACAAACTTTTACATACATGCTGTTGATATATTATTGTAGCAGAGTTTGTGCTGAATACAGTGTAATTAGACTTTAGCCATGAAAATGTCACAAGTAACAGAAATAAGCACAAATGTCAGAGCATGTCAGAACACATCCAGGGCCAGAAAACAGCTCAGACCTCAGAGGGTTAACATGTAAATGATGGTGCTGAATTACCACACATAACAGGACAGCATTCATAGGAAACATAAATGGAAATTAAATAACACATTTGAGAAAGTTAACATACCAACATGTTATAAATTCACTTAAATGCACATATGAATGTACTTTAAATTGATTTTTGAACTACTGTGTGTATAATAAAGTTCCTTTTTTACACAAACAGTCTCATTGTATGAAAATGCATTTATGCTAAAGGCATTTAGTATGAAATTAGCCCTAGTATATACTGGAGGTACACAACTATCAAGTTAAACCCACACATTACATAGTAAACAGTCAAATAAAAGATCACAAATTGAAAAAAAAAAACATACCTTAAACAGAGTAGTGAGGCACAATTAGGGACATACCAGGGGCAAAGAGTATAGAAGCCCAAGAGGCGAAACACAACAACTGTTGTGTTATGGGTAACAGTCTATAGATGGCGCTGTGGAGGCGCGTCCGCCATTATGGACTGAAAGCTGCTGAAATCGTTAGCGCCAGTCAATGGCAAAATCCATTTTAGTAGGTGTTTATAGTTCATATGTGCACTTGCTAGATTGCACATCTTTTTTGTACCTTTCCGCCTGTAATAGGACATTCATAGATTGTTTTTTTCTTGCCATTGAAACGTTCACTGTGTGCACTTTCACTGAAGATGTTGAAAAAACAAGTTGTTAATATTTTTGTGATATTCTATGTAAAAGAAAATTCTTTAGAAATGTTCATTTATAATGTTATTTATTTATTTATTTTTCCAAATCATATATATGGTGATGTTCACTAATTTCAAAATCAACATTTGAATAAATATCTTATTACTGTGTGTCTGCCTATATATTATTTCATGAATTTCTGTTATTCATAAAACAAGGAAAATGCATAATAGAACATAAATATTGATAGATTAAAGGTTTGCAGTAATTTTATAATTGTATCTTTGCAAACCGTAAGTGGATGGTGAAGGCTATGTGATGATGTGGGGCTATTTTAATTCCAAAGGCCAAGGGAACTTTATCAGGATGCATAGTATCCTAAAAATAAATAAATAAAAAAAATACTTAAAAATAAAAATCTGCCTGCCTCTATGGGAATTTAACATAGGGGTGTCCAAACTTATGCACCCTGTATTTTAAGGAAGAACATTTATTTATTTACGATACATTATTCATTCACAAAGAAAATTGGTGTCCTTAAAGGTTGGATTTTTCCTAATTTTTTTAATTAAGGCATTAAGTTCAATTTCCAAAAGATGATTTTTTATTCCTCTTTTTATTCAACTTTAGTATGGGTGCCTAAACTTATGCATAGCACTGTAAATACTATAGCAGCTTTAAAATATTATTACAGAACATCACAGAAGTATGTTATGTTCTGTAATACCTCTATAATATCCTAGAGTCGCTATAGTATTTCTATAGTAGTCTTATAGTACTTCTATAGTAATATTTTGTCCCAAAATACTATTTTCCTAAGGGTAATTAGGCCATGCATAACCAACACAGACGTATATTTTCTGTCATTTAACGTCATTTAACGTCGGTCATCCTCATTAATGTATTTTAAATTGTTTTCATGTTTAGATATGACAGCCAGAAAAAATTAAGTTATGTTAAGTTTTTGTTATGTTAAGTTTTTCAGTGCCATTGACTCCCATTATTTTTCGGCGTTTTCCTTCAGTTTTCAGTCCATAATGGCGGCCGCGCCGTCACGTCATGGGGGCAACTGTTGCTATGGAGCGTTCTATTGAGTTTCGCCTCTTGGGCTTCTACACTCTTTGCCAGGGGCCTGTTTCAGAAAGGAGGTTAAGTGAAAACTCTGAGTATGTTAACCCTGAAATGAGGGAAACTCTGAGTTTTCTGTTTCAGAATGGGAGGTATGTTAAACCTGAGAAAGCAGAGTAAGTCAAGCCCGTTTCAGAAAGAGAGGTAACTTATACTCAGAGTCAGTTACCATGGTAACTTACTCTGTGAACCTAACCTGGTCGGGAGCAGGTTTTCTTCGGTAAACCCAGAGTTTCTATCGGTCTCCTCCCCTTTTTTAAGAGGAAGTGCTGTTTAAACACCTCATTCATTCTTTCAGTACATTTTTATTAATAAAATTAATCTTTTATTAATAAATAAAATATTGCTATTTTTACTGCAGTTTTTTCTATTTTGTTTTAATAAGATGAAGTCTATAAAACTCCTTAACTGGCAACTGAAAATACAGTAGTAGATTAGAGTTATATAATGTAGTTCTAAACAAATAAGAATTCCTGTTTATACTTAGATTTAAACTTTGATTCTATCAGCTACTCCACATAAAAATGTGAAATAATCATAATGTGTAGATTGTTTGATGTGTAGACACATAATATTCACCTAACCTCTGTAGGCCTCTAAAATAGCCTATATAAAAAAAAATAACACATATGTAAACCTCTTACATTTTATGAGGCCCTTGGATCTTCGGGAGTGACTGGCTCTGAAGTCCCTCCAGGAATTCCCTCAGCTGTAAATGCTGCTGCACTGCTGGACACTGGATGCTATTTAGTTACTTAATATGTCAAATGTTTGTCAGGTAGCCTACACTCAATATGCTCAAGCCTTACCTGATTGAATTATGTTTTTATATTTAATTTTCAGCTGCTGCCATGCCGCCAGGATTGCCCCTACATGAATAGGTTGAATAACATACTGTTCTTCCAGTTTCCCCACTGATATTCTAACATTGTATTACTAACTACAACTGCCATTTTCAACAGTGTAATTAGATTCATGTAATAATGACTATCTTTAGAAAGCATTGGTCTACTTATTACTAAATCCCATATCAACCTCAACCACTTGAACAATACAAGGAGAGACAAGAAACTGCACTTTTAATGCTTTCAAATAAACAATATACAATTGCATGAACTATTCTTGAATTGACCAAAGTGTGTAGAGGGAGAAGGTTAGGCCGGCTACACACTGGCTGCGTGGCGTGAGCGTGGCGTTTCTGAAGCGTGTTAGATGCGTGGCGGCTGCGTCGCGTTTTCTGTGTCTTTGCACACCAGAAGCGTGTCTGACGCGGCGCTGCTGCTGCTAGGTGACATATTGGTGACATGGGGAGAGAGTTGTGGAAGGCCTATACTTCATGTTAAACATAAATATATAGCAGCAAAGACAACGTCGGCAGTGTTGACGGCAATATAGACTATAGAATATTTCGTTCTGTATTGACAGGTGCAGTATTTGAAAATCGATAATATTTTTTTAAATTGCATTTATATTTGCATTTATGTCAAACCCTAGATACTTTCAAACATCAAAATGACATTTATTAATATGTATTCGTGTCAAAATGTCATATAAACATCTTTTCCTATTCAATTTTGCCTGGAAACGCTTCCAAGACGCTTGCGTGTCGCGTGAAAAATAGGCGTCGGCTCTATTTCTAGCAGGCACGCGTTTTCCGCGCGTGTCACGCAGGCAGTGTGCAAGCTCTAACCTGTTAACATGGGAGCCGAAATAAAAACGGACACGCCACGCAGCTGAGACGCTTACGCCACGCAGCCAGTGTGTAGCCGGCCTTACATTAAAAATATACCTTTTAAAAATGTGTGTTAAATATACAGAATTGTTCTATAGTCTAATGCAATTACATCAGATTTGACTTTAAATTACAGAATAATTAAGAGTAATTCCTTTAATTAAATTACAGTATTAATGTTCTAATACTGTAAAATTACAGTAATAATGTTCGTACTGGTGAGAAATATGAAGACCTCTTTTTGTCTGGCACTGTTGCCATGGTGACTCATAATATCTGCGCTCCATTGGCTTTTTATAGTTGTGGTGCACGCGCTTAAAGGCGAACTAAGTAACTTTTTTACCTTAACTGAACAGCTTCGGAGTCATTGGAATGGTTATATTACTTATTTCGGGTTGAATGGTGGTCGTTTCGCACCCCCCTGGTGCCCCTGAGCGGAAAATCCGCACTTGCAACTTTGAGCCGGCGGCCGCCGCGTCAGGAAGTATCGCGTGATATCAGGTCTCGCGATGTAAACAATTGCTTTACGGCCAAAAGAAATCTGCTAAAATGCTGTCATTATTGCGCTCCCTCACGCTGTCCGAACCCGAAGGAAGAAGACGTTTTAAAGAATGTCCCATCTGCTTTGATGTCGTTGATCTATAGCCTCTGGTGTCTGAGAATCGCCAACAAGTTTTTACAACAGTGTTGTCACATATCTATTCCGAAGCTGTGGGGGAGCTCTAGAGAGAAACCTGCGAGCAAAAAGCGAGAATACAGCGAAGAAATCCCGAAACTACTGAGTGCTTGTGACGGAGTGGCTCCGTCACTGAGTGCGGGCCACACACACATACACGCACACACATACACACATATGCACATACTCACTCCCCGCTCCCTTTCAGCCTTAATTAAGCCGGTCATAAACCTCGCTGTTATGTACTTTTCATCTACTGTTTAAGGCCATGTCCACACTAATACGTTTTCGTTTGAAAACGCATCTTTTTCTCTCCGTTTTGGCCTTCCGTCCACACTGAGACGGCGTTTTTATTAAGGAAAACGAAGCTTTTTGAAAACGCACTCCAAAGCGTATACATTTGAAAACGCCGTTTTTGCGTTGTAGTGTGGACTGTGAAACCGGAGAGATTTAAAAACGATGACGTAATTTTACTCATGTGACGCATATTGTACCAATAGGTATTCACGTTTATACCAGTATTGTGCCTGTTATGTGCTATTCACTTTCACACTGTTGCTAAAAATATTCTACATTGCACACTCTTCATATCACAGTCCTGCAAAGATGACAGAATTTACTCACATTTGCTGTCCTGCGGTAATACATGAGAGCAGAAGCGTTTTAGACCAAACATATGGTGTCTGCGTGCGACCTGGACGCATCAGTGAATGGTGAGATATTTTCCTAAATAAAATTATCCTGTCAGAAGAATTGCGCGATAACTTTATTATTTATTTTTCCATCTGAATCATATCAGTGAGCGTTTGTGGGGTTTTACACATGCGCAGTAAAGGTGAATTTAGCGTTTTCAGGCGTTTTTCAAAAGTTTCTCATCCACACTGAAACGTCCGAAAACGCTTGAAAACGCTAGTGTGGACGGAGAGCGTTTATAAAGGAAAACGCCATTTTCAAATGTATCCGGATTAATGTAGACGTAGCCTAAGTAGCGCGATCAAGGGTGCACACTTGGTAGTTCTACTCTTCTTTAAGCATACATTTAAACGAACATCATAAATACTTACTATGTGCCGAGATGCATCGCAGGTTTGCTCTGTTTCCCATTCAGTTTGGCAGAACCGAAGCGTTACATTTCCGCCTTTTAAATAGCGTGATTCTCGCGCGCTTTCATGGTCACGTGAACTGCATAATTATGGGTTTTTGGGTTGTAAAAATAATTTGGGATGCAAGGGGAAGGAAAATGTTTGTGGAGATGGTTGTAATTGTTGAAAATATGTCAAAGTGTAATAGATATAATTCCTTTTCTGGAGTTAGTACAATGTGTTGATATTGTGTAATTGATGGTTAAGCCTAAAGGGAGGGGCTACTGGCTTTAAAAGTCGCAGCTTTGGGCCTGTGAAGTCAGTCTTGGCCTGGTTACAGAGGAGGTAACTAGTGAATTGCATTTTTCGTGGGGAAAGAAAAAGAGTTATTGAGGATGTGTTTTTTTTGTGTGTGTAACTTTATTATAGTGAGTTATTTATTTATTTTCAAATATTTTTTTTTTTCCCTCTTGCAAGTTTTTTCACTATTTGTACATTGGAGGCCGGCATAATAAAAAGCACGTCACTATTTTTCGACTACGCCTGTGTTTCTCCCTATTGTGAGGAGTTTGAAAGAGGACCCCACCACAGTGCTGCTTTAACTCAGAGTAGGTCAACTCAGAGTTGATTGAACTAACTCAATTCAGCTGTTCTGAAACCGAAAACTCAGAGTTTCCCATCTCAGGGTAAGTCAACTCAAGTTCAAGTTTTAACTCAGAGTTGGTTGAACCTCCTTTCTGAAACAGGCCCCAGAAGGCCTACTCTCTCGTTCCTGCATTGAAAGACGCAGGTGCAAACGAGGCTCTAACTTTAACACGGTTAAAAGAGCAACTTACAAAGAAAATAATCGAATCACAATGATACACATTATGATATAACCTCTTAACAGTGTTTTGACATATAAATAAAGTGATTTCATTACAGAAAATCAGTTAATACAAGACAAGTAGGAGAGATAAAAACTACCTCCGCTTCCCCGTCTGCATACACCATGCGTCTGAGCGCGAACGCTTAAAGGAGAAGCGATATAAGCCGTTTCTCAATACCAAGTACGCAAAGTTCGGACTTGAGTCCTTGGTAGTTCGGACTGACAAGTTCGACTCAGGAGAACGAACTCCCGAGGACGGGAGGACACAAGTCCGATAATTCTGCAAATGGAACAGCGGCGTACTTGATAGCGTCACTCAGCTTGCTCTGGCTACTCCGGTTATCACTTTATAGGCTACAAATAAAACAAAATATGTTATAAACCACCACTTTGCCTCTTTTCATTTTCATTTAAAAAAGATCTTTAACATAATGGCCACAGAAATGAGGTTCAGGCAACGCAATTGATTCACTGCATATTTACAACAACACGAAATATAAAGCACAACCCTGACTCTTTTTGTTTTCATTTTAAAAATATGATGAATAAAAAACATTATAATATTGATCATTAAAACGAACATTTAGCAAAAAGAGACAGGGTTGTGTCATATATGTATATACAGTGAAGAGAATGTAGGCAACATGTAGGCTATTATAATAAAATATTTTATATGTTTTAAATATATAAAATAAAATGACATAACCTTTTTTGCTAAATGTCAGTTTTAATGATCAATAATAGCCATTCTAAAAGTATAAGTAGCCTAAAAGGTAGGCTATAAGAAGCTACAATAATAAAGCAATAATAAAGCCAACGATTCAGTCAAACATAAGTCAGCTCTCTAGGCTACATAGTTAAATAGACTAACGTTAAATAAAGCTATAACTTCACTTTGCCCTCAGCTAAAACGTTTTGCCAGGGAACAAATAATACATTAATGAGACAAATAAAATAAATAAATCGCCTGTTGGATATACACAAGACGATTTAAATCTCATGTTATACCCAGACTGTAAAAGGTTATACCACTAGACTAGAGACATCCGAGCCAACGGCAAGTCAGCAGCAGAAGCCGAGGAAAGGCTGTTCTCGGCGGGGTACATGAGCGCCGAGCGTCCGATTGCCTGGTTCTCACAACTCCGAAAACGTCAGATCAAATTTTCAAATAGGCGCTAAATTTATAAATAAACCAAAGATTTGAGCTTTAAACAACTACATTCTCGCCTGAAATACTCTTAAAACTACATTTCGTGACACATTTATAGCAGTATTTTTAAATTACGCGGGGTTTCTCCTCTGCTATTGACGCTTGCTGGTTGGTGTGAGATGCATTCTGGAATACCTGGTTTGTCAAGTCCGCACAAGTCACCTCTTGATGCATCCTCGGTAAAAGGGGCGGATCAAGAACACATCCGGGGATTCGAACTGGACTTGGCTAGATGTGAACTTTGAATTGGCACAGTACTAGGGCAGCGACTGATGACGTTTCACAAGTCCACAAGAACACAAGTACAGACAAGAACGCATATTGAGAAACGGCTACAGTTTCCTTTGGTGTCCCACTAATTAAAGCCCCACATACAACAATTGATAGGAACTCTCGATCGGAACCATTGAAAATAGTACATTGAAAACAAGTTTTGCTGAAGTTAACAGTTTATACTACATTTCTTATTACACATAATTATTATTTTTGAATAAAACTCAAATGCCTAAATTGACCGGCTACATAAGCTCGCAACTATTACAAAAATTACACCTTTGTTATGAGTCAGCAGAGAGCGGCCGCTTAAGGCGGGCATACACTGTGTGATTTTTGTCCGATTTTGAGCCGAATTCTGACTCGTGCGACTCTTTTTCGGGTCGGGCCGATTTTCAGCTTTGTCATGCGTCGTTTGTCGTGCAGTGTACAGGGGGAAACGAGAGGCGATTAACCTCTCACGACCGGCAACCGGATGGTCGGATGAATTTCTGGCATGTTAGAAATTTTGGTCGCTCCTTGTGACTATATCGCACAGTTGAAGCAGAGCTACGAACCGATTGCCCTAAACTCAGTGTTTTTTCCCTCACTGCACCTGCGCAAAAACAGTTTCATCTGCAGCAAAAAAAAAAAAAAGAAAAAAAAAGAGGGAGATCTTTAAGTTCTGTAGTTCAAAGCTATTACTGTTGCTTACCTCCAGTTCGTGTTGCAAAATGGATTAACCATTACCCACTTCTTCCAAGCCACCTGCAATGTACACTTTGCCTCTTTTATTATAAATTTTTTTTTTTAAATAAAGCTGTTTTTAATTTTCATTGATGAATTATTGCAGTGTTCGGACATATTATAGACTGTTAATAATTAATTATATGTATATAATTCATTGTAATCGACCTAAATGTTTTAGACAATTTTTAATGAGGAGAAGTAGCCTAAGCTTCTATGTAATATTTTATTATCCTCACAGCGCGTTATGCGGTGATGCGCTATGAAATTGTTGCGTGGCTATTTAATTATAATAGCCTATCAGTTTAATAATAAAAGTAGCCTTCCCTAATAATAATAATAATACTAGCCTACTAATAATTTAATATATAAATTGGAAATGCTAAATCTTCTTGATATTGATAGCTGATGCTTGTTTTGACAATATCTCTGGATAGACTACATGATATCGTCCATAGGCGCAACCCGGCACGAGGATTTATCGCGCTGATTCGCGCATATTTCACACGTATAGTGTGAGCAGTGAAGTCGCAGCTCGACGTTCGGACCGTACAGTGTGAGCACATAAATCCTGAGCTTTGGCTTTACATCGCATGCGATCTTCTCGTTCAGTGTGAGTAGGTACCTTGCTGAAATCGCACAGACATCGCACAGTGTATGCCCGCCTTAAGGGTAGAATAGTTGCACTGCACCCTCTGGCTATTTCAGGACTGGCTGGATCGTGATTGTGAGCACACATTTACGACATGACGTTTCAAAGTGACACTGGGTCCTTAATGAACAAATATTTGAAATTATGAGATGCTCAGAATAATTAAAGATCTAAATTAATTCATAATTTATATTATGACTATTTTCTAATAAGAAATACGATCTAAATTTGATTATCATTTGAAATTGGAGTCAGATTAAGCGTAGAGCTAAAGTAATATTGAAACTAAATTCTAATCAATTAAGTGAACTTCACTGGAGCGCTGAAAAGACATATACACATTATCCCTTCGTCCACCGTTGGACTCCGTCTTTGGGCCGATGGGTGGTCTTTACAAAGCCATAGGATGATTTAAACTTGATCTAATAGATCTTCAACCCAGTGACAAGGGGAGGCACAAGTTCATTTTCTCCTGCAACAAACCCACAAACAAAGTGTTAAACTCCTCTCTGGGAGCGTCAGCTCACATGGGATCTGATCAGGGAAGGTATTTTACTGGACGTGTAAGGAAAGTTGTGTGAAATGTTAACATCAGGCAGAAACTGTACACATGCAATGGTCTTCTCGCATTTATCTTATTGTGTGACTGTCTGGAGTCAGGTTTCTCAACTGGCTATGAAAACTGTTAGAACTCTATAAACAAACACTAAACAGTTTGGACAAGAAACCAGTTAGATGGCGATGTTGTAATACTTAAAAAAAAAATTGTTTGCTTCGTTGTGAAAATTAAAAGTCTCTCATTAAAATGTTTTTTAAATGTGTAAATAATCTTGCTCCAGGTAGTAAGGGGATCACTACAAGAGGTGCAACTAATCAGAATTGCACAGTGCCGAAGAGAAAAAACTAATTTGCACAATCGACAGTTTCAGTTCAAGGTTCACTTCTTTGGAAGAGCTTATCAGGTGAACTGAAAATGCAAACATAGTTGTACATCTTTAAAAGAAATCTAAAAATTGGTTCAAACAAAAGCAGGTTTGTGAACACTGATGGTCGTACACTGTCTCAGCTTTCTGTTATTATTATTATTATTATTATTATTATTTAATCTTTGCTTTGTTTTTTTGTGTGATTATGGTTTAATTGTTGAATAAAAGCCTAACCAGCGTCTGGGGCTGCAAAATAGCCGTTGACTAGAAGCCTGTATGTGGATCATCGGCTGCTTGAAATTGTAGCAATGTTTCTGTTTTGTCCCTGTTAAATAAACTTATGAATATATGAATAAAGCCTGCCTCAGGTCCAGGGCTCAGATCAGGAAGCAGACAGACTGGATAAACACACCGTCTGCTGGCTGTTTCAAGTCACAGAAGTCAGATAAATCCCATCACATAGGGTCAAAATGTTAATGATGTTCAACAAATAAAAAACGAATATAATACAGTTGAGCAAATGCTAAAGCTCGGGTTGCTGAATATTAGATCCCTTACTCCAAAAGCACTCATTGTTAATGATATGATTACAGACTATAACCTAGATGTGCTGTGTTTGACAGAAACCTTGCTAAAACCAGACAATTATATTACTTTAACCCTTGTATGGTGTTCGGGTCTGTTGGACCCGTTTTCATTTTTTATCAAAAGAAAAATGATACAATTAATTATTTTTTCAAACTGAGACTCATTGGCCTTGGCTCATTTTCTGTGAGGAATATATATCAGAACACATTTTCAATGAAAACACACTGTACACCCCCCCTACACATTTATATTACACACAGGATGTTCGGGTCCACTGGACCCGGGGCTAATAAAAGTGTGGAAATTGTAGGTCCTGTGTACCTTTACTCTGTCCTCCTCCTGTCAGGGCCTGCTGTTAGTGTGTGTATGTTCTTTTATATGGTTTATGAGGACACAAATGTGTATAATGACATGGGAATTACAACGTAAACATGGTTTATGACGACATCTGTGTCCTCATACTAAAACATACTAAATGGTGTTTTTTGAAATTCAAAAAATGCCAAAAGTTTTCTGTGATTGGTAGGTTTAGGGGTAGGGTTAGTGTAGGGGGATAGATTATACAGTTTGTACATTAGAAAAACCATTATGCCTATGGAGAGTGACCGTACACCACATATCCAAGTGAGTGTGTGTGTGCATGTGTATGTGTGTGTGTGTGTGTATGTGTGTGTGTGTGTGTGTGTGTGTGTTGTGGGTGTGTGTGTGTGTTGTGGGTGTGTGTGTGTGTTGTGGGTGTGTGTATGTGTGTGCTTGAGTGTGTGTGTGTGCGTGCGTGTGAGAGAGAGATTGTGTGTAAGTGTGAAAGAGTGCAAGAGTGAGTTTTGTGCTTCTACTCCTGCCATTCCCACACGAGGTGGCAATTCTTAAATGTGATCTAACAAAGGTAAAGAGAAAATATTGACCATATATGCTGTTTATATTGCTTGTAATTGGGATGAAGTAAACATATGTTGAGTATTTTAACATAACATTTTTGATTGTGTTGAATTTAAAACCCAAAAATGCAGCGGGTCCACCAGACCCACGAACACTGGCTGAGTAACAAAAATATGAACACCACACAAGGGTTAAATGAGTCCACCCCGCAAGATTACTGTTATAAACATGAGCCTCGTCTGAAACGCAAAGGGGGAGGTGTTGCTGTAATTTATAGCAATATCTTCAGTATTACTGAGAAGTCTAGTTTTAAATATACTTCTTTTGATGTGTTGAATGTTTGACGCTTGAAGTGGTCACTCATGCTCCCAAAAATCTGTGCAACCTCAAAATTTACAAACTGTTACGAAGTCTGTTAACAGGACGTTAACACAGGACAAAGGACACACTGAAGATGGATGCAAAGATGCAGCAGAGAAAAAAACAGACACCGCAAGATCACTGTTCGTGATGCTCGAAATATAGGAAGAAAAATAAATATTGAATTGGGTGGGTTTATATGAATGTATCTCTGAAGGAAACTGACTGTCTTCTGAATAGTTTCGATGGCATTTTCTTTTCCTCTTACCTCGTATAAAGTCGTGTTTATAAGCGCAGCTGCTTTTTTACAGCGGTACCCAAAGGAACGCATATTTTCCATAAGCGCCACCTGCTGTCCAAGAGTGAATTTGCATTTTCATTCAGTCCGTCTGTTTTTGTTTTATGCAGGTGTGTCTTATGTAATGATTTCACAAAGCTAAAGTCAGACCATTCCATATTTGCTTTAAGTCTTGAAATTACACAATCTAGTTTAAATCAAAAACAACTGCTCATGCTACATGTGTGTAGCATCTTTGTTTGGATTGTGATTAAAATGCAGTGGTTGACTCATTTCAACTGGCTAGAGTTTTTTTTAAAGGCCAGTTTGGACTGTTATAGAGCAAATAAGCAACAAATAAATTTGCTTAAAGAAGACAAAGAAATAAAAAACGGCAGCTGGTATTGGTATTGGCCAATTTGCTTGTAAAAACAACTCCGGAAAACGGATGAATTTCACATGAAAAATCTATAGGTAGATCTTGCCTTTCATCAAAGCTGAGGTCAGGGATCTTGGGCTTGAAAAGGTTGGTGACCACTGACTAGTGTGAATGATTAATCCCGGATGAGATTTGTGCTGGCTACTGTATACAGGCCACCAGGGCATCATACAGACTTTATCAAAGAATTTGATCAAAGAGGTAGTACTGGCTGCAGATAAAGTACTAATTGTTGGTGATTTTAATATACATATAGATAATGAAAAAGATGCATTGGGATTGGCATTTAAAGACATTGTAAACTCAATTGGAGTTAGACAACACGTGTCAGGACCTACTCATCGTCGTAATCATACTCTAGATCTAATATTATCACACGGAATAGATGTTGATGCCGTTGAAATTCTGCAGCAGAGCGATGACATCTCAGATCATTACCTAGTCTCGTGTAAACTTTATTTAGCCAAGGCTGCAAAGCCGACTCCGTGTTACAAATATAAACTATCACTTCTACCACTTTTGCTTTATAAATAATATTCCTGATCAGTTTCATCTCCTCAGCATCCCAGATAGCTTAGAAGAACTTGATATTGCAACAGAAATGATTGACTCTCTCTTTTCCAGCACTTTAGACTAGGTGCACGAATAGTTGAATATTTGAATATTCGATCTGTAATTGTTGTATTTTTGATTGATTGTATTTAATCACAATGTCATCCTCGCGAAGTTTGTAATTACTTAAAGGGGGGGTGAAATGCTATTTCATGCATACTGAGTTTTTTACACTGTTAAAGAGTTGGATTCCCATGCTAAACATGGACAAAGTTTCAAAAAATTAAGTTGTACGTTTGATGGAGTTTTTCTGTGCCAAAAATGCTCCTTCCGGTTTGTCACAAGTTTCGGAAAGTTTTTTTCGAGTATGGGTCTGTGTGACGTCAGATGGGGCGTAATTTCCTTATACGGGTCCTAAGGGCACTTCTCCCGGAAGGGCACGCGCGCACCCCTAGACCAGACAGAGGGAGCGAAACCATTAAAGCACTGTGCTCGCTGCAGTCACAGGACTTTGTTTGTTCCCTGCATTTCGACGATGATTGTTTTATAAACAAAGCCCAGTTCGACGCCGGATTTGCAGATCATCTAATGCTTAAGGACGGAGCAGTCCCAACGATAAAGGTTCACGGTCGTGCGTTGGAACGGTGAGTAAAACTGCTTCAAATGCCTGTGTGTTGTTAGCTATCAGCGCGTAAGCTCCGCCCACACGGCACGCCTCCAGCCGCTCGTTTTTTTCCGGAAAGACTCGGAACAGCCTTTCTTTCTTTTATAAATATAATAAAACTAAAGAATTTTTGGAGATATGAAGGATGCAATACTACTCTATAGGTACTCAAGATTAACATGAGACTGACTGAAACTGAGTGTTTCACCCCCCCTTTAAATGAAAATGATCTTGCTAAATAATATTGAAAAAATAATAGAGAAAAAATATTGGTCCATCACTGCATCACGACTGCTGGTAAGCGCATCTGAACCCCACGTGAGACGATATGATGCCTTATAGCAAAATGATTTTGAGCCATAGTTTAAGAACAGAAAATGTGCTGTTAGACATTTTCTCACTCAATCATGTGGATTTTATTGTTCTTCTCAACATGAACATGTGGAGCAATATAAACACGATAGCCATATTCTGACTCAAGTGTATATGCACGTTCTATACGATAACTGGCGCAGTCTGCTTTAATAGCTTTTTTTTTTTCATTTGCGCTGCTTGAGCTTAAATGCTTTTGTTCTTTATATTTTTTGTTTACACATATTGTTTCATGTTTTTCACTAAAAGAAAACCTTAAAATATAACCTAAGCTCGTTGTGTATATTGCCTAATCGTAAGCTTGTTCAGAAATGGTGAAAAAAAAAAAAATTATATT
The DNA here is from genome assembly GCF_963993115.1 of Abramis brama. NCBI lineage: Eukaryota > Metazoa > Chordata > Actinopteri > Cypriniformes > Leuciscidae > Abramis > Abramis brama. The sequence continues at coordinate 4,455,547 of NC_139966.1, forward strand.
TCTCGTTAACCCTCTGGTACGGTGTTTCCTCCAGGCAACATAGTCTATTTTAGCTTTTTATAATAAAAACTTAATAAAATTTAATTTGTCAATGCTCTCTAAGGGGAGGGGAACTCAAATACTAACCGTTGAGAATGCAAAAGAGTGGTCACATGACCCACAGGGGTCCATTTTGATCCCTCTTTCAGCACACGTGCACATGTCACATGGCTCCATATTTTCTACACTGAAAAGGGCATTTTTCACTAATTTCTGTCCAGATAATCAGTTACAAAAAATCTGAGTCACCTTCATTGGTAAGTAAAGAAGTATTTTCAAAAACTTTACATTATATATCATCAAATATTTCATAGGAAATAACATAAAACTGCATGTTGCCTCGAGGCAACATTGTACCATAATGGAATCACATAAGGCCAAACCAGGCATACTAGGTTTGAATACTTGAAACTATATTTTATTTGTAAGGAAAGAAGTTTGAATTATCTAAATGTATATGCATTTTTGCAAACTGAAAACTCAGCATGGTTCGACGGGACATTTGGCCACTATAGTAGGAAATCGGACAAATAGTGGGATCGTGGGACGAGGGCGTGGCTTGTGAGTGGTCAGCGGGGGCCGACTGGTTATTTGGCCACTATAGTGGGTAATCGGACAAATAGCGGGTTCGTGGGACGGGGGCATGGCTTGGGACCGGTCGGGGGGTCAACGGGACATTTGGCCACTATAGTGGGAAATCGGACAAATAGTTGGTTCGTGGGACGGGGGCGTGGCTTGGGACCGGTCAGAGGGGTCAATGGGACATTTGGCCACTATAGTGGGAAATCGGACAAATAGTTGGTTCGTGGGACGGGGGCGTGGCTTGGGACCGGTCAGGGGGGGGCGACTGGTTATTTGGCCACTATAGTGAGTAATCGGACAAATAGCGGGTTCGTGGGACGGGGGCATGGCTTGGGACCGGTCAGGGGGGGCCGACTGGTTATTTGGCCACTATAGTGGGTAATCGGACAAATAGCGGGTTCGTGGGACGGGGGCATGGCTTGGGACCGGTCGGGGGGTCAACGGGACATTTGGCCACTATAGTGGGAAATCGGACAAATAGTTGGTTCGTGGGACGGGGGCGTGGCTTGGGACCGGTCAGAGGGGTCAATGGGACATTTGGCCACTATAGTGGGAAATCGGACAAATAGTTGGTTCGTGGGACGGGGGCGTGGCTTGGGACCGGTCAGGGGGGGGCGACTGGTTATTTGGCCACTATAGTGAGTAATCGGACAAATAGCGGGTTCGTGGGACGGGGGCATGGCTTGGGACCGGTCGGGGGGTCAACGGGACATTTGGCCACTATAGTGGGAAATCGGACAAATAGTTGGTTCGTGGGACGGGGGCGTGGCTTGGGACCGGTCAGGGGGGGCCGACTGGTTATTTGGCCACTATAGTGGGTAATCGGACAAATAGCGGGTTCGTGGGACGGGGGCATGGCTTGGGACCGGTCGGGGGGTCAACGGGACATTTGGCCACTATAGTGGGAAATCGGACAAATAGTTGGTTCGTGGGACGGGGGCGTGGCTTGGGACCGGTCAGAGGGGTCAATGGGACATTTGGCCACTATAGTGGGAAATCGGACAAATAGTTGGTTCGTGGGACGGGGGCGTGGCTTGGGACCGGTCAGAGGGGTCAATGGGACATTTGGCCACTATAGTGGGAAATCGGACAAATAGTTGGTTCGTGGGACGGGGGCGTGGCTTGGGACTGGTCAGGGGGGGGCGACTGGTTATTTGGCCACTATAGTGAGTAATCGGACAAATAGCGGGTTCGTGGGACGGGGGCATGGCTTGGGACCGGTCGGGGGGTCAACGGGACATTTGGCTACTATAGTGGGAAATCGGACAAATAGTTGGTTCGTGGGACGGGGGCGTGGCTTGGGACCGGTCGGGGGGGCCGACTGGTTATTTGGCCACTATAGTGGGTAATCGGACAAATAGCGGGTTCGTGGGACGGGGGCATGGCTTGGGACCGGTCGGGGGGTCAACGGGACATGGGAAATCGGACAAATAGTTGGTTCGTGTGACGGGGGCGTGGCTTGGGACCGGTCAGAGGGGTCAATGGGACATTTGGCCACTATAGTGGGAAATCGGACAAATAGTTGGTTCGTGGGACGGGGGCGTGGCTTGGGACCGGTCGGGGGGGCCGACTGGTTATTTGGCCACTATAGTGGGTAATCGGACAAATAGCGGGTTCGTGGGACGGGGGCATGGCTTGGGACCGGTCGGGGGGTCAACGGGACATGGGAAATCGGACAAATAGTTGGTTCGTGTGACGGGGGCGTGGCTTGGGACCGGTCAGAGGGGTCAATGGGACATTTGGCCACTATAGTGGGAAATCGGACAAATAGTTGGTTCGTGGGACGGGGGCGTGGCTTGGGACCGGTCAGGGGTTCAACGGGACATTTGGCCACTATAGTGGGCAATCAGACAAATAGTGGGTTTGTGGGACGGGGGCGTGGCCAGTGTGGGGTCAGAGCCCCCTCTGACCCCACACTGGTCATTAGGTCGGCCAGGGAGGTCTTCCACATGTTTGATCTTGCTGTTGTTGAGGCCTGGCTCCTCTACCGGAGAGACAGCAGAGTTAGGATGAGGTTCATATTAGGATAAAGTTATGGTGATTGTTAATGTTTTAACCTTGAAACAACACCGATTGTAATGTTTTGATATGATAACTTGATGATATGATGGTTTGAAGTACTTGCGTTCCACGATGGTACAATGTTGCCTGAGGGCAACAGTTGGATAATAAATGTTACTTTTTATTAAATATGAAATGTGTAATTCATTAAAAACTTGATAAATATGTTTGTTCAAGTGTTTAGTTAAAGAAATTAATGTTTTCAATAAATATATAAATTTTTTCTTCATGAAAATCTCAAATGTTTAAATTTGTCCATTGTGGTACAATGTTGCCTTGAGGCAACAAACTTTTAATTAATAAATAAATTAAAAAAATTATGATAATGTTTATTGATATTGTTATAGTGTCCATTTTTAAGCAGGAAAAACATAAAAAAACATTTTTTTTCCTCACTGATATCATATTGCGTACCATAGAGGGTTAAACATCATTTAAATAAACAAATATTCAAATATTACGATTTTAATGAGGTTAAATATTCAAATACAATATTTTTGAAAAATGTCCATCCCTACTTTAGACACAGTTGCTCCTTTGAGCTTAAAGAAGATTAAAGAAGTTAGTCCAACACCGTGGTACTGGCCTTTAAAAATAAAAATCTGCCTGCCTCTATGGGAATTTCACATAGGGGTGTCCAGACTTATGCACCCTGTATTTTAAGGAAGAACATTTATTTATTAACAATACATTATTCATTCACAAAGAAAATTGGTGTCCTTAAAGGTTGGAGTTTTCCTAATTTTTTCAATTAAGGCATTAAGTTAAATTTCCAAAAGATGATTTTTTTATTCCTCTTTTTAGTCAACTTAAGCATGGGTGTCTAAACTTATGCTTAGCACATATAGGCCTGGTTTCACAGACAGGGTTTAGATTAAGTCAGGATTAGGCCTTAGTTAAACTAGGACCTTAAAGTAGTTTTTATAAACCTGCCTTAGAAAAAGATATGCTTTCAGTTAAAACAGTTTAAACATGCATTTTAACCCTCAAGCCTCGTCTGTGAATCCGGCAGAAGTGTGCCGTTTGGGACAGAGCGTAATGAATGCGTTTGAATGTGTGACTTCACTGATTGGATCTGGATATAATTTTCAGAAACTAACATTTTAATCAATTCTACTCCGTACCTCACTCAAAATGATTGTATACTGCCAGAAAGCATTTCAAGGACAAAGGGGCAATGACCACTGGGGCACACCACTGGTGTGTGTCCCGTGCTAGCAGAATGAGTCAGAATGTCAATTACGAGCTGCAGGAAAAATCTGAGGTTCTCTTAGAGGTACACCTTCCTATATCTTTCCTTTGTTTTAATAATCCATGCAAAATACTGTTTTAGTGCAGCATAACGCAAACATTATCTGTTATGTCTTAAATAAACGTTTGGTTAACTGTTGGGGAAAAACGTGATTTGTAACATTATATTACATCCATGCGGTAAAGTAGGTCATAATATAAAGTCTGTCTGTCTCATTAATGTTATTCAAACAATTGTGGTATCATGGAAAAAAAAGAATATATATTTTTTCTATAGATATGGGTTTTGACTTGGTTTGTGCAAAATGTGGTGTTATTATCAGGGATTTTAAAGTATGGTTGCTTAGTGAATTTGTTTTGGAACCTTCAGAAAATGTTTACTTATTATTTGTTCATATGTTATTACTGACTATTTACTTGTCTTTAATAATGTTTTAAATTGACATTAATTAGGCTTGTAGTTTTGCTGTAGTATCAAAAGTGTAATAGATCATTTTGTGATATTTCACTGGCCTCTGAACATTTGAACCGCTGACCCAATCCAAGACTGAGCCCTGCTGAAGCAGCTCTAAATATGTGCTGTGCTGTTAAATGATAGATCAAATATACACAGTGACAGTAACAGTAACAGAAACTCATACTATGCATTTTAGCAGGCTTAATTAAGCATGGAAATAACTTAAGGAAATATATATTTGCTGAACAAATTAAGCCAACTAATATGATTTACATTCTTTTGGTTTCTCTACCCAATACATTTAAAAATTACAAATGCCGTGAAAATTCAGGTATTGGTATCAGTATCGGTATTTGGTATCAGTGAGTACCAAAAATTAAAGTATCTGTATCAGACTTGTTCTGGAAAAAGTGGTTATTGGTGCATCCCTATAAAATATATATATATATATATAAAATGCAAATTGATGACTTTACAAACACATAGACTACGATTAACAGCCTTGTATAGTTACAGGTCTGCTTACAGTTGGCCTGTCTTTAACAGTTTATAAGTTTTCCATAACAACAGAGCGTAAACCAATGAGAACGCGGGACAGTGATGACGATCCATAACAACAGAGTGTAAACCAATGAGAACGCAGGACATTGATGATGATACATAACAACAGAGCGTAAACCAATGAGAACGCGGGACAGTGATGACGATCCATAACAACAGAGTGTAAACCAATGAGAACGCGGGACAGTGATGATGATACATACCAACAGAGCGTAAACCAATGAGAACGCGGGACAGTGATGACGATCCATAACAACAGAGCGTAAACCAATGAGAACGCGGGACAGTGATGATGATACATACCAACAGAGCGTAAACCAATGAGAATGCGGGACAGTGATGACGATACATAACAACAGAGCGTAAACCAATGAGAACGCGGGACAGTGATGACGATCCATAACAACAGAGCGTAAACCAATGAGAACGCGGGACAGTGATGACGATCCATAACAACAGAGCGTGATAATAATAATAAATTGAATTTATATAGCGCTTTTCACGAACTCAAAGTCGCTTTACTGGGCAGGTAGACAATAAAAACAATGCAAAAAAAACCAAAAAACAAGATGCAGACAGAGATGAAAATGGAGGGGGTATGGGGCTAGGGGTAGGCAGAGGTGAAGAGATGGGTCTTGAGGCGGGACTGAAAGATGGTGAGGGACTCAGAGGTGTGGATCTCTAGGGGGAGGGAGTTCTAGAGCCTGGGAGCTGCCCTGGAGAAGGCTCTGTCCCCAAAACTGTGGAGGTTGGACTTGCGGATTCAGAGGAGACTGGCTGAGGTGGATCTGAGGGGCCGTGAGGGTTGGTAGGGGGAAAGGAGGTCAGTGGGGTATGAAGAGGCCAGATGGTGGAGGGCTTTGTAGGTGAGGACCAGGGTTTTGTAGGTGAAAAAACTGTAAATATTACTGAGAAAAAAACAAACAAAAAAAGAACAAACTTTGCACCTTTTTTAAACAATCACTGCCAGCTGTCAAGGAAACCAAATACAATTTATTTCACTTTTTTATGTACTCTGTTTCTTAATCAAACAGGGACGAGAAAGAGGACAAAAAACAGCAAGGGTCAAATACAGAGGAGTGGTTACATAACGGGTTATTTATAGGAAATTTATAATTTTTTAAATTGCAAAAGAAAAGGTTGCCAAATAATGTGAAATTGTTCTGTTCTGCCAATCATTGTAAATCTATTTTTTTCTATTTGAATAAACTGCAACAGGTCGTGCATCCAATGAAAGTAGCTGGGTGGAAAATGATTTTTCTAGTTCATCAATATAAGCCTTTTGGCAATTATTAAGCAAAAAGCTAGAGCGTTTGACTGTAAAGATGATGAGGACACCTTTGCGGGATTAAGACCTAATAGTGCCACTAAAGGGCACAGTTCAACATCTAAAATAAAAACGTCAGAAATTGACTTGAAGATAGAAGAGGTCAACGCTGGGCAAAGCCAAAAAGTATGATAGAGAGTAGCCAGGGCTTGTCGACATCAGTCACAAGTAGGATCGAGATCCGGGTTTATTTTAAACAGTTTGGCTTTTGTCCAGTATATTCTGTGTAACAGCTTAAACTGCATTAGTGAGTGACGAGTGCAAATGGAGGTGGTATGTACACGACAAAGGGCCTTTGACCATTCCTCATCAGTAAAAACATGATTAAGATCTGATTCCCAATTCTGCTTTATTTTAGACATGGGTGAAAAATCTGAGAGTGAAGAAAATTAAAAAATAGTTTTGTAAATATTGGAGACAGCACCTTTAGAGACTTTTATTTCTAAAACTTGATCAATCTCTTGTTTCAGAGGTGCATGAGGAAAGTGAGAGAATCTATTTCTTATGAATTCACGAGTCTGAAGATATCTAAAGAAGTACGTTTTCGGAAGATTAAATTTGTCTGGTAGATATGAAAAAGTGACAAAAGTATTATCGCGGAAGAGGTCATTAATATTTACATTGCCCTTTCTAAACCATAATGTGAAGGCTCCATCTGAAATGGAAGATAAAAAAGGATTTTCATATATAGGAGGCAGACCCGACATTTTGTGAAAGCCAAAGTGTTTTCTAAATAGTTGCCAATTTTTTAGGCTGTGCAGAACTAAAGGGTTTGAAGAATAATGGGAATAGAAGAACATACCAAAGCATGTAAAGAAACTCAGATACAAGAGTCGCACTCTATTTCAACCCATGACGGAACCCAATGACACAGACCATAATGTGACTGACTCCAATATAAAATGCTATGAATGTTTGCTGCCCAGTAATAAAATAAGAAATAAGGAAGTGCGAATCCACCTAATCTTTTGGGTTGCTGAAGGAATAAATTCTGAATTCTTACTGGGCCTCCGTTCCAAATAAAATCTGAAATCACTCGATTTAGTGACTGGATCTGAGATATATAACACTACGTCATCAGCATAGATGACAATTTTCTGTTCTTTTCCTACTCTATGGATGCATGCCAGTGATATTGCAATTAGTATGAAAAGAGATTGCAAGAGGTTCTATAGCTATAGCAAACAAAAGTGAACCCTGTCTTGTCCCACGGTGAAGAGAAAGATATTCAGAACTAATAACATTTGTTTTTACCAACGCCAAAGGGGAAGAATAGAAGAGTTTTACCCAGGACACAAATTTATCACCAAACCCAATTTTTTTTAATGCATAAAATAAATAGTCCCACTCAACACAGTCGAAAGCCTTCTCTGCATCGAGAGAGACTAGGGCTTCTGGCATGTTACAGTTACTGTCCAGCTAAAGTTAGTTTCGATTGATTGATTCACTTCTGTTGCGATCATTAGTTATTAACTTAGGGGCCGCTAACACGACACCATTCTAACAGGAAAATCCTAAACGCGCTCCGGCCACCCATCCGCACAAAACAGTGCCTGGTGTCTTGAGAACGCACTCCCTGAAATAGGTTTGAAGGTGCAAATGTATATCTCTGCGCAAAACGCAAACCCGCGGAAACGCACATGTACACTACGCGTTCAGCCCAAAGGTATGGTGTTTGAATATAAATGTGCGCAGGCGTGTAGTCCTTCTTTACAAATCAACCCTCAATAAACTACTTGTCTGGCCTTAAAAATGTAAAGCCAAATACGCATTATAATATTACATCAGATTTCATTAACATGTGAACTTGTGAATCTAGGTATTATTAACTGGCCGGAATTTTGAGATCGCAATAGACGTGAAGGACTATAAAGCATTAAGAGCTCGCTCAAGCACTGCGGAGCTAAACCATTTAGTGCTTTGTAAGTAATCAGCAATATTTTAAAATTTATACGAAGTTTAATAGGGAGCCAGTGCAGTTTAATGTGCAGGGCTAATATGGTCATACTTCCTGGTCCTGGTAAGAACTCGAGCTGCTGGGTTTTGAACTAGCTGTAGTTTGTTTATTAAGCGTGCAGGGCAACCACCCAGTAGAGCATTACAATAATCTAGCCTTGATGTCAAGAACGCATTAACTAATTGTTCTGCATTTTTCATTGAGAGCATATAACATAATTTAGATATATTTTTAAGATGGAAGAATGCGGTTTTACAGATACTAGACACGTGACTGTCAAATGAAAGATTGGTATCAAAGAGCACACCCAGGTTCCTAACTGACGACGAAGACTTAACAGAGCAGCCATCAAGTGTTAGACAGTATTCTAGGTTATTACGTGAGGAAGTTTTTTGTCTAATAATTAGAATCTCTGTTTTTTCAGAATTTAGAAGTAGGAAATTACTAGTCATCCAGATTTTTATATCAGCTGTGCACTCCATTAGTTTTGTGAATTGGTAAGTTTTGTCAGAGTGTGAAGAAATATAGAGCTGAGTATCATCAGCATAACAGTGAAAACTTATTTCATGTTTTCTAATGATATCTCCTAATGGTAGCATGTACAGAGTGAACAGCAGCGGTCCTAGTACTGAGCCTTGTGGTACGCCATACTGAACTTGTGATCGATGAGACATCTCTTCATTTACTGCTACAAACTGATAACGGTCAGATAAGTATGATTTAAACCATGCTAATGCAATTACACTAATGTCAACGTAATTTTCGAGTCTGTTTAAAAAAATGTTGTGATCGATAGTATCAAATGCAGCACTAAGATTGAGTAACACTAATAGCGAGATACAACCACGATCGGATAAGAGCAAATAATTTGTGACTCTAATGAGGGCAGTCTCAGTACTATGGTACGGTCTAAATCCTGACTGGAAATCCTCGCAGATATCATTTCTTTCAAGAAAGGAACACAGTTGTTAGGATACTGCCTTCTCTAGTATCTTTGACAGAAAAGGTAGATTCAAGATCGGCCTGTAATTGACTAATTCTGTGGAATCAAGTTGCATTTTTTTAACAAGCGGTTTTAATCATAGCCATCTTAAAATTTTTCGGTACATATCCTAGTGACAAAGATGAATTAATGATATTAAGAAGAGGATCTGTGACCTCTGGGAGCATCTCTTTCAGTAGCTTAGTCGGTATAGGGTCTAAAATACGAAGTCCATAGTAATCGATTGTCGAGTTCACGCGCGTGATCATACGTACTAAACCTATGCGCGTGAACTCGACAATCGATTACTATGGACTTCGACCGAAAACAGGATGTAAACACAGGTATGAGCGCTGGCTGAAATAACAGCATTTTTATTCATATCTTTCACATCTACTGCAGTCAGAGTCACACGCGTTCACTCCGAAGGAATCACTCACATGATCTGTGCACTTGAAATGACACATGAAGGATGTTAAGATGCTAAAAGCAGGTTTAAAACTTGCCCCATTGAAGTCAAGAGGGTGCAAATTTTAAAAAGAGGATAACACGGTGTTGGCAACACCGATTTTTGTCGTTGTTCTCTGTACTGACAGCACTCCAAATGTACAAAAAAATGAGCTCAATGTTAAAATTGATCGGAGTTCTCCTTTAAGGGCCCGAGTGTGATCGTTGTACCACGGCGTTGGACTATTTTCTTTAATCTTCTTTAAGCGCAACGGTTTAAGCTGTGTCTAAAGTGCTGGAAAAGAGAGAGTTAAAAGTTTCTGACGCAATATCGAGTTCTTCTAAGCTATCCGGGACGCTGAGATGATGAAACTGATTAGGAAGATTATTGATAAAGCAATCCTTAGTGGCAGAAGTGATAGGTCTCACATATTTATAACACGGAGTCGGCTTTGCGGTTTACACGAGACTAGATAATGATCTGAGATGTCATCGCTCTGCTGCAGAATTTCAACGGCATCAACATTGATTCCATGTGATAATATTAGATCTAGAGTATGATTACGACAATGAGTAGGTCCTGACACGTGTTGTCTAACTCCAATAGACACAATTTTCACAAACACGTGATACAACTATTGTCACCGTCCATTTGGGGGGGACAGGAAACAATCGCATCCAGAAACGCATGGGTGGAATGACATCTTGAAAAAGACGTAAACGCACCTGTGTTGCTCTATCAGGAAATGGGACCTATCACCAGTGACGGAGCACACAGGGGAATGAGCATTGGCTCATTTTTTTCAATACTCGAAGATGACAGGCTCCCTAAGCGTGATACAAATCAGTTGTAACGTATGACTACGTCGAACGTGAGCGACTAAAAGGGAACAGTGAAACGTTTCTATACTCCTTTACTCACAAAATTGAGCAAATTAAATGTTGAATTATACTTGCTCCATTTGATCAACCACAAATTACTCCACTATCCAGCTCTCTGACTAATTTTGAACAAGTTACACCAGAACTAGTGTTCCAGCTATAAGCTGGATTCTCTTTCTACACGTCAAAACAGAAATTTTTATGACTTTCAGTGCAAATGCGACAGCTATAATTAACAGCTCATTAGCAAGTGGACTTGTTCCAAGCAGTTTTAAACATGCAATCTTACATCCCTTGTTAAAAAAAACTTTTCTGGATCCGGCAATACATGACAACTACAGACCGATCTCCAAACTGCCTTTCATGTCAAAGATTTTGGAGAGAGTTGTTTATTCCCAGCTCTACTCTTATCTAAATACATTTAACATTTTGGATACATTTCAGTCTGGTTTCAGATGTGTTGCACAGCACTGAATCTGCATTATTGAAGGTCACAAATTATATTCTACTCTCCATGGACTCAGGTTCGCCTGTTGTCCTAGTTTTGTTAGATCTCAGTGCTCAGTTCGATACGATTGACGATGATAGTCTTTTAAATAGTTTATAATATATGGTGTGCATGCAGGGAACAACCCTCCAGTGGTTTTCATCCTATCTAAAAGAAAGGACATTCTCTGTGAATTTGGGCAACTTTTCTTCTGCATCGGCTCAGCTACTATGTGGTGTCCCTCAGGGGTCAATTTTGGGACCCCTGTTATTTTCATTGTATATGCTTCCCCTGACCTTTATCTTTCAGAAGTACATCATATCTTATCACTATTATGCCGATGATTCCCAGTTTTATTTCCCAGTGAGTATAGACAAAAATTGCTCATCTGAAAAAGCCTTAAATTGTTTTAAAGATATCAAACATTGGCTGGCTAATTGAGAGCAATTAAATGAGAGCAAAACTGAAGTCTTGATCTTAGGTTCCTCCTTGTCCCGTTTACATGGCCTAGCTGTCCAGTTAGGCCCATTATCGTTGACCTCGTTGATTTTAACGACGTTGATTTGAATCAACTCGTTAACGTTGATTTTTGACTCATCTCTACTTTTCAATAAGCAGATCAGTGTTGTTGTAAATTGTAGTTTTTACCATCTGAGATCAATTGCTAAAATAAAAACTTTCCTTTCCCTTACTGACTTGGTAATTGTGATCCACTCATTTATTTAATTTAGGTTAGACCATTGCAACTCATTGTATAGTCGTCTGCCCCAAACTGCATTATTCCCGTCTATAACTCGTCCAAAATGCTGCACCCAGGCTGTTTTTTTCCCCCCAGTTTTGGTATCTCTACACTGGCTTCCAGTGAAATTCAGGGGGGTTGATTTAAAAATTTTGACTTTTGTTTACAAGGCACTATTTGGTCTCGCACCCAAATATATTAGTGACCTTTTACACCCTTAAGGCAGGCATACACTATGTGATTTCAGCAAGGTTACCTACTCAGACTGAACGAGTAGATCTCATGCGATGTAAAGCCAAAGCTCACGTTTTATGTGCTCACACTATACAGTCCGATCATCGAGCTGCAACTTCACTGCTCACACTATACGTGTGAAATATGTGCGATAAACCCCCGTGCCGGGTTGCGCCGATAGACCATGATATTGTGTATCCAGAGATATTGTCAAAACAAGCATCAGCTATCAATATCAAGAGGATTTAGCATTTCCAATTTATATATTATTATTATTATTTGTATTATTGTATTATTATTATTATGGAAGGCCTACTTTTATTATAAAATTGATAGGCTATTATAATTCATTTGCCATGTAATAATTTCATCCATGCATATTGCCATGCAATAAATTCATAGTGCATCACCGCATAATCGACATGCTGCGAGGATAATACAAGATTACATAGAATCTTACTCCTCCTCAGTGTATGCCCAGGCTCTCCAACTAAAGCACTCAGGTCTTCTGACCAATTGCTATTGACAGTTCCTCGTTGCTGTTATAAATCTAAGGGTGACCGTGCCTTTTCGGTGAAGGGTCAGAAATGATGGAATATTTTTCCTTTCCATGTGAGGTCATCTTCATCGCTAGCCATTTTTAAGTCTTCTTTAAAAACATCTGTTTTCTTTGGCTTTTGAATAGATCATGAAATGGGTTTTTGAAGCTGATAGAATGTATGATGTTGTATTTAAATGTGTTTTTTAATTCTTGCTTGATCTGTAAAGCACTTTGGGTCAACCTCTGTTTCTTTTTAAATGTGCTATAAAAATAAAGGTTGACTTGACTTGATTAGAGAAAACAGTTTAAAGAGACTCGTGTGAAAGTTTGAGTCAGCAGGACTCATCAGTGGCATCTGGTCCCTGATGAACAAAACAACTGTGAACAAGCTGATATCAGGAGCAACTAGGGCTGCACAATTTAGGGGGGAGATCTGCGAAAACTGCGATTTAACATTCACAAAAAATTATAAAGAACACCAGGTTTGTTGTGCCTACTTTTAGGGTTGCACAATTTGAAATTTTAGAAAAATTGGTTCTTATAGATCAATATGACTAATAATAATTATTATGATTAAAAAAATATAAAAAAGAATTATAATTGTAGTAATAACACCATTTCATTATTATAAACATACATTATTTAAGAATAAATATAATATAGTAATTAAAATAATAATAATAATTTTACCTTTATTTTATAAGAAAAATGCAGGCAGCCTATAACTATAAATAATTAGAAAGAAACACTTAAGAAACAACAAACAAAGAACGAGAATAAATGGTGACAGGGAAAACTAAGCAGAATATGACAATGAAACTAGACAAGACAAGGTCGTGACAGGCATCTCCTTCACATTGACATTCAAACAGGTCTCCTTGTTGACGATTCCAAGATGGCGGCACTTTTGACATACCTGAATCAGCCGAGCTGCATCTACTGTACATATCTATGGTTGGCGACCCTAGCTGCAGTGAATGCACAGGTAAGTGCACTCCCTCAGCCAAAATGTGCAAGTGTAACCAGATAAATTTCATGAGATTAAGGATAAAAAATCTTTTTGGAAGTTTTTTTTTTTTTTTTTTACTTTTTTTAGAAAATGATTTTATGAACCATTCCTTTAAAAATAGGAAGTGTTACAACCCAAACCTGATGAACTTCAGATTTTAAATAGAGACACCAGAGGACTTCATTTCTTAGCAGACGAAGGAAACAAAAAACATTCAGGTAAGATTGAAATGTTGTTACAAAATGTGAATGTGCTATCAAAAATATCACTGGACAGATTCAATATCATTTGAAGGAAAAATTGTCTCAGGTTACGTATGTAACCCAGTTCCCTAAGAGGGGTTGGTAATGACATTCCCATAGTGTCAACGCCATGACAGCCTCCCGTTCCCCTTTCAGGGAACCAGGTTACAAGCATAACCTGAGGCGTTCCCTTTCGAAGGGAACTCAACGCTGTCATGGCATTGACACTATGGGAATGTCATTACCAATGCTGCCACACTGAGGAAGATTGCCTGCCCAACAAGGCTGTGTAATACTGCCACAGAAAATTGTTGAATGCAGACATGACTTGGTAAACCCTGAAGGACCTGTGACCCTGGGTTTGAACCCATGTCCAGACTGTAATTCCTGAGGAATGTGTGCGGAGAGGGCCAGCCAGCTGCAGCACAAACCTCATGTAAGGGCTCACCCCTAGATAGAGCTATAGAAGATGCTACACTCCTTGTGGATTTCCAGAGGCAAAGCCATTACGAGAGCCTCATAGGACAGAGCGATAGCATCTATAATCCAATGGGAAAGGCACTGCTTGGTGACTGTGTTACTAAAGCAGACCAGAAAACAAGACAGGGGTAGCTGCAGGTCAGAGCAATGGGTGTGCAGAAAGGAGGTGTGTTTTGGAGGTGTGAATTGCTACAACAGAAACTAACCCTGCCGCACACCTTGGCCGACAGCTTTCACGACTAATAATAAAGACCCTTCTACGCGCACCTACCATTCGGCATGCTCCAACATTTCGTCATGCTCATTACTCCAACCTGCATATATCCACACTTGTAAATAACTGGGAGAATGTACGCCATTGGCCTGACATAAATCCTAAGAGCCTAGACTGGATATAGAAGATGCAGTCTCTCTATTGCGACAGCGATTCATGCGGCGAAGGGAAGTACGGCAGGGTGGCCGGTTACAGGAGGTTTGCAAAATAGCTCTGATCATACCTGGGGAAAAGTCTAAGCAGGAGGAAGCTACTGACAGGGCCTGCAGATCTCCTACTCTTTTGAGCAATGTCAATGCAAATAGTAGAACCACCTTAAAAGTGAGAAGCCTCTCTGAGGCTGACTCTAAGGGCTCAAATGGAGCCTCTAATAAATAAAAAAACTTTCCAGGACCACAGAAAGATCCTAAAAAAGGAACTCAGCAATTTTAGATCATACGATTTTGTTGTGGTGGGAGCTCTGGAAGTCAAAAGCGACTCAACATCCTCAGTTGAGAGATCAGAATCTATGAGCTGTTACCTTTCAGGGACAAGACCCAAAGTTTCCAATTCTCCAGCCAGAAAGTAAATTGCCCTCTGGAAGAGCAGTTTGGTTTCTGCCCAGAGCAGGAACTGCTGCAACTGCCTGAATAGGAGGTGCAAGCACAGCTCGCTCTGGTGATTGATGTAAGAGACTCTATTGTAAGTTGCTTTGGATAAAAGCGTCTTTTAAATGTGTACATGCAAATGAAGCATTTTATATGATATAATTATACTGACCTGAAGGTCGAAAGTTTAATTCTGTATTTCCTATGACCATTTTCTTTGCCATGCCATGTGCTTGCTATGGCTTCAGTGCTTGTTTGACCCCATATTGCTGCTTGCATCTTTATTTTAAAATGGATTTCTTCAGTATTAACTCTTTCCCCGCCATTGACGGAAA
This sequence comes from Abramis brama, assembly GCF_963993115.1. Lineage (NCBI taxonomy): Eukaryota > Metazoa > Chordata > Actinopteri > Cypriniformes > Leuciscidae > Abramis > Abramis brama. The sequence continues at coordinate 4,471,021 of NC_139966.1, forward strand.
TATCCGGCATTTTGTGTTTTCACTGTTTTACGGTAGGGGGCACTATTACGCATCTTCTGAAAGAGTACCGAATCTCCTGATCAAAACACAGGTGAAAAAGAAGCAGAAACATTCATTCATCAACATTAAATATCACATTAATCAAAACTGCCTAATGTTACCAAATGAAAAGTCGACCCAGGACAAGCTATAGGACTGTGCAAGCTTTGAGGGTGTTGACTCAATCTACTCTATCCATCTATGTTTTGATCATCATTCTGAATTAGATCCTGGGGCCCATTCTTCGTACGTTGCTTAAAACATCCGAGATCAAATGAGACATCCAAGATGATATCATCGTGCGAATCATGATCTGGCTAACTCGGTTCTTCGAACACACTTGCCGGATATGATTAGTATCGCTGGATTGAGTTATCTGAGATAATTGCGCGTTCATGCGCTGGTTAAAAGGGGATATGTATCGATAGTAGACATTGATCAGCAACGCTGCTATTGGCTGTTCAGCGTGGCCGAAGAGCGGGCTCAGTTTTTCTCCTCAGCAGAGCAAGAACTAATAGTCGAAGTTTATTCGGAATTGTAATGTTTAATCAAAACGCCAGGGAACACCTCAAAGTCTGCAAAAGCCAGGAGAGAGGGCTGGCAAAAATAGCAGACAATTTAAATCTGTTAGAAGTGGCCATGTTAGATGTTTTTATCACTTATTAGACTATATTTTTGTATTTTAATAATTACATTACTTTGTTCATTGTAATGTCAGTCACCACACCACACTAGAACATGGGAACTAATAAAAATGAAGTACAAAAATATTCTACATAATGGTAATTTTTAGTTATATAGTCTCTTTTATAAAAGGCACTGTTAAATAAATGGTGTTCTGTTTATAAAAGCAACCAAGAAAAAGGCTGAAAAAAGAAAAGATCTTAGTAGCCTACACTGTAAAATAATTTTAGCTGCATTAAATTAAGGCCGTATATAGTCATTTCAACTGTTAAATCTTGAGTAATTATGAATTGCTTTGACTTGTGAAAGTGAAAACTGATAAACTTATGTTAATGTAAAAATATTTTGCCATGAGTTATTGACCACATTTTTCCCGAGTGTAGTTCATTGTAATGACATTGTGTTTTCCTCTTTTGTGCACTTTTACATAATACACCAACACTTGTATCTGTTCCCAAGAAAGTGGTGGCTGAAATATATGCAGTAAGTGGACATTTTCTAACTTTCCAAAGGAAAGAAAGTATAAGACTTTGTAATGTCCATTTGTTTCCATTGCACTGGACAGTGAATAAACCCTCTCAGATAACTGTCATATGGAGGAACTAGCCTACCTGCAAGTGCATACATAACTTTACTTAATTTATACTTGTATGCTTTATGGCTGCAATATAAGTTGCAGGATTCCACATCTCCAGAAAGGCCTACAGAAGAGTCTGCACAGACAGAGGAGACATAGGCCTACAGGTGGGCAGTGTATAGCCAACTTTTCCTTTTTATTGTTGCATGAGGCATGTGTCTAATATCTCTTGTTGCAGGCACTTGACCACTGGCTTTTCTTTACAAAGAACAATTGAAATAAAACTCAAGGAACTCAAGCATATTTGTCTTTTATTAAACATTTAATGAAAAGTGGGGGTTTTTTTTGGCAATGTTGTGTAATATGGCACATGCAACAATGTCACAGGCCCTGTCAGGTGTGCAACCCTCAAGACTTTTCAGACACTGAAATATTCCCTTTAGTTAGTCAAAGTTCATTTCATTGTGTGCCCTTGTCCTGGCTTGAGCTGCATTGTAACTGGTTTGGGTCAGGGAATGGGGTCATGAAACACCTGTCTGCAGGCAGGAACATGTCATAATCACCTATGAAAAAATGCAGTTCAGTTAGGATCAGCATAAGTGTATGTAATACAGTGAGCTTGATATTTAATTGTGGAACTTTCCTTACCACTTTCAAATAATGTGCATAAATGTGAATCTCTGAAAATTCTTAAGTCATGCACAGATCCTGGCCATTTTGCTTTCACATTTGTGATATGGAAGATTTTAGTCAACTGTTTTTTTATTTTATTTGATATAATATTACTAATCTGGAATATTAAGAATCACAATAGTAACTGGGCTGCACATTTACATTGTGAACCCCCTTTCTGTTCACATAATCCCCTTCATTGAGGCCTTGATGGCAGTCTATGGTAGCCTAATAGTCTGTACCAATCACGTTAGTGATGCCTGAGTGACATATACTGTAATCGGCATGGTCATGATTGCATGATCTGCTTTAAAAAAAACTGCTTTACAACATTGGGTCTTAAGTGGCTTGGAAATGCCACAAAATCTCCAATATGTAAAAGAAAGAGCCACTCGCAAATAATCTTAGGGCAATGCAAACAGTTTGTGCTGTAGTTAAAGCCCGACTCCGACAAGTTGAAAATAAATGTGCGTTTCCAACAAATTAATAATGTAAACGACAATCTCACGAGTCACGAGAAAAAAAAATATATATCTCAGAAAGTGCACTATCGCGCTGCGCTGGACTTCCCGTATCAGCTCCGCTTATGAAGCCGCGATCTAATCCTATTTACATGAAATAAGCTGCTCCCGAGCAGGTTTAAGTTTGCGCACCTGTTGCTATGACAGCAAGTCCAGGATGAGCGTTGAAGAACCAAACAATCCAAGATCATGCCAAATCGCCAACAATCAAATCCAGCTAACTGAGTTAGCGACGTATGAAGAACGGGCCCCAGATGTAGTCTTTGACAAAAACACGATTTTCTCAGCTTTTTGCTCGAATTGTTGCTTTTTTTTTTTTTACTTAAAAAGGAATGCATGAAACTAGAATAAAACCTTTTTGTTTTTTAAAGCAGAGGGTGTGCTCTTTATTTTGAAATTTTGCATATTTGAGATATAAATATTCTGGGGGTCATGAAAATTTTGTGAAAATTATCAAAAATGCTGGCAGTGTCTAGCAACTTTTTTCAAAAATGCTGGCGGGTAAAGAGTTAAACAATATTCATTATAATCAGATGTAATTTTGTTAATATATATTATAAATATTCTAAGTATAAATTATACCTTTTATTTGTTATTTACTGCAGCCCTGGCATCACAGACCATTGAAGTGGCAGCTCTAGGAAGACCTCTGTTTCCTGGTATGCTGTATGACTGCCGCAAGGATACCTTCATTCCAGGTGCTTTAAAACCTAAAATATATAAATAATTACAAGTTTATTTTCCCCTCTTCATCAAATATTGCATCACTGATTACAAATCCTTGTGTAACAACATTATAAAACCTGCATGTTTCTTCAACAGTACATCACTTCCTTGTACATAACTCTAAAAGTAATTTCTCATTTCAGGTGTTACTCTGTGGGATAAGAAATCATTGAGAGAAGATCTGGACAGTCGTCCACAGCCCATGACAGATTTGAAGTTCAGTAGCTCCGACTCTCTCTCTAGTAAGTCCAGTCTCATGGATGTGAGTGCTTCCCTGAAGGCCAGCTTCTTGGGAGGGCTGGTGGAGGTGGGAGGATCTGCCAAGTTCCTGCGTGACACCAAATCCTCAAACCAACAGTCCAGAGTTACAATGTATTACAGCGAAACCACAAGATTTGAACAGCTCACTATGAGCCATCTGGGAAAGATCACTTACCCTCAGGTCTTTGACCAGAAAACTGCAACTCATGTGGTCACAGGTGTACTATATGGAGCTCAGGCCGTCATGGTGTTTGATCAGTCATTTTCAGAAGATGACGAAAAGCAGGAGATTGAGGGAGAACTGAATGTCATGGTCAAGAATATTCCCCAATTTTCCATTGAGGGACACGGAGCTGTAAACATGACAGATGCTCAAAAGAAAGTGGCTGAGAAAATTGCCTGCACATTTTATGGTGACGTCCGCCTTGATCAAAACCCCACCACTTACATGGAGGCCCTAGAGGTGTACAAGAAGCTCCCCACTAAACTGAAGGAGAATCCACAGAATGCAGTTCCAATAAAAGTCTGGCTCTATCCTCTTTCTCTACTGGATGAAAAAGCTTCTCAGTTGGAGAGAGAAATCACCACACGTCTGGTTTCCAACACTGAAGATATAATAGAGGTGCTGGGAGAAGTACAGAGGACTTGCAACGACCTGTCTAGTAAACCGATTGTAAATGTTTTCAAAGACATTAAAGAGAGGCTGCATTCGTTTCAGAGCTCATTTAGTATTTACAAAACGGTGCTCCTGAAAGAAGTGGCCAAGGTCTTGCCTGCTATTCGAGGAGGAGAGATGGAGCAAAAGTCATTGGAAGACATCCTGAAGATCCACTACAGCTCCCCCTTTAATGCTGACATGCTTAACCAGTGGTTAGATCATGCAAAGGCTGAAGTTAACCTCCTGAGTTCTCACACCGAGATACTGAAGGGAATCAATACTGAAGACTCAAACCGTCTCAACACCATCCTCTTTAATCCTAATATTGATGTTGTGGTGTGCTTGACCTTCACATCTCTGAAGTATGAAGACCCGTATCTTTCAGCCCTGAAGAAGTTTCTGGAATCTGATGAGTTTAAAGAGCTAGATGTGGGAATGAAACACACTTCTAGCACGTTAGTATCTCTTACAAAGTGGTTCAACGATCCTGATGTCATCTCAAAGATGAGAGAGAACTTATCTCTTTTCAGAAGTTTTTCAGAGGCTAATAAAGATGAAAAGAGATATAAATTCATTATTTCTGCCATCTCCGATCCCTCCAGTCCAGGCTCCTCTATCTATCTGTATGAATCAGGGAAGCTGACAGACACACAGTTCCAGCCCGTGTCGAAGCCTCCTCCACCAGAAGTGATGAAGGTCCTGGAGCGCGGTGTGACCCTGAAACTGCAGAAGTCCCCAACTGGAGAAACTGTGCAGTTCAGAGTGGAGTACCAGCAGAAGAAAGCAGATTCTGGTGCTGAGGAACAGTGGATTATCATGAACACAGCTGATGAAGTCTTTACTCTGACTGGATTGGAGTCTGGAAAGCAGTACTTGATCCGCTACAGGATAGTGGGTAAAGTGGGAGTGAGTGAAGCCAGTAACACTATCAGCCCCATACAGTCTTCAGGTGAGTGTCATATGCCATTTTTTTTGCATTAATCTTTTTTTTTTTTTATATATAATTAGCTTCTTTCACACAGTCAATGTTTGTATTGATAACAATATTTCCTAACAGGTGTGGCTATTAAAAATTTGTAACGTTGTAAAGTGTTTCCCATTTGACTGTATATATATATATATATATGAAAGTATTATTTCCTTTGTTCATGTTGTTACAAATAGTCCTTAAAGTTGCAGAGTATATTATGTATTTGATGTCTAATGTAGGCTACTGTACATAATTATATGACATTCACAATAAACAATACAAAGCCTTGAACAAGTAAAACATTTCTTATTCTTCATACTTTTTCTTATTCTTTCATACATTTAATGACATAAAACTGACATAAAAATAAAAAATAAAAAACAATAATAAACAAAACACACAAAAATAATCAACTTAACACACAAAAACTGTTGACACTTAAACCCACTATATTGATGGCATTTCATACTAGAAGAGTATGAAATGACTAGAAGATAACTACACATCAGCTACATAAATTCATCAACTAACCATTCAGAAATGTCCTGTTGCTTCTACATGTTTTCACTTCTTCTTGAGTCTCTCTGACATCCTTGTCTGAATCCGGTTTGAACATAAAAGGCTAAAAGTTTTTGAAATTTTCAGTGCATGTGTGTGTGAGGTAAAAGGACACACTTGAACCAGAAAATATGAACATATCACACCAGTCCTCAGGTCTTTACACTGGCTCCCAGTTAAATTTAGGATTGATTTTAAAGTATTATTACTGGTATATAAATCATTTAATGGCCTAGGACCTCAATACATTTCAGATATGCTCACTGAATATAAACCCAACAGATCACTCAGATCACTAGGATCATATCAGCTAGAAATACCAAGGGTTCACTCTAAGCATGGCGAGTCTGCTTTTAGCTATTATGCTGGAACCAGCTTCCAGAGGAGATCAGACGTGCTCCTACAGTCACATTCAAATCCAGACTCAAAACACTTCTGTTTAGCTGTGCATTTAATGAATGAGCACTGTGCCAATGTTCGTCCGACTGTTTGTACTGTACTATATTTTATTTTTTAGTTTTCTAAACTGTTTTAATATTTCTTATTTCTTTTTATTATTTTAATTTCTTCTATGTAAAGCACTTTGAATTGCCACTGTGTATGAAATGTGCTATATAAATAAACTTGCCTTGCCTTGCCTTGCCTAGAATTATAATATAGGCTAATTCAATTATTGAGCATGAGACATTTATTGATCAATCAGTGTCTCTTTGAAAAAGACTAATAAGGAGGTTGAGGTTTAATCCAAGTCTTATAAAGTGATATGATTACTTTGTATGATGAGCAAAGTGAAATTGAAGTCCTATTCTCTTTCAAATCAAATCTGTGCTCAGTTCATGTCTACAGAAGCCAAATCAAATATGGTGACATGTCAATAATATCAAACCCTCAACAGTGGTTATGTCAGGATTTGGGCTCTGTAAACAGCAGAGACATCTCTAAATATCTTCTGTGTTGGAGGATTTCTGCATGTGTTAGCAATGGATGCAGGATCACTTTCTCTTGACATGATAATCAAACTCTTCATGTCTGCTGATTTCCACAGTCATGGTTCCCAAGACCAGGAGCGACTTCCTTCAATGTAAGTCAGAAAACGAGTGTGGTCATGTTCTTCCTGTAGAAGCTGAAAGAAAACATGACAGAAGAGTTTTAGAGTTGATCATGTGAATGATGATTGAACTGTACTGAGACACTGCTGATATATTGAACATGAAGAGTTCAGATACATTAAAAGATCAGATTCATAATTCCTGATTGTGATGTGTTTTCTCTCCATCAGATTCCCGTCAGCTCACTCTGGATCTGAACACAGTGCATAAAAACATCCGTCTGTCTGAGGAGAACAGAGTGATTACTAACACTCACCCAGAGCTTCAGCCGTATCCTGATCATCCAGACAGATTTGATGGGTGGGAGCAGGTGTTGTGTAGAGAGAGTGTGAGAGGACGCTGTTACTGGGAGATTGAGTGGAGTGGGATTGATGTGTCGATATCAGTGTCATATAAGAGCATCTGGAGGAAGGGACGAATAAATGAGTGTGCGTTTGGATATAATGATCAGTCCTGGAGTTTGTACTGCTCTTCCTCCGGTTTCGCAATCATACAAAATAGCATAGTGACTAATCTCCCTGTAGAGCCCATCAGTCGTAGAGTAGGAGTGTATGTGGATCACAGTGCAGGAACTCTGTCCTTCTACAGCGTCAACGGAGACACAATGAGCCTCATCCACACATTCCAGACCACATTCACACACACACTCTATCCTGGGTTTAGGATTTATCTTGGATCATCATTGAAACTGTGTTGATGAATGAGAATAGACTGATGAGAGATTCTACCCATAATGCTTTGAGCTCATGATAAATCAGTGACAGTGAGATGTTCTAGAGTCTCTTATTGTCTCTTCATTACATTAATAACAGCTGAACTTCTGTCAGTGAAATATCATGTCAGAATAACTGTGTGTAATAAATCCTCATATAGACATCAGTGTGTGTGACGGTGTGTATCTGTGCTTTTCTCAAGCTCTGTTTGTGTTGATGAAGATCAGCTTCATTTAGTTTCACAGTAGAGTCACATCAATCATTTATAATTCATGTAGAAGTGGGATTTGTTAAACATATTTAAATCCATGTGTATTTTAGAGGTTCAAGCACTGAAGCCGCTGCAACATTATTATACTTGCAGTGTTTTATCAGATATTATTTTTCTGCTCTAAACATGTCTGGGCGTCTGAGACTGTAAGGCATAAAGATCTCAAGCTTGGAAATATAAGAAAAAAAAGGTCTCCGTTTGATCCAGTTCACTCGAAACTCATCAAAAATCCCCTGATACATCAAAACACTGTGAAGATGAATCATTTTTATGTGTTGATCTATATCTGCTGTACGTCATCATGATCAATCCCAACGAATCCTGATATTCATCTTCTCTGGGTCAAATAATATATATTCTTCAAATATCCCCGTCAGCAGCCAATGAAATCACAGCAGCCAATAAGGTCAAATCATAATGTCTGACTGTTGACATATTTGTGTCAAAATGAGGCTGTGAATCAAATTTTGTGAGATTGAGCCACATGGTGGCACTATAATAAGCAACATTACCTTTTTGCTGATAACTCTGTATCCCAGTGAAGCTTTGAAACACAACAAGCACTGAAAATTGATCAAAGAACACATATTATACAGACACCTGATATTTAATCTTATTAGATAATTAGTTCATTGCATTTGATGGATTATACAATCAATAAAACATTTGCATGTGTTTGTAAAAGCTGTTTTAGTGCATGTTTGGCCTGAGTTATTGCATTCCCACTGTTCTGACCAGCAGGAGTCGCCAGCGTGTGGCGATTCCAACCATTCGAAACACTGAATCATTTGTTCAGTTGATTCAAAGCTTTATAAAGCTCAGCTTCTCCCATCACTAGTCCACTCCGAACTTCACACATTCTGAGGATTGATGTTTGCTGAGCTACCAACCGTTTATATCAATGGGAATGATAGATGACGGCTGTAATATTAATGTTCTCAACTGTAGGATAAGAAATCAATCGATCTCCTTTCTTACGCATATCTTCAGTTCATGTATTCCTACTGCACTTTAAGACGATGCTTCCTTACATAAACCACTGTTTAAACTATTCTAAGTCTTAATAACACACCTGTTGGGAATCCAACTTCTCTCCTGCATATTGGAAAGCACCTTCTTTAAGTTCATGAGTGTTAGGAAGTATTAATTCCTTCAGTAAAACCACAGAAGGGTCTTCCGGCAAGATGGCGAGCTAGCCGCACATGTTTTGCTGAGCTCTGGCAGAACTATTTCAATTTATACTTTTTATATGCGCCATGTTCTCAGAAACTAGTCTCAGAAACTCAAGTGATCAATTAAACACGTTACTATTGCGTTCAGTTGTTTCTTCTGATACGCTCTAGATCGAACGAGTAAACTTTGACGGGAACATGGCGCATTCAGCAAACAGAGCCCAAAATTTACCCATGGAAATGGATCACAATTACGGCCAAGAGAACCCAAAGGAAAGACGACGGGATGCTTCTCACATTACTCCAACCAAAACTCTTCAAAAAAAAGGTGAAGCCAGACGACTGTGAAATCTCCAGCTTTGCTGCAGATGATTAACTCCTTAACGGTGAGATTCGATTCTAAAGATAGAAAACTGGAGGACATTGCAGACAAAATTAGACAAAACAGCACCATGAGTGTGAACATCTCCAAATCAGTGGAGTTTAATGCTGCGGAGATTGAGGAATACAAGCAAAAATATGTCATCTTGGAAAAGAAAACCGCAGTTCTCCAGAAGTCTAATCCAGAAGTCTTAAGTTGAAAACGTCCGAGCTTGAGCGTTATAAGCGAGACTGAATCTTCATATTAAAGGGATGAAAGAGCAATGGCTGCAGCCCCCTCGTCATAGCATCAGCACCCCCTGGTGGGGGGCTGTGGACTAACATAATATTGTACTTAAAAACGCGAAATAAAATGGGCATCAATGGACAGCGTTAAATAACGCTCTTATGCCTAATGTAGTGAGTGTTCAAGCTACGGAGAAAATGAAATAAAGTTTGAATTTGTCATGCTTTGCTCCGAACAGAGCTCATGAGCAGAGATCGAGCGCATTTCTGAATATTCCGCTCCGCTCGCTCATTCCACTCAGGGTCGCTCGCTCAACCCAGAATGGCCTGCTGGTGCCAAAATATGTGGAATAAGGGCTGCCTCCGACTAAAGTTTTTCTTGTCGACTAGTAGTTGTTCATTTAAGCCATAATTAGTGGACAAATCGCCCCTTTAAATTAATTTAATTACGTAAATAGGCTATATACAGGATAATGAGCGTTTAATATAGCCGTACTTCAGTGCACAACCGCACGCATAAAGCTTGCCCCAACGAACCAGCAAAACTAATGATTATGAATGTGTCAAAAATAGCAAGGAGACATTTAATTGTTTATTAATAAACTGGTGTTTTCTGTGTCGCTGCAAAGATGAAGTTGACGATGCGGATTTGCCATGAACGCCATAAGGCTACATTTCATATGGATTGCATAATCAGAGAGTAGACTATTTCTTTTCGTTTTGAATAGTTTCGTTTAAAAGTAGAAATTTCAAGCTTTCTATAATAGATAGCCTATATTTCTCAAATCTGTGATGCACAAGCTGAGTTTCGTGCCCTCCAGTTCACGTGATCGTGCCGGCGCCTTATTACATTGTCTGCTATGTTTGCTTATTATTTATTAAATACAGGCAATTGGTTGATAAAACATTGATCAAAATTAAGATACAATTTATACAATCTTTTAAAATGAGTGCTTCGCCTTCTGAGAAAATAGTTCCCAGTATTTAAACGTTTAAAAAATGTCTGTCTCATATGACCTTGTTATTTGCACACACTGTGACTATACAAATCACAACATGTAAATAGGAAAATGTTGGCGTTATTTTGTCACTTATTGGGATTAGTATGCTAGCTGTAGCCATTTACCTCCAGTCTTTGTGCTAAGCTAGGCTAGAGGTGGGTGCGTCAAACAGACTTACAGCACGCACGGAGATGAAAAAGGTGTGTGTGGACTTATCTAACTCTGGGGGATACGTTGAATAAGATAAAGTCCCAAAAAGTCGAAGTGTTCCTTTAAGCCCCGATCTGTACGAGTTGGGGGCGTGTCAGTGAGAAACATGGCGGAATCAATGGATGCAACATCTGTAGTTGACGGTAAATTTTAATTGAGAGAAAAGTGATAGTAAAATATATATCACAATACTTACAGGTATTTAGCAGTGACATTGTAAGGCTTTTTCATTTATAACGAAGTAAGCTTTCTGCACAAAATATGACATCATTGTAATATAACAATTATATTATATATAATAAGTATATAATGATACAGTTTACATGGATACATGGATCTTCATAAGTTAATTAAAAACATAAAAAGAAAAACACACCTGATGCGCATTCTTTATTCTTCATTTTCTATAAGCAGGAGTTAACAAACCTTGCTGTATTTTCGTGTAATCCATTAAAAGAAGGTACACCGCCATCTTGCTCCGATGAAACTGACTTGAACGCACCTAACGTTGTAAACACGACTTCCCACTTCGTACGTACGAACTTCCCAGGAGGACTTGAACGCACCATCATTCACTATGAGACTTTTATTCACTGTGATTTATTTATTGTAGAATTGTTCACTGTTACCTACGGGGAACATTTGTCTGCTCTGATTGCCTATCCGTGTATCATGGTGTCTAGTGTTTAATAAAATTATATTTGAGTATGTCAGTCCCATTTCTGTTCCTTCATTGGACACAACCTGCCTAAATAGTTTAAAGGGGAGCGCTGTTTTTTTAGTAGGCGTTTAATGATCTGCACTCCGTTCTCCGCTAAGCCATTGGATTGCGGGTAAAGGGGACTTGATGTTAAATGTTAAATATTCAAACGTTGACGCACGTTTTCAGTCCCAGTATAGCTTTATTTCCTTCCACAAGTACGAAAAGAACATCCTTCTTTTCCCCGTTACCGATTAGACTTACTCTGCACACTCCCTTTGTGGGTATGGTCTTGTTGTCATAAGTTTTTCGATTAACTTTTTTGTCACATACCTTGGGCTTTTTCCTAAGTCTTTTAAAGTCTTTCATGGGCAGGATGTTTACCTGTGCCCCCGTGTCTAATTTCAGTGAAACGTCAGTACCATTTACATCCATGTGTGCTATCCACTCATCAGCTGGAGCAGTTTGTCCATCTTCAATTGAGTCCACGAAGATTGGTGCTTCTTCATCTTAACTGTCACTCCTCTTTTCCAGAAGCTGGGCTTTTTTCTTTGAATAACAGCACTTGGCAAAATGATTCTTTCCTCCACAATTCCTGCAGTCCTTTCTGAAAGCTGGGCATTTTCTCTGTGCATGTTTGTTGCCACACTTTCCACAGCGCCTGCTCTCTTGGCTTGGCTTGTTCTTTTTCTTCTTTGACATAGCTCTTTCAGTAGCACATCGAACTGCATCTACTTCTGCTGTCTCCTCATCACTGAAAGTCTTTAGCTGTGCCATTGCACATTCTGATGCTTGGCAAATTTGTATTGTCCTTTCTAATGTGAGGTCAGTCTCTTTTAACAATTGCATCCTCACTCTTTTATCTTGGACACCAAGATATTTGCATTACTATTTGATCTCGAATCATGGAGTCACAAAGCGTTCCAAAATTACATGACTGACTTTTCAGTCTCAAATCCGTAACATACTGTTCAATGGATTCTGACTCTTTCTGCAGTCATTTTTCCTCGGTGTGCAGTATTGCTCAAATTTCTCAATCACAGCCTCATACTTATCTTTTTCGTCTTCCGTGAAAACAAATGTATTACCGTAAATCCTCTAATATAGGCCCGGGCCTTTATTTTACTCAAGCGCATCGCGGCCCAGGCCTTTATTGGAAGGAGGCCAGAATTAGAGACAGGCCTTTATTTCTATTTGAGCAAAACGGACTACCAGTAGAATGAATAAAAACGAGATTTTGTGTCTATTTTAACCTATAAAATACTAGATTAATTTATTGAAAACGTACAGTTAGTTACCATATAACATTATGGTATGCATACAGAACATTAACAACAAATAAATATAATATAAATTATATTTTTTTGTGAAAAGCAATGATTCATTTTGAAACAGTATTTGTTCCAGCAGTAGTAACGTTAGCTCCACAACAGCACGCATATGTGCATTCATTCATTCATTCACACACTAGAAACGCGTGTCTTTTTGCGTGTAACTTACAGACACTATTGCGATTAGAACAAAGCAAATAGAACTGACCTAACGTTATTTATCAGCTGGATCCGTTGCTCCTCGAAATAATACTTCCAAGCACTTCTGAGGTAAATTTTCCAGGATTATTATTACTTAGAAAGATGTGTGTTATCCAGCTGATTGTGGGCGTTCAGGTTTGCGTGGATCGCCTCAGATTATTTGCGTTTGAATAGCGCGCGCTCTCCGTAATTAAGATCAAAGTCAACAGAGTATTCTGAAACTCTTTTGCACTTAAGAAAAAAAGCGAGCCTATCGCGCCAGCGCGATTATCGATCCCAGGGGGTTAAAAAATAGATTTTCGCCAAAAATCCTCTTTGGCTCCGCAGCTGCCATGGTAAACAACATTAGCCTACCGGTGACTGAAGTCTCACGTGCGAGTCAAGAGCGAAGTGATTGACATGACCAGGCTACCGTAGCTATGGCTTGGATTCATTAGCAAACATTGCCCCCCTGTGGTATTTGCATGTTACTATAACAAGCATAATGTTGTGGCCTGCCCAGAAAAACGTTGGTTCTAATAATAGCCCCGGCCACTATTAGAGACCGGCCTTTATTTACCTCCGCCGACTGCGAGACCGGCCAATGTTAGAGACCCGGCCGCTAATGGAATACAGGCCAATATTAGAGGATTTACGGTATACACATCCAGTGCACTGCGTCCTGCCACTGTTAGCAGCAATGCTATTTTCCTCCGTTCATTACCATCCAGCCCAATGGCCAGTGCATAATGTTTTCCCATTCTCGTTGACATTACCAGTCAACTTCAATTTGTCTGGTGAACGGATGGAATTCATCATCTTTTAACATTTCTCCTGGTACCACTGTATTGACGAGGCTCACTCACCGAGTACTGTTATCAGAATGCTTTTATTCAGTTCAGTAACACACAGTGTTGAACTTGGCTTACTGCCGCTTTATACTGCCATCTAGTGGCCCAGTTAGCATGGAACACATATCAATACAACCCACTATCCCTCCTTTGTCCATATTTGATTTAACCTTTTCCAGAAAATAACATGTTGCTGTCTCTGTAGAATGATAAGCCCTAAATCCAAACTGCATTGAGTGCAAAGGAAAAGAGCTGCAATTAAGATGATTGGTGATTTGTTTAGCAACCAGTTTTTCAAAAACTTTAGATACTAAATGCTATATAGGAATGACACTAGCAAGTTTCCATGACTCAGGAAATGTCCCTTGATCTAGTGACACATTAATGATATGTGTTAGTGGACCCATAACTGAGTGACCTATTTGTTTTAGCATGAGTGTGTCTATCCCATACACATCTTTTGCTCTTGAAGACTTAAGCTGTGTAATTGCCTTTTCCACATCGGATATGGATACAGATTTTGGATATAGTGGGGGCTCAATTAACAAATCTGAACTAATGACAGGTACGTTGTTATATTTCACAGGGAAACTTTTAGCTATGGTATCCACAGATTCAACAAAATACTCGTTTACTGCAGATGGATCCTGCAAAAGCATGCCATTGTTCTTTAGCTGTATTGAATTATTACTAGAAGTTGTTTTGCCTGTTAATTTATTGATATGTTCCCAAATCGCTTTTAAGTTTCCATGACAGTTTTTAATACTTGTGATAAAAAAGTCTGCCTTTGCTTTTCGTAGTTGTCTTGTCACTTTATTCCGTAACAAAGCAAATTTTTGTCTCTCACAAGCTAGTTTTGATTTTATGGCTTTTTTAAGGGCATTGTCTCTGTCTTTCATTAATTGTTTGATATCATCACTGAGCCAGGGAAGAGAACACTTTCTGTTTTTATGTTTAATTGCCACTGCAAATTCATTCATTTTTGTTTGTAAGCATTCAGTGAATTTCTGACTAATTATTTCCAATTCATTGTCCAATAATAGAGTGTCCCAGTTCATATTTCTTATTGCTGTGTGAAATTGTTCCTGTTTGCTCCTTGGAATGCCAGTGAACTCCTTTTTTCCGGAATAAGCTGCAAATCGCTTTCTGGTTAATTTTCTTGTTATCAGCACCATGTTATGATCTGAAGGTGATGATACACGGGGCAACTTTTTGAGCAATGTCGCCGGGCACTTTCTCATTGAGAATGGCCAACATATTTCTATCTGGATACTTTAGATCGGTCGAGGGCAACTTTTTGAGATCCTCCAATCAGAATGCTAGCCGCCGATCACCTGACCGGCTTGGAGATTTCAGAAAATGTTCAAACAAGATGGCGGCCTCTCAGCGGCAGTGGAGCGAAGAAAAGGAGCGTCAACTAACATCTTTTTATGCTGGTAAGTTGTCATGTGTAAACCCAAAACAGAAAATTTGCTTAATTTAATGCTTAATACCAATGGATGTCAAATTTAATGTGCCCAGGCTGTAATTTAGACATTGAATGTTTTTGGTTTTGATAACTGCCGTTAGCCACCGCTCCATAGACTTTCTATGGCATTTAGCTAACTTGAGGTGAATTTGCTACATAGTTAGTTACCTGAAAGTTAACTAGATACCCTGACGTCTTGTGTCTTGGTAACTCACTTGCAACGGTGGTTCTGAAATTGAGGCGACAGAGAAGGTACGCGAACAACATTGGCCGTTTATTTAATTCTACCCCATAACATGTATATCTAACAAGTTAAATGCTGTAAATACATGACATCGTCCAATCAAAACTGAGTCAAAACGGACTGCATCCACACTATTAGCGTACATATGAGTCGGCTTCCTTAGCAAATTGCACTAAATACATTACTGCTGTTCTCGACAATGTACCTTTGTAAAAGTGGGGATTTAGCACTTACTAGCATGAAGAACAAGTATAAACCTATTTGTTTTACAGAGATCGATTTAAGATTCAAACTCTCTTCGATATAAAAAACATACTTTGTGTGAGTCCTTGTTTTTAATGTTGTTCATATATTATACGAGCAAGAATACAATGTTTCCCCAATATCCACATGACGATTGCAAATGTGACATTGCTTTTAATAAATGAGTTTATTAACTGAAAAAGTTCAAATTGCTCAAAAAGTTGCCCTGTGTATCATCACCTTGAAAGACCGGTTAACATATTGTGCGATTTTGTGATCCGTTCCGGATGATTGGTGAAGATTAAGTCAGTTAAGGTGCTACAATTGTTTGTGATCCGTGTCGGTCCTTTAACCATCTGGACAAGATTAGATCCATCCATAATTTGCTGCAGTTTTTCAGGTTTTTTTAAGCTTTCCAGTGGCTCCTAAAGCTAAGGAAACTCATTTTAAAATATCCAGTGGGGTATCCCCGTGAATCTTTAAGACAACAGTTTAATTTTGAAGAAAATGCCTGTATTTGTGGTCAAGTTGGCATAGAGACGACTGATCATCTTTATTTTTTTCTTGTGTTTTTTCAAATACTTTTTGGGAAAATATGTCTTATTGGTTGGAGACAAAGGTTCATTCACTGCCCACTTTTGCTAGGAAACACATTATGTTTGGAATGCTGTTGGATGAGAAAATAATTTTTTTTTTTATTATTATTATTTTATTAATGTAATGTTGATTCTGGGAAAAAAAAATTTCATTCATAAATGCAAATGTATGAAGACGAAACCTTATTTTTTCTGTATTTAAAAGAGACTTTATTTGTAATTTCTAAGTATTTGACTTTATTTGTAGTTTTAAAGTAAAACTGCCCAGAAACTGGCTGGAATAATAAGAGACCTTGATCTCTTAGAAGAGGAATGAAGAGAATTTTATTTTTTTTAATCTCCAAATATATGTAATTTTCTTGTATCATTATCTATTTATTTAAATGATATGTGCCTTGCTTAATACTCATTTATCTGCATTTACCAATGCCATTGTAGATGTATATTCTGTTTTTGTTACGTTCTTGGTCTTCAATAAATAATAAATAATAAAATAAAATAAAAAAACACAGAAGATCCTGATGACGCGAGGTGAGAGGCGTCATGACGTCACACAGACGCGCTGACGGCGGCTCCCAGCATGCAGTGCGCGAGCGAAGATGGCGGAAGGCGGCGCGGCGGATGTGGAGACGCAGAGAGCAGAGATCGCGACGTTCCTGAAGACGCCGCTGCGCAGAGCAGACACCTGGTGAGACGCGCTGGAGAACACGCGCTGCTGAGTCGCGTCAGACAGCGTCAGTGCGTCAAACACTCGCACTCATACAGCAACTCATACAGCACGAGCTGTCATCAGAGATCACGTGAACATTCATCATCACAGCAGCGTGAACCAGCAGACACACACGAGATGATCGCTCAGTCACCGTGTTTCTGTCAGAGTACCTCAGTCACCGCAGTGAGAGCGCTCTGTGTGTGTGTGTGTGTGTGTGTGTGTGTTTCAGTCAGAGTACCTCAGTCACCGCAGTGACAGCGCTCTCTCTCTCTGTGTGTGTGTGTGTTGATGTGACTCGCGTGCAGGTGAGCTGATGACGTCACTTCCGCTGTCTCCCGCAGGTACCTGGTGGACAGTCACTGGTTCAAGCAGTGGAAGAAGTATGTGGGCTTCGACAGCTGGGACAAGTACCAGATGGGCGAGCAGAGCGTGTACCCGGGACCGGTGGACAACCGCGGGCTGCTCAAAGGTGCGGGTCACAGGGGGGGTCATAGGTCACAGTAGGGGTGTAACCTTCACAAAACTCACGGTGCGGTTTCGATACAGCAAAAAGAAAGAAATGCCAGAGAAATGTCCTTGATTTTTACACACAAAAAAATGTATTTATTAAAACTAGATCTTTTGAACAATGGTGTGGTGTCGTCTTAGTAGGGTTGGGTATCGCTTGGGTTTTTTTTTCGATACCGGTGCCAAATCAATACTTTTAAAAAAAAAGAGCCTCAAAACGATGGTGAATGACATTAAAGAACGTCTTTATTGGAAAAATAAAATAAAACATTCTTAAAATTGAATATATTCAAATTTTAAAGTAAATATATAAATATAAGTAGTCTAAATACAAAACACAACACATTTACATGACAAATTCACAATAAAACCTAAGCCACCTAACCCAAATACAGTAATCTAACACTAACACTGTAATAACAGCAGAGTCTGTGTTCTCGGTACGCCACAGACCAGCTGTAAAGGTCAGCAAGTGTTTCCACATGTTCTCTGGCCAATACGAGCCCTCTCCTGACTCACTGCACGTCCTGCTCACGGTGAGCACTATCCTAGAGCTCATCCCCTTAGATGCCGTGACACTAAACCCCTCGGGGAAGAAGAACGCTGTCATGTTTACGGCTGAGACAGTGAGCTCATCAGATCAGCTGAAGGCTGGATTTCAGGAGTACCTGAGGTTCACGGCTCTATTGTTGCAGTAAACCTGCACAACGCTCTTGAATGATTAGTTTATTAGATGTACGCCAGTCTGATATTGAACGGACATCGACTTCACATTTTCACCCTAAACACGACGCGGAACAACACAAACTGTGATTGGTTGCGTTACATGTCAGTCAGTCCTTGGCTGATATTTTTATGCTTAAATGTAAGTGAATGTGTTTTGTCATTTAAGAAACCTTTATAATGATCATGATTCATGCTAGTTGATCTATAACGCACATTGGACACATGTGATATTGTAGTAGTTCTAAACAAAGGTTTGTTTTATTTCAGTTTTATTTCAGTTTGCTAGGCTCCAGATTAACATTTAAGGGCGGCAATTTTATTCATAATGTCGAAATAATAATTCAAAAGCAAAACGATTAAAAAATAAATATTTGTGATTGGAAATGGCAGCCGCTGCTAGGGGTGGAGCGGGTCGCAGTTGACCGTGATCCGTGCGGACGCATGTGACCCTCGGTTCGGCACGCATGTGACCCTCGGTTCGGCACGCATGTGACCCCCGCGGATTAACTGATAGATTTAACCAAGGGTGAGAGTTTAGCATTTGGACGTGTAATGTCTTGCCAAGTTATACGTTCACACAATTTTAAATGTAGAGGAAGCGGTGAAAATCAGGATTCGCACGTGCACACAGCCACACACACACACTCGCAGCGCGCAGAGAGGAGAGGTGTGTGTGTTTCACTCAGCGCTCGAACACCGAATTGATTCGCCTTTTGCGTTTCCTTGCCCTTGAACCACCACATACACACTAAATACCGTCTAAATACCTATTCATCTCTACTTGTGCTTTGTGTGTTTGTTATTTTATTACTGACTGTTCTCTTGTTTTAAATATTGTGTGAACTTTATCAGTCAGGCTTTTTGTTTTTTTGCTGATCTCGGAAAATGATCCGATCCATGGCTCAAAAACCATAAATGATCCGTACCGTGATTCTTGTGATTCTCGCTCCACCACTACCAGCTACTGGTTACAGTGGTAATTTAATGTTGTTTTTATTTTTTCTTACACCTTGAAACTTTTAGTTTTATAAATGGGGACTATCTTTGAAGGTTGAACAAAAAAAATGTTTTTGATCATCATATTAAAAATAACATTTAAATAATAGTTTTGAAGTGCTGGGAAAAGATGTGTAGTACTGGTAAGCGTGTATATATATATATATATATATATATATATATATATATATATATATATATATATATATATATATATATATATATATTCAATGGCTTTCTTCACTGGATCTCCAGCGCTGTGTAGATCGGCTCGCACTGTCTATTACTGGTCCAAACTGATAAACGGTCCGTGAAGCACAAACGAGTAGCGCAGTTTCGTTACACTTTCATTACGTTTACCATGTGATGTTGGGCAGTGTTGTGGTGGTCGTGCCTATATCAAATTTTGGTCGCACTGGCAGGACAACTGGTCCAACGAATCGTTTGATTTGTGATGCGTACTGAACCGAAAGCCTCGTACCGAACGGTTCAATACGAATACGTGTATCGTTACAGTCCTAGGTCACAGGGGTCACCGGGGTCACAGGGGTCTCTAAAGCGCCTCTGCTCTGTGCCGTCTGCAGATGGGGACGCGCTGGGCATCAGGGAGCACCTGATCGATGAGCTGGACTATATCCTGCTGCCGGCCGAGGGCTGGAGCCGCCTGGTGAGCTGGTACGACCTGACAGAGGGACAGGAGCCCATCGCACGCAAGGTACACACACACACACACACACACACACACACACCAGAGACTCTGACACTGAACTCTAGAGCAGTGGAGACGCGTTCTCTGGAGTGACGAATCACGCTTCTCTGTCTGACTGCATTGTGCCCAGTGTAAAGTTTGGTGGAGGGGGGGTTATGGTGTGGGGTTGTTTGGTGGAGGCATACCTAGACATCTTGGACAATTTCATGATCCCAACTTTGGGAAGAGTTTGGGGATGTTCCTGTTCCAGCATGACTGCGCTCCCGTGCACAGAGCAGGACCATAAAGACATGGATGAGGAGTGTGGTGTGGAGGAACTGGACTCCTGCACAGAGTCCTGAGCTCAACCCGAGAGAACAGCTTTGGGATGAACTAGAGCGAGACTGAGAGCTTCTCGTCCAACATCAGAGCCGGACCTCACTAATGCACTTCTAGAAGAAATGGTCAAATACCCCCATAAACACACTCCCTAACCTTGAGGAAAGCCTTCCCAGAAGAGCTGAAGCTGTTATTGCTGCAAAGGGTGGAGCAACTCCATATTAAACCCTACGCATTGTAGGATGGGATGTCATTGAAGTTGACAGGCAGACGTCCCAAAACTTTTGGCACTATAGGGCCCTATCATACACTCGTGCAATGCAGCGCCAGGCGCGACGCAAGTGTTTCTTTCTAGTTTCAGCCCGACGCAGTTTTCATTTTCACGTCCGACGCCACGTTGTTTAAATAGCAAATGCATTTGCACCTATTTGTGTGCATTGTTAGCGCGTTGCTATTTTGAAGTGACTGAAATAGACTGAGCCATTGACCAACTGATACCTGTTAGTAATGTGTGCCTATAGGCGGATCCACAACACACACACACACTCTGCTTATTACACACAGGGACACGCAGCAACACACAAACATGACAAAAAAATGTAAAATAAAAGGATTACAATGTAAAAGATTATTATTGTGTACATAAAGATATGGTGAATCCGGCTTGTCCCGTAGATGGTCTGCTAGCGCTTTAGCCTCGCGCACGAGCAGATCCGTTTGCGCTCTGGAGACGCTTCGGTCTTTCCACTATCAAATTCCGTCATGTAAATAGCGAATCCGTCATGGCACGAGCACAACTGGCTTTTAAAGGGAATGGGAGATGAGACTCTGATTGTTTTTTTCACGTTACGCCAAAAACACACTCATTACTCATTAAGAGATTTGGGACAACCCTTTTAGACCATGCGCCGGGAGGGCCGACCATTTTCCTCATCGATGAACTAGCTAAAGTGGACTCAGACACTCTCTAAGTGAACTTGCGCCGTGTGCTTAGATCCGTAAAATAGGGCCCTTAGTGTGTGTGTCTAGATGAGTGGTTATGGCAAGGAATCACACGCTGGTGACCGTAGTGGTGAATGTTAGTGGTGAAGCGTGTGTCAGTGGCCAGATCTACTGAAGAGCAGCAGTGAGTCGCTCTGACTCAGATCAGCGGGTGATGATGGTGTCCCGCGCACCCCCCCCACCCCCCCACCCCCCCATCTACATGAGGGTGTCGGGTGGCTCTGAGCTATTTCTGTGCTGACCGGAGCAGCGCATGACCGCCACACAGAAGCATGGACTCCAGCATGCAGCAGGTTCGGACGCTTCTCTCTCTCCTGGGCTTTGGGGAAGAGGTTCGCGCGGGTCCAGAGACGGCCGGGCGAGGGCAGAGAGGGGGTATCCGGGTGAAGGAAGGAGCGGGCGTCCTGATAAAGAGGAGAGCGTGGGGCTTTCCTGCGGCGCTTCAGGCCGGACGGAATAAATAGTCTGGAATCCTTCAGCTGTTGTGCCTCAGCTGCTGCTAAAATAAGCCTTTCTCCGGCCGCCTCGATCAACACACTGACCAAAACCTCGGATCTAGCGCTCTTTTCTCATCTTCTTCCTCAGTCTTTCTGTCTTAGCATACCAGCACAAATATCTAAACCTTCTTAAATTAAGATACGTTTACTGGAGAAGCAAAATGAAGCGAGTTTGTGCTTAAAACAAGATCAAATATCTGCCAATGGAGTCTGCCAAATAAACCTGTTTTCTCTTTGAATTAAGTTGATTTTTTCTGACCTCATTGGGAAATATTTTATCTTGTTTTAAGTACAAACTCACTTCATTTTCATACTTTTTTCAAGAAATCAAGACTTAATATCTTCAATCATTTGTGCTTAAAACAAGATCAAATATCTGCCAGTGGGGTCAGAAAAACAAACATGTTTTCTCTTCTAATTAAGTTGATTTTTTTCTGACCTCATTGGCAGATATTTGATCTTGTTTTAAGCACAAACTCACTTCATTTCCATACTTTTTTTTTTTTTAAGAAAACAAGATTTAATATCTTCAATCATTTTGTTTCTTCAGTAAATGTATCTTGATTTAAGAATGTTTAGATATTTGTTCTGCAAAACAAGACAGAAACATAATTTCTGAAGAAGAACATGATTGTTAACAGTGTGAGAAGATGAATCTGAGTTCAGCGCACAAGTCAGCCTTATTTCCGCAGGGTTAGATCATTTCAAAGCAGCTTCACGGGGATAATCAGGAAAATAACAGAATCAGTGATGCAAACTTCATTAGTTCAGCAGTAGAGCAGCTCTACAGAAGACGATAGAGTCATTATTGAGATCAAGCTGATCATATTAGCAGTGCAGCCGAGTCTTTGATGTGACGGATGGCTATTGTCTCTTGTGTCTGTTGATGGTGTGTGTGTTTGTTCCTCAGGTGGTGGAGCAGGGCATGTTCGTCAAACACTGTAAGGTGGAAGTCTACCTCACCGAGCTCAAGCTGTGTGAAGATGGCAACATGGACAACATCGTCACCAGGAGGTTCAGTAAAGCAGACACTATAGGTACTGAATAACACCAGTCTGAGATCCAGTCTAGACTCCTCCTGAACCACTAACACCAGTCTGATTTCAGCCAATCACTAGCACACATGACACTTCACAGGAGGTTCAGTAGAGCAGACACTATAGGTACTGAATAACACTAGTCTGAGATCAGTCTAGACTCCTCCTGAACCACTAACACCAGTCTGATTTCAGCCAATCACTAGCACACATGACACTTCACAGGAGGTTCAGTAAAGCAGACACTATAGGTACTGAATAACACTAGTCTGAGATCCAGCCTATTATGATCATTCTGTCATTAATTATTCACCTTCATGTCGTTCCAAACCCGTAAGACTTTTGTTCATCTCTCAAAAAGTTAATCAGTACTCAAATGAAGATATTTTAATGATATCTTAGAGCTTTCTGTCCCTCTGTTGACAGCTACGCAACCGACTCTTTGATGCTCAAAAAGTTAATGAGGAGATCGTAAAACTAATACATGTGATTTGACCAGTTGAGTCCAAATTTTCTGCAGAGACTCGATCGCCTTATATGATGAGGGCAATTCCACGCAAAACTGTCACATCCATAACGCCAACACAATGCCGTTGTATTTAGTTGGCGTTATGGATGTGACAGTTTTGCGCGGAATTGCCCATGAACGGATTGAATTAAGGCTTTTATTCACATCTAAACATTGACATACATCATCAGAGCACATCAAAGATGATGTAAATAAAATCCATTGTGCCTGTTTGAGAAATGTGTATGATCTCTTTATGAATGTTGGTAGTTGTGTGGACAGGAATCTCTTCATCTGTGTTTCTGAAGATGAGCCTTGCAGTGTTTCAGGTTTGGACTGAGATGAGGGCGGATGACAGAATTATGATTTCTGGCTGAACTAACCCACTCTTTGAATCGTGGTTGAGATCTGCACACATCTGTCCCGACAGACACCATCGAGCAAGAGATGCGAAAGCTTTTCAGTATTCCCGATGAGAAGGAAACCCGGCTGTGGAACAAGTACATGAGCAACACGTTTGAGCCGCTGAACAAGCCGGACAGCACTATCCAGGACGCCGGACTCTACCAGGGACAGGTGTGGCGCTGCTTCATAGGCCTTGCATAGACCTTCTCACAGGACGTCATTGTTTTCACAGTGATGAGAATGAGGTCTTTGACTCGGCCATTTTCCTCTGTCTGTCTGCAGGTTCTCGTTATCGAACAGAAGAATGAAGACGGCACGTGGCCTCGCGGCTCTACGGCGCTCAAGTGAGTCAGTGTGACGAATGGATTGTCACATGGATCATCAGATGCTTTGACACACTGGCTTGTTTGCTTTCTCGATCTCCTTGACCTCTTCCCGACGGTTGGCATCATTTCCTATAACTCATGCTCTTCTTGTCTTTTGAAGGTCATCTGGTGCTTCCTCTCTCTCTGCTTTACCAAAGATCTGCCCTTCATCTCTCGCAAACAATCATAACAGCAGCTTCAGCGGCCGCAAGTAAGCCTGCAGGGGGCGGGGCTAAGAGGAGGGGCTTATGTGGGCAGGGCTCGGCGGGGGTTATTGGTGGGCGGGGCTTGGGTAGGGCATTTATTGGTGGGCGGGGCTAAGAAGAGGGGCTTATGTGTGCAGGGCTCGGCGGTGGTTATTGGTGGGCGGGGCTAAGAAGAGGGGCTTATGTGTGCAGGGCTCGGCGGTGGTTATTGGTGGGCGGGGTTGGGGAGGGCGTTATTGGTGGGCGGGGCTAAGAAGAGGGGCTTATGTGTGCAGGGCTCGGCGGTGGTTATTGGTGGGCGGGGCTTGGGGAGGGCGTTATTGGTGGGCGGGGCTAAGAAGAGGGGCTTATGTGTGCAGGGCTCGGCGGTGGTTATTGGTGGGCGGGGCTTGGGGAGGGCGTTATTGGTGGGTGGGGCTAAGAAGAGGGGCTGATGTGGGCAGGGCTCGGCGGTGGTTATTGGTGGGCGGGGCTTGGGCAGGGCATTATTGGTGGGGGGGGGCTAGGGCAGGGGATTATGAATGAATTTGGCTAATGGAACACTCCCAGTGTCATGGAAAACCTTCCCGTTTTCTCCATTTCTCTCTTCAGCATCTGATTGTCTTGCATCTTTTGGGTCATTATCATGTGGAAAACATCCACTTACAGCTCTGCTCCAGTTTTCTCACAGATGGCCTCACGTTCTCCTCAAAGACTCGTTGGTGTATTCACTGTGTTGTAGATTTTCGTAGTTGTTGTTGTGATAGCGTGTCGTTACTAGACTCCAGCTGCTCGAACACAACGAAGTTATGGCATTTGGCAGCATGTTAGTCTTTCTATCAGAAGTCCAAACAAGTGTTATAATGAACATAAGAACAAGTTACATGTGTAAATCTTGAAACTTTTAGTTTTATAAATGGGGACAATCTTTGAAGGATGAACAAAAATGTTGAAAATAACATTTAAAGACTATTTAAGACTATTTCTGTCACAGTACTATGGCTAGTGTTACTACATTAAATCCATGGTGAATGTTGCTGATTTGTGGCCTTCTATAACTTACTAACTTGCGCTGTCTATTACTGGTCCGAACTAATAAACGGTCCGTGAAGCACAAACGAGTAGCGCAGTTTCGTTACGCTTTCATTATGTTTGCCTTTTGATGCCGGGCAAAGTTGTGGTCGTGCCTATATCAAATTTTGGTCGCACCGGCAGGACAGCGGTCGAAAAATGTCTGGATCCCTGCAAGGTGTGCCCTTCCTCTTCAGTTGGTGCGCTTGTTTTTACTGTTAGACCCATGGTGTGGAGTTAATGTCATTAGTTAGATAGTCCATCTGAGGGGTTGGTGAACAGTGATCTCCGCCTCTGGAGAGCGTGTGCTTTACGCTGCTCTCCCTGCATGTGTTGAGCTGTGTCTGCATGATCATCTGCTGAATCACTGCTGCTATAACCCTGTTGGGCTTCTCACTCACATGCACGTGTGTGTGTGTCCGCCCGCAGCATGAAGAACAGCTACGGCCTGTACAGCAGCAGCAGCTACGAGCACTCGGATCAGGGCCGGCGCGCGGAGAAACCCGGCCTCAGCGGCCTCTCCAACCTGGGAAACACTTGCTTCATGAACTCGGCCACACAGGTACAGGAACACAACCTTCCCTCCACCTATAATCCCTGATCTAACTACAGCCTGCGCAGAGAGAGATGAGTTCAGTGTGTGTGTGTGTGTGTGTCGTAGTGCCTGAGTAACGTCCCTCCTCTGACCGAGTACTTCCTGAAGGACAAGTTCCAGGAGGAGCTGAACGAGGACAATCCTCTGGGCATGAAGGGTGAGGTCGCCAAGGCCTACGCCGAGCTCATCAAGCAGCTGTGGTCGGGGAAACACAGCTATGTCACGCCAAGACCCTTCAAGGTAAAGGCCAGGAGGAGTTGCTCTGACATCCACCCATACAGACGCTCATCCGTGTGTCTCAGTGGCTGCGTTTACATGCAACCAAATAATCCGCATTGGTGGCTCATGTACAGTACTGTGCAAAAGTCTTAGCATTAATAATGAGTTACTACCCCCCCCCCCCCCCCCCCCCCAAAAAAAAAAATGGTTTTAAGTCAGTTATTTCTAGTTTACATTTCCAAACATTCTTTTTGCCATTTGTAATAATCCAGTGAGATTTGTGTATGCACAAGGAGTCTGACAACAGCCGGTCTGATCTGATCTCACCATCATCGAGTCCGTCTGTGATTACATGAAGAAACAGAAGAAACTGAGACAGACTAAATCCAGAAGAACTGCGGGAACATCTCCGAGACGCTTGAAGAAACCTTCCTGCAAAGCTTCCTGAAGAACTATGCGCAAGTGTACCTGGACAAAAGCCGCTTTAAACGCAAAGGATCGTTACACCATATATTGATTTGAATTAGTTAATAGAAGTTAAATCATAAATAAATTCAATTTGTGATTTTATTTTTGAAAGCATTCTCACTTTACAGCATTTTAACACAAGTGCCAGTGCTTTTCACAGTACTGTAGCTTTGCAGGAAGGTTTCTTCAAGCGTCTCGGAGACGTTCCCGCAGTTCTTCTGGATTTAGTCTGTCTCAGTTTCTTCTGTTTCTTCATGTAATCACAGACGGACTCGATGATGGTGAGATCAGATCATACCGGCACCATGTATTTTCATGTATTATGATGTGAACGTTTCCACCTCTCTTCCTGACGGCCCGTTGGGCTGTTAAACGTTGAAGCACGTGTGGTTGGGTTGTTGCTGAAGTCAGTGTGTTTGTGTGTCTAGACTCTGGTGGGCCGGTTTGCGCCTCAGTTCTCGGGGTACCAGCAGCAGGACTCTCACGAGCTGCTGGCCTTCCTGCTCGACGGGCTTCACGAGGACCTGAACCGCATCCGCAAGAAGCCCTACATCCAGCTGAAGGACGCCGACACACGACCCGACAAGGTCCATCACACACACACACACACACAAGAGTTCAGAGATACGCCAAACACACGCTCTCAAGGTCACAGCACAGAGAAGCAGAAGTACATCTCACAAGTTATCATGGAGAATTGTTTGTGTAGTGTTTAGTGTTTTGGTCTTTTGCTCCACCAATTAGCATCTTTCTTTGGAAATTTTAACTGTGATTTTTATATATCTACATGTCTGAAATGCATAACTTAGACAGTTAGAGACCTCTGATAACAGATCACTCTAAATTGTAATGTGGACTCATGTATTTTCTGTAAAGCTGCTTTGAAACGATGTGCATTGTGAAAAGCGCTATACAAATAAATGTGAATTGAACTCATTTGAATTGAAATCACAAAGTCCTAAAGTGTTGACAGTCTAATTTTTAAAGACATTTTCTCTGACACAAATACTGAATCTGATTTGTGTCATATTAATACAAAAAATTCACAGTTTTAACTGTATCTTTGATCTTCGCTTTTCAGTTGATTCTTAGTCGTCTCCATTTAGTTTGTCAAATTTATGAAGGTAATATAAATTACATCATGTGTGTGGGGGGGATGGGGGGGTAAAGGTCAAATGCTAATCTTAGCTTAAATCGTCCCGTGGTCTAAAAACATTGTGAATTCGTGTGTAAAATTAATTTGCCTGAAAAGCAGTGAAATCACAAAGAGGTAAAAGCTTGAGAAACAGTTTTTCCTTCACTTAGCTATATCTATATCTCAGTTTTAACCTGAAGGTTTGATGTTGAAACCTCCCTGCCTCACGTACCTCATATGAGCGATACGTGTGTGTGTGTGTGTGTGTGTGTGAATGAGACGGCTGATGGTGTGTGTGACTCGATCTCCTGCAGGTGGTTGCAGAGGAGGCCTGGCAGAACCACATCAAGAGGAACGACTCCATCATCGTGGACATCTTCCACGGCCTGTTCAAGTCCACGCTAGTGTGTCCCGTGTGCGCCAAGGTCTCGGTGACCTTCGACCCCTTCTGCTACCTGACGCTGCCCCTGCCCATGAAGAAGGAGCGCACACTGGAGGTGTATCTGGTGTGGCTCGACGCCCTTGCCAAACCCACGCAGGTACCGTCCGTCAGCACAGATCTTGTGTTGCGCTGAAACGTGATGAGATATAAATCATTAAAAGACGGTAAAACGCAACAAACGTTCATCTCTTTTACTTTCGTTTTCAACAACGTACATCCCTTCAGAGAAAAGCAAGGAGAACATGCCTAGAGCATCTTCTAGTGGCCATTATATAAAACACAAAGAGATTGCTTTATATCTTAACAGTTTTAACTAAAAATATACACAAGTTTAACAGAAATTATTCTGATAAGAGTGTTTTCCAACAGTGATGTAATGAGACAGTGATCATTTAAGTTTGAAGGGAGTAAAGCCTATGTTTAGGCTGTTAAAGAAATGTAATTTTGCCAAAGAAGAACTTTTATTTTAAATAAATGTTCATTTAAAAGCAGCCAGTGTGATATGTTGTCATATCATCATGCTTAACACTGAGAATGGGAATAATTGTAATGTGATGATCAGGTACAGATATCTAAATCAGAGAACATCTTTTGAAATTCCACAAATTTTGACAAAAAAACACATTTTGAAGTCTCAAAGTGCACCAGATTACTGAATTTATCTTTAAAATGTTCAAAACCTTCTTACGGGAGAGCATGACCCCTGACCCCCCTAGCAGGACCAAGGTCAGCCAACACAGTTTCACAATATCCTTTGGGAAACACAGTATGTGATAGTGTCCTCAAAATAACAATCTACTTACCTTATTGTTAAAATACCTAAAATATGCACTTGTAAAAAGTGTTTTCTTCAACCATGACCAGGATTTTCCCACCTCCGCCTTATTTATTTATTTATTTATTTATATTTTTAAAACAGGAAAAGATTAAGGACAATCGGGGCTGGCTCAGTATAAAACTGATTTCCTCTGCAGAACATAAAAACCACATACACAACAAAGCTCACACACTAGACAGCTAGAGACAACAACAGACACACAAACCAAGATATTGGGCAACAGGAGGGGCTATAGAGCCGTCTCAATGGTCACAGATATACCTGTCCATTAAATGGCGAGCAAATGTTATTTTAAATAGTCTTCTTGATGTGATCTCATTCCAGGTTTTAGTGAGCAGTGAGCACATGAAAAAAAGATCTCTGTCCATAACAGTTTCTAAAAGCCGGTAAAGGCAAAAGTCCATTTGTAAAAGATCTCGTAGTGCGCTCAGACCTTGAGCTAAGTTTCGGAACCAATTCGGTTAGAGCAGTTACAGTGTGTCCATTTGAGATTTGATAAAACAAGTTTATCCCATGGCTTATTTTATAGTTCTGAAATGTCAAGGCATTACACAAAGATAGTGCAGTACAGTGGTGAGTCCAGCCTGGAAGCCTGACATGGATCTTATGAGCTCTATTATAAAGTCTTATTACTGGTTCAATAATCTCATTTGTTGTTAATGACCAAACAGGTAAACAATACGACAAAGTGGACAGAATGATGGCATGAAGATAGGTTTTTTAAACAGAAAGCAACAAATATGGTCTAATTTTGCTATAAACATATAACTTTTGGTTTAACTTTCTGGTTAGGGTTTGAACATGTTCTTGATAAGTAAGATGTGAGTCAAGATAGACTCCCAAATACTTATATGCTGATACAATTGAAAGCGTTTGATTAGAAAAAGTGATAGGATTGGATATGGATAGATGTCTCCTAGATGAATAAAAATACATGCATTGTGTTTTCTTGACACATTAAGTGTTAAATGATTATCTTGCAGCCAGTTATGTAAATGCTGCAGATCTGTGTTAAGTTTGTAATTGATTGTGTCGATATTAGAATCAGAAAGAAAAATAACAGTGTCATCAGCATATAGCAAAGAACTAGAAAAATTAAGAACACAAGGAAGATCATTAATATACATGAGGAAAAGTAAAGGACCTAAAATACTGCCCTGTGGAACGCCCATAGAACACACTCGTGGCTGCGATGTTACTGTGCCGAATCTTACAGTCTGAGATCTGTCACTTAAATATGATGTAAACATATCTATTGCGGAAGATGACAAATGAAAAGAAAGAAGTTTGTTTAACAGAATTTGATGATTGACTATCAAAAGCTTTCTGAAAATCTATGAATTAGGGATGCAAATTATCGATTAATTCATTAATCATTAATTGATTGACCTTATCGATCGATTAACGATTAACTGATAAGCGGCTATTTTCCTGAGAATGTAAATTTCTCACCGTATCAATAGTGTCTTTAACATAAAAAGCAAAATATTGCTTATAGGCTACTGAATAAAAATGCATGTTATATTGCTCAGTTGATGTTTTATTGTAACAGTTGGGATACGGTACAGATAATGGCATTTATGTTGTTTAACAAAATAAATTATCTACAGAAAATTAAAATACATAAAAAATAATTGTGCACTGGCTCACCTGTTGCATGTGAAACATTAAGCAACATAAAATAAATTTTAAATAAAAATCTACATGGGTAGGCTTAGCCTACAATATTAAGCCTACATATAATAATCTATCTGGTAAACTACTTGAATATAAAACTTGAAACATTAGCAGCAGCAGCACTTATAATCCCCCTTGGTCTGAGAAAGGTAACAGTAAGATTACTAGACCTGGAAACTTCAAATATAGAACTGAACACAACTTAAATCATCCCTGAGGAAGGTGACAGTAAAATTAGAGGGCGTCCCTCGTTTACACTGTCAGTGAAATGTGACCAAATTCCGATTTTTTGCTCGCATGTGACACAGATCCGATGTGTTCTATGACAGTGTAAACAGGGAAAAGATATCGAGATCGGTTTCAGGCCTCGTTCATATGTGGAAATAAATCGGATATGTGCCAATGCGACTGTCTGAGGCATTAGGCAACGACTCCGCAGTTTAATGACGAGAGAAACCCACGCGCATCTGCAAAGGGACGGATGACCCGATGAAACGTTGTGTCGTCGTAGGAGAGGAATGTGGACAAACGTTGACACAACATATTGTTGTACACAACAAAATTTCGGACCCACTGCTCCTCGTTAAAGCCAGTATGCTCCCACCAGTCCTGAGATCTCTCTCACACACAATAACTGAAGCATATGCACAATGGTGGCACTTTTCATCCTCCTTCGCCTCAAATTTGAAATGCTCCCACACTCCACTCCGTTTTGACCGTCTCATGTTTGGTTTCTTTTTTGCCGCCTCAGGTTTGTGTCGGGTCTCTCGCCGCCCGAGAGAATCTCGTGTCACGTTCGCAATGTTCAATTAGCCGACAATTAATTTAATTTAATCGAGTAAATTCTTGTCGACAATTAATCGATAATCGATTAACCGTTTACATCCCTACTATGAATATAACTCCGGTAATCTGACCCTTGTTTAGAGACGCACGTATTTGCTCAGTGAGAAGCAGCAAAGCCGACATAGTTGACCGCAAGGGTCGAAAGCCATGCTGGCAATCACTGAGCAGGTTATTATTTTCAAGGTGGTTAATTAGTTGATTATATAATATTTTTTCAAGCAACTTGGAAATGGTTGGGAGAATTGCAATTGGACGGTAGTTGGAAATATTAGTTGGATCATCAGACTTAAACATCGGGGTGACCTGGGCCGTTTTCCACAGGGCAGGAAATACTGATTGTCTAATACACAGATTAACTAAATGATGAAAGAGTGGTATAAGAGTACTGGCATGAGTTTTAAGAAAAATCATGTTTAAATTATTTGTATCACAAGCATGAGAAGCATTCAGAGAACACAAAATATTAGTTATATCATTTTGTACAATTTCAGAA
Source organism: Abramis brama (assembly GCF_963993115.1). NCBI lineage: Eukaryota > Metazoa > Chordata > Actinopteri > Cypriniformes > Leuciscidae > Abramis > Abramis brama. Next base: position 4,503,133 of record NC_139966.1, read on the forward strand.
AAAGAGAATTGCTGAGATAATGCTGGTACTGATGTGAGAAACAGAGGAATAGTAAATTTAGAGGATAATTCTTGTACAGATGCAATAAAATACTCATTAAAAGAATTAGCAATTTTATCATGATCAGTGAGAAGAGTACCATTTATGGATATTTGTAAACTATTATTATTTTTAATTTTATTTTCACCAGTTATAGATTTCAATGTTCGCCATAATGTTCTTGGGTTGGAAACTGTTCGACTAATTTGATTTTCATAATAAGACTGTTTTGCTTTGTATAATTCAAATTTACACTTATTTCTAAACTGTGTGAAAATAAGCTTAGCTTCGGGTGTTTTTAATAATCTGTAGGCTTTCAAGGAAGAGGCCTTCTTTTTTAGGAGCTGTAAAATATCAGAAGTTACCCAAGGTACTGTATTTTGTTTAATATGTATTTTACAGGTAGTTGTATATTTTTGACGTATTATCTCCACTCTCCTATGGAAATTTGACAGAACATGATCGGGATTTTGCAGAAACATCTCGTTACTCCAATCAGTACCAGCAAATTCAGCATTAAACTGAGACCATTTTGAATTTGGGACTTTTTTAATGTAATTATTTTTATGACATTTTGGCTGTTTAAAACATTTCCTAATGACATATATAAGTGAATGATCTGAAACTGCTGTGTTTATCACTCCTGATATGCCATACTTGGAGGGTTGATTAGTGAAAATAAGGTCCAAAATAGAATTTCGTGTTTTACCAAATCTGGTGGGATCTTTAATTAATTGATGAAGACCATATTTTATGGCAGTTGTTTTCAGAAGTTTAGATGAATTATCAATCCAATTTAAATTTATGTCACCAAGAATAACAAGCTCATTAGTTTTAACCGATTTTATTAAGTCCGAGAACTGCAATAAATATGCAGTTGGACTGACATTTGGAGGCTTGTATGTGACAATAATAGTAACTGAAAGTTGATTTGTAAAATGAATAACCAATTGAAGTGACTCTGATACTGTTGATAGTTTTACTATAGAATGCGCATATTTTTTATTTACATAAAGAGCAACACCACCACCAGTTCTATCAGTCCTGTCTTTGCGATATAATAAATAGTTTTCAATCGCAAGAAATGAATCAGATATAACAGGAGTCAGCCATGATTCAGATATTGCCATAACATGAGCCTTTGTTTGAGTAAGCATGATTTTAAATTCATCCAGTTTGGGAACAAGACTTCTCATATTTAGATGGCAAACTTTGAAACCTCTGATTGAAGCCTTGTTTTGATCCAGGAAGAACCCTGGGAGTGCTTAAACGTGTTACAGGAGTGGCTGTTGTTTGTGTTTCAGTACAAGCTGACGGTGCCTAAAGTGGGCCTCATCTCGGACCTGTGCACGTCGCTCTCGGCTCTGTCGGGCGTCCCGGCTCAGAAGGTAACCGTGGGCATGGAGAAGCTAACCTCTCACCTCTAATGCTGAGCTTCCCAGCATTCACTGTGTTTCCTCTGCCCGTCCAGATGATTGTCACGGACATATACAACCACAGGTTTCACCGGATATTCGCCAGCAACGAGAACCTGAGCAGCATCATGGAGCGGGACACCATCTATGTGTGAGCTCCTGTGGTTACTGAGGCGGGTGAGAGGTCAGTGCGTGTTTCTGATCCCTGCGTCTGTGTCCGTGTGGAGCAGGTTCGAGCTGGCCGGCAGCCAGGACACCGATCACGTGGTGATTCCTGTTCATCTGCGGGAGAAGTACAAGCAGTCGGGCTTCAACCACACCAGTACGCCGCTCTTCGGCCAGCCGTTCCTGCTCAGCGTCCCGCGCACCATCAACGAGGACAAGCTGTACAACCTGCTCCTGCTGCGCCTCTGGTGTGTAGCGGCTTCACACAGGGCTGGGTTTCCCCACACCTACACTGTCTTAAGCTGTACCTTACCGTTAATACATGTTTCTCCAAACCTTCCCTACGCTACGCTGTTCTTAAGCTGTGCTTTAAGCTGTACCTTACCATTAATACATGTTTCCCAAAACCTTCCCTACGCTACGCTGTTCTTAAGCTGTACCTTAAGCTTTACCTTATCATTAAAGCAACACTAAGGAAGATTTTTTACCTCAAAATGATGTTTCCAAAATCGTTTCAGTAGTTCATCAAGTCGTAACAGGGTGAAAGGCACTTATGCCTCCACTTTGCGGTCCTTTATCTGCTATATCCACGCTATGTAAGATTGCCAGATCGGGTCGCGTTTCTGTAGTTCTAATGAGACATAAGAAAACTACAAATTTGACTTTCTTTACGGCAAGCATTACAATAGTCATTATTTTGTTTGGTAAGTGTCAATGTTATTGGGAAATCCAGCCCAAAACACACATAGATGTATCAAAAACAGACCCTCTCATCTAATGTTTAGTTGATGGGAATGTTTATTGTTGCTGCTAGTTGAGAGTTCGTCTGGTGTCGTTTCAGTCGTTTCGTTCGGCCGGCCACTGAGGACGAGGAGAGCGAGGAGACGCTCTCACCCAAACAACACTCCATCAACGGCAACGCCACCAATGGTATAATGGAGGAGGGGTGGCCTAGTAAGCATGTGTTTGACCGCATCTCTTCTCACACATGTCAGTGTTGGCATTCACTAACCAACAATGCATCCTGCGCCACTGCATGTTGACATGTTTACCTCATCATTCCCTCGGGCCATTTTGACCCGGAATTGTTTTTTTAATTTGAGTGTTCATCAGAGGGGTCCAAGACCCTAGGACTTTTGTCACACTTGAACCACGAATACACACAAAAAAAATGGATCTGAGGAGTTTTGAGGATGAAATTTAAAAAAAGTAACAAATCCTTCCCTCTCGGGGCAATTTGACTCCCTTAGGAATGAAGGGAATGTGAGGAATGCTTCAGTACACATAGAAAAACCTAAAAATGCTCAATTCTGACTAAAAATGCTAACACTTTTCCAAAAAAATATTTTATGTCTACACGTGTATCTGAATGCATACTGAAGTAAACTGACCCAGCGGAACAGCTCATTTGCTCCATATAGAGCTATAAGGCCATCTAGAGTCGTGAAATATCATGGTATATATATTTTATTCCACAAGAGGTCAGCAAAGACACACAATGAAGATAGTGAGAGCTGAGTTAAAGAGTTATGCATGAAATTATGAGTTATTTTAAATTTAAGTTGAACGAATGTGAGGAATGTGCTTAAATTACTATTTATTTATAATTTTTTGATCAAATCTAGTAATTTAATTACAATAAAAAACAAAAATAATTGAAAAATAGAGAAAAATATTATCAAAATTAAATAAACTTTCTGGACAAATTTCAGTATAATTAATGTCTCAAGAGAAAGGTTTGTCCTAGAACGCGAGGGAAGGATGAGGGTCAAGAGGTCTGAGGCACTGAAGCGCGAGGGAAGGATGAGGGTCAAGAGGTTTGAGGCACTGAAGCGCGAGGGAAGGATGAGGGTCAAGAGGTCTGAGGCACTGAAGCGCGAGGGAAGGATGAGGGTCAAGAGGTTTGAGGCACTGAAGCGTGAGGGAAGGATGAGGGTCAAGAGGTTTGAGGCACTGAAGCGCGAGGGAAGGATGAGGGTCAAGAGGTCTGAGGCACTGAAGCGTGAGGGAAGGATGAGGGTCAAGAGGTTTGAGGCACTGAAGCGTGAGGGAAGGATGAGGGTCAAGAGGTTTGAGGCACTGAAGCGCGAGGGAAGGATGAGGGTCAAGAGGTCTGAGGCACTGAAGCGCGAGGGAAGGATGAGGGTCAAGAGGTTTGAGGCACTGAAGCGTGAGGGAAGGATGAGGGTCAAGAGGTTTGAGGCACTGAAGCGTGAGGGAAGGATGAGGGTCAAGAGGTCTGAGGCACTGAAGCGCGAGGGAAGGATGAGGGTCAAGAGGTCTGAGGCACTGAAGCGCGAGGGAAGGATGAGGGTCAAGAGGTCTGAGGCACTGAAGCGCGAGGGAAGGATGAGGGTCAAGAGGTTTGAGGCACTGAAGCGTGAGGGAAGGATGAGGGTCAAGAGGTTTGAGGCACTGAAGCGCGAGGGAAGGATGAGGGTCAAGAGGTCTGAGGCACTGAAGCGTGAGGGAAGGATGAGGGTCAAGAGGTTTGAGGCACTGAAGCGCGAGGGAAGGATGAGGGTCAAGAGGTCTGAGGCACTGAAGCGTGAGGGAAGGATGAGGGTCAAGAGGTCTGAGGCACTGAAGCGCGAGGGAAGGATGAGGGTCAAGAGGTCTGAGGCACTGAAGCGCGAGGGAAGGATGAGGGTCAAGAGGTCTGGGGCACTGAAGCGCGAGGGAAGGATGAGGGTCAAGAGGTCTGAGGCACTGAAGCGCGAGGGAAGGATGAGGGTCAAGTGGTCTGAGGCACTGAAGCGCGAGGGAAGGATGAGGGTCAAGAGGTCTGAGGCACTGAAGCGCGAGGGAAGGATGAGGGTCAAGAGGTCTGAGGCACTGAAGCGTGAGGGAAGGATGAGGGTCAAGAGGTCTGAGGCACTGAAGCGCGAGGGAAGGATGAGGGTCAAGAGGTTTGAGGCACTGAAGCGCGAGGGAAGGATGAGGGTCAAGAGGTTTGAGGCACTGAAGCGTGAGGGAAGGATGAGGGTCAAGAGGTCTGAGGCACTGAAGCGCGAGGGAAGGATGAGGGTCAAGAGGTTTGAGGCACTGAAGCGCGAGGGAAGGATGAGGGTCAAGAGGTCTGAGGCACTGAAGCGTGAGGGAAGGATGAGGGTCAAGAGGTTTGAGGCACTGAAGCGTGAGGGAAGGATGAGGGTCAAGAGGTTTGAGGCACTGAAGCGCGAGGGAAGGATGAGGGTCAAGAGGTCTGAGGCACTGAAGCGTGAGGGAAGGATGAGGGTCAAGAGGTCTGAGGCACTGAAGCGCGAGGGAAGGATGAGGGTCAAGAGGTTTGAGGCACTGAAGCGCGAGGGAAGGATGAGGGTCAAGAGGTCTGAGGCACTGAAGCGCGAGGGAAGGATGAGGGTCAAGAGGTTTGAGGCACTGAAGCGCGAGGGAAGGATGAGGGTCAAGAGGTTTGAGGCACTGAAGCGCGAGGGAAGGATGAGGGTCAAGAGGTCTGAGGCACTGAAGCGCGAGGGAAGGATGAGGGTCAAGAGGTCTGAGGCACTGAAGCGTGAGGGAAGGATGAGGGTCAAGAGGTTTGAGGCACTGAAGCGTGAGGGAAGGATGAGGGTCAAGAGGTCTGAGGCACTGAAGCGTGAGGGAAGGATGAGGGTCAAGAGGTCTGAGGCACTGAAGCGCGAGGGAAGGATGAGGGTCAAGAGGTTTGAGGCACTGAAGCGCGAGGGAAGGATGAGGGTCAAGAGGTTTGAGGCACTGAAGCGTGAGGGAAGGATGAGGGTCAAGAGGTTTGAGGCACTGAAGCGCGAGGGAAGGATGAGGGTCAAGAGGTCTGAGGCACTGAAGCGCGAGGGAAGGATGAGGGTCAAGAGGTTTGAGGCACTGAAGCGCGAGGGAAGGATGAGGGTCAAGAGGTCTGAGGCACTGAAGCGCGAGGGAAGGATGAGGGTCAAGAGGTCTGAGGCACTGAAGCGCGAGGGAAGGATGAGGGTCAAGAGGTCTGGGGCACTGAAGCGCGAGGGAAGGATGAGGGTCAAGAGGTCTGAGGCACTGAAGCGCGAGGGAAGGATGAGGGTCAAGAGGTCTGAGGCACTAAAGCGCGAGGGAAGGATGAGGGTCAAGAGGTCTGAGGCACTGAAGCGCGAGGGAAGGATGAGGGTCAAGAGGTCTGAGGCACTGAAGCGTGAGGGTAGGATGAGGGTCAAGAGGTCTGAGGCACTGAAGCGCGAGGGAAGGATGAGGGTCAAGAGGTTTGAGGCACTGAAGCGCGAGGGAAGGTAGAGGGTCAAGAGGTTTGAGGCACTGAAGCGCGAGGGAAGGATGAGGGTCAAGAGGTCTGAGGCACTGAAGCGTGAGGGAAGGATGAGGGTCAAGAGGTCTGAGGCACTGAAGCGTGAGGGAAGGATGAGGGTCAAGAGGTCTGAGGCACTGAAGCGCGAGGGAAGGATGAGGGTCAAGAGGTCTGAGGCACTGAAGCGCGAGGGAAGGATGAGGGTCAAGAGGTCTGAGGCACTGAAGCGCGAGGGAAGGATGAGGGTCAAGAGGTCTGAGGCACTGAAGCGCGAGGGAAGGATGAGGGTCAAGAGGTCTGAGGCACTGAAGCGTGAGGGAAGGATGAGGGTCAAGAGGTTTGAGGCACTGAAGCGTGAGGGAAGGATGAGGGTCAAGAGGTTTGAGGCACTGAAGCGTGAGGGAAGGATGAGGGTCAAGAGGTTTGAGGCACTGAAGCGTGAGGGAAGGATGAGGGTCAAGAGGTTTGAGGCACTGAAGCGTGAGGGAAGGATGAGGGTCAAGAGGTCTGAGGCACTGAAGCGTGAGGGAAGGATGAGGGTCAAGAGGTTTGAGGCACTGAAGCGTGAGGGAAGGATGAGGGTCAAGAGGTCTGAGGCACTGAAGCGTGAGGGAAGGATGAGGGTCAAGAGGTTTGAGGCACTGAAGCGTGAGGGAAGGATGAGGGTCAAGAGGTTTGAGGCACTGAAGCGTGAGGGAAGGATGAGGGTCAAGAGGTTTGAGGCACTGAAGCGCGAGGGAAGGATGAGGGTCAAGAGGTTTGAGGCACTGAAGCGCGAGGGAAGGATGACGGTCAAGAGGTTTGAGGCACTGAAGCGCGAGGGAAGGATGAGGGTCAAGAGGTTTGAGGCACTGAAGCGTGAGGGAAGGATGAGGGTCAAGAGGTTTGAGGCACTGAAGCGTGAGGGAAGGATGAGGGTCAAGAGGTCTGAGGCACTGAAGCGCGAGGGAAGGATGAGGGTCAAGAGGTCTGAGGCACTGAAGCGTGAGGGAAGGATGAGGGTCAAGAGGTCTGAGGCACTGAAGCGTGAGGGAAGGATGAGGGTCAAGAGGTCTGAGGCATTGAAGCGCGAGGGAAGGATGAGGGTCAAGAGGTTTGAGGCACTGAAGCGTGAGGGAAGGATGAGGGTCAAGAGGTTTGAGGCACTGAAGCGTGAGGGAAGGATGAGGGTCAAAAGGTCTGAGGCACTGAAGCGCGAGGGAAGGATGAGGGTCAAGAGGTCTGAGGCACTGAAGCGTGAGGGAAGGATGAGGGTCAAGGGGTTTGAGGCACTGATGGCTCATCTGTCTCGCAGGTGAGATGGAGACGGACGAGCCAGACGACGAGTCCAGCCAGGAGCAGGAGCCTCCCTCGGAGAACGACAACAGCAGCCCGTCGGAGGACTCGCTGGGCGGCGGAGACCACGAGCTGGGGAACTCCTGCAAAGCCCCGACGCCCAACGGCCAGAAGAAGCGCCTCTTCACATTCCAGTTCAACAACATGGGGAAGACCGACGCCAACTTCATCAGGGCAGGCGAGCCACGGCAGATCCGCTTCGACGAGGACCACGCCAGACTCAGCGGTGGGAGACGCTAACGTGTGTTTCCAGAGATCAGTGGTGTTTAAAGTGATCATCTGACTCGTGTCATTGTTTTCGTGCAGATAGATGCTATCTCTCCTTGGACTGGGAGCCAGAAACGAAGAGGAAGTACTTCAACGAGTCGGTGGCTGAGGTAAATCTCTCCCGCTTCCTGTCGAGAGTCGTTGGTGTGGTGAGATTTGAGATGCTTGACTGTTTCCTCCGCAGGACTTTGATAAGCACGAGAGTATGGAGTACAAGCCCCAGAAGAAGAGCTTCTTCAAGCTGAAGGATTGCATTGAGCTCTTCACCACCAAAGAGAAGCTGGGAGCTGCAGACCCGTGGTGAGGCCGAGCGGGTGTTCTAGGGGTGGGCCGTGTGGCAAAAATACCACATCAAGATTCTTTCAGCAAAATCACGATTCTTTTTCATGTTGGTTTTTCTACATGTATAAAATAAGAGTATAAAATAAAAAGAATGGCAGACATTTAGGCCAAAGTGGTGAAGATAAAAATCATTTTATATTTATCAAAAAATAAGAGCAAAAATACACATTAGATACTCTGGTGGCAAACAATATTCTATTACTGAATAAGAGACAAACATGGATCAGTTGTCTTTTAAAGGTTATTTATTTCCTTGCAAGGAAAGGTCAGCAGTCATACAGTCATTACAAAGTGCCTGCAGAGTGTGACCACGAGTGGGGTATCCTTCATTCTTTATAGTTGTTTTCCCGAGGCTAAATGAAGATATCTCTCAGCCATAACTAATACATTGTTTAGATTTGTCTATCATATTATACCCTTGAATTTAGACCCTCTGTCTCGGTCATACACTTACTAGTCACACATTAACTTTTGTCAGGTCATATACAAGAAGATACACACACATACATACATTCATAAGGGTATGTATCGACACTACATTCTAGCTATCTAATTACCATCATATTTCTAAGATTCTATAAATATAATTAAATGCAAACATATAGAACATATTAAATTTCTTCCACAATTCACATTACATACACATACCATGATATACAAACAAAATAAACAGTGCTTTATTTTTTCAGCCACAGTCGCATTCAAGTAAGAAATGGAATGAACAAATATAAAAATATTTTTTTTATAAATGTATAAATTATACATTGATTCTTATTACAGCTACTGAATTAAAGTTCTCAGTCAAGAGCAGTGAGTGATTAACATTTGAAGGCAGCATTTTATTCATAATGGCGAAATAATAATTCAAAAGCAAAACGATTAAAAATAAATATTTGGAAGTGGAAATGGCAGCCGCCTACTGGTTACAGTGGTAATTTAATGTCTTTTTTATTTTTAAACAAGTGTTGGTTTTCCTACATCTTGAAACTTTTAGTTTTATAAATGGGGACAATCTTTGAAAGTTGAACAAATACTGTTTTGGTCATCACATTAAAAATAACATTTAAATATGATATGAGAAGATGTGTGACATTCTTGAAAGCATTTTACTATTCCTTCCAAACTTCCATGGCTACAGTGAGTGTTACTACAGTAAATCCATGGTGAATGTTGCTGATCTGTGGACTTAAAGCTTTCTATATCTTGTTCATTCATGGCACAATGTGTTTCCTGGTTGTTCTAGGGTTAATTACAGAGAAATCTGAATGCTAGATCTCGCAACGATGTTATTATTTCTGTGGCGAATTCAAGTGCTTTCTTCACTGGATCTCCAGCGCTGTGTATTAACAGTGTCGCTGCGCTGTCTATTACTGGTCCAATCTGATAAACGGTCCGTGAAGCACAAACGAGTAGCGCAGTTTCGTTACGCTTTCATTACGTTTGCCACTAGATGTTGGGCAGTGTGGTGGTGTCGCGACTGCTTACACAATTTTGGACGCACCGGCAGGAAAACTGGTCCAACGAATCGTTCGTTTTGTGATGCGTACTGAACCCGAAAGCCTCGTACTGAACAGTTCAATACGAATACGTGTATCGTTACAGCCCTAGTATTAATGCACACACTTGAGATGATTTCTGAGCGATACTTTAATAGCGAGTCTTCACATAATGACAGAACATGATACGGGCCGATATCTGAGACTCAATGCGAGATCCAGAGACCTGATCAGAGAGATTGAGATGTTTGAGGTGCTTCTGGTGCTGACTCTAGCTGAGACTGAGTGTGCGTGTGTGTGTGTCAGGTACTGTCCCACCTGTAAGCAGCACCAGCAGGCCACGAAGAAGCTGGACCTGTGGAGTGTGCCGCCGGTGCTGGTGGTCCATCTCAAGCGCTTCTCCTACAGCCGCTACATGAGGGACAAGCTGGACTCGCTGGTGGATTTCCCTCTGCGGTACGTCAGCGACAGCTCAGTGTGACAGAGGTGTGTGTGTGTCAGAGGTGTGTGTGTGTGAACGGTCTCGCTCTGTTGACCCTCAGTGATCTGGACATGTCCCAGTTCCTCATCAACCCCGACGCCGGGCCCTGCCGCTACGACCTCATTGCCGTCTCTAACCACTACGGAGGCTTGGGGGGAGGACACTGTGAGTATCACGAGCCCGAGCCGGGCCTCCCTCAACACTCTTACTAGTAGATTATTAGTATTAGTAGAGTGTTAGTAGAGTGTTAGTAGAGTGTCTGAACACAGATGATGTGAGTATGATGTGATTAGTAGAGTATTAGTAGAGTGTCTGAACACAGATGATGTGAGTATGATGTGATTAGTAGAGTATTAGTAGAGTGTTAGTAGTGTTAGTAGAGTATTAGTAGAGTGTCTGAACACAGATGATGTGTGAGTATGATGTGATTAGTAGAGTATTAGTAGAGTATTAGTAGAGTGTCTGAACACAGATGATGTGTGAGTATTATGTGATTAGTAGAGTGTTAGTAGAGTATTAGTAGAGTGTTAAGCCGGTCGCACACCGGACGCGCAGCTCAGCGCCGCGCAGCGCCACGTCTAGGACAACTGTCACCTGAAAATCCGTTAGCATCAGCAATTTTCTGATTTCTGTAAATAAATATAAAACTAAATGTATATTGCAGCACGGGGTTAAGTCCGTATATACATTAACTACGATTTGAGACACATAAATATAAATTTAATATAAAACTATGTAAATGGCGCTGTGTGGCGCGGCAGGGTTTTGAACACGGTCCTGAGCCGTTGCTGGGAGCCGCGGACAGACGCCGCCGTTGTGTGTACTCTCATAGAGAATAATGTGTTCGAATTTAAAAGACGTGGCGCGGCGCTGAGCTGCGCGTCCGGTGTGCGACCGGCTTTAGTAGAGTGTTAGTAGTAGTGTCTGAACACAGATGATGTGAGAGTATGATGCGGTTAGTAGAGTGTTAGTAGAGTGTTAGTAGAGTGTTAGTAGAGTGTTAGTAGAGTGTTTAGTAGTAGTGTCTGAACACAGATGATGTGAGAGTATGATGCGATTAGTAGAGTGTTAGTAGAGTGTTAGTAGAGTGTGAACACAGATGATGTGAGTATGATGCGATTAGTAGAGTGTTAGTAGAGTGTTAGTAGAGTGTTAGTAGAGTGTTAGTAGAGTGTTAGTAGAGTGTTAGTAGAGTGTTAGTAGAGTGTTAGTAGAGTGTTAGTAGAGTGTTAGAGTGTTAGTAGAGTGTTAGTAGAGTGTTAGTAGAGTGTCTGAACAGATGATGTGTGAGTATGATGCGATTAGTAGAGTGTTAGTAGAGTGTTAGTAGAGTGTTAGTAGAGTGTCTGAACACAGATGATGTGAGAGTATGATGCGATTAGTAGAGTGTTAGTAGAGTGTTAGTAGAGTGTTAGTAGAGTGTTAGTAGAGTGTTAGTAGAGTGTTTAGTAGAGTGTCTGAACACAGATGATGTGAGAGTATGATGCGATTAGTAGAGTGTTAGTAGAGTGTCTGAACACAGATGATGTGAGAGTATGATGTGATTAGTAGAGTGTTAGTAGAGTATTAGTAGTAGTGTCTGAACACAGATGATGTGAGAGTATGATGCAGGGAACTACACTGCGACCTTTTGAAATGCCATTGCGACCCTAATTTTTAATGGGTCGCAAATGTATCACTGATTATTTTTGTACCTTTGTTTTAGGCAATAGCCTATGCTATGATTTACTATGAGCGTTTATTAAAACAGAAATGTGTATTTTAAGAATACGTTTTATAACGTGCTCTGAGCATTTAAAACATCAAGTTGGCTTCAGCCCCGCGACCGTTACTTAGATTAAAACGTAGCCTACCATTGTATCAGTGCTGCGCGAGCTCTCTCTCTCACTCAAACACGGACGCACGCACACAGAGAGAGAAGATAATTGTAAAATGAAAATTGACGGGCTATAGTTTAACATTTATTATTTAATATTTAACGTTTAATATTTTAACGTGTTCTAACGTGTGCGTTCCTCAGCGCGTACATGTGAAGCTCACATGCACTAAAAGCCTGTCTACCAGCGCCTGGATACTGGACACTAAGTTATCTTTCGAGTCTTATTGTGCTTATACTGTTAAATACACACAATGTTTACATAAAGAAAGTCGGTTATGTCTAAAGTGAAAGCAAACTTGAGAAAATTGAGTAAATCTGCTTGTCAAATGCGTGTATATTAGACGCGTCGCGCGCAACTCTTAAAGAGACAGTATAGCAATAGCAAACACGCTGCCACTTGTCCTTAAAGGGATAGTTCACCCAAAAATAAAAATTATCTCATCATTTACGCACTCTAATGTTGTTCCAAACCTGTATTAATTTCCTTCTAATATTTTCTAATATTTTTCTAATATTAATATTTTGAAGAATATGGCTATCCAAACAGTAGCTGGTCCCCACTGACTTCCATAGGAGAAAAATATACTAAGTCACTGGGGTACATCAACTGTTTGGTTACCCACATTCTTCCAAATAACTTTTATTTTCAACTGAAGAAAGAAACTTATTCGAGTTTAAAACAACTTGAGAGAGTAAATTATGACAATTTGAATTTTTAGGAGAACTATCCCTTTAATGTTAATAAAACAACACAATGCAAAGAGAAAATCACTCACTGCTATTGACTGATAACTTTAATAGTAGCTTTAATAAGTATCAACGTATAATTTATACAGTGAAGTCTGTTTTGTTTTATTTTCATATTTGTTAATTTAATTACTTTCTTCAATGCTACTGTTAAATACACCTACTGAAGCTGAAAACATTTTAATACACTTAGTATATTAAGTTGTGTATGTGTAATGTGTATCTTTGATCTTAATATTTAATAACTTAATGACAAATATTTTTATCTTCGCCCCTGTCTGCCATTTATTTTAATTTTTTTTGTTACCTAAGGCTTTGTTTTTAAAATCTGGACATTAGTTTGGCTGTAATGCTCAGTCACAAAATACAAATAGTAAAACCAACATAAAAAAGAATCATGATAAAATTGTGATTTTCCTGAAAAAAATTGTGATATGATATTTTTGCCATATCGCCCACCCCTAATTGGAATAATAAATTAAGTAGCCTATCTTAATTGGACACAATGTTCCTGTTTTTTTTTGTTGTTTTTTTGTTTTTTACTGTTTTATGCCATAACAGCAATATTAATATCGCATCACTACTTAAGAGTTCAGGAGTCTGCCCATCTGTGCCAACCATAGTATGTTGAAATCCATTTTGCACTTTATTGTGTACTGTCCCAACCAATGTTAAAGAAAACAAAAACAACAAGGCATGTGGTTTAAAAGATGGTAAGTACAATAAAAAGCACATCTGTTTGCAATACAGTTTCATTATTGTTCATTATTATCCAGAGCGGCTTACTATAAATAATTTGTGCGACCAAATCATGTTTTGTGCCAGTAACTAAAAAAGTTAGTAGCGCAAGTGCCACCAGTGGAAAAGGTTAGTGTAGTTCCCTGTGATGTGATTAGTAGAGTATTAGTAGAGTGTCTGAACACAGATGATGAGAGAGTATGATGTGATTAGTAGAGGTGTTAGTAGTGTGTCTGAACACAGATGATGTGAGAGTATGATGTGATTAGTAGAGTGTTAGTAGAGTATTAGTAGAGTGTCTGAACACAGATGATGAGAGCGTATTGTCAGCAGAAACTGAACTGTTGAGTGTAACTGATTCCCCCGTCAGACACCGCGTACGCCGAGAACAAGGATGAGCAGAAGTGGTACAGCTTCGACGACAGCAGCGTGTCGGCCATCAGTGAGGACCAGATCGTGGTGAGGAGCTCAAGCGTGTCACTGACTCTCCTCCGTTCTTTCAGCATTCACTCGCCCAGTCAGATGAGTGACGTTCTCTCTCTCTCTCTCTCTCTCTCTGTGTGTGTGTCCAGTCCAAAGCAGCGTACGTGCTCTTCTACCAGCGGCAGGACACGGTGCGAGGCACGGGCTACTTCCCCCTGGACCGGCAGACTCCCGCCCAGACCGACGAGACCACCGAGGAGACCGAGGAGGAAGAGGAGGAGGAGGAGGATCTCAACAGCAACCAGCAGCAGCAGCAGCAGGAGCTCCAGCGGTCCATGAACACCAGCTGAGGTGAAGCGCACCCAGAGCCATGCCCACTCCAGCTGAAGAAGTGCTGGACCCGCGGGGCCGCTGTAGTGTTCGCATGAGTCCACGAGTGAGAGATTTACATGTACGCTTGTTTTAGCCTGTATATAGCACTGATGAACGGAGGGATCCGAGGCTGCCTTGCACAATCACTCGTTTGCCAGTTCCTCTGAGCCATTCTGTTGGCTTGAAGAGGGAAGTTTGTTTTCCTGGTTTTCTTTCACCTCAGCCTTAACCGCACTCTCAGACTGTTGCCTTGTCTTTGCACACGTGCGTCACTGGTTTGAGCTCCTGACACAGATGTGCACGCGCTCGCCCGTTCTCTCTCTCTCTCCTGAGGATCCCGGTTCCCACGCTTCGCCCTCGGTCTCCATGAATGTTCTCGGTTCTCGACCGGCGATGGCGAACACAGTCTCTCTCTCTCTCTCTCTGTGGGAACCGGCAGACTCACTGACTGATTGCTTTATAAATTCTGTACATAAGAGTTCACTCTGTGAGTGCGCTTTTAATAAATCTATTTATTTATACGGAAGAAGGCAGAATAAGCGTGGAATGAGGCTTGGATCCGTTCACAGGATATGCTGAATCATCTGTGGGTTTTGTAAACTGAACCGACGTCCTTGCATGATACGGGGATTTCGTGCACTTGAGTTCACTCTGGTTTACATTGAAATGTGCATGTGTATTTATATACAGACTTCAATAAATGTGGGTGAAGTCTTGTGTTGAGTGGGTTCTTGTGTCTGAGCTCGTGTTCGTTGATCAAGCGTTATCTGTTAACATGTTCATATATAGAGCTGGGACTAATGTAACGGACAGAGACGCTAGCAGTGCTTGTTGATCATTACAGTTATATGGACATTAATGCCTGGGTCAGATTGCACCATTTTAGCCCGATCCGTTTGACGTAGGGTGTCGTGGGGATTCGTAAACGACAACGGGCGTCAGGACGCAAGATTCGATCGTTTCGTCTCGTATAGTGTGTCATAGTGGACGACGACCAACTAGCGTCTGCGATGCCTCATGACATCACCATAAAAAGACTAGCATGTTTAATTATTTTTCTGTCCTCCACGACGTGTGTGTGTGTGAGTGCGTTAGTACGTGAGTGAGTGAGTGTGTGTGTATGTATACAGATGGTAACCAACCAGAATGCCTATTACGGTAAACTACCGCGGTAAAAATAAACCAGTCGCATTTCAAAGTCATTCGCGAAATAACCGCCAGGTGGCGCAAAGGGATATTGCGCAAAACAGCATTATTTTCAATTGCCGTAAGTGGGGTTAATGTCAATTAACAGTAAGGATGAAAACTACAACTATGGTAAACATAATAGAACATTTTATAAGGCCAGAAAAATAGAATAACAAGTTAAAAATAGAGACGATAACAATATAACCTGTATTTCATATTGTAGGCCTAGACGTTGGTGGGCGACAAGCCTATTCCCCGGGGAGCAGTGCGATTAAAAAAAACACACACACAAAAAAAGAAAAAAAAAACACAAAAACAAATTTAATACCAAAAATAACAAACAAAAGTAAATTATGTGCAATGAAAAGCTGATTATTTGTACTATTCTATTGAGGAATGAGACGAATGAAGAGCGCTTCTCGCTCGTGTGAGCAAACACACATTGGAACGTTTGGGCATTGCGCAACGAGTAAAGTCATAGCCGAGTGGTAGAACTTACGTCTCGATCATTTAGATGACACGGGTTCAAATCCCGAACCAACTTGGACTACTGTAATTTTTATATTAGCCTATTAATGCATTTTATAGCCTATTATTGATGCAGAGAGATTTGTCTAGTTCTACAACTCTGTTACACCATAGTTTTTTGCTTATAGCCTATTTATGAAATAAAATTACCATGCATTTCCATTTTACACTAAGGAACATACAATGACTTGACTTCTGTAGCCTAATAATTCCAATCGTGATTTCAAAAGCAGTTCTGTAAAAAAAAAAAAAAAAAATTATATATATATATACATAGAAGTAGTGTTCGACAAACGCGTTCAAAACTGTAAACTTTTATTCATATTAGGCTCGTCTCTGTCTCCGGGAACTACGGCGTCACAAAAATGAACCGAAAGCCACTTGCCTCAGCTCACGATACGAAATTAATCGTCTATGTCTAAAGCCTGATTATGCAATCCATATGAAACCGAGAGGTACAGAGGATCTACTCAAGCATGTTTAGCTATCATGTAAGCGCTTCCCAATGAGAAAAGGACAAGGAAAGGGGGAAAATTGTAAAAACAGATCAAATAAATGTATTTGTCAATGTTGCGATATTGTTTCATTTAAGTTCATAATTATTCTATAAATGTTATTTAGTTTAACAGCAGATCGAAGCACTGTGGTTCGAGATTTATTTGAAAAAACTTTAATTCACAAATTGCACCCTGGTTGTAAGGATTCAAAGATCCCTGTGGAATTTAATATTGAGTTTAATATTTGAGCGTTTTAATTCTTCAATTATTGAAATAATTAAATATTTAGTAATAAACATTTATGACAGAAATATTACTACATAGCCTAAATTATTTAATTCCTCAATTATCAACACTTTAATAGCCTATTGCTAATGTCTAGAATAGCGATTTAAGTGTGAATTGCAAACTCTTTGTTTTAAGTCAGTCTCAAACTCAGAGCCTGTGGGGGGTTTGGAGGGACAGTTCAGTGGCTTTATCGTGGGGGTGCAGGACAGAGGTGTTAATGTTCCGTCTGTCATATGGAGAGTGTTGGATAGCAGCCTGATGAGCAGGCAAAGGCAAAATTCTTTTAAAGATAAATCTCCGAAAGTCTATATGTAGGCCCTATATATTATTAAATTATAAATATTGTAGTTTTATTTATTGTATTTAAAGGTTTTCCACACATAATTTCAATTTAGCAGATACAGAGCTCTTTAATTCGCGATCAATCTCGTTGTAAGGTGAATTCAGCAAGGCATGCTGTGTCTTTGAAGCAACAAAGGCTATTTGTTACAGTTTCTTCCTTTGTGATTTGTGTATGACACGCAGCGACATATACAGTTTTATCAGCTGTATGGTGTGTTTTTACCCTGAAATGTTTAATTTCGAGAAAGACCCGGCGCGCACAGTGAAGGAGACAAAAGAAACTTACTAAAAAAAGATCCAGCACGAGAGAGAGACAAAGAAAAACGCCTGTTCTTAATTTGTTGCTTTGAACTTTTTTCGTTTTGTACCGTTTTAATTTTTTAATTTAGCTGCAATTTCTTTGACAATAGACATTTAAAATGTTGCAAGAATAAGATTCTGTGTTTCTTATTTTGCATCGCAAAGGGAATAAACTCTATCGATGCAACCCTGTTTAAATAAATAAACTGTCCCGACACTTTATTCATACCTTGAAATGTGCGATGGGTTTTCAAACTTAATTTTATTTTTATTTTAAATTTTCATTGTTTATTTTTTTAATTGAAAGCAACACTGTATTGAAAGTATTTTTCTGATTTGTTCGATCTGTTTTGAAAAATGTCTTCTGTTGCTATGGCCGGGTATTACTGCCAGTCATCTCAATCTCGTGAATGATTCACACACACACAAAAAATAATTTAGCAAATTAAAGACGAGCTTCATCATCTTCATTTTCTGGTGCAATCGGCTGACAGTCTTCCTTCATCAGATGTGTCGTCTTTGCAGAGGCTCAACTGGAATGTAGCAAATTTATGTTGTAATGTACAATTGATAATTAAACAAGATGCTTGACTTTAATAAACAGAATAGATACATATTTAAGCATCAAGAACGGAAAAACAAACACTGTTGGCCAGTAGCGTAGCCAGAAAAGAGACTCTGGGTGTGCATCTGAAAATCTGGGTGTGCCACATTTATTGTCAGATTACTGTGCAAAAGTATTAACCATAACCACATAACCATGCCCCACATAACCATAAAACTATAGCAAATATAACTATACATTACACTCAGGATCGCCAATAAGTCAGTCATAACATAGCGGCTGAAAAAATTCTCTGTCGTTTATAGTGTTCGCATTGTGTCAAAGCTCGGTACTTCTAGGGGGGTCCGGGGCCCCCCCCCCCCCCCCCCCCGGAAAGAACATTTTGTACATTTCAAAGATAAATTCATTAATCTGGTGCACTTTGAGTCTCCCGAATCTGCTGTTAAAAATAAATAATCCACCCGCCAACCTCCCGAACCTATATGATATTCTCTGATTTAGATATCTGCATCTGATCATCACATTTCAATAATTCAAATTCTCAGGGTTAAGCATGATAATATGATAAAATATCACACTGAAGTAGGCTGATTTAAAATTAAGATTTACTTAAAGGTGCATTGCGCAACATTTCATGTTAAAAATACCCGTTTTTCTAACCCATACATGCTTAAACAATTGCCTGATGGGCTGAATGAGCCCTTCTATGATCACTGCGATTGCCTCTATAATCCTGTACAGTAAAATAAATAAGAGGGATTCGGGTCGGAATCGACTGGGCGTGACGTCATGCGCGTTCACGCTCACCTGGCTATGTCTGGCAGGTTTGTGTATTCGCCGCCATTATCCGCATCAGCGAAGACAACTCAAGCGACTTTTGCAAAAGTAGAAGATGGATTCAAAGAGACCGGCTTCTAGTTCATCCCAAACCCCAACGCAAACTCCACGTAACCGCGTGCACAACTCTGTTGCAGTTTCGCGTGTCGCCAGAAGGGGGCATAGTTCTGCAAAAACTCAGAGACTTGCGCAATGCACCTTTAAAATAAAAGTTCTCCTTTTGTCAAAATTACATTTCCAGCCTAAACAGAGGCTTTACTCACTTCAAAATTAAATTGTCAATGTTTCATTACATCACTGTTGGAAAACACTCTTATCAGAATCTGATAAGTGTGTTTTCCAACAGTGATGTAATGAAACATTGACAATTTAATTTTGATCAGAATATTTTTTTTTTAGCTTTATAAAGGGCATTTCTTTCCCTAATTTTTACTCTCTATACACTTTCCCTACTCTCAGGGAACTGAGGTTATGTTAGTAACCGAGTAGGCTACGTTATTTCTTATTTTATTTTTTTGATATTGAAAATTGTTTTAATCAGGGCATTTATCTGGTTTGGGCAATTACAATTCTCTTTCACTTGTCCTTTAAAAAAAAAAAACACACGCACGTCACGTGTCCCGGACACCAGCGTTATGGCACCATATATTGGATTCTTATTTCTGTGTCCCTGAGTATGATTTAGAATGTTCAGTGACGTCACAGAACTGCCAGATTCAAACCTGATCCAAACTTCTTTCGCGCGTTGGCTGGCGCTGAGGCAGAGACGGACGCGCTCAGCGCTTGTCATATCACAACTAATATGCAGTGTTTTCAACCACATAATGTTTATTTTATGTTTCAGACAATTAAATACACATAAGTACTAGTAAAACAATACATTTGCAGTTTGTAAAATACACACTGATGTCTATGGAAGCGGCAATAAGCCACTTACTTTCATGTATTTCGGGAGAAACTGAATTCAGGTGCTGTAAATCCGGCTGACAGGACTCTGAACTGCAGCGCTCATCTCGTTATAGATTAAGATAATTTACTAAGTTTTTTAAACGAAGAATCGGAATATCAGATAGTTGACATGGTAAGCAAGTTTGTAAATATTTTTAATAAAAAAGGAAAAACGAAATAAAACGAATAGCAATACGTCTGTTAGTTATAGAGAGCCTAAGTCCCTCCCCTTCCGGTCGACCACCATGGGACCTTATTTCGGAAAAATATTGTATGGTAGTCAATGGCGAGAGACAACAAATATTTTGATCTCGTTTGAATTGTGCCCTGATTTACACATATGATGTTTGTCAATTTAAAAGATACATTTTAAAGTCAAGAAAGTCGCAGCTTGATGTAAAACTGCTGAGGTATAAGACTGTGAAAATACGTAATTACAAAGACTACAAACCCAGAAGGCGCACATGGGACGTCATCCCTTTTCTCTCAATGAATGAAGCTAACTTTACTGAAGCTAACGTCTGACATTTTTCTATATTCTTACGTTATAATCGTAACGTTACACCGTCATGCCTGAGTGTTTTGAGCCAGAATACACACATACGAGCAACGGATCTTGTGACGTACATAGTGCGAGACGAGAGATGTAGTTCATTGAGCGATTTTCACATAAAACTAAACGTTACTCTTCTGTTTTATGACAAACTGCGACTTTCTTGACTTTAATAATTACCTTTTAAATTGACAAACATCATATGTGTAGTTCAGGGCACAGTTCAGACGGAATAAAAAGATAAGTTGTCTCTCGCCATTGACTCCCATACATATTTTTTCCGAAATAAGGTCCCATGAGCCGGAAGCGGAGGGGCGGGACTTAGGCTCTCTATAGTGGCAGCGGTGTGTCATGTGACATCATGCCATGGAAACAAGCTGTCAGTTAAAATATTTTTAACTTATGCGTGAAAGGGTTGATTTAAAAAAAAAAAAGTATATTCTAAATAAACAACAACAGCCCAAGTTTAGTAAAACTTTTTTTATTGAGACTATAAAAAATAATTCTGCATCCATTTTTAGGTGTGCCAGCTGCCACTGTGGGTGGCACCGGCACACCCTGGCACACCCGTGGCTACGCCACTGCTGTCGGCTACACTGAGATTCGATCTCAGATCGCTTGAAGCTCCAAGAGGCTCATGTTGTTGCATTGACCACAGAGCTATCGTCTGAATGCTTTTAAACTAATGTCTTATGCTCTTACAAAGCCTCATTGATGTGGCCTAATATTTTTCTATTGCAATGTTTTATGTTGATTTTTTTATTATTTTTTTTCATTATTCAATTTATTCAATTTAATTTTAGTAATTTAAGTATTGTGATTATGAATTCGTTCAATGTTTCTTTTGAATTGAGTTGCTACCAGCTTTCAATCGCTCTCAATGAGCCGCGGTGCGGCGGCAGATTAAGCAATAGAGAGAATAAACTGACACTTTGCAAAGTCTGTGATTGTAGCGCCTCTTAGCGGTAAGAGGCTGCAAATACACACCCGCAATTTACCGCCGCGGCGGTAAAAGTATTATTCTGGTTGAGTACCATCTGTATATGTGTGCGAGTGTGTGTGTGTGTGTGTGTGAGACAGCACGAGATGACTGGTCAGGAAGCAGCGTGTAGTCTGTCATGTTTCTTGTCCTCAACACAATATTTTAGGGGTCAAAGTCATGTAATCTGACACAGTGACTATCCTAACTGACCAAAAAATTGTGTAATCTGAACCAGGCATTAAATGTTTTTGAAAAGTTTTTGACCACAAACCAAACTAGCCTGCAGTTGGCTCTGTCATCTAACTGTACAGTTTCATTTATTGTACAGCTCTTTTATTGATTCCTGAGGGATCAAACCAATGGCCTTGTGTTTTCCCCAAGCTGTTTAAAGGAACACGCCGACCTTTGGGGTCTTCAGCTTATTCACCGTATCCACCAGAGTTAGATAAGTCCATACATACCCTTTTCATCTCCGTGTGTGCCGTAACTCTGTCTGACACACCCACCGCTAGCCTAGCTTAGCACAAAGACTGGAGGTAAATGGCTCCAGCTAGCATACTGCTCCCAATAAGTGACAAAATAACGCCAACATTTTCCTATTTACATGTTGTGATTTGTATAGTCACAGCGTGTACAAATAACAAGGTCACATGAGACACAGTCATCCTCTAACCGTACTGGGAACTATATTCTCAGAAGGCGAAGCACTGATACTCAGGCGGAGTGATTTACTCGCAGCACCTGAGTGGTGAGGAGCAGAGAGTTCGTATTTTTTCCGGCGCCCATGTCAACAGATTAGAGCATTCACACCGCACGCAGAGGTGTTTGCACACCACAAAAGGAGAAATTTACGATTCACAGTTTTTATTTTCTCTTTCAGATTAACAAAACACTGCATTCATTCTGTTGCATCAAACGCTTCCCCATATCACCCACCCATCCAACACGTGTCAGCTACAGTTGCCTGAAGATTGCTAGAATACATCTGCAAGAAAGTGCAAACAAAGAATACTTAAATAATTAAAACATCAATATGAAAGAGTTAAAAAGGAGAAATACACAAAGAGTGTCCTGCTCGTGCTCGCCCATGTAATAGCAGGTGACAGGCTTCGGGTTTCTACATTTCTCAATATTGGGTCACTTATTCAGAACTCTTCCCAGTGTTCTCCCTGCCAGCTTTCTGCTCGGCACAGCAGTGAATCCAAGCATAGCTGGATCTTGAGAGCCGCCGCCGTTGAAACCAGCGACCAGCAAGCTTAGGATAGCGCCTGAGGAAGCCGGCCGCCTTCGCCGCCTTCAGCCATCCGTGCCTGCTACGCTATCCGGCGACATATCCTTTTATTACTGCTGTGTGTGTTCGCCCTGCGACACACACTTTCTCTCACTGTTCTAAAAGAGCACGAGGCGTTTTTGTCAAAATGCCTCGTTTTTCCTGCGGCTCCCGCTGTGGCCGGACAAACCGCCAATTCTCACACATTTCTCAGTCCCCTCTTAAGTTCATGCGGCTGGAAATATTACTATTGCAGTAAACAAGCCTGTTTTTATACACGCACGCCTGCAAACAAACATGAGGTCGCTCTCTTATATCCTCGCGCTAACTGAAAGGTAATGTGTTCTCCCCTGTGGTTCAGTGGCAGAATCATAGGTTTTCGCGCTAGAGACCCGTGTTCGATCCCGGCTCTCGCGGCAGATAAAAATTTATGCTGTTCACTTCTCCGAGCTCGCGGCCAGTTTTTCTTACATACAGAAAACGAACCCGCCTCTCGTACCACTCCTACTCATGGTGCTCGAGTATTTATGAGCGTCTAAACACGAGGGAAGAAAAGACGGTTAAGTCCCGCTGCGGCTGGACCACTGTCAAAGATTAACGCTCTATCATTCGCTCTATCATAACGCTCTATCATGTGTTTCAAATGCAGTGAATGTGCCCACGTTTCCGTGTTCACCCCTGCACACAAGCACTATAAATCCCGTGTCTCTCACAGAGCCCACTCTCTTAAAGCAGGCAGAAGCCGCTCGAGCGTTAAAAGTAGGTCATGTGTCCACCTCACCGTGCCCACACCTACTCACTGCCCGCTCTGTCACACGGCCTCTCACGACCGGTCATGTTTTAAATGTAAGTCCTGTACCCGCCCCCGAGCGCTCACACATACTAACGAACATTTCGCCCCCGACGCCGCCCTCGCACGTCGCGCCTCACACTATATGTTCCCCGTCCAAGCCACCGGGACACTGTGTGTAAAACGGCCAGCTATCGCTGCGTGCGATCCGCCGTATCTAAGCACCAAGAGCGCGCGCGCTGCGCCCACCCCTCCGTTTCGAGCTCTCGAGCCCGCAACGCGCGGCGATCAGAGCCCGGAGGCCATTCTGCCCCTGGCTTCACACTCAAAAGCATGGGAAGCTATTCCAGGCGCATCAGAATGGGTGCTAAGCACAGTAAAAAATAGCTATACTCTGCAGTTCGCTTGCCGCCCCCTGCGCTTTCAGGCGCGTACCGAGACGAGAGTGAATGGAGAAGTAGCACATCTACTTCGAGCAGAAATAGCTACACTTCTATAGGGGCTATAGAACCGGTTTCCCCTTCTATGAGCGAGTCGGGCTTTTACAGCCGTTATTTCCTCGTTCCCAAGAAGGACGGAGCTCTCAGACCAATTTTGGATCTAAGACATTTGAACAAGGCTCTTATGAGAAGACCGTTCAAAATGCTCACAACCAGGCAAATTCTCGCGCAAATTCGCCCGAGGGACTGGTTTACCTCTCTCGATCTAAAAGACGCGTACTTTCAGATCCAGATAATACCCCGTCACAGGCCATTCTTGAGATTCGCCGGTCAGGTATATCAGTACACCGTCCTGCCTTTCGGCCTGTCGTTGGCACCCCGTACATTTACGAAGTGCATGGACACGGCTCTCGCTCCCCTGAGGGGTCGGGGAATGCGAATTCTGAACTACTTGGACGATTGGCTAATTCTAGCACAGTCAGAGGCCGAACTCATCGCCCACAGAACAGTGCTTCTAAGCCACCTGGACAGCCTGGGGCTCACGGTCAACTGGACCAAGAGCTCATTAGTGCCCAGTCAATCAACCTCTTTTCTGGGTTTGGATCTGGACACTGTGGCAATGACGGCCCGCCTGTCGACACAGCACGCGCGCTGCATTCGACACCTGGCCGCGTCCTTCCAGCCGGGCAGCACCGCACCTCTCAAGACATTTCAGAGGATGCTGGGTTGTATGGCTTCAGCTGCAGCAGTGCTTCAGCTGGGTCTATTACGTATGCGCCCGCTACAACGCTGGCTGAATGCCCGAGTGCCTCACAGAGCCTGGGCTTCCGGCGGCATTTGAATCAGAGTGACTCAGAGCTGCGTTTCAGCACTGAAGCCCTGGTTAGCGGCCGACTGGTACCAGCGGGGAGTGACAATGGGAGCCATCTCACACCGCAAAGTTATCTCGACGGACGCTTCCACCTCAGGTTGGGGCGCTCTTTTCGAGGGCAAACCGGTCTTTGGCCTGTGGTCAGACCAGGAGAAATGCCTCCACATAAACTGTTTGGAGATGATAGCGGTCGAGAACGTGCTCAAGCGCTTCCTCCCATTCATACAGGATCACCATGTGCTAGTCCGCTCGGACAACATGTCCGTGGTATCCTATATGAACCGACAGGGCGGTGTCAGATCCAGGAACCTGTGCAAGCTGACAGAACGCCTTCTCGTGTGGGCTCACCGCTCGTTGCGCTCGCTGAGAGCCGCGCACGTGCCGGGCCACCTGAATGTCGTTCCAGACAGACTGTCCAGAGACATCATTCCCCCGGGAGAATGGTCCCTGCACCCCCAGACAGTCCAGTTTCTCTGGCGCCTATTCGGCAGAGCGTAGGTCGACCTCTTTGCGTCGAGAGACAACGCTCACTGCCCGAAATTTTTCTCGAAAAGCGAGGACGCGCTGTCCCAGACATGGCCCAGCCTCCCGCTGTATGCTTTTCCTCCGATCTCCCTGTTGCCACAGGTCATTACGAGGATCAGGGAAACGCACCACCCAGTGCTTCTTATAGCCCCGCGTTGGGAGAACCAAACCTGGTACCCAGAGCTAGTGAGGCTGTCGCACTCATCCCCATGGCCGATCCCGGTGAGAAAGGATCTCCTCTCTCAAGCCGGTGGATCGATCTGGCATCCCCATCCAGAACGATGGTCTCTGCATGCATGGGTAATCAACGGATACCCGTTGACCTGCCAGAAGGGGTCGTGAACACGATCACGCAGTCTAGAGCTCCCTTCACGAGACGGCTCTACGCGTCTAAATGGTCGGTGTTTCCTAAGTGGTGCGCTACTAAGAGCTTGGATCCACGTGCATGTGGGGTCCCACGGGTGCTCTCCTTCCTACAAGAGCTGTTGGACAAGGGCAGGTCCCCTTCCACACTCAAAGTGTATGTGGCGGCTATTGCAGCGTTCGCTGAGACGACGCGCGGCCAGGCAATAGGAAGGAACGAGCTTATTATCTGCTTCCTCAGAGGAGCTAGACGGATGAATCCCCCGCGGCCCCCCTCGGTCTTCAGTAAAACGCGTGGGGGATTTGCACGCACTATCTGTTAGCCCTGCATGTCTTGAGTTTGGACCGAACGACTCGAAAGTCATTCTCAGACCGAGAAACGGTTACATCCCCAAAGCGATTGGAACCCCTTTTAGGGCACAAATCATCTCCCTTTCGGCTCTGCCAGCATCCGATAATGGGGACAGTGATAACCTCCTATGCCCTGTCAGGGCGCTGAGAGTTTACATCACGCGCTCCGCCGCTTTCAGGCGTTCCGAGCAGCTCTTTGTTTCCTTCGCCGGACGCACCAAGGGTCTCGCCGCCTCGAAACAGAGCCTGTCCAGGTGGATAGTGGACGCGATTGCAGCAGCTTATGCCTCCAAACACCTGCAGTGCCCTCTGGGTATCAGAGCCCACTCTACTAGAGGCATGGCCTCTTCGTGGGCCTGGTCCAGTGGAATTTCTATCCACGATATTTGTATGGCGGCGGGCTGGGCCTCCCCATCGACATTCGTGAGGTTTTATAACCTGGAAGTTCCCGCCTTACAGGCTAAATTGCTGTCAGTATAAGTGACATGTATGCTCTGCCCAGTCGCTTATGTGCAGACTACGTTCACATGCTGGCGATATTTCTGGTATGGTACTTAGGGTGAAGTGTTTTATACTCAGACCGGCTGGGCCGCTCTGTTTCTCATTCCCCGTTACGCGCTGTTTACCGGTGCTGGCCCGCACCGCTGGCCGCCCGTCTTCCACTCTGTTGCGCGGGGGGTTATTCTCTTCGTAAAGACCGATGATGTCGCTCTTTTCTTACCCTAATGTGTGCTTATGTACTGTGTGGGCTCGCACTGCCGGCCCCACTGTTTTGCACTGATATATACTTATAGACCAGCCACGCCGCTCTATTTTATACACTGAGTGAAGTGCTTTGTGCTGTGCTGGCCCGTCTCTCCGACCGGCCACCTGTTCCAGCAGAATGTTTTTCCCCGGTCTCCCTGGGATTCAAGTGCTGGATGCTCGGCGCGCACGGCGTTAACAAGGGGTTCCCGTAGCATAAGCAACTTACGCAATACGAGAGAACCTCTCGTAAGAGAACGTACTCGGTTACCTAATGTAACTTCGGTTCTCTCTAGAAGAGGGAACGAGTATTGCGTAACCTGCCGTGTCACGCCACGAGCTTTTGCGCTTCAGACTACGAAAACCAGATATTCAGCCTGTGAGCCCTCCTTATATACACACTGGCCACACCCATCTTGACGGTTAGAAGGGTGTGGAGGGCGCGAAGCGCCCTCATTGGAGGCCACGTTTCACGAGGCTCACTGATAGGCTTAAGCAGTTGCCGCCGAGCAGCCAATGAGCACGCTAATACAGCCTGCCTTGGTCTGCCGGCTGCCGCACTGTGTTGACAATGAATACAAAATTAAGGATAATTTTTGGCTTCAGATCTCGAAGAAAGAAGACTTTCCCATAGCGTAAGCAACTTACCCAATACTCGTTCCCTCTTCTAGAGAGAACCGAGGTTACATTAGGTAACCGAGTACGTTTTCCATCAAACCCTTTCGTAAACCCCCTGAACCCTTGGATTATACGACATGTGACGCATCGACACGAGTCTTCTTCTAAAAGCTTGGTGCTGGTCTCTATCCACTGCCATTACATGGAAGCGTGCGAGTGGGACATTGGTTTAGATTTCTCCTTTTGTGGTCCATCAAAGACTAGCCCTCTTCAAAATCTGATTTATTTGTGGAAGAGTAATCCGGTGTTCATCTGAATGTAATGAAGTGTGAGCTTATGGCGGTCAGAGAATGTTCGGGGCATCTTATTATAACACTCCAGTCAAAACACAAGTCAGATACCTAGGAATTACTATAAATAAGAGTCAAAAGAATAGAAGTTCAGTAAACTTTAATCCTGTTATCCAAAAAATGTTTAATCAATGTCTTCTAAGAGACTAGTCATTGAGAGTGAGAGCTCTGATCTTATATCCCGCTCAACTTGTACAGCTTTGGCTCTTCGGGTTGATGATGAAATATCCAGGGAGATCGATAAGATGCTCTCTGATTCTGTGTGGAAAAATAGGATACATTATATAAGAAAAACTTAATGAACTCCTGAAAATGGTGGTCTCAATTTCCTGAACTACATTAAACAACACATTAAGTCATTTTGACCTGGAAAATATGTTTGATTTTTTTTAAAATTGAGTGTTCATCAGAGAGGTCCAAGACCCCAGGACTTTTGTCACACTTGAACCACGAATACACACAAAATTAAAATTAAAAAAATAATGGATTTGAGTAGTTTTGTGGTTAAAATTTAAAACGGTAAGAAATACCCTCGTGGGTCAATCTGACCCCCTCAGGAATGAAGGGAATGCGTATAAAAATGATTGTATAATGTCTACACGTGTATCTGAAAACACACTGAAGAGAACTGACCAGAGGAACAGCTCATTTGACAGCTATAAGGCCATCTAGAGTCATGAAATATCATATTATATTATTATTTTTCCACAAGAGGTCAGCAAAGACACACAATGAAGATACTGAGAGCTGAATTAAAAGAGTTATGCATGAAATTGTGAGTTATTTTGAATTTAAGTTGAACGAATGTGCATAAATTACAAATTATCCACACACACACACAAAAAAAACCTGCATTAAAAAATAAAAATAAAAAAATATCAAAATGAAATAAAATAAGCTTTCTGATTAAAAAAAGGAAAAAAAAAGATGAAGTATAATTTTAGGGCTTTGGGTCATTTTGATGGACGAAGGTTAAAATAGATTAGACAACTCAATGCCCTTGTATGTAAATGTACTTGATTTCATTGTTGGAAATGTTGATACAAATTTGACATTAATGTGGAAAGATGTTATACTAGGTATTATTGTAAACCCAAAGATAAACAACCACACACTTATTTTATTAATGTTTTTATTTTGATGGCTAAATTTCACATTCATAAGTGTACATTTTCAGGGGGAAAAACATGTTTTATTGCATTTAAAAATTAAGTGAAGCATTATATTGAGTAAATATTGCCCTCGAAGAAACAAAAGCTATCAGAATTTTACAGGCATATACACTTTAATGTATTCCTATAATACTGTTATACCTCCCCTAGCATTTGATATGTATTGTTTTGATATTTCTTCAATAAAAGAAGTAGTAGTAGAAGAACAGATGCGGGAGGAAAACAAGCATCAGCACTCTTAATAGGTGAGTTATGTTGTACAATAGACATGCACTGGATATAACAGCTTGTTAAGAGTTTAAAGGAGGCTTAAATCATCACTTAACCCATTTAGAAGACCTGCTGTTCATCCACAGAAGCGTGACTGAAACTAACTGGCTATTTAAAAAATGTAATTGCAACTTTTATCTGACAAATTGTTCCTTTGGTTCTGAGAATTATGAGATATGATGATTTATCGAGTCCGAGTTGTGAGAGATAAACTCGCAGTTCCGTTCTCGTCCACACGAGTTGTGGTGGCGCTAATGCGCCTAAAGCTGGTTTCCCAGCCGTCAATAAACAAGAGAAGAAGAAGAAGAAATCGAAACTGAAAGCTGGCTTTCATCTTCAGATAAGACGTCATTTTAAGACTACCGTAAACCAAACCAGTTCCATCATAAATGGTAAGTTCAGCGATGTCCTTCTCTTAATGTGTGTCGGCATTAGATGAGATTATATCCACGCTTTTTCTTAACGAGTCGACTGCGTGTTAGATCAGGGGAGGCGGTTTGGGGCAGTTCACCTCACAAAGACTGAAACAATGAGTTTGCACTTTAAATAATCCGTCAGTTCGACTGAATGATCTGTATAATTCCCCTCATGTTCTCATGTTCAGACTGACGGAGAATAACGCGACGCGTGGTGTTTGGGGCGTCAATTGCTCCGTTCTCTTCTTCCCGATTATTTTCTTTTCCCCTGAAATATCTTCATTTGTGTTTGGAAGTTGAACAAAAGTCTTATAAGTATGAAGGTTGAGTACATGATGACAGAATTTACATTTTTGGGTGAAACACTAAGTAAAATGATTTCATGACTTATGTTGAAAAGACGTCACTGACTGAGGAGAACCAGAACTAAAGTGTTTATGGCGTCTTTTTTGACGTGTTCTGCACCTCCGATATAGACGTTCATGGATCCTCCTTCGTACAAGGGTAAAACTAGTTAAAATGTGGTCATTGTCAGGGCTGGACTGGGACAAAAAATCGGCCCACTACATATGATCATAAACACCACCCATCTTTGCACGCCCTTGAATGTACCAACTCCTGTTCTTTAATCCACTAATGCCATGTAATGAGCGAGCAGGAACGAGTGAGAGTTAACAGATGAAATAAGTACAAAATTGTCATTTATTAATAGCCTACAGTTGACCTATACTACAGTTATAATCTGCATTGGCATAGCAATAACAGTGTTTCTCACAGGATTTTTGGTAAATCTGTGGTGGGTGGACCTCTGTCCTTCTAGGGGGGTTTGGGGGCATGCCCCCCCTAAGAACATTTTGTGCATTTTAATGTTAAATTCATCAATCTGGTGCACTTTGAGCAGGATTGAAGACCTCTGACTTTGAGAGTTCAAAATTAAAAGCTCCAGCCCATATTCAGTGTGCAAATGAAACAGAAAAACTCAAACCTCTTTTGGTTACAGTGTCTGTCTACATTACACTAATAATAGTTATAATATTAATCCCATGACAGTAATAGCCATATATTGTAAAACAAATGCACTGAAAAATAAAGGAAACTTTCATAATTAGTTTTGTACTAATTTCTATACTTGACAGAGATAAGCACATGATCTTTTATCTTGACGGACACTTCCTCATCCCTCTCCTGATCCTCCTCACTATCCTCATCATCACAGGAGCTGATGAAGGGCAGAACACATATTTTGACACAGTTTACAGCGTCTGCTTGAAGGGCCTGTTTCTATTTTTCACGCTGTTTCTCTGCACATTCCTTGCATTTCTTCTCCATCTCTCAGACTATTTTGACAGATACATTCTGACACTGCTGCACGCTCAGAGCCCAGAGGGAGGTGTTTAAAGATGTGATTGGGCCAGCCCAGTGTCAGTCAAGAAAAGAACCAATGGGCCACTGATTACACGTTTCATGGGCCGGTCTGTCAGAAAAAAGAAAAAAAACTAACCCTGACTTTTTTTGAACAATGCATTACACCGGCACAAAGATCCCAGCCCCGCCAATTAAGCAAAGCAAAACGAATTGGCCGATGAAAAAAAAAAAAAAAGAAGTATGAGATGTATCAGCCCAAAAAGCACGTCGGCCCACTGGGCGTCTGCACAGTATGCCAGATTACCATTGTGGTCATTGTGGACATATTTTCAACATCATTTAATGTGCTTTGTAAACACACGGGTTACAGCGGACAGAGAAAAACTTATGAGCAAGGGTCAAAGCCCAACTGAAGCAAACACTGATCTCTGAAAATCAGTAAATCATCAACTTCTAAACCTCTGTTAAAGGGCATATTGCAGGTTAGAGTACCCAGTAAGCCAATGTATAGAAAAATAATGTAGGAACTAGATTTAAATATAAACATATACTTATAAAACGCTATTTAGGCTTCTGGAGTCGTTTTTGTGAGAAAATTTTACTTCCGCATTTGAAAACCGCCGAACCGGATGTGACGTAACATGAGGGAGAGCGGTCAAAGTAAACAATAGGAAAGCAATGGATCGCAATGACAGCTCGGAAAGCTGGGGGAATTGTAGCCTAAATGTTTACTCGTATGATATATATAATTCATATAATTGATATGATGATATCATATAATTATGAGCCTGATATGAAGCCAAGTGAGCAGGACAGGCCAGGGTTAGACAGAATAACGGTGAGTTGTGGTGTGAGGAGAGCAGGGCGAGAGAACAGTGTTAGCTTTAGCCGACGATATATAGCCTATAACACTATGCTCAGATCATTATAATCATGTATCAGGCAATAGCAAAGCTAGTATTTAGACCCTTACCTGCATGTGTTGTGTGTGTCAGCCATTAGGAGACAGTTTCCAGAGGAAGAGGGACTTTATAAAGGCTTTGAATGGCCCCATTTGGTGACGATGAATAAAAAAAATGATCAAAAATGATCACAATCACATCTGTCTTACTGTATAAAAACTTTATATGTAGAAACAGCCAACACAAACATTAAAGTCGGTTTGTACAGATTAAAAATAAATTATAGAACACAATATTTATAATAATTAAATAATATTTATAATAATAATAAGTGTCGGCTGCAGACTAATAACAAACAAATAAATGCATTACATTACAAGTTTATGTAGGATATGTTAATGAATTAAATTAAGACAAGGCACATTTTGTAAAACAGATGTACAATAAGTGATCTCTGACAGATCCGTGAGCGTCATGTTTCCCTCTGGCAGCCGAACCACATGCCGATGAAGGAGCCGGGACAGTGTGCACATCGCCGGGATTATAATCATCCGGTCTATAGTGAACGCTACACAACGCGTTTTTCAAAGCAGAAGTGAAGTCCCGTCTCTTACCCTGCACAAAACGCACACAGGCACGGAAGATCGCACCGTCCTTTTTCTTATTCGGAAACCTGTGGACTCGATGCCCTGACAGGCCATAATAATTCACAATCATTTACCACGACGATGATTAATTGAAATACAATAAGCACCGAAAACACACTGAATCATGACCGCTCCAACTGAATACCAACCTACTCCACACTGATCGAACGCAGAGCCGGCGAACGACTCCCTCATGTGACGTCTTATGACGCGATGGTTAAAAAAAAAGCGTTTTTTCAACACGGTCAAGGAAACTGTCAAGTTTTCTATTAAATTTGTGCCCTTATGTCTTGCAAAACAATTTTTAATCCTGCATTTACTTTTCATATGGTATTTTCACACAAGGTTATATTAATTTTGAAAAAAGAAAAAAACCCTGCAACATGGGCTTTAATTCTGTCAAGACCTTCTGTAGACATCTGACAGAAATAGTCAAAGTATCTGTGTGTTATGTCTGTGATGAAGGGCAACACAAGTGGGAAAAAATTTGCTTTGCAATTACAAATGGAAATTACATTGAAATAAACAACAGTTTTAATTCAATGCATCCCAAGAGTGTTAATTTAGTCCAGAAACAGTATAAATTCTATCTAAATTATAGACCTTATATCATGGCTGGACTGGTCATCGGGCATACCCGTCTCTTTCCCGGTGGGCCGACGTGCTTTTTGGGCCGATACATCTCATACTCGTACATAATTTTTATAATTATTATAAAATTATAAAAACTCTCAAAGTGCACCAGATTGATGAATTTAACATTAAAACGCACAAAATTTTCTCATGGGGGGGCATGCCCCCCAACCCCCCCTAGAAGGACCGAGGTCCCACCACAGATTTACCAAAAATCCTGTAAGAAACACGGGTATTGCTTTGCCAATGCAGCTTGTTTTAGGATTCACCACTGTGGAGTATAGTTCAACTGTATTAATAAATGTCAAATTTTTACTTATTTCATCTGTTAACTCTCACTCGTTCCTATACTCACTCATTACATGGCATTAGTGGTTTTAAGGAATAGGAGATGGTATGCATATATTTAAGGGCGTGCAAAGATGGGTGCTGTTTATGATCATATAGTGGGAAAGTCTGGACCAAAATGCCAGGGCCGATTTTTTGTCCCAGTCCAGCCCTGCCTTATATGATGTTGAAAATCTGTCCACAATGACCACATTTGAACTAGTTTTTAACCTTGTATGGAGGATCCATGAACATCTATACTGGATGTGAAGAACACGTCAAAAAAAGACGTCATAAAAACTTTTCGTTCTGGCTCCTCAGTGGACGTCTTTTCAACGCACGACTTTTGTGACAAAGACGTCTTTTGGACATCATTTTGCTCAGTGCCTATACAGTAAGCTGAAACTAACTCTATATCGCCAATCATATCGTTTACATCAACAATACCATCACATTTTTATATTGCGATATCTGGGCAATTAACATGGAAATCGTGTTTAAACCGGTTTGGTTTATTGCGATTATGAAATCAGGAAGTCTGAGATTATTTTTAATGCACAGCGTGTCAGTGAAGAGCTGTTCTGTGATCAGTAGTAAACGCTGCTCTGTCTCTTAAAGCACTGAGTTTGACTCGATTATAACGTGCATTTGTAAAAGCAACACGCGTTAAACATCTTCCCAAACATGAGAAGCATTTATGAACCTCTTGTCCGCCGTAAGACACAGCAGTAAAGTTGTACAGCCTTTAAAGACCAAGCCTGGTTAGCCTTAGCCACTTGGTGCAGCATGGAAATGCTCCTAGCAAACACAAATAGCAAAATCAATACATTTAAACATGAAAGCATATCCAAACATCAACCAAAATTGAATCTGATAAATACATTTTCATAAACATTTAGTCTTAAAGAATTACTTAGGCCTACACATTCTAAGAAAATTTGTTTTTCAGTTAACGTTAAAGGGATAGTTCACCCCAAAATGAAAATGCTGTCCTCATTTACTCACCGTCATGTTGTTCCAAACCTGTATGACTTTCTTTCTTCTGCTGAACACAAAAGAAGATATTTTAAAGAAGGTTGGTAATTAAACAGTTGCTGGTCCCCATTGACTTCCATAGTATTTTTTTTTCCTACTATGGAAGTCAATGGGGTCCATCAGTCGTTTGGTTACCGACTTTCTTCAAAATATCTTCTTTTGTGTTCAGCAGAAGAAAGAAAGTCATACAGGTTTTGAACAACATGACGGTGAGTAAATGAGGACAGCATTTTCATTTTGGGGTGAACTATCCCTTTAAGTTTCAGTTAAGATAGGTGTGCTGGCAAACAAAAGTAAAAGATAGTTTGAGGATAAATACATTATGATATTTGCACATCACAAATATTGTCATAAAGCAAAATAACATTATAAAATACATATTGTAAATGAGTTAAAACACTTACTCTGTGTTTTCACTGTTAAAGCAAACTCTGTGTCTGCACTGCGTCACGAGTCAAAGAAGATGCAGGGCATAACGTTAGTCTGTGAGAAAGGTTTAGGCGCGCACATCACATAAATATCGTTATAAAACAATATAATGCCATGAAATACATGTTGTAAATTAGGTTAAAAACACTTACTTTCGGTGTTTTCCCTGTTAACGTTACAAGAAACCTTCTCGTCGTCAGCTCCGTATTGAGTCAAAGATGTCGCCTTTGAGAAAGGTTTCGGCTCGTTTAAGCACGCAGAGCATTTAAATTTCTCCATAAATCAATATGTTATAAAATACATATTGTAAATTAGATAAAACACTTACTTTCGTCGTTTCTCTGTTTAAAAGCAACCTCACCCTGGTCTGCTCCGCATCGCGCGTCAACGAAAATGCCTTTCTGAGAACGATTTAGCCGTTTACAGCACATACATATTGTAATAAAACAATATAATGTAATAAAATTTTATAAAATGCATATATAAATGCGATAAAACACTTCATATCTGCGTTTTCCCTCCTCGTATGCCTTGCATCGCTAGTCAAAGAAAATGGCGTCTATGAAAAAAGTTTCAGATCGTTTCGTCGCGCCCAGCGCGTAAATGTCCCGGATGTAACTAATAACACTCTCTCGGTGTAAATTTAGTAACTCTACATATTTTCACCAGCCAGAGGGTGCGGTTTACAGTAGCAGTGTTAATCCCTTGAAATTCAACACCAGAAAATTAACTCTTTACTCTAAGAGTCCTTAACAACAGGATTTCAACACTGGAGATTTTGCTGTGATGGATGTGACATTTGAACTCATAATGACAGGTGAAATGTCTCAGAAAAAAAAACTTCTTACAATATTTAAATTGGAAATGCATATTCTCAGAGCACCCAATCTGGGGAATTGACAGGCAAAATATGTTTTTCTAAAATATATTTAAGCACCCCCAAAAAAGGAAAATATGCATGCGTTATGGATGTGACGGGAAATGACAGAGTTTTTGGTATACTGTTCGATTTCCTTTAAAGTCTGTGAACTTTTAAGTCCAATGTATAAATATTGCTATCCACATGATGAAGGGGTCTTAGCTGAACATAAAAATATCAATGTTTAAAATATATATATTTTTATGAAGTGTATTATGAGGAAAAACCAACGTTATGGATGTGACAAAAACCCTGTTATGGATGTGACGCGTCTGAAATACATAGAATCTGTTTGGAAAATCAACAATACAACCATCATGGCACTTTTGTTGACGCATAATGGCTGTTTTGACATTAAGAAGACTGTCTGAAATGATTCTGAAGATCCCCCCCCCCCCCCCCCCCCCCCCCCTCCCCCCTGAGCTGTTTTCTGGGCCCTGGAGGTGTTCTGACATGCTCTGACATTTCTGGTTATTTCTGTTACTTGTGACATTTTCATGGCTAAAGTCTGATTACACTGTATTCAGCACAAACTCTGCTACAATTATATATCAGCAGCATGTATTTAAAAGTTTGTAGTTTTGAGATAATGACATTTATGCGTGGTTTGTGAAAATACAAAAAAAAATTCTCACTGAAATAAGGCCATGAAACCCATACTGATTATTTCTTCACAAGACTTTTGAAAATTGTATCACGTAGCCTAGAATATTTGCTCTAAAACTATGTGAAAATCACCCTGACTGCTCATTTAGATAAGACAATATATTGATTTAAAAATTTTACAACGTGTTTTGTGTAAGAAAGCTCTATGCGAGAGCTCATTAATATGTAAGCTTTTCACACCTGAGAAAGACAAAGTCCCTCCCCTAACGGCCCTATTAGGAGCTATCAGGCCCTGTCATTCTGAGCAACCTTGCACAATAAATGAGGAGATTTAAAAAAGAATGGCTTTTAAATTGTTTGGATTTATTTACAACACAACATAATCCAAAGATACACAAATGCCAAAAAAGCACTTATTGAAAACAATGATCCAAAGACAGAGACCTTTGTGCCATTCCTAAAAACATTGTACATACCTTTCATTTCCAAGGTGTTTGATTTTCATTTTACCATGTTCACGTACTGAGACTCATGCGAATGTTGAAGTCCTCAGTGGCATCTGGGCCCTGAAAAAAAAAACTGAACATGCTGATATCAAGAGAAAGGCCTGCACGATTTTGTAAATAAATATTGGATTTTTCTGGTTAAAATTGCTTTTTAAAATTCACGGAATACACACACACACACACACACACACACACAAATGTTTCCAACCATAATATAATGAACACCAGGTTTGTTGTGCCTTGTAGGCATAAGCTATGCGCAGTGCGGATAAAATAATCATATCAATAACCTGTAGCAGTATAAATCTTCCAAAAGATTTCAGTAACAACTAAGCTAGAGAAAAATATATTGATTATCATGTTACTTCAAATGTTTCCATTCGTTATGATGATATGAAATGAGATAATAGTAAAAACATGAAGCAGTTTGGTGCGTTTTGCTTTCATCCAAAATATGATACATTCAAATGCGATCGAGATCCAAAATATGATACATTCAAACGCGATCGCGCTCAAATATAAAACATTATGGTTACCATATACATATCTACGTTTGAGCAGATATCCACAAACACAGTAACAGTAAACACGGGTCTAAATCTTATAATATTCACCATATATCTAGCAACAGTTCAAGTGCAATGTGAAATTTATGCAACAGTAACAAACTAATATATGTAAGAATTTCTTACCTTACATCTTTCTTGTCTTCAAATCGCGTTCTTCTTCTGATGTAAATCAATGAATCAATCCAATGTAAGCTCAGGCGCGTATTTCAAACTCGACGAAAAGTGAAGTGAAGTGTTTTGGTGTTTTGTTGTTGAGGTAATGAGCCATTCGCGTTCCATGTGGAGATTTGCATGTGAATCTCTTTTGCGCGAGTGGGCGTGGCCAAATTAAATTTAATGAGCAAGCGTTTGAGAAGCTGGACATCTTGTTGGTTTTATACAAATTACTTAAACAGAGAATATTTGTTCTCAGTTTGAATCTGATTATTTAAAAGTACACACTTAAATGTTTATAAAGGTATATGGCTCATAAATGTGTGACAAGTATTCGCTGAGTTTTGTTTCAGTTTATAGACGTGCTCAAGAAAAAAAAGTTCACCGCGACGGAGAGGCAGAACGCACACCCTGTTTATTTTCTTTATTTTACAAAAGCACAATGTTTTGATTTGATTGTAAGTGGACACATACAAAAGTAGAAATATCACAGATTCTTTTTTTATATTTCTTTTTTCTGTGTGACCATAAATGACGGAGTAATTTAAGTTTATCCCTAAAACCGTATTCTGGACAAATGTGGGCAAAATAATCTTGATTTATTTTTAAAAAATACTTCCCTTGATCTGAGCGGTACAAGACTTGGCCACTTTTCCTAAGTTTGCCTCCTGAACACACACAATTTTTTTTGACTTAATTCTACAATGTTAAGTGGGTGAAAAAAAAAAAATCCTTAATCTTGTATTTGGGTCAAAAATGGGCACCCATAGAAATGAATGGGAAAAAGTGAAAGTGAAAGTGACATTGAAAGTGAAAGTGACAGTGAAAGTGAAAGTAATGTAATTTAGAGCAAAAACTGTAATTTAGAGCATTCTTCTTGTTTTTTGTAAAAATAAATCAATAGATCCAATACAATGCATATCTAACATACACACAAATGAAGGGCTGATCCTGTACAACATTCTCATCATGGCAAAAACTCACACTAAAAAAAATAAGCATAATTTACATAGAAAATATGGTACTTTTTGAAGAAAAAAAAATTCAAAAATACCCCCAAAATAAAAAAACACACCATAAATGGATGGACAAAATTTTATCGAAGACAGTGATATAACATTTATAATAAATAAAAAATAGGATCACTTCTGAGTCCTCTGTGCCCACATTTGTCCACAATTACAGAATTAAGGGCTATAAAGTGAATACGGTTTGAGGGCTACAGTGCTACAATGTGGAGAAAATCCAGCAAAACGCGCCGGCGCGTTTGCCGACCTCAGAGGGTTAATAAATAATGGATACATACAAGCAGATGACAAATACGTTATAATAACCATAATTAAACTACTAAACTATACCTGTTTCATCTCTATACAGCACTCTGACTCTGTAGGCATTATTGTCCGACTCGAAATGAACACCGTTACTGAGAGTTTCAGATATTATCATTATTCCGTGAGATGAAATTTTCCTGAGAGACTGAGCGCGAGCTTGTGAAGCTCCGCCCCCTGGGTCGTCCAGCAGCAGCTCATTTGCATTTAAAGGGCACACACTAAAACAGCGCGTTTTTCTGAGCCCCAAAAAATGATAATTTAAACATGCTGTAAAAAATGATCTGTTGGGTATTTTGAGCTAAAACTTCACATACACACTCTGGGGACATCAGAGACTTATTTTACATCTTGTGAAAATGGGCATAATACGGGACCTTTAATGAAAATAATGTCAAAGTCAGTTAGAATAATCAAATGTAACAATTTATTATGTCAGGTAAATGTATCATGCCAATTTCATAATCAATTCAAAGATAATCGATACAAAACATCAAATTCTCTGGAATAGAGAGAAGAGATGCAACCCAACATTAAGAAATACATTAGGCTGAGAAATCTCACACTTTCAGCCTCACGGGCTAATCTGAGTTACAGAAAAGGCCTCGAACTCCCTGCTGCATTTCATTATATAGACAAACCTTTCACATGGAAACCTGTACTAACAAAAGAAATATGCATTCAGAGGTTGCACCTTTTGGGGGTGTGTGACCATTTGTCAGATCACCTTCCTTTGTAAGTCAGTTATCTTTAAACTCTTAAAAACCTTATTACCTTGTGTTTTACATATTTGGAAATGAGACATTTGTACCAGTCGCACTGTGACATTTTAAATGATATCAAACATGAAAATACTGCGGTAATCATTCACATTAAACTATACATTTTCTTGGGTGAATTCAGGTGATCATCTGAGCATGAGAGAGAGGGGGTGAGAGAAGGGGGAAAGAGTTGTAGATTTGGATGACTCGGAGGTGAGACTTTCGTCTCAGTGGTGCACGAGGGCCAGTTCAAATGTTAATCTCCAGAGAGGTCCTT
Organism: Abramis brama; assembly: GCF_963993115.1. Classification (NCBI taxonomy): domain Eukaryota; kingdom Metazoa; phylum Chordata; class Actinopteri; order Cypriniformes; family Leuciscidae; genus Abramis; species Abramis brama. Next base: position 4,542,752 of record NC_139966.1, read on the forward strand.
TGTTCTCTCAGGGTCTGGTCGCTCTTCAACCAGACTGTCCGGCATCTCCTAATTTCTCAATTCTTACACAAATATTGATTATGAATTAATTTAGATATTTGATTATTCTGAGCATCCCATACTTTCAATTATTAATTCACTAAGGGACCCGATGCCGCACAGAGTCACACACCCCGGGTTTACGTGGATCTCTCGGACACAGCCTTGCCAGTCTGATCTTGGTCAGAGGGTGCAGGGTTGGCTAATACCTCTTAAGTCGGTTGCCTACTGCTCACGCATACAGAAAAGTGTAGTTTATTTAGCCACTTCCGTACAACTTGCCAAGTCAGTGATAGACAGAAATCAACAGGTCTTCAGATGACGTGCCACTGCTCCATTCATATGCACCTTTAGTTTGACCTATCCTGGACACAGAGCTGCGGGAGCACCAGCCTCCTCTTAGACTACTAAAATAATGATTTCAGGATAATGATTTCATGAGTCCAGAATAAATCAAGATGTAACATTTATTTGTCAGGTAAAAATGTATCATGCCAATTACAGAAGTAAATGATTAAAAGCCAATTCAGAAAAATACATGACATCAATTACTCAAAGATGACTCTAAAAGTAAGCAATGCATTCCTGACAGAGACACACAGTGGTGTGTGAGTGTGTTCCAACAGGAGAACATTGAAACAGCACTGTATGGGGGTCGTTCCTGGTAAAGAGTCCCAATGACTGCTCTGTCACCTACCCTTAAATACCCATACCAAATATTGTTTAGAGTTGTTTAGGTCAATCCATGTACCCCAAGGGGGTAGCACCTGGTTTCTTTAGATATCTTGAAGAGACACCACCCAAAGAGGAGAACAGGATTCTCCCAAGTGTTCAATCTTTCTCATTAAATCAATGACTGCAATGAAATTAAAGGGATACTCCACCGTTTTTTCATATTTAACTATGTTATTCCCTTAACTAAGACGAGTTGATGCATACCTCTCTCATCTCAGTGTGTGCACTTAATCGCTCTAGCACGCGGTGACACTCTTATAGTACTTAGCTTAGCCCAGTATATTCAGTGGTATCTAGCAGCAATGAATTTAGAAGTGACCAAACACATCAACGTTTTCCCTATTTAAAATCAGTTACACGAGTAGTTATACGACCAAGTATGGTGACCAGTGATGCGCGGGTTGATCCGAAATGAGCGGGTGCCTGCGGTTACGAGTCATCCAAAAATATTTTTAATGATATTCGGGTCGCGGTCGGTCGGGTCGTTTGAAATAAAGATGCCAATTAAACCTTTGTAATTTATATAGTTCTAGACACAATTTTCTATGAATACGTTTTAAATTTAATTTACACTTTATTGGCTGAATAACTGGCGCGAAGATGACGCACGAGCTCAGTCTGCAGGTAGAGATGGAGGCGGCAAGAGAAAAGGTGAAGACTGGGGAGTGGAAGCTCCGCAAATACACAAAAGAGCAAAGTGTGGGAGACATTTGCCGAAATAATGAAAGATGATGACCAAAGTGCTGGCTTTGTCATGTGTAGGCTACTTCTTGCGATGCTATTTACACATTTGATAACCACAAAACTGGCACGACCAACCAGGCACGGCGCCAGGATTCCAGTTTTGGATAAGCCAGACCAATTGTGGGTGGGCCTTAAATTAAAAACGTTAAATTAAAAAAAATTTAAAAACGTTATCCAATCACTGCTTAACCTAATAAAAAAAAAATTGACTAATATAGCCTACTGTTATATTAGCTGTGCGTATACATAATATAGATTTTAATAGCTTGATGCTCTTTAAAAATTGTGTTGCATTGTTAAAGTAAATCCGCGATCGCTCTCCATGGTTCTGACCAAAGAAGAGCGCTTTGGAATCTCCATTATGTATACCTGGGCTGCATTTTCCGATAACATTGTCTCTTAGCGCGCTGCGATAACTTAACTAAAGGTGTACTACCACTAAAGGTATATCATTGCTAGGCGTCTTCAGGGCTATCATCCACTCGCGAAGCAGAGGCGCTGAGAGGCAGAGGCGCTGGCGCCCTCCTAGCAACGGCGCTGTTTTTGGTAAAACATGATTTTGACGACTTCATTAAGTTTTGTTTTATAGAAAACTCTTTTTAAAAGATTTTCGTTTTGTATAAATTGTATCTTAATTTTCTTAACAATGTTTTATCAATCAATTGCCTGTATTTATTAAATAAGCAAATATATAGCAGACAAAATAAGGCGCCGGTACGATCACTGCATGTGAACTGGAGGGCGCCGAAACTCAGCTTGTGCCTCACAGATTTGATAAATATAGGCTATATATTACAGAAAGCTTGAAATGTCTACTTTTAAACGAAAATATTCAAACCAAAATAAATAGGCTAGCCTACTCTCTGATTATGTAGGCTAAAATCCATATGAAATGTGCATTTCTCTCTGGCGTTCATGGCGAGTCCGCAATCTCCGCATTGTCAACTTCATCTTTGCAGCGACACAGAAAACACCAGTTTATTACTAAACAATTAAATGTCTCCTTGCTAATTTAGACACATTCATAATCATTACTTTAACCGGTTCTTTGTGGCAAGCTTTATGCGTGCGGTCATTACGCTTATAGGCTAGCCTATTTAAGTAATTAATTTTATAAAGGGGCGATATGTCCACGAATGGCTTAAATGAACAACTAGTCGACTAGAAAAAAATTAGTCGGAGGCAGCCCTTATTCCACATATTCATACCAGCAGGCCATCTGGGTTGGGCGAGCGACCGTGAGCGGAGCGGAATATTCAGAAATGCGCTCTCCGCTCACGAGCTCTGATCGGAACAAACCCGAACCCTCACTGTCTGCTGAACTTGCGCAGAAACATCAAAATAGACATAGCCAGCTTTTTAAAATTGTTTTTAAAACTAAACATTTAGACTATTTTAGTACAAATTATGAGCTTATATTGACGATTTTTTATAATTCTTGACAAAATTAGAATATTAAGTTATATTAAGACGCTACGATGAGCATTATAGCTACTTTTAAAAAAATGCGGGTCAGGAAGCGGGTCGGGTACAATACATACCTGCAAACTTGTCGCTTTTCGGCGACAATCGCCGTTTTCTTGGTCAATTGGGTCATTTACGTGAATCGCGTAGAACCGGCGAGTTTTTTTTTTTTGGGGGGGGGGGGGGGGGGGGGGTATTGTTTCTCACAGTAAACTGCCATGCAGTCTAGAATTGCGAAACATTATTGGATAATTCTTATAATTTACATTTCTCTTGGCCAATTGGAATCTTAGCACTTGCGTCATAATCTTGAAGCACACACAGCGTCAACAACAGCTGAGCTCGCCATTTGCCTGGCTACCGTGCGAGTCTAATGGAAACTCACGCATGAATTTTCCTGCATTGCAGTGGCGGCTCCAGAGATTTTCTGTTGCAGGTGCTATGGGGATGCTCAACACTTAAGAGAAGGTGCTTTGAATTTTGGGGCATTTCATTATGAAGGTCGCATCGGACCACCCTTGGTACACATGCGTACACGCCCGCATTAACAATACTCGTTCCACGACTATAAGCATATACTGTATATATATAATGAAAGGGCTATAGACAGGGGCGCAACTCCCCAGTGTCAGAGGGGTATGCAGCAACAATTTTGGCCATCATCAATCTGGTGCACTTTGAGAGTTAAATTAAAAGCCCCAACCCATATTCAGTGTGCAAATTAAACAGAAAAGTTCAAACCTCTTTTAGTTAGTGTCAGTCTACATTACACTACTACATAATAATAGTTATAATATTAATCCCATGATAGTAGCCTAATAGCCATATATTGTAAAACAAATGCACTGAAAAATAAAATAAACTTTCATTATTAGTTTTGTACTAATTTCTATACTTGAAAGAGTATATTTTTCTATACTTCATATTTAAGATGTGATTGGGCCAGCCCAGTGTCAATCAAGAAAAGAACCAATGGGCCGCTGATCTACGTGTTTCATGGGGTGTCAGAAAAAAACGAACGCTGACTTTTTTTGATCAATGCATTACATCGGCACTTTACACAATTAAGCAACACAAAACGAATGGGCCGCCGATGTACGAGTTTTATGGGCCGTTAAGACAAAAAAAAAAAAAAAAAGTATGAGATGTATCGGACCAAAAAGCACGTCGGCCCACCGGGAATCTCCCGGTAGTCCCGATAGCCAGTCTATGCCTGGACGTCACACTTTAAATCCTACCTGTTGCCTTTCACCATCCACTTATTTACAGTAGCTGCTGTTGCAACAATTGACATGCCATCTCCTTTTCCCTCTTTCTTTTTCTATTTTTAGTCCCCGACAGCTTTTTTGCTTTATCCATCTTTTTTGACGACAACTCACTAACGTTACTCATTCCTGCTCGCTCAGCGCTCACGGCGCCCGCGCGCATCCGCCCGCCCCGCGCGCATCCGCCTGCGATTTTTAAATTAGTATTTAATTCCTATTTTTAACAACATGAAAAAGACTATTCAAACATGAAATTAAAATACAAAAATAATATATTACAGACATTTCTTGGGGGTGCTGGGCAGGTGCTATGGCTATTATAGGGGGAGCTACAGCACCACCTAGCTCCCCCCTGGCGCCGCCACTGCTGCATTGAACTTGTTTTAGCGCCCGCCAAAGTGAATTTTTGTCCCGCCAAAGTCTTATTTGATCGGTGAGTAATGTAGATGAACGGCTGCGTTTGTGACAGGGCGCATGTTTTAACTAAAAGAACGACCAGTACAGAGAGAGAGAGTGAGAGAGAGCCGGTCGCGCGCGCGCACTCTCTGTGTAAACGACTTCACCGTCTCCAAACTAGGCGCTGTGTTGCTCTCTCTCCCTCGCACATATTAATCAAAATAAATCGACTCGGTGGTAAAAGGTCGGAAGACCAAAGTTTCGTGTGGAGCATTCGGAGATTTTTTTTCCCTGAATTATACTGCTGGGTGTGAATTGTGCTAAATAAGTTTCCTTATCTTCTCTGAAAAGCGTTCCGGACATTCAGCTGACATAAAACAACACTTTAATTAAACAAAATAAAACTATACAGTGATGAAATGTTTTCTATGTTGACACAAATCTTGGATGTCCATGTCCTAACTGCTGGGATAATCACACAACGCGCACAACACGTCCAATTCGCGAACTAATGACTCCTTTGAACCGATTCATTTAAACTCATTTAAATTCAGTTAAAACAACTGATCTTTCCAACAGTGAACTCAGGAGACGTCTGAATCGGTGTATAACTAATCAGTAACACTTTACAATAAGGTTCTATTTATTACATAAATTAAATAAAAAGTACAGTTTGCTAACTCAAGCTTAAACTTTAAAATAAATAAAACCACTTGTTTTTTTTTTAAAAGCATATGACTACATTTTTCCACACAGTGCTATCAAGAATCGATAAGAGAATCGTTAAAGAATTGGATCAATAATCAGAATCGTCAGTGCCATTATTATTGATAAAATTTTATCAAATCCCATCCCTATGTGAAGACAGTAAAATTATAATCAAACATTAAAGAACATACATGTTTTTTAAAGAGTTTTTTTTAAGAGTTAAAAGATTAAAACATTTTGCTAACATGAGGTCTTATTGTGTCACTGTCAGTCTTGTTACATCAGTGCAAAACTAGGGTATGCAGATTAATTATTATTATTATATATCATTCATCAGCATGCATTGATTAATCCCATGGCATGTATAAAAAAAAAAAAGTTAGTCCCCCCCGTCACCTTTTTTAGTGTGAGGAGTTTGCAGGTATGACAATATTTTCTTTTTCGTTTTTTTGCGGTCCGAGTTGCGGGCGGGTTAGTTGAAAACGTCGGTCGGGTGCGGTTTGTTTATACATTGACCCGCGCATCACTGATGGTGACACAAAATAAAACGTGGCGCTTTTCTAAGCGGGTTAAAAAGGATAACTATAATGTATGGCGGAATAGCACTTTTGGGAGTACTTCGACTCGGCGCAGTAAAAAGTCACGCCTGATCCTCTTTCCACTATTGACAGAAGTGAGAGGAAGAGGATCCGGGATGACTTTTTACTGCGCCGAGTCAAAGTACTCCCAAAAGTGCTATTCCGCTATTACTTTTATATTATAAAAGTGCTTTTACACTCAATAATGCAGGTCTGTTCTGTGCTCTGTCTGTGCTATCTGCTGTCCAGGGTGCGTTTTATGGCTTTATTGCAGGGTGAGATTGGTTTTAGCAGGAAAAATCAGTCCTTACAGAACCACTCCTTTCCTGGTAAATAATTAACTTGATTCAAGGAATTTGCAACAGCTGAATGTAACATTTTTGACACGCCAAACAGTCAGACTCTGAGTAACATAAATCAGGGCAAACCTTGTGAAATGCATTCCAGCCTTAAGTCATTTGTAGTTCTTGTGTTTCTGCTCGTCTTTTCTCTTTTTCTGTTCTTGTTGTTCCTCTTTCCTTCAGTGAATCTTAACACTTAGGCTAATTATCAACATTGTTGCATTTTACTCTCTGTAGTGTGATTTATATTTATTTATTTTTTAATTTATTTTTTTTAAAAAGAAAGGGTTTTGGCATCAAAATAATGCCAATGTATTTATGCATTTTAAAATGGCATGGAAAAAAAAAGGTGAAAAATCAATTTAATCTCCCAAAGGAAAAGGAACAGATCTCAGGAGTCAGAGAAGATGATCAACTGAAGATTAAAGAATGAGACAGATGAGAAACTGAATATCATCATGTCCAGCAGAGAGAGCAAAGGTGAGATATACACACAGCAAGACACATAGCTACATATATATACTACATATACAGTATACTAGGGATGTGACGGTGAGAAAATTTTCCCACCAGTTAATCAAAGTGTGACAGCACCTGTAATACCGTTATCACCAGCGGGGGCTTTTAAATCACTAATTTGAAAGTGAAACTAAAATGTGCATGTCTGCAGGGGCATTCATTATGGTGCAGAGCAAGCGTTTTCAATGAATTCCTACCATAGGAGTGATCTGAAAACACTCACTCTCTGTGGACGCGCACCGTTATGAATGCCAGTGCAGACGTGCGCATTTTAGTTTCACTTTCAAACCGTCCGTAATGTCGGACATTGCATTTGAGCTTAAACTGCAAAGTGAATGAATGGTCGGTTAACTGCAGCGTTTTTCCCGCTGGTTATTAAACTAAACCTAACGCGTCTTATATTTGAAATTAATCAGATATAGACAACATAAATGTAATCTTGCAACTTACATCTGCACAAAAGGAGGCGAATGCGCACATGAACTTGACCATGCTAGTCTGATGCACTGTAAAACCCAACAAGTTAAGCTAACTCATTTCATCTGAGGAAACCGATTGCCTTAATTCAATTAAGTTTATAAAAAACAATAGTTATGAGTACTCTGAACTTATTTTAATCGAATCCACTAAAACAATAATACAAAGTCAAATTCAATAAGTTAAGCTAACTTATTACATTTGAGGACACCGATTGCCTCAATTCAATTAAGTTTATAAAAAACAATAGTTATGAGTACTCTGAACTTATTTCAGTTGAGTTTACTAAAAGTATAGATATACATTGCAGTCAATAAATTAAGTGATTAATTAAGTGATTATTGAGCATTAGTGATTAACACCTGCTGTTAACGAGCAGAATCAATGAAGGAAAGAGAAACAAGAACTACAACTGACTTCCAGCCACAGCCTTAGATGAAACCAACTCAAGATAAAAGATGTTTAAATCTCTAAAGATCTCAGCAGAGGAGGATTAAACCACTACACAAACAGCATTACCAGCTTCACTTATTGCTAAACAGTTTGACTTTTGTCATGCGTCTACAGAAGTTGTTATTGAGAATGAACAGAGGGTTAGATGCTAATGATTTATTGAGTTTCATTTAAAGACACCATGATAGTTATCCATGTTTGCTTTAGTTGGGCTCTTGACCCTTGACTTTACAACACCAGTTTTTCCTTTGGCTGCTGTAACTGAGTGTTTATAAAACACATTTGTTATGGCACATACATAGACAGATGATGTGTTACTTGTATTAATCATTATAATAGAACTGATTCTGCTGTAAGACCCATTGTTGTGACAATCAGATTTTAAAAACCTCTATGGTATCATGCTGACTTACACAGTAATCAAAAATCAGCATATGAATCTCAACAATGGTGACCATTAAAAAATGATTTATGCCACAATGCATGCTGGAAGCCATGGATAAGTTTTGTATTATGCTAGTACCCAGCATGCATTGCAGCATGAATCATTTTTAATGGTCACCATTGTTGAGATTCATATGCTGATTCTTGATGTCTGTGTGAGTCTTAGTAATGCAATACCTTTTTGTGCACAACTATTTGTAAAATCCTTCATATTATCTGATGTCTCAACATGGCTAGCTCTTATGCTGTAGAATCACAGTTTTGAGTGAAACTAATATGTTGCCCTTTTAATCAGAGATCAGACTCTGAATGAAATCAGTGAATCAAGTCACTAAATGATGATTGTCATCATCAGTCCTTCACCATCAACACCCGATCAGACTTCTCCTTGCCTTTTGTGCCATAACAAATATGTTTTATAAACACTCAATTACAGCAGCCAAAGAAAATCTTAAGTGCAAAAGTCAAGGGTCAAGAGCTCAACTAAAGCAAACGCTGATCTCCATCATGGTGACCTTAAATGAAACTCAAATCATCAACTTCTAAACCTTTGTTAATTCTAATAAGAACTTCTGTAGACGAATGGCAGTAATAAAGTCAGTCTGGTTAGTAATAAGTGAAGCTGGTAATGCTGTTCGTGGAGTTGTTTAATCCTCCTCTGCTGAGATCTTGAGATATTTAATGTCTTCTTTTATCTCCAGTTGATTTTGCTGTGGCTGGAATTCAGTTGTAGTTCTTGTGTTTCTCTTTCCTTCAGTGATTCTGCTTGTTAACAGCAGGTGCTCATCACTAATGCTCAATCATCACTTAATTAATCACTTAATTATACAATTATCATTCTGGGATCTAGAAATGTTCTATAACTCATTCAGTTTGAGTTCTGTTTCAGTCATTCAAGTTTCGGTAATATTTGAGTGCTGTGAACTCAATTGTATTTAGTTAATATTACTGTTAGGTTTTACAGTGTGTGTAACACGTGAACGTGCTCTTCCTTCAAAATGCTCCTCTCTAAAGTAATTTTTCTAGCCGACTATCGAGTTTGTGGACACTGAAAGGCGGTAAAAGTGTATGTTACGTGACATTATTGTTCTCCAGCTGACAGTAGGATGCAGCTGACAGATGACAGTAGGCTATATTCATTTATTTTCTTAATATTTATCTTGTGTACCCATATACATACTAAATTAAAAAAATAAAATAAAGTATTTTATGACAAGCAATTTATTTTCTAAATAAAACTGCTCTTAATTTTCATTGATTACTGATTATTGTAGTGTTCAGAAATATTATAGACTGTTAATAATTGTAATTATAGGCCTATAATTCATTGTGTAATAGACCTAAATGTTTTTAAATCATTTTTAATAAGGAGTAAACTGATCTATCTAATCTTTTATTATCCTCACAGCGCGTCGGTTATGCTGTAATGCTCTATGAAATTATTGTGAGGTAATATAAATGTAATAATAAAAATAGGCCTGCACTAATAATAATAATAATAATTTAATGCATAAATTAAAAAATGCTAAATCCTCTTGATATCAATAGCTAATTGTCGCTATCTCTTGATACACAATATCATGGTCTGTTATATTGGCACGGTGGTTTATCGCACATATTTCACACGTATAGAGTGAGCAGTGAAGTCGCAGCTCGATGATCGGACCGTACAGTGTGAGCACATAAAACATGAGCTTTGGCTTTACATCACATAAGATCTACTCGTACAGTGTGAGTTGGTAACTTTGCTGAAATCACACAGAAATCACACATTTTATGCCTGCCTTAAGTTTTCAGACGCAGCCGATGTTTGCGTGAACAAGCAGTTGAACAGAGGGTTGTTCCATAAAAGACGCTTAGAAAAGCGGGGATTAAACTCCAAAACCGGACTTGAATGAGCCTAACAAATAAGTTGGGGCTAAAGTGGTTCCATAAAAGGTAATTGAAGTTCACGCAATCTCACTAATTTGATCCAGGTTTATCTAGTCTAGATAATTGCGTGTGCACGCGTTTCTGAAGCAGCCCTAGAGGTCGATCGTGGATCAAATCGATCCACCATCAAACAGCGTATATTTTGTGCTGTTTTTTTTCCCCTCAGTGTAAAACTTACATTTTACTGTTATATTCTCCATCTGTAAATGTTAGAAAGTCGTGCAAATGTATCCATTTTACTGCTAATCTTCATATTGAACGAGCGCTGCTGGAGCGCCAAATAGGAGCGCATAATTCTGACTAAAATATAAATTTTGCTTGGAAAATTAATACGCGATATTTTATAACACTAGAAATATCTTCTAATTATAATAATTTATCTTTAGGATGTTGGATAAGTTGCAGTGAATTTCTAGCGAACAGAAGTACTTCAGTGAACAGAAGTAGCCTATAATTCAGGGAAGATTATTTTAAGAAACTAAATATATAAAGATACAAAATATAGTTTTGGGTATAGGACCTGCTACTTAATAAAGATGATGTATACTTATTTAGAATGCTGAGAATTACAGCTTTTAATGCAATATTTGTTTTGGAGAAAGCAGGAATCCCCAGTTTTAAATGAGTAGATTTAGTTTCTAAAGTACATTATGGAGAGGATAACATGAAATTAAGAGCAAATGTATACATTTTGAAACGATATGTGCAACTCTAAAATCAAAGATTATTCCATAAAATAAAGGAATATATATTAGCCTACATTAACTACATTTTTATATAACCCTCCCTCCCTTTTATTTCTAGTTATTTGTTATTTTATTTATTGACTTATTTAATATTGAATATTTGATATTCAAATAATATTACTTGAATAACTATTAGGAATTATGTGTCATTATAAGAGTTTGATATAAATATGTGAATGTTACATTTGTATTAATATCTATTTATTGTTTTTTGTCTTTTCCCCCTTAAATCATATCTAAAAGTGTCTAACTACTTTTTGGTTATTGTTCTAATCATGTGTTTTTTAGGCTATGTGTTGGTGGGTATTATCACAAAAGAAAAAAAAGTAGAAGGAAAAATAAATAATAAATGAATATTTATTGGGGGATATATATATATATTATATATATATATATATATGCGCTAAAATACTATTGGGACTATTTTAATGGGGTAAATCAAATGTAGGCTAATATACTGTCAATTACTAAGCTCAGATTCATCTTACCAGTTAAAATTTATACTGTGCTTTTGTAATTATTTATTTTTAATTTTGTGATTTTAACTTCTGCTTTAAAAAGCTTTTTTTTAGATTGTGTTCTAATGTTCTTCTAATCATAAACATGTATTACAGCTGCCAAACAAAACCAGAGAGAAATGTATTCATAAATCTTTAAAACAATCTAATTAAATCTTGGGCAGAAAACATTCAGCCAGTAAAAAAAGAAAACCTGTAGTATATATATATATATATATATATATATACATACACATATTGTCTAATTTATCATTGTAGCCTTATTTAAGTTGATTTTCTGTATACTGTGTATTTATTTTTGGACTAATAGTGGTTAATAAAGTCCAATAATGGTATGAGAGAGTGTCAGTGGTAATATTGTGTTCTTGTCGGTCAGTGTTAGAGGATCTGTGTAACAGCTGAGGCTTAGCCTGACAGTTAGCCTGCCCTGGACCAGGCTAGTTTCCCAGCATACGTTGCCAGGGTAACTGAGTTTGAACTATTTTAAGTTTGCTTTATGAAACAGAATCCACCGACAATAAGTCTGACTAACCAAAATAAGCTTGGCTTGTATTCTAATCTTGTTTTATGGAACAACCCTCTGATGTACCTAATAAAGTGGCCTTTGAGTGTATATTGTATGAAACACTTCATAAATAAAGATGTCATGATTAATCTTCAGAATAAATCAACAGAGAATAATCACCAAAATCAAACACTTAAATTCACTAATAATTGAAATTACAATTCTGTTGTTGTGTTCGATAATTCTGATCATGTTGAGAATTGAATAAAGAAAGCGTCTAGAAAGAAAGCTTTGTTGTTTGTTTGCCAGTATTTATTTATTTATTTATTTAGTAAAACTGAGGTGTAGAATTACTGTGCTGTAAGTATCAAATATAATTGAAATGTTTTTTTTCTGCAGGTGTGGTCCGTGTTCGTCCTACCAGTAGAAGAAACAGCAAAAGTATTCCTCCTGAGAGTAAGTCTAGTCTTTATAGATACACAGAGACACCATACAGGGTATTTGAGGGACCTGAAGGCTATATTTTACATATATATTGTATTTTATTTAGCTATATTTTATAAATGTCATAATCATTTGTTAACAAACTAGTATTCATTACTTCAATGAGCTCATTGTTTATGCATTTAATTATTACGTTGTTTATATTAATACATTTTTAGCAAACTGTGACTTTGTAGATGTACATTTCTGAAATGCATAACTTTCACTCTAGATTGTAATGTGGACTCATGCACTTTCTGTAAAGCTGCTTTGAAATGATGTGTATTGTGAAAAGCGCTATACAAATAAATGTGAATTGAACTGAGTAAAGGGTTCCTAGAGGTTCTCGAGAAGAGACACACTGTAACGTCATGTGTGTGTTGTGTGTTTCAGTGAGTGATCTGAGGATTGTTCTTCTGGGTAGGAGTGTATCAGAAAACAGCCGAGTGGGAAACTTCATCTTAGGAAGAGCAGCGTTTGACAGTGAATCTCCTCCAGCTGATGTAAAGCCGTACAGTGAGAGAGTCAGAGGAAAACACATGACGGTCATCAACACTCCTCTCCTGCTCAGCTCCGATCTCTCACTACGTCACATCACACAGGGAGTGAAGGAGTGTGTGTCTCTGTCTGCACCGGGACCTCATGTGATCGCTCTGGTCCTCAAATCCGATGAGTGTTCGAGAGAAGAGAAAGGGTGCATAGAGATGGTGCTCAACTGTTTCTCTGACAGTGTGTTTGAACACACTCTGGTGCTCACGACACAAGAGCCTGACGGGGCAGAGCCGACCGAAGTCAATGACGTCATAAAGGAAATCATCAATAAGTGTTTTAACAGACACTACAGACTGGGGACTAACAGCACTCCTGCCGACCTCATAGCGACATTGCAGGAAACTGTTCAAGGCAGTGATGGACGTTACTTGATTTGTAACAGATATGAAGATTTATATTTCGCTACAGAAGCCACAGAAAGAGGTGAGTCAACACAATATCTCAGTAAATGTTATCTTTATTTGTAAAAAAAAAACTCTTTATGCTGCAATCACATGTTGCATCAACATTTCAGCATATTGGTGTGCATGTAGACACTCCTGTTGGCTGTGTTAAACTTGATAAAAAAAGTTAAGACAAACTTTTTTGTTGGCTTTTATGAAAGCCTGAAGTACTCCTTCATATTGTTGTCTCTCAGACAGATAAATGAACTTTGTAAGATGGTTACTACGGTGTTGCTAGGATGTTGTGGATAGACGGATCGAAATCCTCTGTTAAATCAACACGGCACATCCCTTTAAACAGACATCAGTGGAAAGTTTGTAGTTCAGTCATATGTCGATGGCAAAGAAAATAAAACTAGGCATGTAGCTTATTATTAACGTTAACTGACGAGAGAGAGAGAGAGAGAGAGAGAGAGAGAGAGAGAGAGAGAGAGAGAGAGAGAGAGAGAGAGAGAGAGAGAGAGAAAGAAAGAAAGAGAGAGAGAGAGAGAGAGAGAGAGAGAGAAAGAAAGAAAGAAAGAGAGAGAGAGAGAGAGAGAGAGAGAGAGAGAACTTCTGTTGAATGCTCTTAATTGCTGATCGTTCACTCAGCACGTGTTATTTCAGGGTTCACCAATCTCGGTCCTGGAGGGCCGCTGTCCTGCAGAGTTTAGCTCCAACCAGCTCCAACACACCTGTTTGAAAGTTTCTAGTATGCCTAGTGAGACCTTGATTAGCTGGTTCAGGTGTGTTTAATTGGGGTTGGAGCTAAACTCTGCAGGACAGCAGCCCTCCAGGACCAAGATTGGTGAACCCTGTGTTATTTGGATTAAAACTAAATCATATATGTAAGTAAAGTAAAACATTAACTATTACCTGATTTATGTATAACGAGTGGTTCCCTATATTATTACAGGACGTGTGCAGGTCAAGAAGTTTAATCTGCAAACACAAACATCCGAAGCACGCGCCCCCCAAACCAGGGCCGTGCACAGGGGGGTGGCCCGGTGGCTAGAGCCACTGCCCCTCTGCCCTCATCGACTGAGGTGCCCCTCTTCCCTACCCCCACCGCTCCGCTCAAAGCATTCCACTGATTCCGCCAATCCGCTCCACGTTTTCCCGCTCGCTCCGCAGCATCACTCGCAGTATAGGACAGTTCACGAAAGCTGTCGCATTAACAGGTAGGCTATGCAAAACAGTGGTTGAATCTGCGAAATTAGTCATTTGTTTTTGTTGTATTTATGTCGGTAATTTTTTGCTCTTGGTCTTCTGGCTCTTTCTTTGATTTATATCAACCAGGGATGGACTGGCCATCAGGCATACCGGGCACTTTCCCGGTGGGCCGACGTGCTTTTTGGGCCGATACATCTGATAGCCTACTCATACATTATTTTTATTATTAGGCCTATTATTTTTTCTTTTTAACGGCCCATAAAAATTGTACATCGGCGGCCCATTCGTTTTGCTTTGCTTAATTGGTGGCGCTGGGTTTGTGCCGGTGTAATGCACTGGTCAGAAAAAGTCAGCGTTAGGTTTTTTTTTTTCTTCTTCTGACAGACCAGTCCATGAAACGCGTAGATCAGCGGCCTATTGGTTCTTTTCTTGATTGACACTGGGCTGGGCCAATCACAGCTTTAAACGAGTGAGCGAGCGTGCAGCAGTGTCAGTGTGTATCTGTCAAAATAGTCAGCAAGATGGAGAAGAAACGCAAGGAATGTGCAGAAAAACAGCTTGAAAAAATAGAAACAGGCCCTTAAAGCAGACACTGTAAAATGTGTCAATATATACACTACCGTTCAAAAGTTTGGGGCCAGTAAGATTTTTTAATGTTTTTAAAAGAAATATCTTCTGCTCACCAAGGCTGCATTATTTGATAAAAAACAAACAGTAATATTGTGAAATATTATGACAATTTAAAATGACTGTTTTCTATTTTAATATATTTTAAATGGTAATTTATTCCTGTGATCAAAGCTGAATGTTCAGCATCATTACTCCAGTCTTCAGTGTCACATGATCCTTCAGAAATCATTTTAATATGATGATTTGATGATCAAGAAACATTCATTATTATTATCAATGTTGAAAACAGTTGTGTACAATTTTTTTTTCAAAATTCTTTGAATAGAAAGTTCAAAAGAACAGCATTACTGTATATTCACAAAGAAAACAGCTGTTTTAAATTGGAATAATATTTCAAAATATTACTGTTTTTGTTTGGATTTTTAATCAAATAAATGCAGCCTTGGTGAGCAGAAGAGACTTATTTTAAAAACATTAAAAATCTTATTGACCCCAAACTTTTGAATGGTAGTGTATATTTTCTGACCTTCATCAGCTCCTGTGGCAGATGATGATAGTGAGGAGGATCAGGAGAGAGATGAGAGAGTGTAGAGCCTGCGGTAAGCAGAACTACTTTCAAAACACTTAGGCCATGTCATGAGGAACCCATAACCCAGTTACAGATCATTTCCACATCTGCACAGTTGACGATTACCGCAATTCACTAGAAATTTAATGAGAGGCGTTTGTAAACCATGTTTTCCGCCAAAATAAAAGCTTGATGCAGTTTCCGTCAAAATAAAAGATCATGTGCTTATCTCTTTCAAGTATAGAAATTGGTACAAAACTAATTATGAAAGTTTCCTTTATTGTTTTACAAAATATGGCTATTACTGTCATTTGATTAATATTATAACTATTATTATGTAGTAGGTGTAATGTAAATAGACACTGTAACTAAAAGAGGTTTGAATTTCTTTGTTTAATTTGCACAGTGAATATGGGTTGGAGCTTTTAATTTTGAACTCTCAAAGTGCACCAGATTGATGAATTTAACATTAAAATGCACAAATTTTCTGTTGTTGGCAACCCCCCCAAAAAAACAAAATAGTGCCCCTTTTTTGGTTTAGGCCACTGCCCCTTAAAATGTCTGTGCACGGCCCTGCCCCAAACCAGCGTCTCAGACAGCGCGCGAATACTGAATTGAATTCTCTTTCACGTCTTGTGCTTGAACGGATGAATTCACACTAAATTAAGTAAAAAAAGTCTGTCTTAGCGAGTATCCCAGTAAACAAAGTCGGTTATATCTCAAGTGACTGTAGTCATGTTCAGATGGAGTCCGTGCGTTCGGTCTTAAAGGGACAGCAGTCTAATAAACCTGATGCTGTGTTTCAGTGTTAATCAAACAAAGGACAAATAAATTACTCACTGCTCTTGACTAAATAGGCTACCCTTTTCAACTTTACAAAAATATCTATCTATAATTTATACAGTAATGAATATGCATTTTTTTCACATTTGATGACTTTATTCAAATTGCTGTACCTGTTAGATCTACCCGAAAAACTCTAAACACTGTTTATTTTATTTGTAGCTTTTCTTTGTTCTATTGTATTTATTTGTCCTATTTGTAATTTGATTATTTGTTCTCATTTTGTTACTGACTGCTTACTTGTGTTTAATAATGTTTTAAATTCACATTAAAGGTTGTCTAAGCGATGTCAGGCCAAAACATTTTTTGTCACATACAGCAAACATCTCCTCACTATCCGCTAGCTGCCTGTCCCCTGAACACACTGTAAAAAAACGCGGTCTCTGTAGACACCACAGGCTCCACAAACGGCAACAAAAACAAACTGTGCTCACCCGCACCACGAAACATAACAAACAGAGCTCCAGCCAATAACCGACAAGAAGTGTTGGAGGGTGGGGTTTGCGCGTTTGCGGGGTTAGTGCGCGTGCACATGAGGTGGGTTTGTGGAGGAGAGAGATGACGAGGGAAGTTTGAATTATGGCCGACACACGACCAAAGAGATGACGTTCCGATGAACAGGACAACTTGCAAGAGGGACAAGGATAAGGAACGCGCGAAGTCCCGAATTTACATCGGAAAAACCTTTGAAATGTGGCGAGACCTCCGCCGGCAGAAGGGATTAGCTACTATCCGACATTCAGTTGCTCTGTTTTTGCAGAACAGGTAAATCCACTTTTCTTTCTAAACTGACGTTCATGTTCGCCAAACCAACACAAGGATGTAATTAGCTAGATTTATGCAGTCAGCGTTAACTTTGGTGAATACAACATGTATGTTTCTAGCAGCGATCAATCTCTATTGTAAATGATCAAGCAAATTCACAGTAGGGCGACAATTTGTGTAAGTTAAGGGTTGTTTTCACCCACGGTTTGTCGTGAATTTGAATGTTCATTTAGGCTATTGACAACTTTGACTAAATTGGTTTACAACGCCGCCGTTGTTTATGCTCACTGGGAAACGCGAAGCTAACGTTATCTTGCTATCATTACGTCCTTGTATGGGAGCTATTTATAACCTCAGGTGGCAAAACGATTTTAAGATAATTTTTCTCTTTTTCTGCATTCTGTTCTGCAATATATAAAAGCATTTATCTAACTTGGCGACATTACACATTGAATGAAGTATCAGTAAAACTTAACTTTGTAGTGACTATTTTGACTTTCCTTTATGCCGGAAGGGAGGGGAGGAGGGAGGAGACGGGATGAGGAGGAGGGAGGGTCTAGCCAGCCTCCGTTTTGTTTGACAATAATTCGAATGTCAACAAGAAGAAACGTCTCCCGGGATCGCTTAGACAACCTTTAATTAGGCTGGTAGTTTTTGTATCAAAATTGGATTCAATAATTGATATTTCACTGGTATCTAATCATCTGAACCACTGACCCGATCCTCAGCACTGAGCCCTGCTGGAGCGGCTCTAAATATGTGCTGTGGCTATTAAATGAAAGATAAAATATGATAGAGCAATAGAATGAACAGTGACAGTAACAGACTGCTGGCTTAATTAACCCTTGTGCATTGTTCAAATTGACTACCTTTCGTTATGTTTGTGGCTGAAAACAGCCACTACTTTAAACTGCTGTAAAAATGTATCAGATAAATATTTTTTTCAAAATGTTTTGCATAAATCTATTAATCAACCTCAGTCCTGCTCAAGAATACTAAATGTTTAAAAAAAAATTCAGGATTTTAAAAATTCGTAAATGATGTCACTGATTTGGGGGGAAAAAAAACACAAAATTACTCATTTTCAATATAAAATGTGATTGTGGACTGGATTTTTTTTTACCTTTTATCACAGTCTTGGACATGTCAAAGATTAGAAACAACATTGGTTTTGATGCATTGTTAGTTTTTGTGCAGCATCAGATTTTAACTTTTTCTCCCTCATTTACTGTTCGTGGCTGTTTTTTGCCCCATTGACTTCCATTATAACCACATTTTTTGATTGCAAAGCCATGACACCATATAAGCATGCATTTTTGATTGTTGGTGGTTTTCCCTGTTGGGAAGAAGTAAAATTTGTAATTTTGACTGTTGATAACCAGGTGGCACCATTAACCCTTTAGATAGGCCTGTGCAAAAAAAAGCTTAGTTTCTGGCTTTTACATGGAGTTATATGGAGTTTATATGAAGTATAATAGCATAATAAAGTGTGTGTTTGTTTGTGTGTGTGTGTGTGAACTCACCTTGATGCGTCTGAGAAAATCAAAACATGCACCTTAGCTCTCAGAACTACATGGAGTAAACAAAAACAAAGTAAGTGTATTTATGCATCTGCTGCCTTTTGATGGTGAGAAATGCAGACTAAACAAAGCAAGTGGATTTAAATGCGTGCATGCAAGCCTGCTGCTCATTTGATGGTGAGAAGAGCAGCAAGCAACATGAGAAAGGGCTTGACTTGTAGTGAAGTTTTAGAGATGATTATGCAGCCTGACCCCTCCAGCGAGCTGCAAGATGTATCGTCTTCTCCCTCTGACACCACAGACTCAGGAGAGTCAGATCCTGATTTGGATGTGGCACCCTCATCATCCTCTCTAGCTTCCACTGAAGGCGAGGAGGATTCGGGGGATCCTGGATCTGGGTGGATTGGGAGAAACGGCGAAGTGTGGTTTTCCACTAACGCGGAGACAACTCCCTTTCTTCAGCCTGCCAGAGGCGTGACTCCAGGGCCGACGCGCTATGCCATCACAAGGCATAGTCTCATACATGTTTGTATGACTGTACAAACATGTATGTGTTGACGCAAGTCATGCTGACAATGAGGTCAATCATCTCCTCCATAAAAAACAGATTGAACACGGAATCCATGTTCTGGACCCTTGTGATAGCATAGCGCGTTCTGAGAGCTGAGGTGCATATTTTGATTTTCTCAGACGCATCAAGGTGAGAAAATTGCGTTTTCTGATGCGTTTTCTCAGACGCATCAAAAATTACAAATGCAGTGAAAATTCAGGTATCGGTATTGGTATCGATGAGCACCAAAAATGAAAGTATTGGGTATCGGACTCGTTCTGCAAAAAGTAGTATCGGTGCATCCCTAATTAAAAAAATGTTGTTGTTGAAAGATTACAATCGTTTCACGCTAAATTAACACTGCAGCCAGTCTGAGATATAGAGCTATTTCACATGGCTATGAGCTTGATACTAAGTATATGATAAATATATAATACAACTTTCATTCTTCAGGTCAATCATATTTTCATAGGAAAAAAATCTGTTTCAATATCATTTCAATGGATAAGGTGATTTCCCATTCCTGACAGCGCTGGTCAATGGATTGATCTCTATGATGTGAAACATTAGATATCATATATATGTAATTTGAGTAAAACAATAAAGACATTGTTTGATAAGTGCTGATTGAAGTCCTTGAAATTCAAAAAAGTAGTGCTTAAAGTCCTGCAATTTCATTTGACAGAATCTGTATGAACCCTGTGAACAGTATCTGGGCAGTGTGTCCCTTCAGCCACGGCCATCTCCATAAAACTCAGGAGTTCCTGTAGGATTTCCTTGGGACGTTTGTAGTTGTATTGTAATAGGATTATCAAGGTCTGCAAGGAGCCAGAAAATCACCCACTAGCTTTATTATTATTTAACATTATCTGTTTATTTTCTCTTCAAGATTTAGATTATCTCCAAATTAAAAATGTCTGGCATTTTTTGGAAAACAGCTAAATATCCAAACATGCATTTGAAACATGTCATGACAGCATGTTTAAAGATTAGGCTGTTCACACAAGACATCAGATTCAGTCTAGATACAGTACAGCCGTACACAGTGTGAACACTGAGTAATTATACTGTATTGATGACCGGATGTTCACACTATTGTATTGTTTTTCTTTAAGCAGCTCGTGTGGAAACAGATCAGGAGAAGACAAATAGACTGTGCCAGTCTGCTGTTAATGACACACTGAAAACATCAAGAGAAAACACAAGCAGCAGCACCATGGGAAAAGACCACAGCGATGGAAAGAGTTTGAGTGTTGCACATTATATCAAGAACAACTGGAGCAGAAAAATAGCACATGGAAGCAATGAAAACCTGCCCATGTTTAAACTCCATCTATCTGAAGCGTGGCAGAACCGTGATGGATTCTGCAGAAGAAGCACGTTTGGGAAGAACATCACTAAAGAGAACAAGACCATCATGATGATCGGAGCCACAGGTTCAGGAAAAACCACTCTGATTAACAGCATGATCAACTACATCCTGGGAGTGCAATGGGAAGATGACTTCCGGTTTGTGCTGATAGATGAAGGGCAGAAATCCCAGGCTGAAAGTCAGACTTCGCAGATCACGGCATATCAAATCAATCACATGGATGGTTTCCGGGTCCCATATTCTCTGACCATTGTGGACACACCAGGCTTCGGTGATACCAGAGGAATTTCACAAGACCAGAAAATCACAAAGCAGATTCAGGAGTTCTTTTCTCATCCCGGAGGGATCGACTGCATTGATGCCGTGTGTTTTGTAGTACAGGCTTCACTTGCCCGTCTGACGCACACACAGAAATACGTCTTTGACTCCATTCTTTCCATATTTGGGAAGGATATTGCTGAAAACATCCTTATGATGGTCACCTTTGCAGATGGGAAAACACCTCCTGTTCTCCAGGCCATCAAAGCCTCTGAGGTTCCCTGTTCTACCAATGCGTCTGGAGAGCCACTTAACTTCAAGTTCAACAACTCTGCTCTGTTTGCTACCAATAACACTTCTGCAGACGACGAGGAGTCTGACTGTGACAACTTTGATCAGATGTTCTGGAAGCTGGGATTTTCTAGCATGAGAAAGTTCTTCACATCCCTTATAAAGATGGAAACCAAGAGCTTGTCTCTGACACGGGAAGTCCTGAAAGAGCGACAGCATCTAGAAGTGCTTGTGGAAGGCCTTCAGACCCAAATCAATGCTGGTCTGATGAAACTGGATGAAATCAAGAAGACAAGAGCTGCTCTGCAGCAACACAAGGCTGAGATGGAGGCAAACAAGGATTATGAATATGAATTTGAAGTAACTGTCCCAAAACAGACCGAAAGCAAATCTGGCTACTTCGTAATGAACTGCCAGAAGTGTCACATCACATGTCATGACACATGCACTTGTGCAAATAACAGTGATAATTATAAGTGCATTGTCATGAAAGCTGGAGTGTGTACGGTGTGTCCAGGAAAGTGTGCCTGGAGTGTGCATTTTGCTCAGAAATACAAATGGACAACCGCACGTCGGAAAGCAAGCCTGAGGTAAGTTAGTTTACAATGTTAACTGTCCTGTCAGATACAGACAGCGATGTTGCCAATGTCATTATTTTTAATTTTGACATAGAAGTGGGCGAGATGATATCGCGAGCGGGCGCGGGCGCCGTGAGCGCTGAGCGAGCAGGAACAACAGTTAGTGCAGTGTTTTTCATTGCGCGGCTCGCGAGCCTCATGCGGCTCGCCAAGCTTTATTTATGGCTCGCATGGCGGTAAATAATTGGTGATATGATAATGCATTCACTAGAGATATTTCATAAAAACATTAATAACAAGTACATAACCCGTTAAAAACTTCTATTACAAATAATTTCGATTGGATTGAAAGGGGTGGTTTATTGAGAGAACGTGAAAAAAACTTGATCGATTGAAAACCGAAACTGAAAGGACGACGTATGACGCGCGGAACGAGCTGTTCTCCTGATGAATAAAGTGTCATATAAATGAGTATCCTTTTATTCTATAATTCTCCTTTCACTCAGCATCTGTGAAGTGAAGCAGGACAACGGCTCACCAGTCCTTGTTTCAGATTATCATACAGACGACTGGTTTGGGGCATTTTTAATGCATGATAAATAGTAGTAGTAAATAGTTTTTTTTTCTCTTAAACCCGATGAAACACGTAGATCAGCGGCCCATTGGTTCTTTTCTTGATTTCCACTGGGCTAGCCCAATCACATCTTTAATGTGAAGTATAGAAATATACTCTTTCAAGTATAGAAATTAGTACAAAACTATGAAAGTTTCCTCTTTTTCAGTGCATTTGTTTTACAATATATGGCTATTACTATCATGGGATTAATATTATAACTATTATTGTAGCAGTAATGTAGACAGACACTGTAACTAAAGGAGTTTTGAAATTTTCTTTGTTTAATTTGCACCAGATTGATGAATTTAACATTAAAAATCACAAAATTTTCTTACGAGGGAGCATGCCCCCGAACCCCCCTAGAGTGGTAAAGGTCCACTCATCACAGTGATCCAAAAATCCTGTGACAAACACTGGTAATACTATGCCAATGCAGCTTACAGGGTTTTGGGGGCGTTCATCACTGTGGAGTATAGTTAAATTCTATTAATAAGTGAGAATTTCATCTGTTCGTGTTAACTCTTACGCGTTACTCACTCATTACTTTTTTTTTTTTGGGGGGGGGGGGGGGGGGGTATATATGCCGCATCCTTCTCACCTTTATTACCCCTGACCTGTTTTCATGCCTGGTAAAAGATTAAAAAAATTATGTGATCAAGTCAAACTTTAACCGTTAATCTACAATTACTACGACTATAAACTAAAACATTTGTCTTGGTGTTCAGATGCTCTGCATTTTTATTATACTTGAAATACTTTGAAAAATACAGTAGTTTAAAGGGTCTTCATCTTCTAAACATGATGTACAGTATATGTAAACCTGTATTATTTTGCTGAACAGCTTGTGAGAAAATCATACATCTAAAATTGACTTATGTTATATTGAACGAGCTGAATATGAATATGTCATGTCAGGGTTAGGGTTACAAATCACAAATGATCAGAAAGTATCAAACTGCTGTTTTGGGATGATGTAATTTTACTTTCATTGATTCTAGTTATTCATTCTGCATGAACAAGAAAAAAGTAAAGTTAATTAAATCAGTGAATGCATTTAAAACACACACATATATGTACTTTCATTTTGATAATGTATTAGTAAATGTTGAAATTAATATTAATTATTATTAATTAATGCTGTAGAAGTATTGTTCACTCTCAGTTCATCTTAACTAAGTTAGTTAACTAATGTTAACTGATGAACCTGATTATAAAGTGGTAGCATATATAATGGTTATGATAAACAGTCGGGATATTTCTCCTACTCTAAATCAGTTCTGAAACGTGTCGCATGTGTCCTGGACTCTCATGTTCTGCTGTTCCTGTGGTGTGTTTGTAGTTCTCTGAAGTTTTCCCCGTGATTAGACCTGATTGTTCGCAGCTGTTAGCCTGTTGCTCTGGTGTATGTTATCCTCAGTCATTCTGTGAAACGAGGAGCAAAGGCAGGAGACGGAGACGAGGAGTGGAGTTAATGATGAAAACACGGGAACATGGAGAACTGAGATCTGAGGGACTGCATGTCACAGTGTCTGGTTTGTGTTTCCCTGGGTCACCACTAGAGGTCCTCTTTCCCCACGGTGTCATTCACTCTTACTACATTTCCCATCATCCTGTTCTGTCACTATACACACACACGGGGAAAGACAGATCCAAGTGCAGTTATTTATTTGGGTAATCCGTACTCACAACCAGTCCAGGCAAAGGTCAAAAATCCAACAAGGCAATCCAAAACACAAGAAACAAATAAGTACCGGGCAGATACAGACATCAGAAGTGTGGTGACATAAAACAAGGACTCCGTGACAAACACTGAAACAACCAGGGTATATATACACAGATAGTAATGAGGTGACTGGAAACAGCTGTGTGCAATGATACAATGAGTGACAGAACAGGATGATGGGAAATGTAGTAAGAGTGAATGACACCGTGGGGAAAGAGGACCTCTAGTGGTGACCCAGGGAAACACAAACCAGACACTGACACTGCACCCAAACACACACAACATCATTATAGACAACAGACGGACAAACTGAAACCTTTTTTTATTTTAAAATGATTCATTTTAATTGTACATTTATATGATTTCATTAAAAATACACAATTGTTTTCTTGTTTAATTTTAACCCGTTGCTTTCTTTACTGTCAATTTATTTTTCCCTGTTGATAAACTTGCTTATTTAAACTGTAAATTGCTTTATTATCTTTCGTTTGATATAACAATAGAAGGTATTTACAATATAAGAAAATAACAATAATCATCATGTAAAAGAAAATAATGCAAAAAAGAAAAAAAATACCCTAATCTGTGTTGTACCACATGTCCCTCACTGGCTACACTTTTCCTGTAACACTTTCAATCTCAGTAGTGCAGTGTGTGGTTACCTTACCTGCTCTGGACATGTGCTTCGTGGTCACAGCAATTCTAGAGAGGAAGGCGTTACACTGCTCAACCTCCTCCCCAAGTGTCAATCCGGCTCCACTCCATTTAACCTATTAAAGAAAATACTTAAAAGCTGCCAACCTTTGCAGGTGTTCAGGGACAGTCAATGACATGCTAATGTTTTCTTACCTCGCATTATTTAAAATCATGGGCTTTGGCATGAAACACTGAGAGGAATGGTTTCATGCTGAGAAGGTGCTGGAGCTCCGGGCAGCTGTTTGCCACTTTGTTGAGGTAGGGCCAGCACTCGCAGGTTACATCCATGGCAAAAAAGCTTATTGGCTTATTTGCCAGCTTGTTCTGCAGGTAGAGGGGATAAGCATAGATTTCTCCCCTGAACATGTTGAGAGCGCAGAGAAAAACTCCATGTCGACAGACCGCAAGCTCAAGTCCCTCCTCATCAATTTTACTTGAGGATCTCTGAGACGTTTCCCTGCAGCTGACCCCTCCACAGACACCTCTTCCAGACCTACAACATGGAGAAAGGTTGATATAAATAGTCAGGACTCATTTTATCTAGCCATTTCAACAATCTCATTTGGATTATTCTCTTCTCTTTTACAACGTGTACAATGTTCAGCTTCAAGCAAATACTTTTTTGTTGCTGTACTGTTAATGGATTAAACTGAAAAGAAACACTGTCAGTTTGTGAAATAAATTCAACATCAGCTGCATTTTCATTGCTTGGGCATTCAGATGATATTCCTGTGTTCTCTTGTGTACATGGTTCATTCACCAGTATTTGATCTGTGCTTATGAAATCAGTCGAAGAGTGACTGCAACTTGCCATTTCTGAGTTTACACCTTTACTCACTCTTTCTGCATCAGCAGAGTCTATGCTGGGATGGTAAACCACTACACTCTTACCACGAGCTGAAACTGTCCATCACAGAGTCGTGCATGTGGATCAGTCACTGCATACCACGAACCCTGTCTGACAGCAGCACATATGGTGTGGTTAATGTTCACCAAATACGCTTCAAACCTCTGGAATGCTTGATTTACGGCTTCATCAAGGGACATAGCAACACCTTGCAGACCTTCATCGTATCGATTAATTCCAAACAACCCCGTAAAGGACACAGAAGAATAGTTTATTGAAAAACTACAGTTATTCAGTGTGTGTGAGTCAGGCAGCTCAGCAACTTCTATGTAGCCGTTCACAGGATCGTTGATTTTGCAGGCGTCTCTCATGGCACTATACAGGTCATCTCCAAGCATCAGAACATCATTCAGGTCACTCGGGGTCCATCGCAACACATTTTTCACCTTACACATCAAGATTGCAGTTAAACTGTTTGCTGCACATTGCCTGCCGCTATTGTAGCCAAAACAGTTATAGCTCCCTGATGGAGAGAGCCTCTGATGTACGATTTCTGTGGACACAAATCAGAAACAGCTTTCATGGTCATATTAGTATCTTGCTTAAATCAGAGTTTGGTTCAGTGTTTGGATCATATTTAGGCCCGTTGTGATATACACAATGTTCAGTTACTTCTGCCAATTTTTTAAGAGGTGGCAGAGCCTCTTCAGGATCAGCATCCATCCGGTCCGCCATCCTCTTCTTCGCTGCCTCAGAGCGCCGGGCTTGCTTTGTGCGAGGCGTCTGTACACACACAAACAGAAAGAGAAATTAACTGACACATTACTACATCACAATTCACAAACCGTACAAAGAAGAATAAAAATATAAAAATAAAATACATAAAAATATCGATTAGTGTTGAAATAAATATATAAATAAAAGATTAAATAATTATACAAGCATTGAGTTTATATGATTGTAAAATGTTTTGAGTTTAAAACTCCATAACTTAATAACTGGCAACTATTTAGACAGGACACACCAGTTCTCATAAACAGAACTAAATTAATTTTCCACACATCTAACAAAGACAATATCATTAATCTACATAGTAATTATACTTTTAAATAAACTATTTTAGAAAACATAATGGGAGTGCAGTAAAAACCATAATCAGCAATGCATCATGCTCTGAGTCCCCAGACATAACCGTATATCTGAAGCACTCCTACAAGCAACTACAGATGGCACAACCCTATTTTACTCGGTTATACTGACATCTAGTGGTAAAACTATGGTGTTTTATTTTATTTTATATTTATAACAATGAAGACTTCAAATTTAGATTTTAAATACATTTTCCTAATTTTCATTTCTTGACAAAACACACTATGCCGCATCCTGCCCAATACGGTCTTTCAAACAAACATGCCAATTGAATGCTAAGAAAACATATATAGTGAATATCTATGTTATACATTATGAGTGTTGATAGATAAGAGGAATGTTCTACACAGACACACATTCAGTTTTACTCATTTCTTTATCCTGTAAGAAATGTCTTACATTTATATTCAATTACCTGCTATTATATCTTTACAGTTACCATTCTCATAACATACTTGAATTACATGTTGACTGTTAAACCTAAATGTAACTGGTGCTGGCTCGGTGATATTTGAAGTTTAATGCACACACATTAATGCAAAATGGAAAAACTTGTAACATTTACATCAAAGATCTGTGTAAAATGAACATTTTGCGCTGAGGAAATCAATATCACACATTAAACGCCACATGCAAAATGTCTGACACGGCAAGCCATGTAAAACTATAGGTTGTGCCATGTGGATAGTGACATTATCGTGGAACATGTCACCGTATGTTGTGGCACCCTCAGTAGTGATTGACAGATGAATCGAGCAGCTATACTGACATAATTGTGACAAAATATCACAAAATTATGCTATTTATTTAGGATTTTGTAACTATCAATTAAACGCATTAAAAGCAGTAATATTTTTTTCCCAAACATGTTACTTGTGTCACGTCTGTATTTGATTGGCACTGAATGTTTTGTAATACCAGTGCTTCTCAGTGGCGGCGCCAGGGGGGAGCTAGGTGGTGCTGTAGCTCCCCCTATAATAGCCATAGCACCTGCCCAGCACCCCCAAGAAATGTCTGTAATTTATTATATTTGTATTTTAATTTCATGTTTGAATAGTCTTTTTCATGTTGTTAAAAATAGGAATTAAATAATAATTTAAAAATCGCAGGCGGATGCGCGCGGGGCGGGCGGGTGCGGGCGCCGTGAGCGCTGAGCGAGCAGGAATAACGTTAGTGAGTTGTCGTCAAAAAAGATGGATAAAGCAAAAAAGCTGTCGGGGACTAAAAATAGAAAAAGAAAGAGGGAAAAGGAGATGGCATGTCAATTGTTGCAACAGCAGCTACTGTAAATAAGTGGATGGTGAAAGGCAACAGGTAGGATTTAAAGTGTGACGTCCAGGCATAGACTGGCTATCGGGACTACCGGGAGATTCCCGGTGGGCCGACGTGCTTTTTGGTCCGATACATCTCATACTTTTTTTTTTTTTTTTGTCTTAACGGCCCATAAAACTCGTACATCGGCGGCCCATTCGTTTTGTGTTGCTTAATTGTGTAAAGTGCCGGTGTAATGCATTGATCAAAAAAAGTCAGCGTTCGTTTTTTTCTGACACCCCATGAAACACGTAGATCAGCGGCCCATTGGTTCTTTTCTTGATTGACACTGGGCTGGCCCAATCACATCTTAAATATGAAGTATAGAAAAATATACTCTTTCAAGTATAGAAATTAGTACAAAACTAATAATGAAAGTTTATTTTATTTTTCAGTGCATTTGTTTTACAATATATGGCTATTAGGCTACTATCATGGGATTAATATTATAACTATTATTATGTAGTAGTGTAATGTAGACTGACACTAACTAAAAGAGGTTTGAATTTTTCTGTTTAATTTGCACACTGAATATGGGTTGGGGCTTTTAATTTAACTCTCAAAGTGCACCAGATTGATGATGGCCAAAATTGTTGCTGCATACCCCTCTGACACTGGGGAGTTGCGCCCCTGTCTATAGCCCTTTCATTATATATATACAGTATATGCTTATAGTCGTGGAACGAGTATAGTTAATGCGGGCGTGTATGTGTACCAAGGGTGGTCCGATGCGACCTCCATAATGAAACGCCCCAAAATTCAAAGCACCTTCTCTTAAGTGTTGAGCATCCCCATAGCACCTGCAACAGAAAATCTCTGGAGCCGCCACTGGTGCTTCTCTATGTTGTTTATCTTGCAAAGTTACAATCTGCACATTCTCTAGGAAAGACACAAAATAAATATATCATGGGTAACTACGAATATCACATTAACAATCACATTCGTTACTGTAAACCTTTATTTTTGCATGATGCTGCATTGACGCACTCCAGTAGGTGTCAGTATAAGTAGCCTTTAGTGCAACACTGTCCAGCGCAGGGCTTTAATATTTCCAAAATAATTGTATTGAATTATGTATGATAATGTTGTACACATTAACTCAGCAATGTAAAAAAATCATATGACGACAGCATAAGTCAAATTGTTTTGCAAGTGGCACATGACACAATCCATTGGCACATCACACATTTTAATGACATGCCACAATGCATTCATCACTTTTACGTGGCCTAAGAAATAATTGTTTTACACTTCTTGAAAGAACTTGATATATTAAAGCCACAGATGAGAATCTTGCACACTTATACTGACACCTACTGGCGTGTGTCCGTGCAGCATCATGCAGAAATATGCTAATGGTTTACAGTGACGGGCGTGACTGTTAATGCATTATTCGTAGTGACCCATGATAGATTTCTTTCGTGTCTTTCCTAGAATGGGGAGTTTGTGACTTGTGACATAAACAACATAAAGAAGCACTGATATTATAAAACATTCAGTGGCCAATCAAATACAGACGTGACACAAGTCACATGTTTGGGAAAAACATTACTGACTTTAATGCGTTTAATTGATATTTAAAATATCACAAAATTGGGCTATTTATTTAGGATTTTTTATCACAATTATCTCAGTATAGCTGTTCGATTCATCTGTCAGTCATGACTGGAGGTGTCACAGCGTACGGTGATAATGTCAGTGCATCACTATCCACTGGCACATGCCAATGAAGACTGGATGTGCCAATAAGCGTAGTGACATGTGCCGATAAGCTTCTGTGCGTCACATGCCATGTCACTTAATGTTAATACCAACTCTCACATTCAACACTTTCCCAAATGTTTTCTAATACTGTACACTATTGCCTATATTATCACTATATATTATGAATAGGTAACATCTTACCTCAGATCAGGTTTGTCTTCTGCGAGTAACGAGTAAAAAAAAGTGTTTATAAAACATAAAAGCAATTACATTTAAGAACAATATCATATATAGACTTCACACTCACCGTGCAAAAAAAGACTTTAGCGCACATTGTTTTATATCATGCTAATTAATAAAGCGATTTTAAACTATAAATGTACATGCAACTTTAGTCAGTACGTGCTCAAACAAAACGCACACACAGTGTATTACACCATTTTTTTTTATTTGAAATATATATTATATTAAATGCTATATCTTCATTTGTGTCCTGAATAACACTGAATAAAATAAATCTTTCACAATACAAGAGATTTTATTTCACACGAATAATATATAAATATATACTTTATTTGTTTGTGTGTGTGTGTGTGTGTGTGTGTGTGTGTGTGTGTGTGTGTGTATACAGTCAAGCTGAAATTATTTATACCCCTGGCAAATTCTGACTTAAAGTTACTTTTATTCAACCAGCAAGTTTTTTCTTGATTAGAAATGACACAGGCGTCTCACAGAAGATAATAAGATGATCAAGAGGCATCATTGTGGAAAAAATTATTACTCATCTTTTATTTAGATTTGAACAAAAAGTGGCATGTCCAAAATTATTCATAATCATCTCAATAATCAATAGAAAAGCCTTTATCTGTCACCTCTGTGTCCTCGTGAGCATTAACGGGTAAATATAGCGTTTTGGTTTACAAAGACTTCACATAATTGCTAACAATGTAGTAAATCATGGTAAATAACGCTAGAAACATGGTAAATCATAGTAAATAAGGTAAATCATGCTAGAATCCTAGTAAATCATTCTAGAATGTGGTATATCATGGTAAATCATCCTATAACATGGTAAATCAATTGGTAAAATTTTTTCTAAATAAAAAGTGTCAATGGAA
Organism: Abramis brama; assembly: GCF_963993115.1. Classification (NCBI taxonomy): domain Eukaryota; kingdom Metazoa; phylum Chordata; class Actinopteri; order Cypriniformes; family Leuciscidae; genus Abramis; species Abramis brama. Next base: position 4,573,785 of record NC_139966.1, read on the forward strand.
AAGATGCCAGCTTCACTTGTGTTGAATGCAATAAATACATATGCAGAAAGTACACACATACATTATGTTCAAAATGTGGAGAGAAAGACTGAAGGGATCATTTTGCTCAATATGGTAAAAAAAACCTAGTTGAGGAAATTAAAAATCTTGTTTGTGAGATAGGACAAGTCTTTAACAAATAGTTCTTCATTTATTACATGGCTTGGTTGAATCGGTGTGTTATTTCTTGATAATAGACGAAGTATAACACACCGTTGCCATGAAAAACAGAGCGTTGCCATGGACGCAGTTCTGTTCACTCAGGCAATATAATCATTTTTAAATCAATAAACTTTTTAAATCAATATTTTGTGTCAAATTATTGATCATTGAGCATTCAGAGAACACGTAAATGGATCAGGCTAGCAAGTGCAGGTCATTGCATCATTATGTCAGTAAAAAGGTCTGCTTTTGGCGCTGAACAATGGAAGTGCTGCTGGTTTGGTTGCTGTACAGCATTTTTGCTGATATGGAGATGGAGAGGCAGCATCGGCAACAAACACTCTTTTCAAGGCCTTGCTTTGATACAGCGTGAATATTCACGCTCTTTCCTGAGAAATGCACTTAAATCATTTGACTAGGGGTGTAAATCGGAGCCTACATGACGATTCGATACGATACCGATTTCTTAAGCCAACGATTCGATTATTTTCGATACTTCAGAATTCCCCGCGATACGATTCGATTCGATACGATTCAATACTAGATTTTTACATGATATCTAGTCAAGTCAAGTCAAGTTTATTTATATAGCGCTTTTCACAATACAGATTGTATCAAAGCAGCTTCACAGTATTAAATTAAAATAATACATCAATGTTTGTTTCTAGTGGAAAACATCTATTAAGTTTCAAATAAATCAAAAAAAAAAATTTAATAATTTGCCTTTTATTGAGAATACAGAATACAATTGCATGTCACAAAGAAATTGTTTTTCCACCTCCACGAATGAGACGAGTGTTGTTCATTATGTCGCCTTGTTGAGGTAAATTGTAGTTTTCCTTGCTTTACTGCGGTCTTAAAGTAAAAAAGATGACTGTGAAAAATAGTAGAATTAAATTAAATACATTTATGGTGAGATTACTACAATTTATTTAATTAAACGCATTTATGGTGAAATTACTACATTTTCATGTCAATCTGTGTTCATTTTGACCACGAAACATGCGCTGTCACTTTAATTCAGCGCGTGCAGCACAGCAAAAATAGACTCGGTGCGGAAACGACCTCTGCACTGCTGTATACGCACCGCAACTGGAACAGACAAACGGACCTGTACTGAAAAAAATACGCACCGCATACGCACTGAAAACGGAGTATGTGTGAAACGGGCGCAATCAGACAAACGCTCCATCTGTTTTCCTGAAGCCAAAATACATCCACACCCATGACTTGACGCCGACTGGAGTGTGTAACATTTCACTGTCATTGCCAACTCGCTCTGACGGATCCATGTCAGACTCAACAATGTGTGTGAACATAGATAGACTGTGAAACGTAAGTAATGCGTGTGAAGCGGTGTGAAGTAGAAGACAATAATGAGGTTAGCGCCACCCGCAGCTTAGTAGGTTGTACGCATATGTCGGAGCAGATGCTGAAAATAGACAGGCGGCAAAATAAACACATTAATCGATCCTCTTGCAGACGCATCGATGCATCGAATCGTCGGCTGTATAATCGATGCATCGATACAAATCGATTAATATTTACACCCCTACATTTGACACACCTAAACCTCCCACCCCAGACACGACGAACAGGAATAAATTTATTCCTTTGATGGTGCATTTTTCGTGTTTAAGTACACAGCTCAACCGGGCCGATAAATCTAATTTATCAAAGTTCTTGACTTCCACGAACTTCCTACAACACCATAAACCCCTCGCGGCCTATAGGAGAAACACTAATATTGTAGATGTTTTAGTGCAGAGCAAGCTCTCGACACCTTCACCTAAAGGTGGGCAAGCGCAAGTATTTCACCCCATCAAGATGGGTGAAGAATAGATTTAATGGTTTTCAAGTTGTCTCATACTCTGTTACATGAGTGTAAACTGTATTTATCTCATATACTGTCTCATATGTCAAAAACAGTATGTAGGCCAGACCAATAATGAACTGAGAGTAAGACATAGCCCTAAACCTACCCGTTGGCGTAACCTCAATAGGCGTACCCCTTACACTGCCCTAAACTTAACCACTCGAACCCTGAGCTAATTTACCCCGGGTCACAGAACCCTTCGGATCATAGCCCGGGTTCTCTTAACCCTTTTTCTGAATTTTATATTCACTCACTTGTAATATTGTTCTATATTTTGAATTTTGCAACCTTTACGGTTCTCCCCAGACTCATACAAGCCCGCCGTTGGGTTCCCCGGGTCATCTTACCCCCTTTTGAGTGGTGTAATGTAATTTAATGATTAAATTAATTAATTAATTAAGAAAACACAATTCATGTAGTTTAAAAATCCTGAGAACATAATTCATGTTATTTAAAATCAATAGAACATAATTCATGTGGTTAAAAACTAATTTTGTGTTCTTAAGACTACTACCAGAAGTTATATGATTCCCAAGGAAATCATGATGGTAACGACTTAAATTTTTTTTTTAATGCGGTAAATATTCCAGTTATTTCAGATGATTCGAGGGTTAATTTAAATATAGGAATAAATAAAGTGGAAATATCACGGGCAATTGATGGAATGAATTCTGGTAAGCAAGCAGGACCAGATGGTATTCCCATTGACCTTTATAAAAAATTTAAAGATAAATTGTTAATACCTCTATTAGATATGTTTACAGAGGCATTCGAAAAAGGCAAACTTCCATCTTCCATGAATCATGCCCTAATTACTTTGCTACCAAAGCCTGGTAAACCCCCTGATAAATGTGAAAACTTAAGACCTATCAGTTTACTAAATTCTGATCTCAAGATCATTTGTAAACTTTTAGCAATAAGGCTTCAAAAAATCCTGCCGGACATAATAAATAGGGATCAGAATGGGTTTATAATGGGAAGACAAGGTTATCATAATGTAAGAAGGGTTTTGAATGTTATTTGGTCTAAGGAAAATACCCAAGATACTGCGCTCCTATCGTTGGACGCAGAAAAGGCCTTTGATAGGGTCGAATGGCCCTATCTTTTTCATGTTCTGGAAAGGTTTGGATGTGGAACTAACTTTATTAAATGGGTTAAAATACTCTATAGTAACCTGACTGCGGAAATCATGTCAAATAAGTTATTTTCAGAGCTAATTAAAAGTAAAAAGGGTTGTAGGCAGGGATGTCCGCTCTCTCCCTTGCTATTTACGCTAGCAATAGAGCCTTTGGCAACGGCCATTCGCATCCATCCACAAATTTCGGGAATTACAGTGGGACCCACGGAGCACAGAATCTCTTTGTTTGCGGATGATGTCATTTTATTTTTGACAAATCTCAAGACGTCAATCCCGGCGGTGGTGAAAGTAATTCAGGAGTTTGGGAAAATATCAGGTTATAAAGTAAACAATACTAAATCCTCCATTCTTTTATTAAATGTAGCTGAAAGGAACAATCCTATTTGTGAGACTACTCAATTTAAAGTAGTGGAAAATTTTACCTATTTAGGAGTCCAGATTTTTCCAGTACTTAATCAGGTTGTTAAAATTAACTATGAGAATCTAATGAAAACAATAAATGATTCAAATAACAGATGGACAACCATGCCTATATCTGTAATGGGAAGAGTCAATATTCTAAAAATGAATGTACTGCCAAAAATACTTTATCTTTTTCAAAACGTTCCACTGCCACCTCCTCCGGAATTTTTTATATGGTTGAAAAAAATTACTGTAGGCTTTATATGGAATAATGGGAGGCCTAAGATTCGTCTTTCCTTACTCTATTTACCATTCGATGGTGGAGGGCTAAAGTGTCCCAACTTTAAATTCTATTATTGGGCCACACAGTTAAGGACTATCATCTTTTACTTTTCAAGCAAAAACAATCCACATTGGGTCGAAATGGAGTCTCATGATTTAAAATTATCTCTCCCATTGTTCATGTATTCTGACAGGGCAAAAAACCTACGGAAACAAACTAGAAATCCAATACTTAAAAATATGATTAAAGTCTGGTATGATGTAAGTAAATCGTTCAAAGAATCAAACACTTTGTCACAATTTAGCCCAATATGGGGCAATCAGCTCTTTATACCAGGAAGGGCAGATGCAACTTTCAAACGATGGGCGTCTGTAGGACTTAAAACAATTAATGACCTTTATCCATCAGAGTCTGATATATTTATGTCCTTATGAAGAGTTACAATCCAAATTTAAGCTTGATAAAAAACACTATTTTAAATACCTTCAGTTGAGAAGCTTTGTGAAAGCAAATCATAGTAATCTAAGTAAACCTCCCCTTACATCGCTAGAAAAGTTGTTGGTTAAAAATAAATTGAGAAAAGGCATTATTTCTGATTTTTATAATCTGTTGATCTCCACTGTAACAGAGAATTCGAGGGATAAACTTATGTCATGGAATGTGGATCTGTCATTATCGCTTGGAGAGCAGGAGTGGGAAAGGGCTTGTGTTAAAACCCATACCATGTCTATAAATAGCCATCTTAGAATGCTACAATATAAATGGCTCATGCGCGTATATTACACCTGTACAACTAAATAAATATAATAATAATATACCGGATACATGCACAAAGTGTGGCTCTAGAGGGACTCTAATACATTGCATGTGGGAATGCAGGCAAATAAAAATCTTCTGGGAGGAGGTAAAAAATTTAATTGAAAAAATTACTTCTAAACAGATAGTACTGGACCCAAAAATGTTTTTATTAGCCTTGTACCCAGACAAACATAATTATAGCAAAACTGAATGTACTTTTATAAATATAAGTTTATTGTCTGCAAAGAAATGTATAGCTTTGTCTTGGAAGAATGTGAACAGACCCAGCGCCACCCAGTGGTTAAAGCAGATGATGTCCAGCCTCCCTCTAGAGAGAATAACATACATTAGGAAATCTAAACAACATTTATTCGATAGGATTTGGGGACCTTTCATAGACTTTATTAAGGACTTAGATTTGACAGATGATTTTTTGGACTTTTGAGACAAGGAAACCTGTAGTTCCACAATTTAAGCTTAAGTTTAAATTTCATTTAAATAAAAGTGGAATAATGTACACTTTGAGAAAAGATTATATGTTATACTATGTTTTTATTTTCTATGCTTAATGACCTATGTTGAAGAGAGAAGCGTTGTTCACTGTATTAGTTCTTTCCTGCTTAATTCCTGCTTTTAATGGGTTTAAATTCATGTAATGCAGTCATTATGTTCACATGGACAATTTTGTATTAACAAGACTGTGATTGTATTTACGTGAAGAAAATCTTAATAAAAATATTTTGGCAAAAAATTTTGTGTTCTTTGATCATATAATAAAAAGATTGCATTAAAAAGCTTAAAAAGTCTCCTTTTTCATTTTCTGGACACTTAAATTTGATCCTTACATTAAAATATTTTACAGAATGAATCCTTACATACATAAAAAAATACTACAAGGATTCTCTTTCTTATAACATTGTATTTATTTTACTCATCCTACATGTCTTACGGTTTTGCAATATTTCCTACGTTGTTTTCAAGTAGTATTTTCACAGATCAAAGAACTATAAGTGCTCTTCAATCTTCCATTTTCATATTATCTTTAATTTCCTTTAAAAAAGACTAGGATTTTTGTGGGTAAAAACAACAACATTTCACACGACGAACAATTGTTATGACGTCATACGATGTCGTCCCCATCAGAGCTTTGCATATCTCATCTTTGAACAATCAAAAAACACATTTAAAGTTAAAAATATAACTCATCCCATTTGAATATCAGTTATACAACATTGACTACACATATAAGCCGTTTTTGGCATGAACATTCATTTGGTTGATTTTAAATTAATTATTTTCCTTCTGAGGAACACATTAAAAATTAAAAACAACACCCAGAATTAAAAATATTATCCATCTTACCCTAATATAAGTTGATTGAGATGTTAAAGGTATGTATAGCATGATTTGAGGCATTAAAACTCGATATTTTGATCTAAAATAAATATTTTCCCTCATGACGAGGAAAACCACATTCCACACGACGAACGATGGTCGTGACGTCATCCGATGTCGTCGCCATGAGTTGAGTACTTTAAAAATGAATAACAACATGCACAACACAGATACAAAAATATGTTCACACCAGCATGATTAGGCACAACCCTGGCTACATGTACATACCTATGGAAGTTTTTTCCTAACATAATAATAATGAAAATGAAAATGAAAAATGAAAATGAGATAAGATTCTTATCTTAAAAAGATCAAATAATAAATCAAAGTCTCAAAACAACTGATCAAATGATAAATCAAATGGTCAAAATATTAAATAATAAATCAAACTCTCAAAATGGCTGCACAAATTATAAATCAAATGCTCAAATGCAATTTTATTTCCTCATTCGGATTTGATTTTTAATTTTCATTATCAACCCAGTATAAACCTGTCATAATTAAATCTATAAGTCAATGCTCAAATTATAAATCAAATGCTCAAATCATAAATCAAATGCTCAAATTATAAATCAAATGCTCAAATTATAAATCAAATGCTCAAATCATAAATCAAATGCTCAAATGATAAATCAAATACTCAAACGCACATCGCAAATGATAAATCAACTACTCAAACGCACATCGCAAATGATAAATCAAATACTCAAACGCACATCGCAAATGATAAATCAAATACTCAAACGCACATCGCAAATCATAAATCAAATACTCAAACGCACATCGCAAATCATAAATCAAATACTCAAACGCACATCGCAAATGATAAATCAAATACTCAAACGCACATCGCAAATGATAAATCAAATACTCAAACGCACATCGCAAATCATAAATCAAATAGGCTACTCAAACGCACATCGCAAATCATAAATCAAATACTCAAACGCACATCGCAAATGATAAATCAAATACTCAAACGCACATCGCAAATCATAAATCAAATAGGCTACTCAAACGCACATCGCAAATGATAAATCAAATACTCAAACGCAAATCATAAATCAAATACTCAAACGCACATCGCAAATCATAAATCAAATGCTCAAACGGAAGCCGGAAATGATAAATCAAATGCAAATGAGGAATGTCAATCAAGTAGCGTGGGCGGAGCTTTGAGACAGAATGGACCGGGGTACCTCAGCCGCTATCTGTGTACATTACTGTGTTTACCTCATCGACGACATCGTTTTTTTTTTGTTTGTTTTTTTATATAAAATGGGCAAAAGTTTAATAACTAAACTTTTAAGGGATGCAGCAGAGGCCCTGGAGCAGAGCTCATTGACAACAGGTGAAGCAGTCGATTCAATAATTGATAAGGTAAACACATGGTGACACCTTTTATGTTCCCTGTATGAAATAAAAATGAATAAATATGACTAAAACCATATATTGCTATTATTACCTTCTTTATTATTTTTCACATGCAAGATACATGGGTGCAACATAACATTCTAATCATTATTAATTAACATACAATTTCAGAGGACACTAATTAAATCAATCAATTAATCAAGTTAATAAAGGGTGTTATAAATTGGGGAGATGACCACACAACATTGCCTCCTGAATTTCTATTTTTGCTGTCACATTCCAATAATGGATCCAAAAATATATGAAGAAAACATGAGCTGTAAAACTCAAAGCACATACCCGTTTGGCATAAAAAAAATCTATTCTAAATTAGAATTATTCTAGACAGTGGAGATAATAATTCCACATACAGGAGTAAGGTATAGTGATATAATAAGACTTGATACAAACAAAAAGCCCATACTTGTCCATGGACTATAGCTTTCTTATAATTTACTTGCCAGCAACTTAGAACATCAAAAATAACCTATCCTGCAATTTCAGTTTAAACGAGCCTATTTCTTTCATTGGGCCTTCAGAACCTCTTTGAAATTTAATAAACATTGCACTGAAATAAATTTGAAAAGAAAAAGGTGGATTGAATTGACAGATGGGGAAAACTCGCTTTGAATTAAAAAATTAAATTAAAAAATTAAAAACACTTTCAAGTTTCGGAAAAAAATACAATACTTTTTAAAACTTTCGGCATCCCGTACATTCAGTTGTTCTTCTTGCTCGTATTCAGTTCTGATGGTACGTACGGTAACGCGGCAACTACGCATGACTTGTAGGCTAGTATGATTGCCTAAAGGGAACAGAATCGACTGCTTCACCTGTTGTCAATGAGCTCTGCTCCAGGGCCTCTGCTGCATCCCTTAAAAGTTTAGTTATTAAACTTTTGTCCATTTTATATACAAAAAAACAAAACAAAAAACGATGTCGTCGATGAGGTAAACACAGTAATGTACACAGATAGCGGCTGAGGTACCCCGGTCCATTCTGTCTCAAAGCTCCGCCCACGCTACTTGATTGACATTCCTCATTTGCATTTTATTTATAATTTCCGGCTTCCGTTTGAGCATTTGATTTATCATTTGATTTATGATTTGAGCATTTGATTTTTGATTTGAGCATTTGATTTATGATTTGAGCATTTGATTTATGATTTGAGCATTTGATTTATGATTTGAGCATTTGATTTATGATTTGAGCATTTGATTTATAATTTGCGATGTGCGTTTGAGCATTTGATTTATGATTTGAGCATTTGATTTATGATTTGAGCATTTGATTTATGATTTAGCATTTGATTTATAATTTGAGCATTTGATTTATGATTTGAGCATTTGATTTATAATTTGAGCATTGACTTATAGATTTAATTATGACAGGTTTATACTGGGTTGATAATGAAAATTAAAAATCAAATCCGAATGAGGAAATGAAATTGCATTTGAGCATTTGATTTATAATTTGTGCAGCCATTTTGAGAGTTTGATTTATTATTTAATATTATGACCATTTGATTTATCACTTGAACAGTTGTTTTGAGACTTTGATTTATTATTTGATCTTTTTAAGCATTTTCATTTTCATTTTAATTATGTTAGGAAAAAACTTCCATACATACCATTCCCATGCGAATGTAACAAGAACTCGATTTTATATCGCCATTTTTCCTCGTGGACTCTGTTGTTTCATTGTCTCTCCACTCTTGCTCGACCATGTGCGGAGGAGAGAGTGACCTAATTACACTAAAACATCGTGTAGCTCTTTAATTTGAACTTTTTTCACAAAAATCATTGTATACATCTGTCCTTTCACTTATTTACTAACAATTCGCCGACTTGGATTTTTGTTTTGACTGTTTAAAGCTTAGTTTAGACGTTTTTCGGAAAAAAAAAATAATTCAACGGCAGTCTATTTAAGGGGGCGCGCAATGCGCGCGCTCATTCTCTCACACTTCACTTGTTGAATGTGCAGACACGATGATCGCTCTGTAGTATCGAATTTCAAAAAGAACACTATTTAAGACCGATTAATTAGAAAAATATATTGTATATATTATAAAATATATTCTTATTATATAAATATAATATATTTCCCTTTATTTATCTTTTTTGTTTACATTTATTATCTTTTTCTAAGCCAGGAACCCAGAGATAAGCCGTATTAGACTATATGGCTATCACATAAAAATTAGTTAAACCAGGTCAACATTAATAATAATATGATGATGATTATATATTATTATTATTGACAGATTCATACCGGTATATCAGATCACGGTGATTGCATGATGATGAGTGACAGGTGTTTGCTTGTGAGATGACATACACGAAAAAAAAGAGAACGTTTTAGAAGTGGGATTCAAATGACGCCATATTCATAGATGCCACCTACGTCACTACAAATAGAACGCCGCCATATTTGCGACCGACTCGTCCGGTATGGCCGCCCAAACTGCCCATTTGAATGAGAGAGAGAGACAGAGATACCTGGAGAAAATGTCTATTTTAGGATCCTTATTTGTTACCCCCAGTTTTTTTTTTTTTTGTTTGTTTTTTGTTTGTTTTGTTTTTTAATATTGGACTTTGAGTCTGTAATAAAGGGTTGATTGATTGATTGATTTAGTCCATTATTATCTGCCCCAGGCTTGCCCCAATTGGCCTTTCATGATATAGAAATACTTAAGTCATAGAGCTATGGCACGCGTTCATGAGAGTCAAGGCGATGTCATGAATGAATCTATGAATCTGCAGCTGTTCGGCTGGCATAAATTAATCTATCTAATCCGAACAGCAGCACTGGCAGAGTCCAGATAGACACCAGCATCAGTACAGCCAGAGACATCAGTCAAATATCATAAAAGACTGCCATATCTGTCCGAAAGAACAGATGTTCAATTACAGAGAAGGTTTAATACACACAAATATCGAAATGAACGAATCTTTCGAGTCGAATCTTTTTGAATGATTCGGTTGCGATTAAAAGCTATCAAGAGGTAAAGCTCATCAGTGCGTCACATAAAGCTATCATATGAATAAATAACGATATTAATATAACGGACGAGTCGTATTAGATCACTTTTATGATAGCCTACTTTTGTGATGTTTTTTGTCTTTTATTATTATTATTTTTTGCGTGACAGCCCCAGGGCCGTCGATAAGGGGGGATAAAGGGGAACGTTTTCTGGGGCCCAGCCGCTAGGGGGGGCCCATGCAGTCCAGCAATAACTATGTTCAGCTTTATAAGCAAAGGTTACCATAATTTATTTTGAACCAAAATAACACAATTAATTTTTGAAAGTGAGGAAAAAAAATGTATTTTATTTAATGTCGCTTAAGTAAAATGTAGCCTGTGTCATAATGAAACACCCCTCTCCTGAAAATGGATCCGCCTAATTTTTTGCACGTAACATAACGCAACGTCGTCAAAAACGACAGTGCTTCGCGCCAGTTTCCAGTCAGCAGCAAAGTGACATGAACAAAATTTCGCTGGTATGCCTGGGCCTGCAAATAAATCAGGGTGCCAGAAAAGAAAGGAGAAGAAGAAGAGGGAGCTGGCAAGGGCTTTAGACCCAAACAAAATTTTACTGACGAACTTTTTTCAGTCAGCTGCTCAGAAAGCTGTCAGTGCTCTCAGTCAGGCTAACGACGATAGCCAGGAGGCTATCAGCAACAGAGCCACCACCACCGAAGATGTTCTGCATTTCACGTTAACCAGAGGTGGGTAGTAACAGTACATTTAACTTTAGTTCATTACATATTTTTGGGAAAAAAGTGTATTTTTAAGAGTAAATTTTAATGTGCGTAGGTTACTTTTACTTTAACTCGAGTACATTTCTAATAAAAAAAACTTTTACTTCATTACGTTGGGTGACGTTCCTCTCGTTACTTTATTTTAATACAATTGTTAAAGGCCTAATGTTAGATTATTCCAAGCGCGCTGTATTTTTTTCTAAGCATGAGCGGTGCTCAATTCACAAATGAATCACTCATTTGAATCGATTCTGTTCAAATACTTCATCAAACAAGTTGGCCGATCTGTCTAAATTGAATCGCGAATCATTTTGAATCGTTCCTGCACGCACTGAATCGTCTGACGCACTATCAATTCAGACTCGTCTCAGAGTCGTAAAAGGAATATGAAAAACATCAGAAGCGTTGGATGAGTTGGCCATGGACCTACAGTAACAGTCAAGTGAGAGCAAATCTTCAAATGCATCATATTAAAGATATTTTGAAGAATGTTGGTAATCAGACAGTTGATTGACCCCATTGACTTCCATAGTAGGGAAAAATACTATGGAAGTCAATGGGGTCCATCAACTGTCTGATTACCAACATTCTTCAAAATATCTTTCTTTGTGTTCAGCAGAAGAAAGAACTTCATACAGGTTTGAAACAACTTGAGGCTGAGTAAATGATGACAAAATTTTCATTTTTGGGTGAACTAACCCTTTAATAGCATTATTACACTAACTAAAGTTAGAAAAGTGAAATCAACCATCCCTTTAAATATCTTGAGTTTTGCCAACTTATTCGGGTTTACAGTGCAGATCATTTGTTAACCTGTGTGTGCCCCCATCACTGAGTATGTCTCTCTCAGGTAAGTGTGTGTGTGTGTGTGAGAGAGAGAGAGAGAGAGAGAGAGGGAGAGAGAGAGAGAGAGAGAGCGCCAATGTATGATATGAGTATAGCCTAGCAAATTTGGGGGCCCATTCACTGGACATTTTCAGGGGCCCAGTCATTTCTGTGGGCGGGCCTGGACAGCCCCCAGTAGGCTAACGTTACTCATTCACTTTCATTACATCGACAGAAGAGTCTCCATTAGGCTACATATTCAAAAATGTCCCTTTATCTTCCACGGAAAGTAAACTTAAGGATTTGCGCATGAAGGTGAGTAAATGACGGCAGAATTATCATTTTTGGAAGAAGTCCTTTAATATGCATTTCAAGGCTGAGATTATGCATCGTCTGCAGAGCTAACGTTAACGTTACTCACACAAAATAACATCTAAAGTGCATGTGATGAAGACAATATCTTTATGAACTTCAGAAAAATATTTATCAGATTTAGGTAGGTATTAACTAACAGACAGACAGACAGTTATATTCAAAACAACCCCAAATCTTACTAACTTACCATGATAAAGTGCATTTAAACAGATCCAACAATAAAATGAAGACAAAACATTATCTGTCAATATCTGTCTGTATAATGTTGGGCACTGAAAGTATAATGGAAATATAATTAACCACAAACCAACATGAGACTTCAAGTCTTTTAAATAAATGATTCTCTCTTCTCTCCTCTTTTGGTATAGAATAAAATACCAGTTCAGGGTTCCTCTTTCGGCTGTTGTTGCAGCAACTGCACAACATATTGCAGGCATTACTGAGACCGTCGGTCGCAAAGATGGCGGCGCAAAGCTACAGTGACGTCATGTGAATCGAATGAATATCAGTTATACCGTACCACTCCAAAAAGGAGTTAATTGTTTTGGAGGATTGGGACAGGGTAGCTGGTCTGGGGGATGACCTATCTAATGCAGTATTCAGGACACAATTTAAGTCACCACCCATAATCAATTGGTAAAAATTCAGGTCCAGAAAATTAGAAAAAAGTTTTACAAAAAAGTCTGGATTATCCCAATTAGGGGCATAAACACTTGCTAAAGCAACTTGATTACCATAAAGAGTGCCTGAAACGATCACATATCTACCATTGGGGTCTGAAATGACTTTAGAAGGATTAAATGGAGTATTCTTGTTAATTAAAATGGCTGTACCTCTAGCTTTAGAATTAAATCCAGAGTTGAACACCTGTCCCACCCATGACCTCATCAAGCTTTTATGGCTGGAGTTCTTAAGGTGGGTTTCCTGCAAAAAGCATATATCTCCCTTCAACTTAAATAAATTGGAAAATATTTTTATACTTTTCACTCGATTTAATCCCTTTACGTTCCAACTAATTAATTTAACACTGCCCCCCCCTCCCCTGGACTGCATTAAGCATTGGTAATAAACCGTAGCTCAATATTGTTAGGGGGAATTTTTTTTTTTTTTTGTAAAAATACAGCATGACAAAAAGTGCTGGCAAATAAGAGATGGCTGAAGGTGCAGAGAAAAAAAAAAAAAACTTAAAAAAGTTAACTAGCTCTTGCAACTTTAGCTGCCCTTTCGGCAGTGCTCCGTGAACAGGAGTTAAGTATAGTTTATTCTTTCAGCAGTAGGCTATATGATGCACGGCAATCATATAGCCGTGCATCATATAATCAAAAGAGTTTGCAACCCTGCTTTAACTTAAGTGAGTGTTTGTGTTATGAAAAGGGAGGTAGGTAGTCCACATTCAATCCTGAGTTGCTAAAGGACTACCTACCCTCCCTTTTCATAACACAAACACTCACTTAAGTTAAAGCAGGGTTGCAAACTCTTTTTAATTTGAAAGAAGTCCGTCGCTCAATCCTTGCTGGTTGCAGACTTTGCACTAATGACCGTACTAACAAAGTCCATCGCCGCTTGCGGACTCTGGAATAAATGGCGCTGTTCTTGGAAGTCGACGCGGAGTCTGGCGGGGTGCAACATTCCGTAGGTGATACCAGCATTGCGGAGTGCTGTTTTCACGTCTTTGAATTCAGCGCGGCGTCTCGCCACCTCAGCAGACATGTCCGGGAAAATACGAACCACAGCACCATTAAACTCCAAAGAGCCCAGTTCGCCACTCAGCTTCAATATGAGTTCTTTGGTTTGGTAATGGTGGAGTCGGACCAGCATATGTCTAGAAAAAGCGCTTTGTTGAGATTTTTGGCCGACACGATGAGCTCGATCGATTTCCAGAGATCGCTTAAAGGCGCAGTCTCCAAACAGTTCAGTAAAAAATGAGGTCACAAAAGCAACCGCACTTTGGCCCTCCGAGCCCTCTGGTATTCCAATAATCCTTAGATTTTGCCTCTGTGACTGGTTCTCCAGGTCATCCAGCTTGAGTTTGAGGTTAGTGTTTTCTGTTTGCAGCATGCTGCACAAATTCTCCACCGCCATCAACCGGCCGTCTGAGTCGTTGAGTGCCTCTTCAATGTCCCCGATCTTTTGAGCTTAAGTGATGACGTTGTTGTTTGTAATGTGGAAACGGCAGAACGAATTTCAGACATTCAGAAATTCAGATCGTAGTGAAGATATTTCTGAACGGATGGTGGATGAAATTAGGTCCTTCAAGGAAGCTGGCGTGATCTCTTCCTCCACCTGTACTGAAGCGCTAGCGTTAGCCTTAGCAGCTTGGTCGCTCCCTTTGTCAGTCAGCATTTCTACAATATTTCGCCCCGATTTTCCTGGTTTTGGCATTCTTCTTTATTAATGTAACATAAATCAAATATTTAGGGGAAAAAATGACAGAATAAATAGCACTGCTGAAAAGAAAACGAATGAATGTTCACGGAGCGACTTCCAACCACGTCTATTCACCACGAGGCATACCGGAAGTTCCGTTAAAATATATTTAAATCAAATATTTCTAAATAGGTTGAGCAGAAACATACCTTTCTTTTGAGTTGTGGATTTTCTGCTGTGTTGAATGCGAACTGTTGACTTGACTTTGCTAAAAAAAAAAAAAAAAGAGAGAAAAAAAAAATAATAATAATAATGTTTAACATTTGCAACATCTGTAGAATAACTGGTTCAAAATGCTGAACTTACCTTGTTAAATCCAAATGTGGTTTAAGTAGGGAAATCCAAACACGTAATCCTAGTCACAGGCAAAAGTCAAACACAGGAAGGCAGTCCAAACTCAGGCAAACAAAACAGACAAGGGGCAGAGGCAAAATGGGTAATCCAGTGAACCGAGCTAAATCCAAAAACCAAAAGATGAGAGACAAGAAAACAACGCTCAGAAATGTAATATGAATAAGACAAGACTTCGCAGTGAGGGAGCGTGAAAACCAGGCTATTATATTGTAAGTTAAAGTTGATCATGCAAATGATTAAACTGTACTGGGAACCTGCTGATATATTGAACATGAAGAGATTCATAATTCATAATTCCTACTTGTGATTAGCCTGGGTTTCCCCATACTGCCTTGCTCGCAGCGCGATTTCATTCACGCTGCTAGGCAGTCTGGACACCATGGAACAAATTTTCCCCTGAAAAAGGGAACCAATCACAGAACGGGGAGGAAGCAGCAAGATGATGACGACACCGAAGCAGTTTGTTTATATCAGACTCGACGTTACCTTCTACCCTCATGTTTATCTTGCACAAACGGTAATATTCGCTAAACGCCATCGTGTACAAATAAATCTTTGACCCATCGTCTTTTTCCTCGTCAAATTTCTCTCACTCTACATACGTCATCTGGTATAATTGAAGCGATTGGCTATGAGCTACGTACAGGCGCATTTGATAGACATTCATAGCGCCCAATAAACGGCTCTGGGCATTCGTAAACCACGCCTCAAATACGAGAAAATGCACACGTAGTTCCCAGACCAAGTCTCAATGAGACTTGGTCTGACGTTAGCCAGGCTAACTTGTGATGTGTTTTCTCTCCATCAGATTCTCGTCAGCTCACTCTGGATCTGAACACAGTGAATAAACGCCTTCGTCTGTCTGAGAGGAACAACATGATTACTGTCACTGACACAGTCCAGCCATATCCTGATCATCCAGACAGATTTGATGGGTGGGAGCAGGTGTTGTGTAGAGAGAGTGTGTGTGAAAAACGCTCTTACTGGGAGATTGAGTGGAGTGGACGTGTGTATATATCAGTGTGTATATATCAGTGTCATATAAGAGCATCAGCAGGAAGGGTCATATTTTTCCAATATCCAAATATGATATTAAATAGCACAGGGAAAAGGGCTTCTGTTTGTGACGTGCTGTCTTTGCATTTGAACATTGCACATTTTAAACAGGGCACGCATTAGCTGAATAAATGTTAGCCAATACAAACATATTTATAGAAAACAGTTGACAATGAATAGACAGGAGTCCAATAATAGCATAACGAATCACTTATTCTAAAAATAATATCAAGTATAAGTTAGACGAATCCGACATATAACGAGGGCTGTGTTACTGTTAACAGTAAAACGTCCGTCATTTAACGAATTTTAAAAACACGGATGGATAATACAAAATGCTTTCTGACATTTTGACAGAAAAAAAAACACAAAAACAAGCAAGAACAAAATTTAAACTATAGCCCGTCAATTTTCATTTTACAATTATCTTCTCTCTCTGTGTGCACGCGTCCGTGTTGTGAGAGAGAGAGAGCTCGCGCAGCACTGATACAATGGTACGTCCAAGTAACGGTCGCGGGGCTGAAGCCAACTTGATGTGTTGAATGCTCAGAGCACGTTATAAAACGTATTCTTAAAATACACATTTCTGTTTTAATAAATGCTCATAGTAAATCATAGCATATTGCCTAAAACATAGGTGCAAAAATAATCAGTGATACATTTGCGACCCATTAAAAATTAGGGTCGCAATGGCATTTCAAAAGGTCGCATATGCGACCATTTTGGTCGCAGTGTAGTTCCCTGTTGTCCATGTTTAGCATGGGAATCCAACTCTTTACAAGTGTAAAAAACTCAGTATGCATGAAATAGCATTTCACCCCCCCCTTTAAACATGTTTAAAAATTATCGGGAGGTCGGGGAGGTGCTTATAACGTGCTTGGCTCGGCTCGTAATTCCTCTCAAATGCTGCGAGCATTACCGATTCCACTCGATTTCTCCCAAGTGAAAAAAATAATCTGCGAGCTCGTAAAAACAGCAAAAATCGCACCGTGTACGCCCGCCTTAAGTGTGGTTAATGCTCATATTCTCTGTGTGTTGTCAACAGAAATTGAGTGTTCCGTTCTAAACAATTAGATAAAGATCTTAATGATAATGATATAAAAGCAGAAAATTACAGATCTTGGAAAATCTCTAGGGGCCATGCAGTTTTCATGAGGTGACAAAAACATACTGTAGGGCAGGGTTTCTCAAACTCAGTTTGTGGGAGTGGGGGCTGAATGCATCAACAAATACTTGAGACATGCATTCACAACCTTGTAACTATTGTTTTATGTTGCATTCATTTTAAACACCTTTTACCTTATTTTAATTATTCTCAGGTAAGGTAAAGTAAGTCAAGTCTGTTCTAAACAATAAGCATTTAAATTTCCATACTCACAATATTTAGATCACAGAAGACTTCTCCGTGGTCAGTTCAGCTCAATCTTTTGTAAAACAGAGACTTATGGCAGACAGGCTTCTTAATTTCGATTATATACAGTATATATATATATTTTTATTAAATGCAGGTTAACTAGTTTACATATAACGTATTAATATATAAAATAAAACAAAACAGAACAAAATCGAAAAACAACAGTTTGCAAGCTTTGAATGCAGGAGGCACAACAGCAAAGGCATCTAACACCGGAGAGGCGGTCCAGGTGGATCAGCGTCTGCCTGGACATTTACAGTCCTTTTAAAGTCCATCAAACTTTTTGACATCTTCAGAAATCCCCTCCTGGAAACTCCCTCAGCATACATTCAGTCCTTTACAGACAATCGGTCAAATCCAAAGTATTGAACTGTCACTAGTTCTGGAAAACCCCTTAGGACCTTCGCATGTAAAGCTCTCTGTCTCTTTGTCCTTTTTTTATGGGCTTTCATCCTCTGCTTTCTCCTGCGTCCAGTCTGCAACACATCGATCGGTAATACTTGCATCCTTCTCTTAAAGGAACCGTATGTAGGATTGTGGCCAAAACTGGTACTGCAATCACTTTAAAAATACTGTAGAGCGGTGTATCTCCTCCCCCCCCCCTCCCCTATAGGCTAGGCTATATATATATATATAGCCTAGCCTATATATATATATATATATATTTTTTTTTTAAATGACGGAAATCATTACATTTATTTTCTACGCAAATGGATGAGTGAGACGATCACGCGGGCGCGGCCGACAAGTGTTTTGTGAGTGGATTGCACTCCCTCCCTGTTAATTAGTTTGGTCTACTCCATTGCGTATCTTGAAACACGCTTCTTTATTCCACTCCGCTTATGTTAATATTGAAATATTCGCCAAGGAACACTCAGGTAACACGACGTGACATTAGAACAGCCTTCTATCTGTAGCGTTTTGACTTCTTTGCTCGCTGTTTTGCTATTATTATCGTGCACTGACTTGTTCACTAACCAGATAATTATTTTATAATAATTTATACAATTATTATAATTGTCCATGTATGACAAGAGGAAGTAAAGAAAAGGTGGAGCTGAAAGGTTACGTGTTAAAAAAAGCATTAGAGGTAGATGCTGTGAAATGCTTCAAATTAACATATTATAGGCCTACATTTGGTGCGAAGAGTATCAGTTCAGCAGGCTCTGACAGCTCTAGCTCCCCCTGACTAGCTGATATTCTGTCTTGATAGTTTTATATTAATAATGTTGTGTCTTAATGTTCTTCTGTTTGTTTCCCTTTGTTTTACAAATATGACCTAATATATGTTGTTATTTAAAATTAATGTTTAAATAGCATTTATTTTTGTATTGTGTTATATTTTTTATTAGGGCTTGGAAAAGATTAATCGCGATTAATCGCATCCAAAATAAAAGTTTGTGTCTACGTGATATATGCGTGTGTGCCGTGTATAATTATTTTGTATATATAAATACACACACATATGCATGTATATATTTAAGAAATATTTATTTATATATAAAATATTTAAATTTATATATAATATAAATCATATATAAATATAAACAGTATATACATGCAAATATTTCTTAAATATATACATGCATATGTGTGTGTATTTATATATACAAAATAATTATACACGGCACACGCATATATCACGTAGACACAAACTTTTATTTTGGATGCGATTAATCGCGATTAATCTTTTCCCAGCCCTAATTTTTATGCTATAAGTGGTGTTAAAAATTATTCTGCACATTATTGTGCTAATGTGTTATGATGTGGTGGGCTGCTGTGGGCCAGAAAGTCCAGGGCCACTTTTTGGTCCCAGTCCGCCCCTGGCTATAGATATTTTGATAAGTAATTATGTATTTAAAAAATGTACTAATTGTCATTAGTTAAATATAATCGTAAAGATTTATGCTCGTATATAATCGTAAAGATGTATGCTCGTATGTGACAGCATAATCGTAAAGATGTAACTTATGCTCGTATGTGACAGACAGAACGGTAGCTGTTAGTCTAACTTGTAACGTTATGTATCTGTCATTAATGTAAGTACAAGCACAAGCCTATGTCACTATGTGTAACCATAGATATCATATATGATATCTATGTGTGTAACCAATATCAAAGATACAGCTATTCATGAAGTGAAAGTGGCCAGCTGTATTTTTTTAATACCCTGCAGCACACGTCCATAACGCTAAAATATGTGATGTGAAATACAGGTCAACTTGCAGCATGTGTAACTTAGTCCACGATATACGTGAAGAATGAATGACGAATCATTTTTTCTGAGGTAAAGTTAGGCTTCTGTCTCAATTACGTTTCAAATTGCCATATGGGCGTGCTAATGTTGTTTTCCTCAGCGTCTCAGCAAAATGACAGAGAAACGGGCTCCTATAATGCATTGCTAATGTGAGCTAATGTTACGTTACTTTGCATGAACATGCATAACTTTGTTCGACTGTCATGAATATATGAAATGTCCATTGACATCAAGTACAAGTTAGCCAAGCTTAGATGAATCTTACCTGTCCAGGAGAAAATTAGCAACGTTGGCGTCCGTGTTCAAATTCTTCTCCGTTTTCAGCCGTCTCCATCTTTCAAAAGCATCTCCAATACAAATTCTGGTTTTATTTCAGACTTTGTCACGATGAATTTCTGAATTATAACGAGGTCTTTTTGATTTAGTAACGTTAGACATTTTTATCCGACTAGAGTTAGGGTAGGTTAGAGCAAAGCTGGCAACCCGGATGCCGAAACACTACTGACTTTGTGATTGGTAGATAGGTGGAGGGAGGCGCTTCAGGCCAAAACACAAAATGACAACATCAACATCAGTTGAGGGCTGCAACTGTCACTTTTAAATGACAATATCCTAGCCATACTACTGTTGTTAGTGATATAAGTATTTGAAATGAACATGATTTCTTAATGTCTAGTGACACATCAGGGCCATTTTATGATTAATTGAAATAGATTTCTTACATACAGCTCCTTTAACATTCAGTAAAATACTTTCTAATACATGTTCAATTTCTCTCTACTCGACTCTTTTGCTTAATAAATGACTTCAACATTTAGTGTGGTATTTTTTCTTCATAGACCATTTTCTCAATATATGATTTTACAACAACAATTGCAATCTTTTTCTTCATAAACCATTTTCTCAATATATGGTTACAATGATTATTACAAGTGTCTTACATTATATAACACTTTCTTAATAAATTGTTTAACAACAACTTCTAGTGTCTTTCTTTATAAAACCACTTTCTTAATACAGTTACAATTGTGGTTTACTACGACACAAGTACTTCATATACCAAAAGGCATAATTATAATAGAATAATTGCATATTCCATAACACTGTTATTGTAATTTAATAGATAAAATAAAACATCCTTTCCATTCAACTTTTAGCCCGCATCAATAGAATAATAACAAACAAAACAAAAAATAGTTTAGCTTTTAACACCTTTTACATGACACTGTTTCTATTCATGGCCATAGGTTAAAATTAAAAATAAAATCTACTACACTATTTCAGTAAAAAATAATTTCAGTCCTCCTGATGTTCTCTTGTACACTTTCCTTACGTGGGCTTCTAGGTCGCTAGCACCTTTATTTGACACTGACATGTACGTGCCAGCTTTGCAGGTCATGCATTCTGCTTTACACGGATCCCGACCGAAACGACAACACAGGAATTTTCTCTGTAAATCATCTGTGAATTTACAGTTGGGCTTTTTTTACGCTGTGTATGTGCCACTGTTGACAAGCAAGCACTGCTCTGTCTCTTGCTCTCGTGGTGCTGAGGGTAATGACTGAGATGCAGTTTGACCAATGTTTGCGTTTACGTACATGACCGACTGACCAATGGTGGCGTGCGAGAAGGCGGGACCTAAAGCAATAAAAAAACGGCAACTGTGGAAAACAAAAGCCGAATCCCAGACATTTTGGGTGATCTAGAAATCCTGGCCGGACGCACTTTTGTAGGTCCAAAAAGAGGACATGTCTGGGGAAAAGAGGACGTATGGTCACCCTAATATACTGTGCACACATGTGTAGACCACATCTTGTAAAGATAATTTATGTTGCATTATGTGTGTGGGTGAACATGGGTTCTGGAGAACAGGAGCATTGCAGTGCATAACTGTTAAAAATTAAGACCGTTTGGAGTTAAATGTCTAGAAAGGTAGAAAATGTCTAGGTTACGACTGTAACCTCTGTTCCCTGAGAACAGTGACAGAAACTTCAGAAATGGCAGTTACACTGAAAATGCCAAGAAACACTCCCCCTTTGGGTCACATACAGGCTGTCAGTGACATTATTCGGTACAGTCACTGCCCAAACTGTCCAAACAAGGAAAAGCCTACCAAGGCCGCTCAAAGGCTTTTTTACTGACCTAGTATTGTCAACAACCTGTCTGTTTCCTAAACAGAGTCTTCAGAAGTTCACTCTACAAAGCACATAGACTTGTTGCACGTTAATGTTTTTTCCTTTTTTGGAAACTCACAGAGAAAAAAAAATGTTTGGTAACCGCTTGCACACCGGTTTAGTTTTTCCTTTGATTTGTCTGCTATTTAGTTTCTTTGCTCCTCTGGATTTGTGGATGTATCCTGACTGATTCTGTTTACCGACCTTTATCGCCCCGTTTTCGACTACGCTCCCCTGTCTGCCATGTACAGAACCCGTTTTCTTTTCATTAAATGTTCTGATCTGCCTTTGCTTTTTGTTTTATTTTATTATTCTTAAAGTAAATTTGTAAATTCGTTTATTTCGGGGTTTTTTTCACAAATGTATGACTTTTTGAAGTGCAAATTGATTGCCATATGCAGTTTTTAATAAAGTTGAATTAACGTAACCTTCTGTCATGTTTACTCTTCTAAGTGTACACTTTCTAAATTTACTGTTAGGCCCATTAAATAATAGAATAGAATAGAATAGAATAGAATAGAATAGAATAGAATAGAATAGAATAAATCTTTATTGTCCACCGAAGTGGAAATTTTTCTTTGGCTCACCAGACTAAAAAGACAAATACAATAGACATGCAAACAACAGCTCGTACAGGAGAGAATATTTCTAAAAAAATAAATGATACAATTAAAAAATCATGCTGAAAATAAATATACTTAAATACATCGTTAACTCTTTTGTTGTTGTCACTTAATTTGATTAAGAATACTAATGGCATTCGGAATGAAGGATTTTTTAAAAGTACCTTTAGCCAGAGGTACTCTGAATCTCCTCCCAGACTTCAAAAGTTTAAACTCACTAGCGAGGGGGTGAGTACTATCTATTGTGATCTTTCTTGCTTTTTTACTCATTCTGTCAATATATATTTGAGTCAATTGTTTTTGTGGTTTTCCTACTATCTTACTAGCCATTAACACTATCCTGTTAAGCTTACAGTTTAAATGGCCAAACCAAGCAGAAAGATATTAATAAGGATATTGTCACGTTTTCATGGACTTTCTGTTGGTTTTCTTTGTCATTAGTATCATCATCATCATTAGTTCAGTTCTGTCACCTGTGTTTAGTTAATTAGTCAATCTTCATCATCACCGTCACCTGTCGTCACCCATTATCATCTGTGTATTTAAGTTCTCCCTTTTTCAATCTTCAGTTGTCGGTCAATGTTGAGTGTTAGTGTTTGTTTGAGCACACGCTCACTGTTTCGAGTTTTCCTTTATAAATAAACTAAGTATTTTTGTATATCGTGGATAATCGTCTTCTTCATCTTTATCTTCAACCCAGAGACGTTACAGATATAATAAGAAATAATAAGGATAAACAATATTTAAAAAGTATAGGCTATAATTATCTAACATATGACTAATTAAAAATTAACCTCAAACATTTTTGGTGTATAAATGGCACGAGAAATAAAATTTGTGGTATAGATACACACTTTCATGAGATCGTGTTTCATAATCTGCTACTGGGCCGGCCCTCTGTCAAATTTTAAAACCCAGTGTGGCCCTTGAGCCAAAAAGTTTGCCCACCCCTGCTCTAAAGGGACCTTAATAAGGGGAGCGCCTCCAGCTCTAGGGCTCTAGAGGCCTTGTGAGAGTCCTTCGACCTTCGGACCAGACTTAGGGAGTTAAGTATTCAAACAGAGTGATCTTCACTTGTATTCGCTATAACAACCGCCTCGCTATACATTATCCCTTACATAATGTCCACATCTGTTAGCCATTAATATGGACTCCAGTGTTCGGCTGGTGAAATCTCCCTATGATATACATTGCAGGCCTGACTGGACTCCGAGGCACAGAAGGATATCTAGCCGGAAACTGACCATTTAAGAGATGCAGAGATAAGGAAGGAGAAAAGTTTGGACCTGTGATCTTTCTTTGCGATCTTTTGTCCAGGGTGCGTTTTATTGCTTTATTGCAGGGTGAGTTTTGTCGTAGCAGGAAAATCAGTTCTTACAAGGACAACGAAGTATCCAGGAAAGATTCTGCTGGAGGGTAAGCATGAATTTGATCAATGTGCCTAGTTGCCAATGGTTGTTATTGTTTCACAAAGAATCTAGGACACACCTAGATTCACTGGTATAGGTTAAACTGTAGTGTGGCCACATAAGGGGAAGTATATTTATAGTAGATCGACTAATAAGAGTGATTGGTTGATCATTTTGTTTTAAATGCTTTCTCCTGTGTCTGTATTTCTCCCAGGTCACCCAAACAGAAACTGTTTTTAAATATATAGGACCGGCATACAGGCGATGGGGAGCGCGCTCATTCATTCACGATACGGACACGATCGTAGTGGATTACCTGTCTTTTTGCCTGGCTGTTTTTTGGAGTGTGGACTGCCGATCTTTTGTGGAGTATATCCTTTTATTGGAGTGTGGATTACTCATCCGGGGGACTTTAAACAGCTGGAGACACACAGATTCTGCTCACGGATTTACCATATTTGCCGGTGAGGCTGATCTGACTTTGCAAATAGTACACGCTGGACTTAGAGACTTGTACACACGCGCACACACACACACACACACACACACACACACACACACACACACACACACAAACATTTATTCACGAGTATGCAGTTGGTTTACTGGGTTTATACTGTTGTCTTATAAATACACTGTGGGGTTTTTTTTGCACAAAAAAAGACCACCTAGCTACTTCGATACTAGGGGTTCTTCAGGAAATGAGATAAATACCAGATCTCACCACACTGATTAAAGACGAAGACCAAAGGCACTTTTTGTTGGACTCTTAATTTCTAACACTAGTTTTGATTTGGTATTGACTTTGAAGTGCTACAAAATGCAATACAATTTCGTCACTCTCTAGCAGTGGGTGGAATAGACAAGAAATGTGCAGTTTTCGCAGAGGCGGACAGAGTACACAGCTTCATTACTTGAGTAAAAGTACAGATACCCCTTACTAAATTTTACTCAAGTACAAGTAAAAGTACTACAGTCAGATGTCTACTTGAGTACATTTTCTAAATATTGCATTACTACTGCCACAGTGCTTACATTTATGTACAGAAACGCCCTACATGGAGTTATGAAAAATGTTAATGTTAATCATTTATTGCACTTTTCTGTAGCTAGAATCTAGCTTAGTTTATTTCAATGTATGTACCTTGACATGCTACCGCAAGTTGGAGGATGAATTTTTGTAGGCGGTGATGAAGTTCTGTTTTGGTAAACACCGCAAACACTTGAAGCGAAAACTATCATTAACTTGTTCAGAAAATTGAAATAGTCTGGCGAGGTGGGGCCACGGGTTGGCACATTCCCGGGATGGACCTGCTGCGTCTTCATCCACTGTTTCGTCTCTTTATCTAAATCTGACCATGGAGTTGACTTTGGCGGAAAGCTGTAGGTGATTGCTGATAGGCTGTCCCAATCAGTGGCGCCTGCACAATCCAATCACATTTGAGAGGGAAACAACAAATTGAGGGTTTCCGAGATTTTTCTTTTTTCCTTTTTTTTTTTTTTAGAAGAAGTAACGGGTACTCACGGTTATGGATAGAAATGTAGTGGAGTAAAGAGTACAATATTTGCCTCTCAAATGTACTTGAGTAAAGTCATGAGTCCCCCCCAAAAATGATACTCGAGTAAAGTACAGATCCATCAAAGTTGTACTTAAGTACTGTACTCAAGTAAATGTACTTTGTTACTGTCCGGCTCTGAGTTTTCGACCATCTTGTTGATAACGTTTCTTTAGTCATTTGGCAGTCTTGCAGACTGAACCCCTGCAGGAAGTCCACCCTTACATTTTCATATTTGTTCATCACGTCCACTGTGTGTTTAAAGTCATTAAAGAGTGATTGATTACAACGGCAGGTGTTTCAAAATAGCTTTTTACAGAGAACACAGAACCCACAGCATGCAGTTACAGAAAAAAGTATGTTTTAACAAAGTAAATTCATTTTGCAGTTACATAAAAAAGTATAGTAATGACGCTGCCCTACAAAGGCAAAAGACCTTAAGTCGCTAGAGTGTGGAATTGAGAAAAATGACTATAAAGATTTTTAGTTGTTCCGCCAAATTAAGTATAGGTAGGACACTGGAAATCTGGCAAATAGATGTTTTAGTAATAAAAATTATATATAAAAAATCTTGAGCTCAAACTTGACTTTTGACCACTATTTTAAAGTTACTGTACTCTGCCTTTGTATTGTCAGAAAAGTGAGAAGTCATGCCAAGGCAAAAGGCAGTAACTTCCACTTTATCAATATTTGGTTGCTGATCACCATTAACAAAATCATTATAGTAACACCTGTATAAAATCTAGTGATCATTGCATTTATTTTGTATGATTTACAATTATTTATAGCCATCTACTTGCTATTGCTACCCTGTGCTTTGGTTGCGTTCTGATGGCATTATTAATACATTTGACACGACAAAATACTCTATAAAAATACTCAAAAAACTCTGCATAATCCGTCGCGATCGATATCGCACGTTTGTCGATGGAGCGGGTTCAGACCATATACTAAATGGACATCAGAAGTTAGAGGGACTGATGGCAGCTGTACAAAGTACACAGGCTACACCGTAATTTTAATTTTAATGGACATTAAAACAAAGGCAGATAACTGTACAATCTGGTAGGTAGCATTATGTGATAGAACACCGGCACAGTAACTTCATATTGACGCGCGGCTAAACAAAGTCAGAGTACCGTAACTCCATTTCGAGCGTTCCAAAGCAAAGCCAAAGAGCCGTAACTGGTGTTAGGGTGTTCTGCCTTGGTTTTGCATGGGCTTTTGGAAGTTTCTGTTAAAGGGCACCTATTATGCAAAATTCACTTTTACATGGTGTTTGAACATAAATGTGTGTTGGCAGTGTGTGAGCCAAACCACCCTAGAATGATAAAAATCCACCAGGTAGTTTTTTTACTATCTCAATAAATCATAAGCACTGTCTCAGAACACCCTGTTCTAGATTTTCCTCACTGTGACGTAGAAATGAGCTAAGCCCCACCGACGCGGTTTGATTGACATCTGGTTTTGGCATAGACCCCGCCCTCGGTGATCTGCATCCTCCATTGTATCAACGACAGCCGGTAATGTCTCCTAAGAAGTGTGTTGTGGGATGTAAGAATGGAGATACTAGTCTTCACTGACATCAGAGCCACCGAAAACGCAGCGGATGGATTTTATTTATGAAGAAAAGGCACCACTTAAACTTCCTAAATACAAGAATCATTTTCTGACTGACTGTTTAGTGAACGAGGGTCAAAGTTAATCCTCAAGTGTGGATCGTTGCCTACTGTTCGCGATCCAACGTCACCTCCAGAAGAAGTAAGTGTATTTTATGATTTTTGAGCAAATAGTCATTTCAATCGATGTCAGCCAGTTCAACAACAAATGCGTCTAAAGCTATTTATTGTCGTCGTCATAGGATGTCTCAACAAACAACGTCAGACAGTTTTATGTCACGTACATTATTTTTGCAGCATTTACAAATGTAAATAAATTAAGGTCTGCTCTATCTCCATAGACAGTAGGCTATATAAACGTCTATCTCCCTCCCCTTAAGAAATAAATAAATAAATCGTTTGTACTTAGCAAACATTATCACAGTAGTGTGTGTGTATTTTCAAAAAATTGCGCGAACGTTATCACAGTTCGTGTGTGCGTGTGTGTGTGTGTGTGTTGCACATCCATAATGGCAAAGGGGACGCGATTAAAACTTTGTAAGTACATAAATGTATCAAATAACCATTCCGAGACGTTTAGTCCATTCTCATTCATGTTTATTCTGTGCCGGTGTTACGGATCAACTGGGGATCATGTTAACTGGGGAACGCGCGTGCACGCAGATAGTTTTACCTGGATTTCCAGCAGATGTTAGACGGCTACAGATTCGTCGCAGCCATTTTTCACGGATCCATGATTAAAAACGTATGTTTCACCAGTTGTATACACACTGGTATGCATAATAAAGCGATTTGTTTTTGAAGTGTATATTCCTGCGTATTTGACGCAATTTCAAATAAGTTTAACATACTTTAGTGTCAAGCTCAGAAACCACGCCTATGTTAACTTGGGGCATTTCGGTTTCATTGGATGAACAGACTTGTCAGCGCACTTCAGAAGACGTGTAAGAATCTTCTTCCCAACATTAGTGTATTATATTTTCTGTAGTGTGTTGTCATGAGTTCTAATCACAAATAACAACAGATGTAGATTAAAATATAGCTGCAAGCAGCAATACGGGGCCAAGCCCTGCAAGGCAGAGCAAGCAACAGCCGCTGTAGCGCAATGCGGAGCCAGAAGAGCAAAACATCAGAAATTTAATGTACATCAAGCACAGTAAGCACATCAATTACAGCAGCACAGCTAGCATTTAAGCACCAACAGCAGTGCAGAGCCGGAAGGAATTTAAATTATTATTTTATACACAATTTCAAAGTCGCCCCACACTGGTCTCGAACCCACGACCACAATGGTTCGGGATTCATGACGCATGGTTGAACCACTTGCGCCACCCAGAGGACATGTTTTACAAAGCTGCAGAGGAGAGGCTTCAGTGTGTGAATGAGCACACAAAATCATGTTAACGAGATTAGCATGCTAAGCTAACTTAATGCTAATATAGCTTATGATGTGGTACATCCAATGCTGGCAAAATAGATATCCTCAGATTCGACATGACGCAAGGAATCGATAGACACCAATTTTATGATTTTGTGACAAACTGTTCACAAGTTACAGCCTCTGAACCAATTATGGGTTGACCTCATTAAGTTTGCGACATCATAACTTTTTTTTTCCAGTATAGCAAAAAAATCGGGGACAGTACTTTTATGCGGCTCAGTCCGAAGATCATTTGAGTACATGTTTGGACAAAATTAGACCAATTTTGAAGGAGGAGTAGCGAAAAAACTGTTTTACATTCACTCCAATATGGCGGCCAGTCACATTGTTGATAAATAACATATGAGATATCGTTGAAATCGGCATAAGCCAAGGAATATATTGACATAAAGAAATCAAATTTCAAGCAATGTTAGCAAAAGTTATAAGCGTTTTTTCAAAAAACAATGATATCTCTGGAACACTAGGTGGCGCTGTGATCAAATTTCTCAGGTACCTTCGGGCCATGCTAATGATGATCCATACCAAATTTGGTGAAGAAATTTCAAATAGTTTAAAAGATATTGCAAATTATGACATCATTCAAAATGGCGGACACGTGGTACATCCCATCATGGCAAAATCGATATCCACGGATTTGTCATGACCCAAGGAATCGATAGACACCAAGTTTATAATTTTCTGACAAACTGTTCATAAGTTATTGGCCAAAATATGCATTTTCCATATCTCATGACCCGTAGGTGGCGCTGTTCCCAACTTTGGCATGGAACCTCAGATCATGCTTCCGATGAAGTGTACCAATTTTCGTTTCGATTGATCAAAGTTTGGCCGAGCTATAGCTTCTGAACCAATTTTGGGTCGACCTCGTTAAGTTTGCGACGTCATAACTTTTGATCAGAGAAGAATAAAAAAAATCGGGGACAGTACTTTTATGCGGCTCAGTCCGAAGATCATTTGAGTACATGTTTGGACAAAATTAGACCAATTTTGAAGGAGGAGTAGCAAAAAAACTGCATACTGTACTTTTCAAAATGGCCACTACTGTAATGGGCGGAGTCTTAATGTAAGATATTGGTTCTAATCAGCATGATGAGATGAATCAGGTGTACTAAGTTTCATTTTTCTAGATCAAAGGGTTCAAAAGTTATAACCATTTCAATGTTGAATTTTTGAACTGCTGGTGGCGCTATAGAGTTGGACCTAGAGACTCAAAAATTGCTACAATTACTTTTCATTACCATCACTACAAGTGTGCCAAATTTCATCATTTTCCTATGTATGGTTCATAGGGCTGCCATAGACTTCAAGAGGAGGAAGAAGAATAATAATAATAATAATAATAAGAAAACTAACAGATACAATAGGTGCCATAGCCCCTTCGGGGCTTGGCCCCTAATAATAAGAAAACTAACAGATACAATAGGTGCCATAGCCCCTTCGGGGCTTGGCCCCTAATTAAAGTAGCTAGGCTACCTAAAAGAAACATAAATTGCAAAGTCATGTACATTTTTTTCAAGTTGCATTTATTGATCTGCATATAGCCTAATTTTATAATGGATCTATTATTTTTTATATAAAAACACTTATCAGCTTATTTTACTCTGCTGAATATATTAAGATCTCTTTTCTGTACAACCAGCTCTGACACCTGTATCCTTTTCCCTGGACATAAAGCAGCTATGCTTATACACGTAGGGTCATGAAGTTAATTATCTCATGAACTCATGATTTCTAAAATAAAAATAAATAAATCGAGCTTTCCTGTAGCTCAAACAGTAGAACATTGTTACTTGCAACACCAAGTTCATGGGTTCGATTCCCAGGGAAACTAAGAACTGGTAAATGTAAATGTGTACTATGAAACGCAATGTAAGTTGCTTTGGATAGAAGCGTCTGCTAAATGTGTAAATGTACATTATGCTCAGTAGGAGCATGAACTTGAATGTTGTGTATCTAATGTCTTGTATT
This sequence comes from Abramis brama, assembly GCF_963993115.1. NCBI lineage: Eukaryota > Metazoa > Chordata > Actinopteri > Cypriniformes > Leuciscidae > Abramis > Abramis brama. The sequence goes on from NC_139966.1 coordinate 4,604,553, forward strand.
GGACATGTAGAAAACACTTTGTCTTTAGTGATTAAAGTCCTGTGAAAAACACTGAAAGGCAACCACAAATTGTATTACTGAAATAAGCAAAATATATGATATAGTGATAATGAATTATTACAAATATATACTGATATTCTCTATGGCTAATATACTCATAGGCCTAAATCACCAACCTCTTAATCATTTGTCACCTCACATGCATAGCACGACCGTCTCTAAAACAAGAGGAAATGCTTTATTGTTTACTTTTTTGCTGACCTCTTTAACAAAAGAAATATGACACAATCTTTTTATGTAATATACATTTAAATTATGCCAGTTCTCTTCATTTCTGGTACCATGAATCTCATTAACATATTCTCTTTACTTGTTATCCATCACATCATGTGCTTTCATTATTGTCGTCTGCTAACCGTTAGGAACAGATTAAAAGGTCTATAAATGAAGTGTCATTGTTGTTAGGCCATATACTGCCACAGCAAATGGATGCAATTAAAGTTAGACAAATAAAAAACTTTGCAGGATAACCAATATCCCGACCGCTGCTCAAGAAAGGAGCGTGATTATATAAAGAGGAGATGTGAAAATTTCACAATGAAGGGTGATGGTGTGTTAAATTGTTCTTAAAAAGATAATACAACTGTGACATTTATTTACTAATATAACATGATTACATTAGATGGAGAGCAGCATAGGTATGAAGGCCAAACTGGCCAATGGGTAAGAAAAATGTATACATATACATTACAAAACAAGTGACTGTTCTTCATTAACATGTAACTTTAGTCTATAGTTTGTTCTCCCTTCTTTAGATTGAATGTTCAGGATGTGGAAGGTGTGGTCAGATCTTCCACTGTTGGCAAATACAGCTGTCCTGCATGCACATTTGCCTATTTTTTTTTCCTATTTTTTTTTCTTCCTTTTGTTATTGTTGCTTTCATACCTGTTAGCTAATGAATACATTTGTTGAACATTCCCCTGAATAAATGCTGTGGGTAATTCACTGGATCCATAAACTATGGCTTCTCAATTTTCAACACTCTTTAGGAACATTTATGGAGTGTAGCCTACTGTATGCTTTATGCTTTAACTCATTCCTCAGTAACATTAAAATAAATAATAAATAAATGCTTGACATCCCTTTTAGCAGTACTGCTGCTCAATTTAAATTAAGCCACAAATTAGCATCATAACAATAATCTGCGAATACACACGCACTGCAAAGACACAATGTCTATAGCATAATTTATTTAATCTACTTACAGTTGTCATCAGATATTCAATTTCATTGAAACGAATGTAACAAAATAATGTGGGCGTGGTCTGTGTCGTGAAATTAAAACACATTAAAACGTCTGAAACATTCAGCGGAGCAGCGACAGAGTAAACAACAGTGTCCTAATGTGATACAAACATTTACCAATAACGTTGAACGCTTTTAAATCTGCTCAGTGAAAGATTCGCTGTGACGAATCTGTCACCGTTCAACATCTGCTGGAAATCCAGGTAAAACTATCTGCGTGCACGCGCGCGTCCCCAGTTAACATGATCCCCAGTTGATCCGTAACACCGGAGTCTCCTCATCATCTGGGTCCAGCAGCAGGGCGGGGATATGCAGCTCATTTACATTTAAAGTGGTACACACAAAACAGCTCTTTTTAAAACAGGCCCCAAAAATGACATTTTCAAATGGTTATAATAAATTAACTGTGGGGTATTTTGTGCTGAAACTTCACAAATGCATTCTGGGGACACACCCAAGACCAATATTACATCTTCTAAAAAGGGGCATAATAGGTGCCCTTTAAGACAACTCATTATTTTCTCGAAAAAACAACATCCACATGATAAAGGAATCCACATACTGAAGGATACTCATCCACATGATAAAGGAAGTCTTGAATGTGCCAAAAATATAAATAACTCATTTTTCGACCAAAAACAGTTACGTCTTTTGCCTTTGCACGGTAGTGCAGTAGTAAGGTGAACATATGTATACTGTATGCACTGCAAGTGTAGTATTGTACTGGATATTGAATAGCAGGCCTATTGAATGTCTGTATATTCAGCACTTGTGTACTGTGAAAATACAGTGACCCAACTGCATAAGCTGTAAAAAACTGTAGATGAAAAGCATTTTCCAGTCACTCAGAAGAGTTGTGCAACTGCAGAAAAATGAGTTGTCTTAACAGTAACTTCCAAAAGCCCATGAGAAACAAAGGCAGAACACCGTAACATCAGTTACTGCTCTTTGGCTTCAGACTGAGGACTTTATTCACATCACAGACACTGTCATCTCTGCAAGAGAAGGGAAAAACCCTGAAGCAGATCCAGCCTTGACCACACTATACACACCTCTTCCTCATCCTCCTCTTCTTTCTCTTACACACCTGATCTTCCTCATCCTCCTCTTACACACCTGATCTTCCTCATCCTCCTCTTCTTACACACCTGATCTTCCTCATCCTCCTCTTACACACCTGATCTTCCTCATCCTCCTCCTCTTACACACCTGCTCTTCCTCATCCTCCTCTTCCTCCTCTTACACACCTGCTTTTCCTCATCCTCTTCTTACACACCTGCTCTCCCTCCTCTTACACACCCGCTCTTCCTCATCCTCCTCTTCCTCCTCTTACACACCTGCTCTTCCTCATCCTCCTCTTACACACCTGATCTTCCTCATCCTCCTCTTACACACCTGCTCTTCCTCATCCTCCTCTTCCTCCTCTTACACACCTGCCCTTCCTCATCCTCCTCTTACACACCTGATCTTCCTCATCCTCCTCTTACACACCTGCTCTTCCTCATCCTCCTCTTCCTCCTCTTACACACCTGCCCTTCCTCATCCTCCTCTTACACACCTGCTCTTCATCATCCTCCTCTTCCTCCTCTTACACACCTGCTCTTCCTCATCCTCCTCTTACACACCTGCTCTTCATCATCCTCCTCTTCCTCCTCTTACACACCTGCTCTTCCTCATCCTCCTCTTCCTCCTCTTACACACCTGCCCTTCCTCATCATCCTCTTACACACCTGCTCTTCCTCATCATCCTCTTCCTCCTCTTACACACCTGCTCTTCCTCATCCTCCTCTTACACACCTGCTCTTCCTCATCATCCTCTTCCTCCTCTTACACACCTGCTCTTCCTCATCATCCTCTTCCTTCTCTTACACACCTGCTCTTCCTCATCATCCTCTTCCTCCTCTTACACCTGCTCTTCCTCATCCTCCTCTTACACACCTGCCCTTCCTCATCCTCCTCTTACACACCTGCTCTTCCTCATCCTCCTCTTACACACCTGCTCTTCCTCATCATCCTCTTCCTCCTCTTACACACCTGCTCTTCCTCATCCTCCTCTTACACACCTGCTCTTCCTCATCCTCCTCTTACACGCCTGCTCTTCCTCCTCCTCCTCATCCTCCTCCTCTTACACACCTGCTCTTCCTCATCCTCCTCTTACACACCTGCCCTTCCTCATCCTCCTCTTACACACCTGCTCTTCCTCATCCTCCTCTTACACACCTGCTCTTCCTCATCATCCTCTTCCTCCTCTTACACACCTGCTCTTCCTCATCCTCCTCTTACACACCTGCTCTTCCTCATCATCCTCTTCCTCCTCTTACACACCTGCTCTTCCTCATCCTCCTCTTACACACCTGCTCTTCCTCATCCTCCTCTTACACGCCTGCTCTTCCTCCTCCTCCTCATCCTCCTCCTCTTACACACCTGCTCTTCCTCATCCTCCTCTTACACACCTGCTCTTCCTCATCCTCCTCTTCCTCCTCTTACACACCTGCTCTTCCTCATCCTCCTCTTCCTCCTCTTACACACCTGCTCTTCCTCATCCTCCTCTTACACGCCTGCTCTTCCTCCTCCTCCTCATCCTCCTCTTACACACCTGCTCTTCCTCATCATCCTCTTACACACCTGCTCTTCATCATCCTCCTCTTCCTCCTCTTACACACCTGCTCTTCCTCATCCTCCTCTTCCTCCTCTTACACGCCTGCTCTTCCTCCTCCTCCGCATCCTCCTCCTCTTACACACCTGCTCTTCCTCTTCCTTCTCTTACACACCTGCTCTTCCTCATCCTCCTCTTACACACCTGCTCTTCCTCATCATCCTCTTCCTTCTCTTACACACCTGCTCTTCCTCATCCTCCTCTTACACACCTGCCCTTCCTCATCCTCCTCTTACACACCTGCTCTTCCTCATCATCCTCTTCCTTCTCTTACACACCTGCTCTTCCTCTTCCTCCTCTTACACACCTGCTCTTCCTCATCATCCTCTTCCTTCTCTTACACACCTGCTCTTCCTCATCCTCCTCTTACACACCTGCTCTTCCTCTTCCTTCTCTTACACACCTGCTCTTCCTCATCCTCCTCTTACACACCTGCTCTTCCTCTTCCTTCTCTTACACACCTGCCCTTCCTCATCCTCCTCTTACACACCTGCTCTTCCTCATCATCCTCTTCCTCCTCTTACACACCTGCTCTTCCTCATCCTCCTCTTACACACCTGCTCTTCCTTATCCTCCTCTTCCTCCTCTTACACACCTGCTCTTCCTCACCATCCTCTTCCTCCTCTTACACACCTGCTCTTCCTCATCCTCCTCTTACACACCTGCTCTTCCTTATCCTCCTCTTCCTCCTCTTACACACCTGCTCTTCCTCACCATCCTCTTCCTCCTCTTACACACCTGCTCTTCCTCATCCTCCTCTTACACACCTGCTTTCATCCTCCTCTTCCTCTTACACACCTGCTCTTCCTCATCCTCTTACACACCTGCTCTTCCTCTTCCTCCTCTTACACACACACACACACACACACACACATACACACACACACACACACTTCCTCTTCCTTCTCTCCCTCTTACACACACACTCTTCCTTGTCTTACACCTACACTCTTCTTCCTCTCCCTCTTACACACACTCTTCCTTCTCTCCCTCTTACACACACACTCTTCCTCCTCTCCCTCTTACACACACACTCTTTCTCCTCTCCCTCTTACACACACACACTCTTCCTTCCTTCTCTCCCTCTTACACACACTCTTCCTCCTCTCCCTCTTACACACACACTGTTTCTTCTCTCCCTCTTACACACACACACTCTTCCTTCTCTCCCTCTTACACACACACTCTTCCTTCTCTCCCTCTTACACACACACACTCTTCCTTCTCTCCCTCTTACACACACACTCTTCCTTCTCTCCCTCTTACACACACTCTTCCTTCTCTCCCTCTTACACACACTCTTCCTTCTCTCCCTCTTACACACACACACTCTTCCTTCTCTCCCTCTTATACACACATTCTTCCTCCTTCTCTCCCTCTTACACACACACAGTCTTCTTTCTCTCCCTCTTACACACACACAGTCTTCTTTCTCTCCCTCTTACACACACATTCTTCCTCCTCTCCCTCTTACACACACACTGTTTCTTCTCTCCCTCTTACACACACACACACATTCTTCCTCCTTCTCTCCCTCTTACACACACACACTCTTCCTTCTCTCCCTCTTACACACACACTCTTCCTTCTCTCCCTCTTACACACACACACTCTTCCTTCTCTCCCTCTTACACACACTCTTCCTCCTCTCCCTCTTACACACACACTGTTTCTTCTCTCCCTCTTACACACACACACACATTCTTCCTCCTTCTCTCCCTCTTACACACACACACTCTTCCTTCTCTCCCTCTTACACACACACTCTTCCTTCTCTCCCTCTTACACACACACACTCTTCCTTCTCTCCCTCTTACACACACACTCTTCCTTCTCTCCCTCTTACACACACACACTCTTCCTTCTCTCCCTCTTATACACACATTCTTCCTCCTTCTCTCCCTCTTACACACACACAGTCTTCTTTCTCTCCCTCTTACACACACACAGTCTTCTTTCTCTCCCTCTTACACACACATTCTTCCTCCTTCTCTCCCTCTTACACACACTCTTCCTCCTCTCCCTCTTACACACACACTCTTCCTTCTCTCCCTCTTACACACACACACTCTTCCTTCTCTCCCTCTTATACACACATTCTTCCTCCTTCTCTCCCTCTTACACACACACACAGTCTTCTTTCTCTCCCTCTTACACACACACAGTCTTCTTTCTCTCCCTCTTACACACACATTCTTCCTCCTTCTCTCCCTCTTACACACACTCTTCCTCCTCTCCCTCTTACACACACACTCTTCCTTCTCTCCCTCTTACACACACACACTCTTCCTTCTCTCCCTCTTATACACACATTCTTCCTCCTTCTCTCCCTCTTACACACACACAGTCTTCTTTCTCTCCCTCTTACACACACATTCTTCCTCCTTCTCTCCCTCTTACACACACTCTTCCTCCTCTCCCTCTTACACACACACTCTTCCTTCTCTCCCTCTTACACACACACACTCTTCCTTCTCTCCCTCTTACACACACACACTCTTCCTTCTCTCCCTCTTACACACACACACTCTTCCTTCTCTCCCTCTTATACACACATTCTTCCTCCTTCTCTCCCTCTTACACACACACACAGTCTTCTTTCTCTCCCTCTTACACACACACACTCTTCCTTCTCTCCCTCTTACACACACACACTCTTCCTTCTCTCCCTCTTACACACACACACTCTTCCTTCTCTCCCTCTTACACACACACACTCTTCCTTCTCTCCCTCTTACACACACACACTCTTCCTTCTCTCCCTCTTACACACACACACTCTTCCTTCTCTCCCTCTTATACACACATTCTTCCTCCTTCTCTCCCTCTTACACACACACACAGTCTTCTTTCTCTCCCTCTTACACACACACAGTCTTCTTTCTCTCCCTCTTACACACACATTCTTCCTCCTTCTCTCCCTCTTACACACACTCTTCCTCCTCTCCCTCTTACACACACACTCTTCCTTCTCTCCCTCTTACACACACACACTCTTCCTTCTCTCCCTCTTATACACACATTCTTCCTCCTTCTCTCCCTCTTACACACACACAGTCTTCTTTCTCTCCCTCTTACACACACATTCTTCCTCCTTCTCTCCCTCTTACACACACTCTTCCTCCTCTCCCTCTTACACACACACTCTTCCTTCTCTCCCTCTTACACACACACACTCTTCCTCCTCTCCCTCTTACACACACACACTCTTCCTCCTCTCCCTCTTACACACACACTCTTCCTTCTCTCCCTCTTACACACACACACTCTTCCTTCTCTCCCTCTTATACACATTCTTCCTCCTTCTCTCCCTCTTACACACACACAGTCTTCTTTCTCTCCCTCTTACACACACACAGTCTTCTTTCTCTCCCTCTTACACACACATTCTTCCTCCTTCTCTCCCTCTTACACACACTCTTCCTCCTCTCCCTCTTACACACACACTCTTCCTTCTCTCCCTCTTACACACACACACTCTTCCTTCTCTCCCTCTTATACACACATTCTTCCTCCTTCTCTCCCTCTTACACACACACAGTCTTCTTTCTCTCCCTCTTACACACACACAGTCTTCTTTCTCTCCCTCTTACACACACATTCTTCCTCCTTCTCTCCCTCTTACACACACTCTTCCTCCTCTCCCTCTTACACACACACTCTTCCTTCTCTCCCTCTTACACACACACACTCTTCCTTCTCTCCCTCTTATACACACATTCTTCCTCCTCTCCCTCTTACACACACACAGTCTTCTTTCTCTCCCTCTTACACACACACAGTCTTCTTTCTCTCCCTCTTACACACACATTCTTCCTCCTTCTCTCCCTCTTACACACACTCTTCCTCTTCTCCCTCTTGTATTGTTTCCATCCATAGTTGGTATCAACATTCAGTGCAACATTTTGAGTCAGTTTTGTGACTCTGAACTGACTTGTATTATGTACAGTTGGTTTGATCACATCATTAGAAACAAGTGGGAACAATTTTTGAGTTGTGTAAACGATGACAAATTTGTTTTAGCTATATATATATATATATATATATATATATATATATATGTGAACTAAATTAATGACTTTTATACAACAAAAATGAACCATCACTGAACTTAAGCTGAACTGTGACACTATTTTCGCTAGATCTGCTGTACAGCCGAAATTAACTGTTTGCATCATTGAATCGTTTTCCTGTTTCTCTGTATTTTATAAAGCACTATAGAAATGAAGACTTGACTTGTATTCTGTTGCACACAACTGAGGAGGAACTGATGTCACAAGTTCACCTTTGGTGGACCAATTAGAGGAAAGGAGAGTTTCATGTCCGTCCATATGTGGAAATGAAATATTCAAGCTGATTAACCATTTTCAATCAGACAACAAATCAAAAATCAAATCAAATTTATTTATCTATTTATTGCCTTTTTTCTTGTTTTAGTGTATTTTCATTTCTAATTAAAAACCAGACTAAGAAAACATACACTGTCACACCTAATACACTTTTAATGTCCAAAGCTCATTTTCACAAACTTGTAAAAAAAAAAAAAAAAAAAAAAGGTATTAAAACAGTTCAGCACTGTTTCCTGAGAATGAATATTTCTGAATAACAAACCAGATCAGAGTGATTACGTGTGTTGACATCTGACTGTCATTCTTCTCATTCTCACGCCTCTACCTGAAAACAGTTCCTTGTTCTGTAGAAGTGAAAGAAATTTCAAAGCTGCTGTTCAAAACTACAGTTCAGAAGAGGAAAAAGACAGATCTACAAATGAAATCTGAGGTGAGAGCTTCATCTTTCTTTAGTTGTTTTCATATATGAGTGTCATCTTATGATGTGTCAATGGTCACTTTGGCGTTTTAATGCTGTGCTGAAGTCCTTCTGATGAATTTATTTAAACCTCTTTATGTCATGATTGACAGAAGATCAAGTGTGTCTTTGTGAGTGAATCATAGAAAGGCTGTGCATTCTAATATGGCTGTGAAATCAGTGTTTATTAGTGAGTTTGATTCCTCAAACAGTATTTATTATCATGCGCTTCTCACTCTTTCAGAGAGAAACGCTCTCTCAACAGCTTCATGTGATATCTGAAGTAAACTAACCCTGAAACATCTTCTCTGACACTTTGGTTTTTTGGAAACCTGTCCAGCTGTAAACTGGCCTGTGCATGTGTGTGTGTACTTGTTTATGAGGACACAAATATGTATAATGACATGTATATTACACTGGTATTACAACATAAACGTGGTTTATGAAGACACTTGATAAACAATGTTGTATTACAACTGCATAAAGTTGTTTGTGATGGGTAGGTTTAGGGGTTGTGTGTGTGTGTGTGAGAGAGAGAGAGAGTCTGTGTGAGTGAGTGTGTTTTGAAGACTGGCTGTGAACTTCACTCTTGTGAATGATGAAAAACCGGTTTCATTTGTTTTCCTGAAATGTTCCTGGTTCAACTGGTTCTGTAAGTTCAGTTGACTCTGTAAGAAAGTATTCATGCATTAGTTATGCTCATTTTTTTAATTTTCACTGTGTTCATCATGTTTCCAAACAATGAAAAACTGTAAGACTGTAAGAAGTACTTCAGTATGTGATTATTTAAGTGTCTTTCACAGAAATTATCTTTTTTGGATAAATAAATACTAAATCTATTCATTATAAAGATTATTTATCTGCAAATTTTAAAAATACTTCCACTTTCCAGATGTTTTCATTGGGTATTGGTCTGGAGATTGTGATCTGGTGGTCATGAGCTGTGTGGATTCTAGCATTGTCCTGTGGGAAAAAACAATCCCTTGAGTCGGGGAACATTGTCAGAGCAGAAGGAAGCAATTTTTTCCAAGATAATCTTGTATGTGGCTTGAGTCACGTGTCCTTCACAAAGACAGATCTAAAAAAGCTTATATCACAGCTCGCCAGAGTAATAGTAGTTGACAGCTTATGACAGTCGAATAGATTCCCCATTTAGATTTTTTATTTTAATTTATTTAAATTTTGTACATAGTGTACCAACCTAGAAATACAAAGAAAACCAAACAATGCAACCCAACAACAACCCTAACAAAACAAAACCAAACAAATCAAAACAAAACAGGGGGGTGTCTAACATATACAAAGCATTATCGCAGATTCAATAGATTATTACAGTGAGAACAATAATAATACACTATTCAGACAAAGGCCTGCCATACAGTTTGGAATTGGCGATGAGATTTGGACTCCAAGGAACGTGTCCTCTCCAGTTTATGACATGAAACAGTTCACCCAACCAAGCTTTGAAACATGGAGAGTCTGAAGATCTTGCGATAAAAATCACAGCCAAGAGCGAGTGGGCGCTAACCTAACCCTCTCTCTGCAAGCTCCCGGCATGAAATGGAGAAGTAGCCTAAATAATCTAATTCATGAATATTACACCATTTTAACATTATTAAAAATACATACTGAGCCGAAACAATCGCTGTCATAGAATGAACTTTTCTGTTAACAATGAGTTGACAGTTTGAACGTTATTGTTCATTTATTTTGAAGATCTGAGTTGAATTGTTGCTTGTACAGCTATAAAAGGCACACAAAATAATATTGAAACTCACACAGACGCTTTTAACATTTAATAAAGCACATAAACAGTAGGCTACCTGAGATCATCATACTTTCTGTTGTTGTTTCAGCCGTGATGTGGCTGAAATAGAAACGGTTTCTAAAATAGAATCATCGCGTGTCGCGGCTGGTTAGGACACGGTGTATGTTTGTCAATATTCTCGGCTTAGCCTGCTGCTGATTGCTTCCACGTCAACTGTGAACGCCGCCGATCTCCTGCCTGCTGTTGGAGCCTTTTTGCCGACCATGCAACATCATCGAGACGGCAATATGTGGACATTTAAAACGCTACTCTGGATTATCCTTCTTGTCACTATCGTAGCAGCCATTCCACGGCTGTCTTACTCGGCAGCAGAACTCCAGCGGCTTCAGAGACATTCTCTGCCGACCAAAATACTTCCACCGTGGATCCCGCAGGAACTTCTCCTATAATAACTCTTACTCCATCAGCTCCTTTCGATCCACTGGTCCTCATAAACCCCACAACATCGAGAGAGCTGTTGACCACAGTGTGCTAGCTCCTCTGCTAGTTGACCCTGCACTGTTAATCTAAAGGATTAAAATGTGCTCTCTTCAATGTCCGATCTCTCTCCAATAAAGCCCTTCTAATCTCAGACATCATCTCAGATTCAAAACTCGACTTTCTGTGTCTTACTGAGACTTGGCCAGAGGACAACTTCCACCTCAGCCGTGCATTACCTCCTGAGTTTGTTTAAACCTACTAATCTACACTTTTCTAATGTGTGTACCTCAAAGTCTTGCCAGTCTTAGTCTTAAAGCCATATTCGTTTGAAATCCTGACTGTTCACCTGAACGGCCGTAGCCCTACCCTTATTGTGTCTATTTACCGTCCTCCAAGACCCTCTGCTTTTTTTTATTAGCAAACTTACTACAATTTTATCTGACTTATGCAATGTGCCCCAGTGTCATTTTAATGGGTGACTTTAATATCCATTGTGATAAACACAATGACACCGTTTGTTTACACGACAACAGTGTTTTGTGGGGCCTAAAAATGTGAACTTTTGAAAACAGGTTTCAAAGTGCAAGTTTTTGAAAAACAGATAAACAGATCTCCATGTAAACAACAAAAACGTGAATCTCTGAAGACGATGACGTCATGCACATGCGTATCACGTTGTTAGGTCCCAGTGAGTGCTGGGCCTGTGTTTTTCTTCTGTTTTGTTTTTGGTTACTGGTGTTTAGTGGGAGTGTGGTTTTTCCACCGGAGGCTCATTTGCGGGGCTATAAGTACTGCAATGCTGATGATTGTGGGAGAGAGCTACGATGACTGCATCTAACATTTTTTTATATTTTGTTACTTTTTGTTTGCTTTTTATGTTTTATTTATTATACTTAAAATAAATTTGTATATTCCTTTATTTCTTTTTTTTTTTTTTCACAAATGTATGACTTTTGGAAGTGCAATTTGATTACAATCTGCAGTTTTAATAAAATTGAATTAACATAACCTTCTGTACACTTGCAGGTGTTGATTATAATGAATTTACTCTCAGGCCTATTAAATAATAATAATAATATAATAATAATAATATAATTATCTAACATCTGACTAATTGAAAATGCTAAATGGGGGATATCTAAATCTATAGCATAATAAATTGTCAGAACGTCGTCTAGCAGTTGCTGAATGTCGCGCCACAACGTTGCTACAGCCCTGCCGCGTCTTACAATTCTATGTTGTTACAATGTTGTGAGCACATAGACCGCGATGTTGCCAAAGTACAAATGCAACGTGCCACAGACATTGCCACAACGTAAATGTGTTTGCTGGGTGCTCCTCCAAAAGCCATTCCTGACTCCATATGCCACTACTGCTTTGAAAAAGGACATTGGAAGAAGGAATGTCCTGTCCTCAAAATTAAACAAACTTGTGGTTTGGGATCTAAAAGATCACAAAATATTTTTTCACCAGTATTACTGACTGATTGTGTTCATCCCGCTTTATCCTTCTGAGAAGCTGTTTCAGGCTTTCTCGCAGGATAATGTCTAACTAGTTTAAATCCAATTTATGCTCCGTTTGCGATGGATGGGTTTGTTTCGTTGCAAGGTGGGGATGAGAATGTACCTGTTAAGATTCTGTGTGATACAGGTGCTTTGGAATCTTTTATTTTAGAATCTACCTTACCGTTTTCATCAGTATCGAGCTTGGACAAAGGTTTACTGGTTCAGGGAATAGCACTTACAAGTACCGTAAATCCTCTAATAGTGGCCTGTATTCCATTAGTGGCCGGGTCTCTAACATTGGCCGGTCTCGCTGTTGGCGGAGGTAAATAAAGGCCGGTCTCTAATAGTGGCCGGGGCTATTATTAGAACCAACGTTTTTCTGGGCAGGCCACAACATTATGCTTGTGATAGTAACATGCAAATACCACAGGGGGGCAATGTTTGCTAATGAATCCAAGCCATAGCTATGGTAGCCTGGTCATGTCAATCACTTCGCTCTTGACTCGCACGTGAGAATTCAGTCACCGGTAGGCTAATGTTGTTTACCATGGCAGCTGCGGAGCCAAAGAGGATTTTTGGCGAAAATCTATTTTTTAACCACCTGGGATCGACAATCGCGCTGGCGCGATAGGCTCGCTTTTTTTCTTAAGTGCAAACGAGTTTCAAAATACTCTGTTGACTTTGATCTCTTAATTACGGAGCGCGCGCGTTATTCAAACGCAAATAATCTGAGGCGATCCACGCAAACCTGAACGCCCACAATCAGCTGGATAACACACATCTATCTAAGTAATAATAATCCTGGAAAATTTACCTCAGAAGTGCTTGGAAGTATTATTTCGAGGAGCAACGGATCCAGCTGAGAAATAGGTCAGTTCTATTTGCTTTGTTCTAATCGCAATATTGTCTGTAAGTTACACGCAAAAAAACACGCGTTTCTAGTGTGTGAATGAATGAATGAAATAAATGAATGCACAGATGCGTGCTGTTGTGGAGCTAACGTTACTACTGCTGGAACAAATACTGTTTCAAAATGAATCATTGCTTTTCACAAAAAATATTATTTATATTATATTTATTTGTTGTTAATGTTCTGTATGCATACCATAATGTTATATGGTAACTAACTGTACGTTTTCAATAAATTAACCTAGTATTTTATAGGTTAAAATAGACACAAAATCTCGTTTTTATTCATTCTACTGGTAGTCCGTTTTGCTCAAATACAAATAAAGGCCTGTCTCTAATTATGGCCTCCTTCCAATAAAGGCCTGGGTCGCGATGCGCTTGAGTAAAATAAAGGCCCCGGCCTATATTAGAGGATTTACGGTATGTTCGTTCCATTGCACAAAGTTGATTTGCTTTTTGATCTGATTTTTGGTAATAATCTGTCCAGAGGCATCTCCGTTACTCATTGTCGCTCCACTACCTACTATCAATAGATTTGAAGTATCTGCTGAGGAATTTCCAGATGTGTTTTCATGATGTGCTGGGATGTGTTCTAAGGCCTAGTCCACACGGACATGGGTATTTTAATAACCGGAGTTTTTCCTCCTGCGTTTTAAAAAAAAAATCCTGTCCACGCATGCTCGGTTTAAAAGAAATCTCCGCCTACATGAAAACGCAAAAAACACGCTATCACACGCTGTCAAGAGCATTCCACACCAGCAGGCGGCGATCGTAAAGCCACGTTGGCCAATCAGAAGCCTGAATCAGAAGCAAAAACCCCGGTTTTACTGTCTACACGACAACAATGCAGTGTTTCTGAAAATACTCACCCTGGCAGGGGTTTTCAAAAATGTTCCGTTTCAGTGACCTGATACTGCGTTTCCGTGTGGACGAACGGCCGAACCGCATAAAAAAAGTCACGGTTACAAAAATACCCGTGTCCGTGTGGACAAGGCCTAAAACAATAGCAGTTAAGAATTCTATTCATGGAGAGTTTGATCCAGTAACTATGCTGTTCGTGGCCTTTCTCTCCTTCCAGCTTCCTTTCTTTCTTTCTTTCTTTCTTTCTTTATTATTTGTCTCAAACAATCAACATAGTTATACAACAGATAAAACAATAATTAAAAATAATTAAAACTAAAACTAATTAAAACAAAATAAAACAACCAAGATTTGTTCGAGAAGGAGCAGGCAGAAGCAATTAGCTTATTTAAACCTGCCCCTATTTAACAAAATAATAATATTACAAAGCAAATAAATACGCAGTTAAAGCATACATTTTTCTCAGATCTTACATGACTCCCAACAATACCTTAACCACAATACTTTTACATTACAGATTTAGTCCTGTGTTTCAGTCTATGCTTATCTATATTGGTCCAATAATGATTTCTTTAATCTATTTTTGAACCGAATGATATTATGACTCTGTTTCATGTCATTATCCAGTCCATTCCATAAGGTTACCCCACAAACTGATATACACATGTTTTTAATAGCAGTTCGCACAAGAGGATGTTTGAACATACAATATCCTCTTAGATGATATCCCCCATCTCTTTCATTAAACATTGCACTTATGTTAAATTATTTTTATTTTTATTACTTAAATTATTTTCTTTGACTTTAAACATAAATTGAGCAGTTTTAAATGTAACAATGTCCATAAATTTTAACAAATGTGAATTAAAAAACAGAAGATTACTGTGCTCGTAATACCCAGTATGATTTATTATCCTGATTGCTCTTTTTTGTAGTGTGCAAATATTTTGTAAATTGCTTTTATAGGTATTTCCCCAAACTTCCACACAGTATAACATATATGGCAAAATAAGTGTGCAGTACATGATATGTAATGTATTTTTGTTCAATATGTATCTGGTTTTACTTAATATACCAATACTCCTGGCCATCTTCATGCACAAATTTTTGATGTGGGGCTTCCAGCACAGATTATGGTCAAGTACAACACCCAAAAATTTACATTCATAAACTCTTTCAATTATTTGGTTATCAGTTATCAGTCTGACATCTGTATTTATATTACGATTCCCAAATACCATAAATTTAGTTTTGTTCAAGTTGAGAGATAACTTATTTGAATCAAACCAAAGTTTTAATTCATTCATTTCGATTGTTGCCATTTCCATCATCTGTTGCAGATTGTCCCCGCAACAAAAAACATTTGTATCATCAGCAAAAACAGTAAATTTAAGTACATTTGATACTTTGAAAATATAATTTAGATAAAGAATAAACAGTTTGGGGCCTAAAACTGACCCCTGTGGGACACCAGAGGCTTACTGACCGATGATTACCCATTTGTACAAACTAACTCCTATTTTCCATATAATTTTTTATCCAATTATAGCCCACACCTCTGATGCCATACCATTCCATTTTTTTTAACATAATTTCATTATGTTTCTTTTTCATTGTTTTTTTTTTTTAATATATTTCATTATGTTTCAAAAGCTTCTTTTTCTCGTGCAGAGTTGATGGCTGCACAGATAAATAGTTAATTTGATGCTGTCCTGTTCCTGGATGAGGTGCAGAATGCAGGGTTTTCAGAGCAAGATTGGATGATCTTCCATGACTTGATGTCCCAGAACGAAAACAGCGGGGGTGAGTCGGTGGTATAGATTGTAGTTCCCACTAAATTGCGAGATGAAGTACTCAATGTAGCGCATGGGCCCATTGCAGGGTATTTGGGTGTTAAGAAAACTTATGACATAGTTTTGACAATGTTGTCATCTGTACGCAGAAAACTCAAAGGAAAAACTTCTCCATTTTAACCATACACTGCAAAAAAAAAAATTAAAAATAAAATGCTTTTCTTACTTAGTGTTTTTGTCATGTTTCCAGTCCAAATATTAAAAAAAAATACTTGCATCAAGAAGCATTTACTAGGTGCTTTTATACATTTATAAAGTGTTGTACTCCAAAAATCTAAATGAAGTGAGTTTTTGCTTAAAACAAGGATAATTATCTGCCAATGGGGTAAGAAAAATAATCTTAATTCAAATGAAAACAAAACAATTTTTCCTACCCCATTGGCAGATAATTATGCTTGTTTTATGAAAAAACTCACATTATTTATATTTTTATATTTTATTTCAGAAAACAAGATATAATATCTTATTTTATTTTCCTTGTCAAGTAAATGCTTGATAATATAAAATATCTTGATAATATAATATAAAATATCTAAGAATTTTTAGATATTTGGACTGTAATCCACACCAAGATACCTAAGAAAAGCATTTTTTTGTAGTGTATCGTTGTTGTGTAAACGTACCCTAAATTGAGTTGCTGCCATATGAGTGATTAGATATTTGCATTAAGGAGCAGTTGAACATGTGTACCTAATAAAGTGGCCAGTCAGTGTATATTGTATAAAGCACTACATAAATAAATGTGACTTGACATGACTAATCTTCATAACAAATCAACAGAGAACATGACCAAAATCAAACACTTAAATTAATATATAATTCATTTATAAATCTTTGTAGTTTGCCTGTATTTATAAGTTTTCTTATTTAGTTTTTGTAAAACTAAGTTAGGTGTGGAATTACTGTGCTATACATAAGAATGAAATCTAACTAAAATGTTCTTTTTTTCCAGCAGCTGCGGCCCATTTTCCTCCTCTCAGGAGAAGAAACAGCGCAAACAGAATGCCTCCTCTGAGTAAGTGTAGTCTTTATAGATACACATGCACCGTTTTCCATTTAGATGCCAACTTCTGGAGAACCTGTAGACCAAATGCACACTCACACACGCACACACACACACAATAACGTTTCATTTGTTAACTTTAGTTTACATGAACGAACACTGAAAAATACATCTTTTAAAAAGTATTTAAAAAGCATTTACATGAAAGTGAAATGTGAAGGCCAAGAATGATAACCCATATTTAGAAATTGTCCTCTGCATTTAACCTATCCAAGTTAGTGGACACACATTAGGAGTAGTTCATGTTAATTTCGATATTTACTAATTTACAAAAGTATCTGTTAATATTAATTAAAGGGATAGTTCCCCCAAAAATGAAAATTAGCCTTTGTCACGGCTCTGAGGGGTTAATAAAGGCCTTCTGAAGCAAAGCGATGCGTTCGTGTAAGAAAATATCCATATTTAAAACGCTATAATCTAAAATAACTAGCTTCCAGCAGACGGTCTACGCAAGTCGACTTGCGCCAAAAGGGTAACACTTTTGACGATGTATGACGTAGATGTAGGAGTAGCGTAAGCTTTGACGCCTCTCGCAGTTCAAACAGGGCTGGCTCAAGCTCCACTTCTATTATATAGAAATCCTCTGACATTTCTCTTCAAAATTTTTAATTTGCAAGTTGCAACCAGTGTTTTGTTTTGCTCTTTCCTCTGAGCTTCCACATTCATCATTACGCTGTGCGTCGGGTCAAGGGGTTACTCTTCCACCGTAAACCAATGCGTACGGCCAATTGCTAGAAGCCAGTGATTATAGTTTATAAAGTTATAAATATGGATATTTTTCTTATACGCACACATCGCTTCACTTCAGAAGGACTTTATTAACCCTCCTGAGCCGTGTATGTGTTTATCATATACACCTGGATGGCTCGAGGGTGAGTAAATCAGGGGCTAATTTTCATTTTTGGGTGAACTATCCCTTTAATGCACCTGAGTTGACATGAACTAACACTGATCAGAATATTTGAGGCACTTCTTGAGAAGGTCGCTTCAAGTTCCAGACTAAATGGTGCCTCATTTTTACAGTTAGATGATACATTGTGACGCACTGTAACGTCATGTGTGTTGTGTGTTTCAGTGAGTGGTCTGAGGATTGTTCTTCTGGGTAGGAGTGTATCAGAAAACAGCCGAGTGGGAAACTTCATCTTAGGAAGAGCAGCGTTTGACAGTGAATCTCCTCCAGCTGATGTAGAGCCGTACAGTGAGAGAGTCAGAGGAAGACACATGACGGTCATCAACACTCCTCTCCTGCTCAGCTCCGATCTCTCACTACGTCACATCACACAGGGAGTGAAGGAGTGTGTGTCTCTGTCTGCGCCGGGACCTCATGTGATCGTTCTGGTCCTCAAACCCGATGAGTGTTCGAGAGAAGAGAAAGTGTGTGTGGAGATGGTGCTCAACTGTTTCTCTGACAGTGTGTTTGAACACACTCTGGTGCTCACGACACAAGAGCCTGACGGGGCAGAGCCGACCGAAGTCAATGACGTCATAAAGGAAATCATCAATAAGTGTTTTAACAGACACTACAGACTGGGGACAAACAGCACTGCTGCCGACCTCATAGCGACATTGCAGGAAACTGTTCAAGGCAGTGATGGACGTTACTTGATTTGTAACAAATATGAAGATTTATATTTCTCTGCAGAAGCCACAGAAAGAGGTGAGTCAACAAAATATTTGAGTAAATGTTATCTTTATTTGTAAAAAAAAACACTTAATGCTGCAATCACATGTTGCATCAACATTTCAGCATATTGGTGTGCATGTAGACACTCCTGTTGGCTGTATTCAACTTGATTAATAAGTTGAGACAAACTTTTTGTTGGCTTTTATGAAAGCCTGAAGTACTACTTCATATTTTGAAATCTGAAGGTTTAATGTTGTCTCTCAGACAAACAGACAGATAAAATTAACTTTGTAAGATGGTATACGGTGTTGTTAGAATGTTGTGGATGGACGGATCGAAATCCTCAGTGTTAAATCACCACGGCTCAGTGTTCATAATCGATTGATGATTGAGCATTAGTGATGAACACCTGCTGTTAACAAGCAGAATCACTGAAGGAAGGAACAGAAAAAGAGAAGAGGCGAGCAGAAACACAAGAACTACAGTAGGCTGTGATATTAAGAATCTGAGGATGTGATGAGGCAGATGCCCTTCTGGTGATGTAGAGCACTTCTTTACCTGCTTAAGCAGCAAACACAGGGTTCGTACAAGGTGCTTGAAGTACTTGAATTTGACTTTTTGAAATTTAAGCCCTGGAAAACATACATATTTTTGAATAGGTACTTGAAAAGTGCTTGAATTATTAAAAATAGGAATGCACCAATACCGAGCTCATGTACCTGTTACCTGATTTATGAATAACAAGCGATTCCCTACATTATTACAGGACGTTTGCAGGTCAAAAAGTTTCATGAACGCAAACATCCGAAGCGCGCAAACACTGAATTGAATTATCTTTCACATCTTGCGCTTGTATGGACGAATTCACACAAAATTATGTAAAAAAGTCTGTCTTAGTGAGTATTCCAGTAAACAAAGTCGGTTATATCTAAAGTGACCGTAGTCATGTTCAGATGGGGCCGTGTGTTCGGTCTTAAAGGGACAGCAGTCTAATAAACCTGCTGCTGTGTTTCAGTGTTAATCAAACAAAGGACAAATAAATGACTTACTGCTCTTGACTAAATTGGCTATCCTTTTCAACTTTACAAAAATATCCATCTATATTTAATTTATACAGGAATGAATATGCTTTTTTCACATTTGATTACTTTATTCATATTTCTGTACCTGTTAGATCTAACCGAAAAACTCTAAACACTGTTTATTTCTAGGGCTGGGCAAAAAAAATGTAATCGATTTTCGATTAATCGTTTTTTAAAAATGTGGTCGATTCAAAATCGATTCTCAAACGCCAAGAATCGATTTATTTTCATCTTTATTTATCTATTACCCAAGTATTAGTTTTCCTCCACTGTTCATAGGCTTGCAAACTCCATTTTATAGCTAATGCTGTGAGATTTTATGTTAGTTTTATCTAAATCATAAAATAACCTCAACTAGTGCTGCACATTTAATCATATCGCAATCGCGATGTCAAGCCTATACGCAATTAGGCTATCTGATGCAAAATGCTGCAATTTGATATGAAATAAACAAATTTGGGCTTTTAACGCAATAATGCAGCATCTGTTAATTTTTTGTCATCCTTTGGCTAGTGTTACATGTATTCATGTAACACTAGCTCTTATTCATTCAAATGCTTTTAAACCATTCATGCGCGACAAGACAAAAAAGTGCTCGCTGCCTGTGAATGTCGTGACTGTGACAGAAAAACTTGCAATGATATCGTGCGTGCACACATGACAGCCCAGAATAGAGTTATCTTTTGCGCTTGAACGAACAATAGCACACACAATAACGCCAAAATGTCTTTTTGTTGAGTATCTTCATAACATAAGAGCAGTCTTATGATGAACGTGAAGAGTTGTGACTCGTGAGAGAATGAGGCGCGTGTGAGATCCGCGTCTCTGTCAACAGCGGCTGGTCTTAAAGGGGTCATATAATGCCATTTTTGTACAAGCTAATATTATTATTTAGGGTCTAAATTAAAAGTTTGTAATATACTTTAATTAAAAATTCTCATTAGTATTGTAAGAAAACACTCATTTTATCTGGTCAAAAAACAGCTGTTTTCAGCACGCCGTTTCAGTGCATGTGTCTTTAAATGATAATAAGCTTTGCTCACCCCGCCCTCTGTTCTGTGCGTACACTGTTTGTAACACAATAACTATGGGATGATTATAGTCTCAATATGATTGACACGTGCAAGCACACTTATCAATGAACTTCATACATGTTGCAGAAATGTTTTATCCATGCCTTTCAACTTGCGTGTGCAAAATTCAAAATTGAATGAATGTGAAGCAATTTGTACAAATAGAGACATTTTTGTGAATACAAATGTTTTCCTTTGTATTAGTGTATCATAATTTGCGCATGCAACACAGAAGATGTGCATGTGTGGATCAGGTGATGCGCGTGCATTCATTGACGTCTTTTCTGAGTCGATCTCATTTGATTCATTTGGATTTTGAGACTTTCTTTTCGCGTTTTTTAAGCATTTCACAACCCACACACAAACAACTACAAATGAATAGGCCTGGTGCTAATTATTAATGTGTACACAACTACCCATCTATTTGACAAATTCACAAATGTGCGTCACTACATTTAAACTAATACAATACAACTTGTGTGTGCAAAATCCAAAATCACATGAATGTGCAGCATTTTGTACAAATAGAGACATAGTTGTTAATACAAAACCTCGATTTTAAATTAATGTAGGCCAGAATTTGTGCGTGCAACAAGTAAGATGTGCATTTGTGGATCAGGTGACACGCGTGCATTCATTGACTCGTTTCTGAGTCGATCCTATTTGATTCATTTGGATTTTGAGACTTTCATTCCGCGGTTTCGCCTTGCACGATCCACACACAGATGTCTGAGAAAACCTGCTACCACTAGATGGCAGTATTCTGCTGAAACAGACAACGGCAGCGTAATCAAGCGTTCTTCCTCATTTAAGACGCTTAATGTGAGTGATATTGAAGCACCACATTTAGTACACAATATTGGCCTACCTTATTAATAAAGCATATTTATAGAGGCAAACAGATTGCATCAGATTATGAACAACACTCATAGAAAAACATTATAAAACGCTTAACGTGTAATAGCGCGTTGCATGTTCAATAAGGTGTATTGGCAACTGAGTTTAAATATCACCGTCATTACTGCATTGACGTTAAGCTTTTTCTTTATAATATGCGCTATGGGAGGAAAACTATATAGCCTACAGACAAGAGCCTATGAACGCGACGCGCGGCGTTTCACGTTAATGGCATTTCCCTTCCTGAGCCTGTTAAAAAGAAAAAGCTTAACATGGCATAAGCTTGGCATTTTTTCCTGTTAAAAAACGTGAAATTTCGCATTTGCGTTCATATTATAGGCTTAATTTTTATCTGACTACACATTGTATACATAGCCTAGTATACAAGCTTTGGAATTTGAAAATGTCTGTTTTTAAATGTTAAAGACGATTTTCGCAGTACATTTGTTTTCCCTTGACCCATAAGCCACTGTTATAGGCTATATGAGTTTTAACAATATGCAACCATTGTATATCGACATGAAATGTTAATTGAAAATCAACTGGCCCTACGTGTGTGTAGCTGCATATTTCTACATGAGAATGATTTGACGCGCTAACCACAGCTCATGATGCACAAGGGAACGTCTGCCAATTCCACTAACTGCGTTAAAACGTATAATTTGTTTTAATTAAAATTACTTTTAATATTTAAAAACAGACATTTTCAAATTCCAAAGCTCGTAGAAGGTTCCTGTAAGACTGACTTACAGGTAAATTTGCATTTACTATAATTTGAATGAATGACTGGACGTTTATATGTTTTTGACTGTGAGTGGAATTTGCAGATGGTCCCTTTAGAAAATGCGGCGAATATCAAAACCTAAAACTTGCTTCACCGAGCTCTCGGACCGGTTGCTCTCCCATACACACGCAAAGTTAAACGCAACTGCAGAATTTCATGTTAAGCTTTTTCTTTTTAACAGGCTCAGGAAGGGAAATGCCATTAACGTGAAACGCCGCGCGTCGCGTTCATAGGCTCTTGTCTGTAGGCTATATAGTTTTCCTCCCATAGCGCATATTATAAAGAAAAAGCTTAACGTCAATGCAGTAATGACGGTGATATTTAAACTCAGTTGCCAATACACCTTATTGAACATGCAACGTGCTATTACACGTTAAGCGTTTTATAATGTTTTTCTATGAGTGTTGTTCATAATCTGATGCAATCTGTTTGCCTCTATAAATATGCTTTATTAATAAGGTAGGCCAATATTGTGTACTAAATGTGGTGCTTCAATATCACTCACATTAAGCGTCTTAAATGAGGAAGAACGCTTGATTACGCTGCCGTTGTCTGTTTTAGCAGAATACTGCCATCTAGTGGTAGCAGGTTTACTCAGACAGCTGTGTGTGGATCGTGCAAGGCGAAACCGCGGAATGAAAGTCTCAAAATCCAAATGAATCAAATAGGATCGACTCAGAAACGAGTCAATGAATGCACGCGTGTCACCTGATCCACAAATGCACATCTTACTTGTTGCACGCACAAATTCTGTCCTACATTAATTTAAAATCGAGGTTTTGTATTAACAACTATGTCTCTATTTGTACAAAATGCTGCACATTCATGTGATTTTGGATTTTGCACACACAAGTTGTATTGTATTAGTTTAAATGTAGTGACGCACATTTGTGAATTTGTCAAATAGATGGGTAGTTGTGCACACATTATTAATTAGCACCAGGCCTATTCATTTGTAGTTGTTTGTGTGTGGGTTGTGAAATGCTTAAAAACCGTGAAAAGAAAGTCTCAAAATCCAAATGAATCAAATGAGATCGACTCAGAAAAGACGTCAATGAATGCACGCGTGTCACCTGATCCACACATGCACATCTTCTGTGTTGCATGCGCAAATTATGATACACTAATACAAAGGAAAACATTTGTATTCACAAAAATGTCTCTATTTGTACAAATTGCTTCACATTCATTCAATTTTGAATTTTGCACACGCAAGTTGAAAGGCATGGATAAAACATTTCTGCAACATGTATGAAGTTCATTGATAAGTGTGCTTGCACGTGTCAATCATATTGAGACTATAATCATCCCATAAATAACACAATAACCATAACGCGTTGTTCATCATAAACGGGATTATGAATTATATTGAGAACGTAGTACATAGAAAACATGCGTAATGTACCCTGAGTGTAAACCTTAGACGCATTCATCTTGAAGCGTGCAAGCGATTTGCAAAGATTAATATATTAATAAAGGTTAATATAACGTTACACTTACTTCTTCTGGAGGTTCAGCAGAAACACGTAAGTACCAATTTTTTTTTTCAAAACCAGCTTTACTGACCCTCGTTTGTAAAGCTGTCTGGTGTGAAATGTTTCGCGCAAACATGAAAGCATGGGCGTTGATCGTGGGGAATCCCCGTGAGGGAATCCCCGCATCAATGCTTTGGCATATTCCCTTAAAAAACAAAACTCAGCCACTGTGTCTTCAGCAGTTCGGATTTAGGAACATCAAAATGACTGCTGTGTTCCTTATTACACCCAAGAACAGAACACCACAATCGCTTAGACGACGCCATTCTGCTCCAGCATATCAATGCACTATGATGACAGACAGCTTGCTCACGAGGGCGCGAGGGCGAGTCTGTGTTTGAAACTGCTGTCAATCACCCATCATGGGAGGGGCGTCGATTGTGTGACGTCACAAATTCGAACGGCTTGATTTCAAGCGTGCCGCACAAGCCCTGAAAAGTGAAGCCAAAACGTCTCGATCGCCCCCCGGTGACTGGTCCTAGTATAGGTCATAAGCCCCGCCTCCCCGTGTTATTCAATGGGACGTGAGACCAACTAAACAATTAAATTACACTTCAAATATCTTTTTTCCAAAGGTGGTTTCTTTCATTTGCTGTCGTTTTTATCATGCTGATGTAAGTTCAAGTGTCTGTTTCAAAAATAAGTTTTTATTTAGTTACGTGATGCGGTGGTGTAACGTCATGATTGACAGCTGTGATTGACAGGTTCTCGAGCGAAGTAGTCACAGAAGCACCAACGGACATTTTTTTCGGGATCTTCGGAGGACTGAGGAGATTGTATTTACTTTATTTTAACAAGCCTCTTGTCGTACTGCCAAGGCCGCATTAATGCACGGGCTTACCTGGGCTGAAGCCCAGGGGCCTCCCAAGTTCAGGGGCCTCCCATGTTCAGGTTCATGATGAGCTGAAAAGGTCATATTGTTTTAACTTGTCAGATTTTGTCGCTAGTCGCTTGTGGGCGTTGGTAGTGCTGTCGCTCTAATGTTATTGTTATGGTGCGTTCACACCAAACGCGAATTGAGCGTATGGCGCGAGTGATTTCAATGTTAAGTCAATGCAAAGACGCGTTTATGCGCGTCTAGAGGTCCCGCGGCGCGAATGAGCCGTTTAGACTGCTCGTCTGGCCACATCTATACAAAACACCATTACAAGTGATATTATACAACTATATCATTTTAATTTGACTAGGAATTAGGCTCAAAAGAAACAGTATGCTGTTGGGAGTGTTTTTATATTACCACACAGCAGTGTTCAGTGGATTAAATAATTTAATTATTATTATAATTTAATAGATTAACGATCGATCAATCTACAAATTAAACTCACTCATACTGTCATAAATTACTAAAACGTCATCCGAATTTGACAAATAATCAATTTTCTTGTCCCTAATAGTCAACATAATGCAGGGGAAACTGTAAAATGAACTGCAGCAGTGCTAAACTTGCATCATAAAACTACAACAACACTCGAACTATAAATGTATGAATTAAACTCACTGAGACTGTCGAAAGTTTCTTTTCCATGCATCATTTTATTATATCCATGTTTGTGGTTAGTTACAGTCAAATCATATAAAACAGTGAAATCGCCCTTGAACTCTTCTGTCTTGCCTGCACTGCACTCGAGACGGTGACGGGAGCTGAGCTTCACTGAAAGGCTTCTTTCCTATTGGTTGTCGCTCGCGAAAATCGCTTCTCATTTGCATAAAGTTGAAATTTAGTTGCAGTGTGTGGTTGTTAAATAAAGTTTCTTGTGTTTATGTGCTCAGTGATTTGTTAATAACAATATTAAAATTAAAAACAATATAAAAAAAACTCACTGTTGTAGGTCTCGAAAGAAACTAATGCATTTTGTGATGTAGATTAACTAGATAGGCTATTACACTTTTTTAAAATGAGACTCTATAAATCGAGGGGATGGGGGGCCTACAAAACCTCTCAGCCCCGGGGCCTAACATTAGGTTAAGGCGGCTCTGCGTACTGCAATCAATTTTTAAAAAAGTGTGCAGAATCCACTCTCCTTAAGTGCATTCTGCGAGAGTGAGGGCGGAGCGTTGATTTCGTGGCTTTACTTCCTGCTCACTACTGCGCAGGTCTGGTCCCGAGATCGCTACTGCGCAGACTCAAGTTCCAATATGTCAGCGCCATATCGGGACTCTGGCGGCTTCAGTTCTCATCAATGGAAGAGAGTGAAGGGGCGTCGTCCATCTTTTTTTACAGTCTATGCTTGATTTGAGATGGGGTAAAACCAAGCGGAAACATTCTGATCGGAAAAATTAAGCCTACCCGGAAGTGCGAAAAACTGCAATACATCGAAAATCCGCTAGGGCGAGGTCCCAAAAGGGAGCAAATGTCCATAGCCCCCATGTTAAAATGTCCATTTTCACAGCATAAATTCATGTTTTTACAGGTTGGTCCCATGGACTTTTATTGTATTTTTCGATAGGTTCCGAGTGCCTGACAACCATGAGGGCTGTGAATTTTTTTCTAACTCGTTAGTTTAGATCGTATTTAGATATAAAGTGTATGACAATAAGGGCGTGGTTAACTCTGATTGACAGCTTGATTGACAGCTGACAAGGCAGCGCCACGGAGAATGACAACA
Organism: Abramis brama; assembly: GCF_963993115.1. Classification (NCBI taxonomy): domain Eukaryota; kingdom Metazoa; phylum Chordata; class Actinopteri; order Cypriniformes; family Leuciscidae; genus Abramis; species Abramis brama. Next base: position 4,631,361 of record NC_139966.1, read on the forward strand.
TAAGAAGCGCCATTTTTTAATACAGTTGACATATAATACTACTGTTTCTGTATCATGAAATGTAGTTTTAAGAGTTTTTCAGGCGAGAATGTAGTTGTTTAAAGCTCAAATCTGTGGTTTATTTATAAAGATGTATGCAAATTTTATCCAGGTTGTGACATCCAGGCGATCAGCGGACGCTCAACGCTCATGTTCTCCGCCTGGTACAGCCTTTCCTCGGCTTGTCATTCGGACGTTATCTATATCTAACGGGCGATTTTTGGTCTCGTGAATCTATAATTTGTTCCCTGGCCAATCGTTTTGGCTGAGGGGAAGTTTCATAACTTTATAAGTATTTAACTTTACCGTTGTATGGTTAGACTAGAGCGCTGACTTTGTATGTTTGACTGAATTGTTTGCTTGATTTGTATAGCTTCTTGTAACTTTACCTTTTACTTTTATAATGGCTAATATTGATAAAAGTGAAATTTAACAAAAAGAGACTGGGTTGAGTTTTGTCATTTTAAATTTTAATACAACGAATATGATCTGTAATGTTGTTTACTGCAACATCTGTTGTTTAGTACAAATGCACATATTGCCTGGACCATATTAAAATGTTTAATATTTTTTATATTATATTTAATATGAAAATAGGCAGGTTTGTGTTTTATATTTTGTTTTGTTATAAATAGGCAAACGTTATATGCAGTGAATATAATCGTTGCCTGAACCACATTTGTGTGGCTATAATGTTTAAGATTTCTTTAAATGAAAACGAAAAGAGTTAGTTAGTGTGGTGTTTTATAACATATTTCGTTGCCTAAAATTTACTCAGAGATAACCGGAGTAGCAGAGCGAGCTGAGTGACGCGCGCTTCGTCAGAAGGTGGGCGGGGTTAGGATTTCCCAAGATTTTCCAAGATGGCGCCGCCCATACCCCCCATAAACGGCTTCAAACCCGTTCTTCAGAAAGTCTATGGGTGACGTCACAGACGCTTTGTCCATATTTTTTACAGTCTATGGGTAAAACATATAAGGAGATTTAAAAAAAACGACTGGATGGATTTTTATCATTTTATGATGGTTGTGTACAGGCACTGCCAACACACATTTCAGTACAATCAACTTGTAAAAGTGCATGTACCATTATATGACCCCTTTAAAGGGACAGTACACAATAGCCACTAATTATCTCTGTCGTTAAAGTTAATCAAAGAACAAAGGGAACAGACAAAAACACTCACTGCTCTTGACTAAAGAACTTTTGTAACTTTGATTAGTCTATATATAATTTATAATTAATGCTGCTCAGACTGTTTGATAACTTTATTCAATTTCTGTATATGGCCTAGCTGTTAGACAGAAAGGGCACAATTTTCAGCATCAATTTTTCATCTTGCATCAAAATCCTGTCTATTCATTGTATGCATTTGAAATGTAGAGTTGGGTTCTGTTTTAATTGTACCCAGTTGTACCTAAAATAAAAAGTTTAATATACAGGTTTGTAGCTCTAAATTTATTTTTTATTAATTAAACACTTGAAAACTTATGTTCACTTTTCTTTTCTTTTCCCTTTTTAAAGGGGTCATATAATGGTACATGCACTTTTACAAGTTGATTGTACTGAAATGTGTGTACACTGTTTGCAGTGCCTGTACACAACCATAATAAAATGATAAAAATCCATCCAGTCTTTTTTTTTTTTAAATCTCCTTATATGTTTCCTCCCATCTCAAATCAAGCTGTTCGATTTTGTGACGTCACAAAATCGACGCTCCTCCCACGATGGCTGATTGACAGCAGCATTTCAACACAGACCCTCCCTCGTGAGCGAGCTGTCAATCATAGCAGGCGCCGTCGCGCCGACCAGCGCGTTCAGTGTTGATAGCTGGAGTGCTGAGTAGAATGGCGTCGGTCTAAGTGATTGTGGTGTTCTTGGCTGTAATAACGAACACTGCATCATGTTGATGCTCCTAAATCCATACAGCTGAAGACACAGTGGCTGAGTTTGTTTTTGAAGGGAATTCCCCGCGATCAACGTCAATGCTTTCATGTTTGCGCGAATCATTTCACCAGACTGCTTTAAAAAATAGGATCAGTAAAAAGCTGGTTATTTGCTAAGAAACTGCTCCTGAAAAGAGGATCAGTACCAACTATTCGTGTTCTGCTGCACCTCCAGAAGAAGAAGTGAGTGTAACGTTTTATTAACCTTTATATTAATCTTTATTTTGATCTTTGCAAATCGCTTGCTGCACGCTTCACGATGAATGTGGCTATTTTTACACTCAGGGTACATTACGGCATGTTTTCTATGTACGACGTTCTCAATATAATTCATAATCCCACGTTTATAATGAACGACACGTTATTGTGTTATAAACGGTGTACGCACAGAGCAGAAGGGCGGGGTGAGCAAACCTCATTATCATTTAAAGACACATGCACTGAAACGGCGTGCTGAAAACAGAGCTGTTTTTGACCAGGTAAAATTAGTGTTTTCTTACAATACTAATGAGAATTTTAATTAAAGTATATTACAAACTTTTAATTTAGACCCTAAAAAATCATATTAGCTTGTACAAAACTGACATTATATGACCCCTTTAATAAATATAGGATTTGTATTAAATATTCATTGAGTCGAATCGAAATCTAATTTAGAATCAAAATTGGATTAAATAATTGATATTTCACTGGTATCTAAACATCTGAACCGCTGACCCGATCCTCAGCACTGAGCCCTGCTGGAGCTGCTCTAAATATGTGCTGTGCAATTAAATGAAGATAAAATGTGATAAAGCAATAGAATTGTCACGGGTGTGTGCAGGCAGAAGAAGATGAGGAAGGCAGAGGGCTTTAATGCAAGAGTTTAATTCCAAAATATAATCCAAAAAGATATAAACAGGCAGATAACTAACTCTACATACAGCTAACAGCTGAGGAGGACAGAGGAAAATAAATACACAGACAGATGAACTGAAAACAGGTGATACAAAGTAAGGTAATTAACAAGACACAGGTGATACAAATGAACTAATGAGGGTAACCAGGGAAACAGATGAGCTAATCAGAAAAACAGAAACACAACACTGACAGTAATGTGACAAGAATGAACAGTGACAGTAACAGAAGCTCAGACAATGCATTTTAGCAGTCTTAATTAAGCATGAGAATAACTGAAAAGAAATATATATTTGATGAACATATTAAGCCAACTAATATGATTTATATTAATAAGTATAATCTAACTTTCATTCTTCAGGTCAATCATATATTCATAGGAAAAAAATCTGTTTCAATATCATTTCAGTGGTTAAGGTGATTTCCCATTCCTGACAGCGCTGGTCAGTGGATTGATCTCTATGACGTGAAACATTAGATATCATATATATGTAATTTGAGTAAAAAAATTAATTAAATAAAGACATTGTTTGATAAGTGCTGATTGAAGTCCTTGAAATCCCAAAAAGTAGTGCTTAAAGTCCTGCAATTTCATTTGACAGAATCTGTACGAACCCTGTGAACAGTATCTGGGCAGTGTGTCCCTTCAGCCACGGCCATCTCCATAAAACTCAGGAGTTCCTGTAGGATTCCCTTGGGACGTTTGTAGTTGTATTGTAATAGGATTATCAAGGTCTGCAAGGAGCCAGAAAATCACCTACTAGCTTCATTATTATTTATCATTATCTGTTTATTTTCTCTTCAAGATTTAGATTATCTCGAAATTCAAAAATGTCACATTTTTTGGAAAACAGCTAAATATCCAAACTGTGTAACATATATATTATATATATATATATATATAATGTGTCATGACAGCATGTGTAAAGATTAGGCTGTTCAAACAAGACATCAGATTTAGTCTAGATACAGAACAGCTGTAAACAGTAATTATACTGTATTGATGACCGGATGTTCACACTATTGTATTGTTTTTCTTTAAGCAGCTCGTGTGGAAACAGATCAGGAGAAGATAAATAGACTGTGCCAGTCTGCTGTTAATGACACACTGAAAACATCAAGAGAAAACACAAGCAGCAGCACCATGGGAAAAGACCACAGCGATGGAAAGGGTTTAAGGGTTGCACATGATATCAAGAACAACTGGAGCAGAAAAATAGCCGATGGAAGTAATGAAAACCTGCCCATGTTTAAACTCCATCTGGATGAAACGTGGCAGAACCGTGATGGATTCTGCAGAAGAATAACGTTTGGGAGAAACATCCCTAAAGAGAACAAGACCATCATGATGATCGGAGCCACAGGTGGAGGAAAATCCACTCTGATTAACAGCATGATCAACTACATCCTGGGAGTGCAATGGAAAGATGACTTCCGGTTTGTGCTGATAGATGAAGGGAAGCAGAAATCCCAGGCTGAAAGTCAGACTTCAGAGATCACGGCGTATCAAATCAATCACATGGATGGTTTCCGGGTCCCATATTCTCTGACCATTGTGGACACACCAGGCTTCGGTGACACCAGAGGAATTTCACAAGACCAGGAAATCACAAAGCAGTTTCAGGAGTTCCTTTCTCATCCAGGAGGGATCGACCGCATTGATGCCGTGTGTTTTGTAGTTCAGGCTTCACTTGCTCGTCTGAGGCACACACAGAAATACGTCTTTGACTCCATTCTTTCCATATTTGGGAAGGATATTGCTGAAAACATCCTTATGATGGTCACCTTTGCAGATGGGAAAAAACCTCCTGTTATCGAGGCCATCAGAGTCTCTGGGGTTCCCTGTTCTACCAATGCGTCTGGAGAGCCACTTCACTTCAAGTTCAACAACTCTGCTCTGTTTGCCACCAATAACACTTCTGCAGACGATGAGGAGTCCGACTGTGACAACTTTGATCAGATGTTCTGGAAGCTGGGATTTTCTAGCATGAGAAAGTTCTTCACATCCCTTATAAAGATGCAAACCAAGAGCTTGTCTCTGACACGGGAAGTCCTGAAAGAGCGACAGCAGCTTGAAGTGCTTGTGGAAGGCCTTCAGACCCAAATCAATGCTGGTCTGAGGAAACTGGATGAACTCAAGAAGACAAGAGCAGCTCTGCAGCAACACAAGGCGGAAATGGATGCTAACAAGGATTATGAATATGAAGTAGAAGTAACTGTCCCAAAACGGATCGAAAACACATCTGGCTACTTCTTAATGAACTGCCAGAAGTGTCACTGCACATGTCATTACCCATGCGAAATTGCAAATGACAGTGACAAAGATAAGTGCTGTGTCATGAAAGCTGGAGTGTGTACGGTGTGTCCAGGAAAGTGTGTCTGGAATGTGCACTTTAATCAGAAATACACATGGGAATATGTCACAGAAAAGAGAAAGGAAACCTATCAGGATTTAAAAAGGCGATATGAGGCTGCACATGGACAGGTCATGTCAAAGGAAAAGATCTTTGAAGAGCTTGAAAAGGAGTTTGAGGTTGTCCAGGATATTGTGGCTGAACTGATTGAAAGTTCTCAAATGTCTTTGGAGCGTCTGGAGGAAATCGCCCTCAAGCCCAATCCTCTTTCTGTCTCTGACTACATTGATCTGATGATCGAGTCTGAGAAACAAGAAGCCAAGCCTGGATTTCGAGATCGCGTTCAGTCTTTAATGGACGTCAGGAAGAGGGCAGAGATCATCAGTAAGGTGTCCACTGGAGGAGCGCTTTTCAGAGGACTGGGAAACATACACAACAAGAAAAAAAGCTTCCTATGATCCAAGATGCCCTGTTCAGTAAAGCAAAGAATTATATGATGATGAAGTGAAACTTTAACCCTTTATCTACAATTACTACGACTATAAACTAAAACATTTGGCTCGGTGTTAAGATGCTCTGCATGCATTTTTATTATACTTGAAATACTTTGAAAATACAGTAGTTTAAAGGGTCTTCATCTTCTAAACATGATGTTCAGTATATGTAAACCTGTGTTATTTTGCTGAACAGCCTGTGAGAAAATCATACATCTAAAATTGACTCATGTTATATTGAAGCTGAATATGAATATGTCGTGTATCACAAATGATCAGAAAGTATCAAACTGCTGTTTTGGGATGATGTAATTTTACTTTCATTGATTCTATTCGCCTGTTGCTCTGGTGTATGTTATCCTCAGTCAGTCGTTCTGTGAAACGAGGAGCAAAGGCAGGAGACGGAGACGGAGACGCAGGAGTGGATTTAATGATGAAAACACGGGAACATGGAGAACTGAGAACTGAGGGACTGCACCCAAACACACACAACATCATTATAGACAACAGACGGACAAACTGAAACCTTTTTTTATTTTAAAATTATTCATCTTTATTGTACATTTATATGATTTCATTAAAATACACACTTGTTTTCTTGTTTACTTTTAATCCACTGTTTTCTATACTGTCAATGTATTTTTCCCTGTTGATAAACTTGCTTATTTAAACTATACATTGCTTTATTATCTTTCGTTTGATAAATTAAAAACCTCACCTTTATTTTTCTGCCAATCTCTCGAGTACAGTGATAGTCTGTCCATCCTCTTCATCCCTCTTCCTCTGTTGCTCCTCATCCTCATCCACTGCTTTCTCTCATTAATAAATAAAGGACAGGATAATATCTCACCAGACACTGTTTTAAACCAGGATAATTTATATGATCAAGTCAGTAAAACACTGTTTTAATAAGAGCTGAGCTGAGCTGATGGACGGCATCACTGTTTCAGCAGAGCTGCTTTATAGCCTGAACTCATTTAATAATTAATGATCTTTACAACATAGCGGAGGGAATGTTTACACGACAACGATGTACTAAAACTGGAAAAGTTCTTCCTTTGGACAGACGATGAAGCTGTCACAACTATCCCTGTTCACACGCATCAGTGAAAACGACTAAAAACGCTGTATTCTGCTGCCAGGCCAGTAGGTGGCGATGTCACATTGCAAAGAAACAAAATAAACACTTTAATGCACTCACAAGTGTCATCACCTTCCACTGAAACAAATGTCACAACAGAACCTGTGTGAAAAACATTGCAAAGGCCTGTCGTGTTTGGAAACGCCTCTGTGATTGTGATGGTTAAATAACTGTGGTCAGGCCAGCCTGCGCTCTTGAAAACACACTGATTCTAGCGCCTGTGTTGTGTTACAGTGCGCGCTAATACTGTTCATTCACACAGATACTGACAATAATGAGTAAACGAGTAAACTAAAATATGCATGAATAAATATAAAACAATATATAGGCTGATAAGCTGAAATTGACTATATAAAAATGACTGTATTCAAAGATTAAAAATGGGCCTGATAACATGAAGTTGACTTTAAATGATGGCTAATAATAATTAAAATCAAAATTTTGAATTGCATAAGAACATGACCAAGAAAACAGTGTATGATTTCTTTTTAAAACAGTAATTACTTTCAGAAGCATGTCTCCCATTATTCTGCAGGACTGAGACATTGGAGTAATAGTATAACTCTCTCCTTCTGCCCACTCCTTAATATCAGTGACCCAGCCCTCAATATCAGTGACCCAGCCCTCAATATCAGTGACCCAGCCCTCAATATCAGTGACCCAGCCCTCAATATCAGTGACCCAGCCCTCAGCTTCAGCCTGTGTCACTGCCAGCTGGACTCTCATGCTTTCCAGGTCCTGAAGTCGGCTCTCCAGGCGCTTTGTGGCCTTCAAATAAAAGGAAACGAAAGAAGAAAAATGTTATACATACAAAAATATGCAACAGAAGGTATTTACAATATAAGAAAATAACAATACTCATCTCTACCTTCTGATATCGGCAGGCAAGTGAAGTTATTGAACTTTTGCTGATTCCAGCGCATGGCCATCAGTGTAAGCACGTCTGTACGTTCTGCAAAAAAGAAAAAAATACCCTAATCTGTGTTGTACCGCATGTCCCTCACTGGCTACACTTTTCTTATAACACTTTCAGTCTCAGAAGTGCAGTGTGTGGTTACCTTACCTGCTCTGGACATGTGCTTCGTGGTCACAGCAATCCTAGAGAGGAAGGTGTTACACTGCTCAACCTCCTCCCCAAGTGTCAATCCGGCCCCTTGCTGGTGAGCTCAACTCCATTTAACCTATTAAAGGAAATACTTAAAAGCTGCCAACATACATTTGCAGGTGTTCAGGGACAGTCAATGACATGCTAATGTTTTCTTACCTCGCATTTAAAATCATGGGCTTTGGCATGAAACACTGAGAGGAATGGTTTCATGCTGAGAAGGTGCTGGAGCTCCGGGAAGCTGTTTGCCACTTTGTTGAGGTAGGGCCAGCACTTGCAGGTTACATCCATGGCAAAAAGGCGTATTGGCTTATTTGCCAGCTTGTTCTGCAGGTGGAGGGGATAAGCATAGGTTTCTCCCCTGAACATGTTGAGAGCGCCGAGAAAAACTCCATGTCGACCGACTGTAAGCTCAAGTCCCTCTGATCTCAAGATCTCTGAGACGTTTCCCTGCAGCTGACCCCTCCACAGACACCTCTTCCAGACCTACAACATGGAGAAAGGTTGATATAAATAGTCAGGACTCATTTTATCTAGCCATTTCAACAATCTCATTTGGATTATTCTGTTCTCTTTTACAACGTGTACAATGTTCAGCTTCAAGCAAATACTTTTTTGTTGCTGTACTATTAATGAATTAAACTGAAAAGAAACAGTCAGTTTGTGAAATAAATTCAACAACAGCTGCATTTTTCATTGCTTGGGCATTCAGACAACTTTCCTGTGTTCTCTTGTGTACATGGTTCATTGACAAGTATTTGATCTGTGCTTATGAAATCAGTCGAAGAGTGACTGCAACTTACCATTTCTGATCTTACACCTTTACTCACTCTTTCTGCTTCAGTATTTTCCTCCATAACTGGATGGCACACCAATCGATCATGCTGACTGTGTTTGTCAATCATATTTGCCTGGATCCCCGTTACCTCAAATGGACGATTATATGCTTTTTTTTTTGAGCATGGCATCCGTACACACAAAAACAGAAAGAGAAATTAAATGACACATTACTACATCACAAATCACAAACCGTACAAAAAATAATAAAAATATAAAAATAAAATACATACAAATATTGATTGGTGTTGAAATAAATATATAAATAAAAGATGAAATAATTATACAAGCATTGTGTTTATTTGATTGTAAAAAATTTTGAGTTCAAAACTCCATAACTTAATAACTGGCAACTATTTAGACAGGACACATCAGTTTATCATATCCAAACAGAACTAAATTAATTTTCCACACATCTAGCAAAGACAATATCATTAATCTACATAGTAATTATACTTTTAAATAAACTATTTTAGAAAACATAATGGGAGTGCAGTAAAAACCATAATCAGCAATGCATCATGCTCTGAATCCCCAGACATAACCGTATATCTGAAACACTTCTACCAGCAACTACAGATGATGGCACAACCCTATTTTACCTGGCTATACTGACATCTAGTGGTAAAACTATGATGTTTTATTTTATATCTATATACGACTTAAAATTTAGATTTTAAATACATGTTCCTAATTTTCATTTCTTGACTAAACACACTATGCCGCATCCTGCCCCAATATGGTCTTTCAAACAAACATGCCAATTAAATGATAAGAAGAAATATATAGTCAATATATCTATGTTATACATTATATGAGTTTAAATCTCCACATTAAAAATTAAGATAATAAAGAAAAAAAAAACCTGTGTTTATAGATAAGAGGAATGTTCTACAGGGACACACATTCAGTTTTACTCATTTCTTTATCCTGTAAGAAATGTCTTACATTTACATTCAATTACCTGCTATTATATCTTTACAGTTACTATTCTCATAAAATACTGTTGACTTTTAAACCTAAATTTAACTGGTTTAACTGGTGCCGGCTCGGTGATATTTGAAGTTTAATGCACACACATTAATGCAAAATGGAAAAACTTGGGGGAATTTGTAACATTTACATTAAAGATCTGTGAAAAATGAAAATTTTGCACTGAGGAAATCAATATCACACATTAAACGCCACACGCAAAATGTCTGACACGGCAAGCCATGTAAAACTATAGGTTGTGACGTGCGTCACTGACATTATCGCGGGACATGTCCACCATAGTATGTTGTGGCACCCTCAGTAGTGATTGACAGATGAATCGAGCAGCTATACTGACATAATTGTGACAAAATACCACAAAATGAGGCTATTTATTTAGGATTTTGTAAGTATCAATTAAACGCATTAAAAGCAGTAATATTTTTTTCCATGTTACTTGTGTAACGTCTGTATTTGATTGGCACTGAATGTTTTGTAATACCAGTGCTTCTCTGTTGTTTATCTCACAAAGTTACAAACTGCACATTCTCTAGGAAAGACACTAAATAAATCTATCATGGGTAACTACGAATATCACATTAACAATCACGTCCGTTACTGTAAACCTTTATTTTTGCATGATGCAGCATTGACGCGCGCCAGTAGGTGTCAGTATAAGTAGCCTTTATTGAAACACTGTCCAGCGCAGGGCTTTAATATTTCTAAAATAATTGTATCGAATTATGTATGATAATGTTTTACTATGATGTTTTACTATGATGTTTGATCTAATCTAATCTAAAAAAAAAATCATATGACGACAGCATAAGGCAAATTGTTTTGCAAGTGGCACATGACACAATCCATTGGCACATCACATATTTTAATGACATGCCACAATGCATCCATCACTTTTACGTGGCCTAAGAAATAACATGATAGATTTCTTTCGTGTCTTTCCTAGAATGGGGAGTTTGTGACTTGTGACATAAACAACATAAAGAAGCCACTGGTATTATAAAACATTCAGTGGCATGCCAATCAAAATACAGACGTGACACAAGTCACATGTTTGGGAAAAAATATTACTGACTTTAATGCGTTTAATTGATGCTTAAAATATCACAAAATTGGGCTATTTATTTAGGATTTTTTTATCACAATAATCTCAGTATAGCTGTTCGATTAATCTGTCATGCACGACTGGAGGTGTCACAGCATACAGTGATAATGTCAGTGCATCACTATCCACTGGCACATGCCAATGAAGACCGGATGTGCCAATAAGTTTCTGTGCGTCACATGCCATGTCACTCAATGTTAATACCAACTCTCACATTCACCACTTTCCCAAATGTTTTCTAATACTGTACACTATTGCCTATATTATCATTATATATTATGAAAAAAGTAACATCTTACCTCAGATCAGGTTACACCGTCTTCTGCAACATAAGAGTAAAAAACAAAAAAGTGATTATAAAACATAAAAGCAATTAAATTTAAGAACAATATCATATATACATACTCATGCACGCTGCACCATGCAAAAAAAAAAAGACTATAGCGCACATTGTTTTATATCACGCAAATTAATAAATTCTAGCGATTTTAAACTATAAATGTACATGCAACTTTAGTCAGTACGTGCTCAGACAAAACGCGCACAAATTTTTTTTTTTGCAAACTGTCTGAGTAAACAGTCTATGGAAAATCCCAAGATCTATACCATTCCAAACAGTTCAAGCTGTTCTAAAGCGTCCTAATTACCCTGCTTCATTGGGAACAGCTGTTTTAATCAACTCAACAGGTGGAAAACAGAAGCTCTCTGCTGTTGGTTTGTGGATAGTCATGGCTAAGACAAAGGAGCTCACTGAGGACCTGCGGCTGCGCACAAGTCAGGAAAGGGCTATACGACAATATCTAAATGTTTTGAAGTTCCAGTGGCTACAGTGCAAAGAATTATTAAAAAATTCAAGACGTCCCACACTGTGAAAAATCTCAGAGGACGTGGTCGGAAGCCAAAAGTGACACCTGTGCTGGCCAGGAGGATAGTGAGAGAGGTACAAAATAATCCAAGGATCACCACCAAGGCCATCCTGATTAGGGCTGTCAATGAATATTCTAAATTCGAATATATATTCTAATAGTTTTAAAAAACAGAATTTCGAAGGTGAAAATGAATATTCGAATGTGGAAAAACACGCCCGCGGTAACAGAGGCGCGGGCTGTCTGCTTTACGAGTGGGCGCGCTGCCTGAGGGGTCAGGGACAGGTCACAGGAGTCGCACTGTCTGGCACAGCGTCACTGCTGAAAGTTGACTTACATGGAAGATGGCAGAAAGTGCAGAGCCCAACTCGACCGCAGCAGAGAAAGTGATTCAAACCCCCCAAAATCTAAAAAGCCATGTCTGGAAGTACTTTGGATTTTGGTCGGTAGAAGGTAAAATTGTGGAGCCGTGAGATAAAGTAGTATGCAAGCTATCTAGGATACAGTTAGCAATACTGACTGAATAGATATTGCATGAATAAGGTAGGTTAGATACAGCAGTTTCATGCACTGCAGGCTTCCACTGGTTTGATTATTTTCCCTTTCATGTCAAGGAAAAGTTCCATGTTCCCACAGCACAGCTCGCTCGGAGCGTTCAGTGTCATTTCTATATACTGTAAACTTCAATTAATGTTAATAATATTTGTTTCAATCACTGAATGAAGCCTGCTATATTTGGGACAAGAGTCGCTACCTTAAATTGCTTGCACAAAACTCTTGATCAGCACTCAACATTTGCTTATTGTTGTTGTTCATTTAAACCGTTATGCACAGTGAGCGTGAGGGCGGGAGAGAGAAAGAGTGCCTGCAAGTGCGAGTGAGCGAGAGTGAGGTCTGCGGTCTTGGCCATTAGTTGATTTACTTGTTTTTGTGTAGGTAATACGTTGTCAAATATGTTTAAACTTAAATAAACTACCTATACAAGTAGTTATGTCTCTTTGTAGTAATTTGTCCTGTTATTGACGTCATTGACAAAATGCACAACCAGATGTTCGAATATATGTGTTTTTTTTAGAGGGAATATTCGAACATCATTTTTGAGCAATTATGACAGCCCTAATCCTGATGAATCTGGGCTCTGCTGGTGGCAACACCTCAAGGCAGACAGTTCACCGGACACTGCACACCGCTGGGTTCAACGGACGCAGACCAAGGAGGACTCCGCTTCTACAGATAAGGCACACAAAAGCCCGCTTGGCCTTTGCAAATGCTCATCTGGACAAAGAAGAAGACTTCTGGTCTTTTGTTTTATGGTCAGATGAAACAAAAATGTAATTGTTTGGCGTAAAAAAGGAGAAGTCTTCAACCCTAAGAACACCATCCGCTCTGTCAAACATGGTGGTGGAAACCTAATGTTCTGGGGTTGTTTTTCAGCCGGTGGACCAGGGAACATAATCACAGTAAATGGCATCATGAAAAAGGAGCAATACATCAAAATTCTCAACAACAACATCAGGCAGTCTGCAGAGAAACTTGGCCTTGGGGACCAGTGGACATTTCAGCACGACAACGACCCAAAACACACTGCAAAAGTGGTGAAGAAATGGTTAGCAGACAAAAACATTAACATTTAACAGTGGCCCAGCCAGAGTCCTGACTTAAATCCCATTGAGAATCTGTGGAGGGAGCTAAAGATCAGGGTGATGGCAAGGAGACCCTCCAACCTGAAAGAGTTGGAGCTCATCGCTAAAGATAAATGGGCAAAAATACCAGTGAAGACATGCAAAAAGCTGGTCAGCAATTGTAGCAAGCGTTTGATTGCTGTAATAGCCAATAAAGGCTTTTCTATTGATTATAGGGACGGGTATGAATCATTTTGGACATGCCATTTTTTGTGAGTAATCATTTTTTCCACAATGATGCCTCTTGTATATCGTCTTATCTTCTGTGAGACGCCTGTGTCATTTCTAATCAAGAAAAAATTTGCTGGTTGAATAAAAGTAACTTTAAGTCAGAGTTTGCCAGGGGTATGAATAATTTCGGGCTTGACTGTTAGTGCTGTGTCAACGGCATATTTTTGGGTTGACACTTCTTTATTTATTTTTATTTTTTGCACTGTTCCCGGAGGTACAGCTCGCCACACACATGTGGGAGACCGAAACATTGCAGAATGGATTAAATTGGCCAATTAGTCATTAATTAATTATCATTGGCCGTGAATAAAATGAAGAGTTTGGTTCCAAAACGCGATCAACGCCATTTTTCAAAAATTGAGTTCCTGCAAAAATCAGTATTGTATAGGGTCAGTATTGAAAAGTAAATTTTTAATCTTACTTGAAATTAGGGCTGGGCGATATATCGCATGATATTGTTTTGCGCATCTCGTCAGTAAAGCCGGTTCCTTGATTAGTAGTAAATCGCCATCACCTGCTTTCATACGGAGCGGCATTTACTACACAGAGCCGTAGTTCACTGACAAGCGGAGCCATATCGCATTAATTATCACAGGCGATACGTCTGCGATAATTAATGCGATATGTCAGTGAACCTGTCAGCTTGTCAGTGAACTACGGCTCTGTGTAGTAAATGCCGCTTCATCTGAAAGCAGGTGATGGCGATTTACTACTAATCAAGGAACCGGCTTTACTGACGAGATGCGCAAAACAATGTCATGCGATATATCGCCCAGCCCTACTTGAAATGCTATAACCGCTGTGTTATTCTGTCATGTTTTCTCCCTTTCTTTCCAAACCGCTACAAACGCCAGTCTCCCTTCTGCAGAATTGGATAAATCCGTTCAACCAATCACAGCGAACCATTCCACGCATTGTAAACAGTAACGGCGGCGCTTTGAATACACCCGGCATCCTAGTTTTCTTTTTTACTTTGTACTTTTTGATCAACAAACAAACAAAAAAATGTATACATTTGACAGCATTGATGAACCTGTGGCGGTTTCTGGTTTCTGTTTTTTTTATAGAAACATAAACCATCAAAATCTAATCATTTACGTGAGGAGATTAAAGGGGGGGTGAAACACTCAGTTTCAGTCAATCTCATGTTAATCTTGAGTACCTATAGAGTAGTATTGCATCCTTCATATCTCCAAAAAGTCTTTAGTTTTATTATATTTATAAAAGAAAGATAGGCTGTTCCGAGTCTTTCCGGAAAAAAACGAGCGAGCCGTGTGGGCGGTGCTTACGCGCCGATAGCTAACAACACAGACATTTGAATCAGTTTTACTCACGCACGACCGTTAACCTTTATCGTTGGGACTAGGGATCGACCGATATGGATTTTTTAGTGCCGATGCCGATACCGATTTTTTTTCATCAGCCTTAGCCGATGACCGATACGGGTTGCCGATTTTCTTGGGCCGATATTTGGAGCCGATACTGCTTTTGCTCACTCAGTTTACATCATAAAAATGACACGTATATAATATATAATGATAACAACTGTTAGAAGTCTCAATTAAGAAAGGAACATTTATTGAACTTAAAAAACAATATTTGACAAATATTAAAAACATGTGAGGTAGTACAGAAAAAAGTTCAGTGCTGAAAATACTGAAAATAAATATTTAAGCATAATAAATAAAATAATTTGACTGGAAAATGTTATTCTGTGTAGTTGTCTGATATATGTAATCGTGATCTCCATTTTAAACAAAACAAAAACGATTTTAAACCAAATAGATTCTAAGTTTATTATGAATTAGGGATCGCGTCTAAAACGTGTGGAAAGCACGGCCGCGCCGCTTCTGTTGTTGCTATGCAACCCATGAACTGCTCTCTCCATGATGACGAGGAAGTAAGGATTAATTTATTTCTAGCCCTTTACGACTACATATATTTATGGAGATGAGAAATAAAAACCCGCCCTGTCCAGCTATGATCCGCTGTTCGGCCGAGCTTTCGATCTTGTCATGGAAAGGTCAGTTGTTTTTTTGTCACATGACCTGCGTGCGCTTGCGGCATTCTGAAAAGTTTAGATGTTTTCATCTCACCACGGCAAAGGCGCGCTGCATCGCGTGCGTGTCGCAACCGCGTCGCTTCTTTTATGAACACACGTCCAAACGTCAGCCAGGTGGTCGCTGAATAAAACTCCCACAAATATCACGGAATCACCGAACAACGTCGGCATTATTTAATCCTATGACCAGTGTTTGTAACAGCTGCCATATGCATATGGATAGCCTCAAACTTAGCTATTTGCAGCTCCCTAAATACAATGACAAGCAGTTTTATAGATGAGGCATTCGCGTTTTCCATTTGGACCCACAAACTTGCTTAGCTATAGTTGCACGCACATATAGAGCAACGTGTTTCCACTTTCAAAGTGTATTTCAGCTAAGTCAAACAGTTAAAAAGATGCTTTGAAATTTTAAAACTAACCGTTGTCTTGAAGAGGCTTCCAGCACTCTGCTAGTGTGGGAGGGGCAGTGCATGGGCTGCACGTGAACTGCAGCTCTCCAGCAACACAGAGCTGCCTGTGGACGCCTGTCTGTAATTAATGCCGGGAAAAAAAACTATCGGCGAACGCAGCAGCCGCATATCGGCCGATGCCGATACACGTCAAACCCGCAAATATCGGCCCGATTTATCGGCCGACCGATATATCGGTCGATCACTAGTTGGGACTGCTCCGTCCTTAAGCATTAGATGATCTGCAAATCCGGCGTCGAACTGGGCCTTGTTTATAAAACAATCATCGTCGAAATGCAGGGAACAAACAAAGTCCAGTGACTGCAGCGAGCACAGTGCTTTGATGCTTTCGCTCTCTCGCTCTGGTCTACGGGTGCGCGCGCCCTTCCGGGAGAAGTGCCCTTAGGACCCGTATAAGGAAATTACGCCCCAGTTGACGTCATACATGCCCATACTCGAAAAAAAAACATTCCGAAACTTGTGACAAACCGGAAGGAGTATTTTTGGCACTGAAATACTCCATCAAACGTACAACTTAATTTTTGAAACTTTGTCCATGTTTAGCATGGGAATCCAACTCTTTAACAGTGTAAAAAACTCAGTATGCATGAAATAGCATTTCACCCCCCCTTTAAGAAGATGAGGCACGCGGGAGGAGGAAAAATGCCGACTGTTGCTTATTCTCACACGACAGCATCAAACTTCTGTCACGCTGACACGTTAACCCCAGGGGATCTTTTAGAAAACTTTCAATTCTTGTACTCAAAGTCAATGAAAACCAAGCAGGACCAAGCAGGACAATTTTACAACTGATCGCCGTCAAAAAAGTTCAGGAGGTATTTCTTAGTGATGGATTATTGAATGTATGTTTAGTCCAGTACGTGCCTGTTTATAAGATTAGTATTGACCGAGTTCAGAGGCTGTCATATGTGGATCAACTTACTTTGTTGTGTATTTTCAACAGTTTCAATATGAAAAATACATTTTATATTGATTCATTGGATTAATTGCGTTTTGGAAAAAAAAGTGTCATGAATTTATTCAATTTTTGGGAAAAAATAATCAGTTTTTATAATAAATCTTTGAAAAAAAAAAATATATATATAAAACAAAAAACTTATCTATAGAACAATATTGTTGACTTCACTTATACAAATACAAAAAAAAAAAAAAAAAAAGATTCTTAATATTCTACTAACTAAAAAAACTCACCTATATCTTACATATCAACACAGTAAAAATATTATCACCCTATTTCCCATTTTAAGTGACCAACTCGTTTAACATTAATCAGTCAGCCTGATCAGTGACTTTTTTTTTTTTTTTCACAATATTTTTATTTGACTTTTAGAGTAACATACATAACATACAACAGAACCCCGCTCTCAAACACAAAATACAATTTTACCATATATAACATATCCAATATGCCCTTTGACAAGTAAACAGAGACTAGCCATCTCCCAACGGGCGGAACCCAGACTGTGAAACTATTCATGAGTGTCATCCTCCTCTTGATCTTCGGTTAAGTCTGTGCTTTCTGCAAAGCATGAAAGGTCTCCAAATACTTTCAAACAAGTCCTTTTTTCCTTTTAGCAAGTATGTGATGCGTTCCAATGGAAGAGTAGCCAACATCTGCTTAACCCACTGTCCAATACTTGGTCTACTTGTGCTTTTCCAGTGCAATGCAATCAACATTTTAGCTTGTAATAAACATATATCAATGAACAGCATCTCATTTTTTGTATATCCTGTGTGCTTGGGGTACAAGCCTAAAATGATTAAAGAAGGTTCCAGAGGAAGATCTTCTGATCAGTGAATTTTACTCTTCACTTGCAGTGCACAGGCTCATCTAACACATCATCACCTTCAGCAAACCAGCTCTCCATTTCAGTCACTTCACCTTCGCCAAGCAGATCTTCCTCTTCAGCCTCAGGCTTTACAGCGTTCTCCACCTTCCTCAGTGCAAACACTGTTGTCCAGCAACTGCACAATCCCAAGGACTGAATTGGGCACTTTAAAATCTCCTGACAAGCAGACTCTGGCTGTTACATTGGCCTGAAAACTGCCAGTCCTCTGCAGCATCACACACTTTTCACAGCGGTGAAATCTCTGTTTTCCATCAAACTCTGCCTGCCATCAGAGCACTCTGACCTCCGTGCCAGTGACATGACCGGTCAATGTTCTGCCTTCACCTTCATCAACTGCAGATGAAGCGTCCAAACTCACTCCAGCAGAAGCTGCCACCTTCATCTCAGAGCTTCCAGGTGCGGTCAGGAATAGATCACCACCAAACTCCCTGTGGACACATTCCTGATATCGTACGACTGACCTCTGATCAGTGCTCCCTGCTGCCTCTCCCACAACTCCATCTTTACGTGACCCGTGTGAACGGCTGTATGACAAGTACATCTCAACAAACACACCATTCAGATCCACCATTGTAGGTGCAGAACTGACATGAATCACCTTCGCTTTGACTGCAGGAACCTGAAACTAGCAGAACATATTTTTATTAACTGAACAAAATCGTAAGGGACTAGCCTAGTCTAGCCATTTATAAAGTAACATACTACAGATATTGAATAGTCATCAATTATATATATAAAAAAAAAAAAACGTTTCAATTTATAAATAAAAAAATGCTACAAAAGCTACTAGGTCAAGACCAGTGCGTGATTTTTTTCTTTGTCTTTCGTTGTTTGATTACAATGACTGACAGCACCAAATCAGTGTACTTGCACTTTAACACCGACTGCACACATCAAATAATATGACTGACGTGCATCTAACGTTCTACTTATTGTATAATTTCATTTAAACATAACAAACTTTAAACACTCGAGCACAGACAGAAAGCTTTCACTGCGCACTTTTCGATTATTTGTGCACGCTTCAAGTATGTGTGGGTGCACGCACGCTTTAAGCACACGTATGGCACACACCATACAAAAAAAAAAAAAAAACGCATTCAAATCTCACATTACATTCTATATTCCTCTGATAAACCCTGACATTTATATAAACATCTTAAACTTACTAAATGCTTTCAAACTTTAAGCTTAACCACCTAGAAGAAGCTGTTTATAGCCTACTTTTACATAAATCAATACAATACTGCTTAAACCAATCACACCACGTATACAGACGCTCAATATACCCTACTTAACCAAATGACTACTAAATTAATAGCAAAACAAATCAGTAACTTCTTACGTTCTGCTTTGGGGCCATTAACTGCACCTCAGCAATCGTCTTATATTTCACCGGTGGGTTTTTAATGGGAAAGCCAAGGTTGGGCACCACAGAAATGTCGGCAGAGCCACCGCACTGGATGTCAGATTCTCCGCCATCTCTACCTGGGAAAACAACCAAATTAATACACATATTAATAAACAGTAACATTAAATAAAAGCGTAAATATTTACATAATAACTAAATAGATACTCACTGACGCAGTGTTTGATTTTTTGTAATTTCACTGGGCTTTTATTCTTATTTGCCTGCAAAAAAGATGTCCGTTTCTCTGCCGCGAATACAACGACATTATGAAAGTCATCGCGGCTGGTTTGAAAAACTGCATTAAAAAGTTGTTACCAGTCCGAGATGCTTTTTTCACAGGACTGACATTGTGCACATATCCACAAATAACGTCTTTACTTCCTCAACCTTAACTTTTTTGACCGTAGAACCCATTTTGCACGTGCTACAGCTTTACCTTTGCCACTTCTTCTTCTTCTACATTTCTTTAGCAATAGCTAATTTTACACTTGCATTAGTGCCACCTACTGGGCTCTTCTTCTTCTTTCTTTTACTGGCGGGTGGCAACCGACGGTGTATTAAGGTGCATATCCGCCACCTACTGTGCTGGAGTGTGGGCCAGAAATGTAAGCATCACAATAGATAAAAAAATAAAAATAAAAAAAAACTCACTTTACCTTCTTTCTACCTTTATAACAACTTCACCAATCAATTAAATCCTTTTTATTAAACCTTTTCTTTCAAAAAGTTAAACAAAGCTCCCATTATCTGCTCTCCAATTTAAAAAAGATTTTTAAGGTTCAACACATTTTCCCCAAATTTCAGTAATTCCTCTTTTAATTTTATCCTTTGATTTTCATATTTAACACATTCACTAATCACATGTTCAGCTGATTCCTCTCCCCTTCCACAATCACACAAACCTGAAGAGTGTTTTTTCAATAAATACATAGTTGTATTTAATTTAGTATGTCCTAATCTCAACCTCGAAATAATGCTACTTTCTCTAGTACTTCGATCTATAGATTTCCTTTTCCCTACTTCTTGCACAATATTGTATAAATGTCGCCCTTTCTTCCCTTCATCCCATTGTTTCTGCCATGTCTTCATAATATTTTCCTTTATTTTTACTTTAACTTCAGCTTTACTTATTGCCACTTTTGTAATTCTGTCGAGTTTCAAAGCTTGCTTAGCCAACATATCTGCTGTCTCATTTCCCTCAATCCCCCTATGAACCGGAATCCACAAAAATCTGACCGCTGCATTAATATGTTGCAGTCTATATACAGTCTCATAAATTTCGTACACAATATCAAGTCTACTATTAGATGATAACGACTGAAGAGACATTGATGATGATAAACTATCAGAGCAAATTAGAACCTTGGTAATTTTTTTTTCCTCTACCCACTGTAATACCCTTAAAATAGCTAACATTTCCACAGTAAATACTGTCAAATGATCAGAGGTTCTTTCCTTAACATTTATCTTTAATTCTGGAATAGTGAATGTAAAACCAGTAACACCACTCTTATGATCTTTTGATCCATCCGTAAATGCAGCTATAAATGAATTATATATAGACCTTATTCTGTCCTCCACTTTTTCTACCCAGTTTCCTTTCCCATTAAGTCTTTTTTAATTTCTCCTTGAATACAGAAGTCTATAATTAGTGGCGAAAACAACCAAGGCGGCGTACTTGAAAAAGCAACATTAGGACTGAACTTATTCTCCTGCAATTTCATTTCAATTGCTACTTTACTAGATGCCCAAGCAAAGCATTCTATCTTAGCCTTCCCACTTTCCCAACAAGGGATAAGACACTTAACTGTAGGATGCCATCTTTCATTATGACCTTTTAGATTAGTCCAATAGTTCATCATCAGTTGCTCAAATCTTAAACTTAATGGAAGCTCGCCCACCTCAACTTGCAATGCACAAGCCGGTGAGGACCTTATGGCTCCACAACAAATCCGTAGTGCTTGATTTTGTATAATTTCCAGTCTCTTTAATGCTGTTTTCGATGCAGATCTAAACACTATACGTCCATATTCCATCACTGGTCTTATTAAAGCCACATACACCCCTCTTAAGGCTCCTTTACTAGAACCCCACTCTATCCCAGTTAAGCACCTCATTATATTTAAAATCTTCTTACACTTTTCCTCTACTTTCCTTACCTGCTCTGTCCAAGTTAGTTTAGAGTCAAATGTTACCCCTAAAAACCGAAGGTAATTGACCTGCTCAATTTGATTCCCATACAATAACACCTTAGCCTCTTTATCCCTCTTTTGAGTAAAAACCATCATCTTTGTCTTTTCCACTGAGAATTTAAAACCCCATGAATAAGACCATTCTTCAATTAAACCTACTGCTTCCTGTATCTTCTCTTGAACTAAAAATAAGCTCTTACCATTTTTCCAAAGGGCAGCGTCATCAGCAAATAATGACTTCCCAATATCATACCTTATTTTACTAAAAACATCATTGATCATAATAGAGAAAAGTAATGGGCTTATCACACTACCCTGCGGCGTCCCATTATCTACTTTGAATTTATTAGACACTGAAGCACCAATTTTAACCTGAATAAACCTTTCAGATAAAAAAAACTTTTGACCCAATTAAAAGCTCTTCCCTTAATACCCATTTTATCTAATTTAATCAATAGCCCCTCTTTCCATACCATATCATAAGCTTTTTCCACATCCAAGAAAACTGCCATAACCGATTCCTTATTTATCATAGCTTTTCTAATTTCTGTTTCCAAGCAAACCACAGGGTCCATTGTTTCCCGTCCTTTCCTAAACCCACTTTGATAAGGGGATAAAAGATATTTACTTTCTATATAAAATGTCATTCTTTCTACAATCATCCGTTCCATAATTTTCCCAACATGCGACGTAAGGGCAATGGGCCTGTAGTTTGCTGGATTTGTTGAATCCTTACCTGGTTTTGCTATAGGTATAATAATAGCCTCTTTCCAACTTATTGGTAATCTCCCTTCTTCCCAGCTCTTATTATATATACCTAAAAGTTTCATTTGCATTAAAATTCCAAACTGTTTCAACATACTATAACTAATCTGGGGTGCGTTTCCCGAAAGCATCGTTGGCCAACTATGGTCGCAAGTTCCGTCGTTACCAATAGAGTTCAATGGACATTGCGATGAACTTGCGACCATAGTTGGCCAACGATGCTTTCGGGAAACGCACCCCTGATCTTTTCCTGGAGCAGTTACCTTAGCTTTATCTGTTGCCCGTTTCATTTCGCTTAATGTAAAAGGGGAATCCATAGCATCCTCTGTACTTTCCTTTCTTATTAGTGCCTCTGGGTATGCATCTCTAGTCACTTCTCTTCCTCTTTTTCCAGCCTCTGACAGATTATTAGAACTATGAATTTCAACCAAGGCCTTAGCTATGATATCAGCTTTTTCCCTATTTGTTACTGCAATGGTTTCTCCTACTTTTAAAACTGGAAACTGCCAGTCCTTTCTAATTCCCCTCATTTTCCTTATCATTCCCCACACATTTCCTAATGGAGTCGTTCTACCTATTTTATTACAATATTCTCTCCAACTGTCTCTTTTTGCCTTCTTTACTACTTTCCTAACTTGAGCTTGGGCCTTTTTGTATTCTATTAATTTTTGGAAGCTAAGATTATTCTTCAGCATTTGAAATGCCTTATTTCTTACTTTAATGCTTTTCCCACACTCTTCCGTCCACCATGGAACTGGTTTCCTATTCATTTTTCCTTTGCTTTTTGGAATACATAAGTTAGCCACTCTAATCACTACTTCTTTAAATTTTTTCATCAATTTCATCTATATCCTGGCTTAAATCAATTTCACTACTCGCCTCCTCACATAAATATTCAAATTTACCCCACATAGCCTTATTTAATATCCATTCATCCTCTCTTCCTTCTTCCCTCTCATCCTTTCTCACACATAACTTACATAAAACAGGAAAATGATCACTACCCATAGTAGAGTCCTCCCATAACTCCCACTCACAAATACCTGCCACCTCTTTTGACACTAGTGTTAAATCAAGTGCTGAACTTTTACCTGTGTGAACATCTATTCTTGTGCTTCTCCCATCATTAATGCATACCAGATCAAGCTCATCCAACAACTGTTCTATTATTATACCATTTAAATCAGTTTCCCCCCTCCCCATAATGAACTATGGGCATTAAAATCTCCACATAAAACAATGCGGCCACTTGCTAGTTCAACGATCTGATTTAATTTATCACCATCTAATCTTCTACATGGATTATAATAATTTACCACAGAAAACTTCTCTTGCTTAGTCCATATTTTAACAATAATATACTCTTCCTTCCTTTTGATATAACTTGATATGGAATATTCTTCTTGATAAATGTAGCACACCCACCCCCTACAATCTTCCCTAACATTCCTTACACCAACATAATTATATATACTAAAATCTAATTTCCGTGATGACCATGTTTCTTGTATACAGATTACATCAGGTGTAGTTGGTAACTGATAAAATACTTAAATTCCTGCCCATTTGCCACCAAGCTTCTTGCATTCCGTTGAAGAATAAGAACCATAATATCAGGCAAAAATGAAGCTTCCTGACTGGCCTGAGCACTTAGCTCATTCCTCACCTCTTCCCAGGACAAGTCATTCAGGCTAAGACGGTTCACTGCTGCCTTTACTATTATTTGTATCCTTTCCGTTTTTGACTTTGCCTCAGTTGTAGCATTGATGACCCCTGCTATAAAGATGACTAATTTTCTTAAATCAACCAGAACTTTACCCCCTTTTATCTGTTCATGCTGATCATTATTCAGATTCTCACTTGCCTCATTTACTACTCTTTCCTCCCTGTGATTCACCAGTCCAACGGCCTCTGCATATGATATTTTATTTTTCACTCTGACCTGCTGAATCTCAACCTGCCTTTTCATTACTTCACATCCCCCATATGCCACACTGTGATTTCCTCCACAGTTACAGCATTTCAGTTGCACATCCCTTCTACATTTCTCATAATCATGGTCCTCACCACATCTAGCACACCTTCTTTTCCCTTTGCAATTCATGGCTGTGTGAACTGTGCAGAATACAAAGAAATATATGACATTATAATAAAAGTATCAAAATGCAAACTTCTGTCAAAAACAGCACTAGAAAACCTTTGTAAACAAATTACACCCTTCTGTAAAATGTTCTATAGTCAAAAAAAAAGTAAACAGCTGTAGCAGCTGTAAAATTAGAAACCCTTCAGATTGTCAAATATTGCACTGAGGAAAAAAAAGATTATATGTAAACATTAACAAATGATTCTACTATAAACAAAGTCTATGATTTAAAGACTAAAAGGTAAAATACGCTTTATAATATAAAAGTCACTAGAACAGAGAAAACAGGCTTTCAGCAGCTTGAACATTTTTTGCCATTAACTGGGTTTCTTTTGATCTACATCCGTTTCAAGTTGTGTGATAAAAACACCAGCCTGTCCACAGCATCTGGCTTGAGAGCTGCACGGTGACATGTTACAATATTTCCTCCGGTGCTGAAAGCCCTCTCAGAAGGGCTGCTTGAGGCAGGGATGCATAGGCACTTTTTTGCTAGTTTCCCAAGTCTGGGGAAATTTACTTCTTGTGTTTTCCACCAGTCAAGTGGGTTTACGTCACTGTCCACCTCTGGCATCATTAAGTAGCTCTGGATCTCCTATAGCAATGTGCAGAGACTCTCCTCTGAATTCCTGTGGTTTCTTGAAATAACTGCCAAAAGACTTTTTTGCTGGCTCAGTGGCGTCACCTGCTTCAGGTTCCACTGTTGTAGCCTGAGCAGAAGCAGTTGATGGGCCTGGGGTAGGGCTGTCTTCCTCTGTCACCATAGCTATGAGTTCTGCAGTCACTGCTGTCTCAATGGTTTTGATCCTGCCATCGTTGTTATAGCGGTTTTTGAACCGTGGGTCAAGTGTGGATGCCAAACTTAACAATTCTTCCTCACAGTCTTCGGAGTACTTGGTGTTCAGGTACTCCAAAATGGTTTGTTTGATTTTTTTGGTTAGCTCTGTGTCATCAGACTTCATCGCCAGAACTTCAGTGCTGAACAAGGACAACACAGGTTTTAAGTAAGAAACTGTTACAAGCTGCTCACCTGACAGAGCGTCTGTAAATTCTAGCAGAGGACCAAGTGCTTTGCTTACTGCCTCCAGCACCTCAACGTCTTGGCATGCCTTTGCTTTTTGTCTTGAGTTAAAACATGACGAATGGCCTTTTCTTGCTCAAGAAACCTCTCAATCATGCGCTGTCTTGACCCCCATCTTGTTGGTGACTCCGTGATCAGTTTGTGTTGAAGCTTCAGCTGCTCTTGTGCATCAGTTTTTTCTTTTTCCAGCTGCTGGAAAAAGCAACTTCCATTTTCTTGCTAACTCCAATTGCTCTGTCTATTCTAGGGTCCCGCATGCTCCTCTCTGGAAAACATTTAAAATAAAACATAAGATACACTGTAACGACACTGACAGTCTGTCCGGTCAGATGTTCTGAAGTAGCGAATCCTGATTGTTCTTCTCATGCTGACTGAATATGAACACATACATGTCCAAATGCAGGAAGCCCTAATTGACTGGCTTGTTGCCACAATGGCTCCCAGTGTCTGCAAGCAGGCCGCTGGTTAATGTTTTACGACGACTTGATGAAATCAACGAACAGGCCCCTGTTGTTATCGAACTATCTCCGTACTGCACCAGAACAACTCCATACTGTGTCTATCGTTTGTTCTTTGTGAACTGAAGGCAAATTACAAACTGGCTCCATTTAGTTGTCTAGGACTATCTGCTTCCCTCAGCAAAATTCTACGACGCCTCAGGCTGATAAGTGTTTGCATACAATACTACCTTTGTCTCTGAGACTGCCATTTTCAAATTAAACCCCCAACCCCTCACGTGGTACGCGTACCACGGGATGCAACAGACACACACACACACAATCATGCACAAACACACGCAGAAACCCACTACAGAAAAGGACTTTTTACCCATAAAGTCACTCTTAAATGTACTAAATATATCCCTTTTTGTGTTAAGAGGTGTTTGTAAACCATAGGAAAGCATATATGTCCTATTGTAACATTAATCGAACTGCAAATGCCTATACTAATGCATAATAATGTATCTTTGCATTGCTACAACATCTATATTCTATTTTTGATATCTCTGTAATCCTCTCCATCTAACGGAGTGGAATTCCGATAGCAGAATGCAGTAATGTGCATTGTTTTATACATTTCTTATGTCTTGAGCAAATCTTCTCAAGTTAAATCTCCTCATGACTCATTCCAGTGGGCGTCGTCCACTGGACAGAGGAACTTTTCCCTTTCGAAATGCTCTAAGATGATTCGTCCCCCACGAAAAAGGGGATGTGGGACACTGCTCACGGGACACTGATAAAAGTCCAAACCTTCAGTTTCCTCTCGCTCTTCCCTCTCTCCTCCCTCCTTTGGAGATGTTGGAAACCCAAGTCCGGACCGGCTTCGGCCGGCTTCTCTTCTCTTTTATTTCTTAGTATGTTTTCTATAGTCTAGTTTCGTTTTCCTATTCGCCTTTGTTCATTCACCAGCTGAATGAACTTAGCCTAAAATAATTCCCGGCAACTTCACCTCAAAGAAAGAGACTCTTTGAATTCCCCGCGAACTCGCTCTCCCCAACGCACGCACGCTTCTCTTAAGGACACACGCAGGCTTTCCTCAACCAACACAAGAGAACCATTTTGCAAGATAAGTTTACTGAACTTTTAATGTGATCTGATTTCCTTGTTGGCTCTCAAGGTCCACTTTGTTTGTGATTTTGCTATAACCTAAAGAGATCATTGCAGAGGATCTCTTTTTCCTCCCTTCTCTCACACTCTCATTCTCTCCCTCTCCCTCCCTCTCTCGTTTTTATCTGTTATTCGCCATCTTAATTCGTGTTTGTCTAGTTTTGTCCTTATGTTTCTGTATATACATATATTCTGTGTATTGTGTAGTTTGATGTATTAGTTCAATGATTAAAAACCATTATATATTTGAGACTGATTCTGTCTATATTTCCCACATTACGAGTCCCGAGATGTTGATCCAGCTACAGGCTTTACAATTTGATTACGGTTTTAGAAACCTAAATTTATAAGGACAGGAGAATAGTTTTCATGGCCAGAAAACTAATCTTACTGGAACTATAAGAAGTGATAACTTTTATGAGAAGTTGATAAGTTAATCTTACGGCGTTTGCTGGACAAACAGATTGTTTGATTACTAAATAAATTCCATTAAAGCTATCTCACAAACGCGATCTGAAATAAGACTATTGATATACTGTTTTAATGACAAACCATAACCCGTTGTGGTAGCCATTCATATATCTATCTATTTTCAGCTTCGATAATTTAATGTAACTGTAATATGCAATATTTTAATCATATTCATGATTAATTATTAAAATTCCCTATAGATCATTTGAGCTAATGCGTTTATGCTACAACACTTAAAACATTTTGAGTCCATTGAACATTCAAAGTGTGAAGGTATGAACAACATTTTATATTAGTTTATATTACTACTTTATAAATATTAAATAAATTATTATTATATAATATAATATATATTGTTATTATATAATATTATATTTTAATTTATAATTGGTTTTATAAATTAATAAATAATGAAAATGAATACATTTACAGTTCTAAAACAGCTTTGCTTATTATTTTATTCTTATTTGTATTTTTAATCATTCCAAAAAATACAATTCTGCTTTACGTAAATTTAATTTCATAAAAGCACGAAAATTGCTTACCAATGGCAATATGAAGCCTGTGGCCAAAACAAGGAAGCCGCTGCCAGTTGTTAATTCGTAGTGCACTGACAACGTTTTTTGTCTTTTGCCATTTGCCGCTTTTTCTGTTGTAAGGAACTTTCTTGGTAAATGAATCAGCCAAAGTTTGTTGCGTGTGTTTTTTTTTATTTTACCCTGTCAGCTGCAGGCACGTCGTGTTTGGCTGCCTCGCGAAGCTTTTCATAATCCTCATATTCGGTGCGGTGGGTAGTTCGAAGATGATGAAAGAGATTGATCGTCGAGCTGCTTTTGACTGTAACCGATTTTCTGCACATTTTGACATCTGACCTTTCAAAACCAAACCACCTCCATGCTAGTGATGACGACCCACGTCTAGGGATTAAATCTAGCGTGGATTGTGAGTTTTCTGGTGTTTGAATATCTTCTCTCTCAGTTTCGTTGCTCATTTTAACTTCTGTCAAGCACCGCACACTCTGAATGCATGCGTCACGTGTGTGCACCCTTGCGCGCCGTCAATACGTGAACAATTGATGCAGCGTTTTGATTGGTTTCTGAAAATGAATGACATAATCGATAATATGATTTTGCATATCGTTTAAACAACAATTACGATATTATCGCAAACGATATATATCGCACACCCCTAGTCTTTTCACATGTGCTTTTGCATTCATATATTTAGACAATATAAAATTACTTGCATGAAAATCACTATTATAAAATAATCATATTTTGTCAGAATTTATTACTTCATTTGAGCTCTCAGTTTGAACATTTCCACCTCTTAATGATTAAAATAAAACCTGAAAATTGTGTTATACAGTGGATATTTGCAATAATCATTTTTTTTCCCTATCTTTTATTTTAAATATCTTTATCTACAACAAAATGCATGTGCATGTGTGTGTTCAAGCATGCTTAGAGGTTATGAAGTATTAGTGTTCAAGCTTTTCATTTACATTTTAATCACCAGAAGAAGACCACTCATTGGTTCATTCTGCTCACTAAAATATTATTTTCCATTTGTTTTTATTTGAAATATTGTTTAAACTTTATAAAATCATTAAAATAACATTTAAAATATAGTAGAATTATGATACAGCTTCTGTCAAAATGATTGATGGCCCTCTAATTGATTGATGGGCTGACCTTTGACCTTGCCCCTCCCCTTGCCCTAGTGTTGACCTACCCTAGCGGTGACCTTACCCTCTCGCTGACTCTAGCTGTGTCCCAATGTTGAAGGCTGCATCCTTTGAAGGCCGTATTTGAAGGCCGGATGGCCGTATTTGAAGGCCGATTGCGTCACAGCTGCGCGACGAAGACTGTCCCAATTCAAACACGCACGCTTCGAAGGCCGCGTTTGAAGGCAGATTGCGTCACAGCAGTGCTAAGAAGGCTGTCCCAATTCAAACTTTGCACGCTTCGAAGGCCGATTGCGTCACCGCGGCGCGACGAAGGCTGCTCCAGTTTGGTATGTCATTCAAATGCGCCGCCAAATGCGCACTTCATTTCTCTGACAAACGAAGGATACAAAAATGGACACTTCGTGGCCTACCCTTCCCCAGAATTCATAGCGCGCCGGTGACGACCAGTATATAAACAGTGACGACGCAACTTCACGCAAGTTTATTCCAAAAAATGTCGGGTGTCAGTAGTGTCGTGGCTGAGGAATTCACTTATAAATGTAAGTATTGTGTTTTAATTTATTAAAATAGCTAGCGAAACAAGTGTTAAAAGCATGAATATGGACCAAGCACTGAACCCCCTGTGTGAAAACAATCAACTGAGTTAAATTAAGCAAATACTAAATTTAATATCAAAATGCTTTTCTTGCTTAGTTGTTTGGTTTTGTTCTAATATATATATAATCTTGTTATATATGAAAAATAATCTTGTTAACAAGAAAAATAATCTTAGAAAAAATAAACAAGAAAAATAATCTTGTTTTCAGTTTGATTTAAAGGGATAGTTCGCCCAAAAATGATATTTAAGCCATGATTTACTCACCCTCAAGCCGTTCGAGATGCATATGTCAATCTTTTTTCAGACGAACACATTTTCAGTTATTTTAGAAAATGTCTTAGATCTTTCAGTGGTTATAATGTGAAGCAATGGGGTCCAGCTGCTTCAAGACCGAAAATGTGCATGCATCCTTCACAAAAGTAATCCATCCGGCTCCAGGGGGATAAACGAAGGCCTTCTGAGGGTAATCCGTGCGGTTTTGTTGTAAAAATATACATATTTAAAACTTTATAAACGAAAATAACTGGCTTCCGGTGGCGGTCGGCGCGCGTTCATGGAGATGGATGCTGGCGTATGACGTAGGACGTAGCGTAGGAAGCGTCGTGACGTAGAACGAACGTGACAGTGCAGCCAGAGAGCAGAGCAAAACAAAACTCTACGTTCGTTCTACGTCACGATGCTTCCATCTCCATGAACGCGCGTCGACCGTTGCCAGAAGCCAGTTATTCTCGTTTATAAAGTTTTAAATATGTATATTTTTACGACAAAACCGCACGGATTACCCTCAGAAGGCCTTCGTTTATCCCCCTGGAGCTGGATGGATTACTTTTGTGAAGGATGCATGCACATTTTCGGTCTTGAAGCAGCTGGACCCCATTGCTTCACATTATAACCACTGAAAGATCTAAGACATTTTCTAAAATAACTGAAAATGTGTTCGTCTGAGAAAAGATTGACATATGCATCTCGAACGGCTTGAGGGTGAGTAAATCATGGCTTAAATATCATTTTTGGGCGAACTATCCCTTTAAGATTATTTTGCTTAACCCATTAGCAGATTATTTTATTGCTTAAAACAATACTCACCTAATTTTCCCCCAAAACAAGAAATGTTTTACTTGTCTAGTAGGCTAAATGCTTCTTGATTTTAAGAATTTTCAGATGTTTTAACTAGAAAGAAGACAAAATATTACGTAAGAAAATATTTTTTGCAGTGAATTTCAAGGAGGATATATTCAAGTAAATAAAACAGGAGCACAAATCCATCTGAAATGTGGTAGATAAAAATCCCTGAAAAACATATCTTGCGTGTCTGCAATACATTGTTTAATTTACCTGAAATAGCTAGCGAAACAAGTGTTAAAACCCAGGGGTGTTTCTTAAAAAACCTGAACTTAAACTAAAAAACTGCAGCTTCATTTATCAGGTGGTCTGAGGCAAAACCTGTTGTAATTCTTTTTGTTTCAGGGACCAAGGAGCAGACGGCTGACTTTATTCATTTAAGGGCCGAACATGATTTTTTATTTACAGGGGCCAAAAACTCGGCCACTGTGGCTTGGAGGTAAAAGTCAAAGTCATTAAAGGCATTAACCATTTGTAATATTTCCACTAGCTGCCTCTTGTATGCAAAAATTAGCCCTCACCCTATACAAAGCCCACAGCAATGAGACAACTAGTTAAGGCAATGATCTTTCTCTTATGTAGTTTTTTTGTATATAAACGTTTTAAGCAAACTTGAGGATCCAGGAATATAATCTAGGAGTATTTTGTATGCATGTACTGCTGTGTGATTTATTTATTTTTTCTAATGTTAAGATTGCAACCCTGTCTTAATATTTTTCATAATTCTTTCCTTTTTTCTCCTTTTTTAGGAAAATTCTGGAGAAAATGGACCTGCTGGGGAAGGTCACTCCCTTGCAGGCCAAAAAAAAATGGGACAACTTAAAAAAAAAAATACAAGGTAAGCAAGTTAATTGACACATCTTTGCTGAAATGTATTGTGGTGTTCTTGTTGTTAACAACAGGTATGGTGTATTTGCTCTGCCTTAGGATTGCAAGTGTCCTGGGACAGGTGAGGGGGTGAGCGGAAAATCCACTGCTGAAACTTGGCCGTGGTTTGTCCTCATGGATGAGGTTTTGGGACAGAGGCCTTCCAACAACCCCCCTGTCCTAATTGCCTCCCTCCCTGAGGACAAACCAGGGCCAAGTTCAGCCCGGGCAGTCCCAGCAGCCTCGACAGCCTCAGCCGCCCTGTCAACCTCAGCCGCCCTGTCAACCTCAGCCGCCCCGACAACCTCAGCCGCCCCGACAGCCTCAGCCGCCCCGACAGCCTCAGCCGCCCCGACAGCCTCAGCCGCCCCCAGCAACCTCAGCCGCCCCGACAGCCTCAGCCGCCCCGTCAACCTCAGCCGCCCCGACAGCCTCAGCCGCCCCGACAGCCTCAGCCGCCCCGACAGCCTCAGCCGCCCCGACAGCCTCAGCCGCCCCCAGCAACCTCAGCCGCGCCGTCAACCTCAGCCGCCCCGTCAACCTCAGCCTCCCCGACAGCCTCAGCCGCCCCGTCAACCTCAGCCGCCCCGTCAACCTCAGCCTCCCCGACAGCCTCAGCCGCCCCGTCAACCTCAGCCTCCCCGACAGCCTCAGCCGCCCCGTCAACCTCAGCCTCCCCGACAGCCTCAGCCGCCCCGTCAGCCTCAGCCTCCCCGACAGCCTCAGCCGCCCCGGCAACCTCAGCCGCCCCGACAGCCTCAGCCGCCCCGTCAACCTCAGCCGCCCCGTCAACCTCAGCCTCCCCGACAGCCTCAGCCGCCCCGTCAACCTCAGCCGCCCCGACAGCCTCAGCCTCCCCGACAGCCTCAGCCGCCCCGACAGCCTCAGCCGCCCCAGCAACCTCAGCCGCCCCGACAGCCTCAGGCTCCCCTTCAACCTCAGCCTCCCCGACAGCCTCAGCCGCCCCAGCAACCTCAGCCGCCCCGACAACCTCAGCAGCCAGAAAAAGGGGCCATGACGAGCTCCTTGAGCTAATGAGGGAGGACATGAGGTTTCAGAGGGAAACAGAGGAGAGGAGAGCACAAGAGAGCAGGGAGAGAATGGACAGACTGTTTGCTCTCCTGGAGAGAATGGTTGAAAAAAAATAATATTTACATTTGTTTGAATCAGTTTTGGTATTTATGTTTTTTGTCACTTATTTTTACATGAAAAAGTAATTTCTGTACACTGTTTGTGTTAAGTTAAAACCTATATGGAATTTAAGTTATTTGTAAATGAGGCAAGGCAATTTTTGTACATTGTTTATTTTTATAATACGTTTTACATATGGAATTGAAAAAAAAAAACATTTGGAAATAAAATAATTGTTCTTGACTTGTATACATGTTTTTTTAGCATGTAAAATGAAAATGATTAAGTACTTTACAAATATTTACAACAACAGGAAAACAATTCAAATTAATGGTACATAAAAACAGATTGAAAAAAAAAATGGACACTTTCAGCTGAACAGGGAGACTCTGATGGTGCTGCTGGACTGGGATGAGCTCCACAATAGAGACCCTGGTAAGGCCTCCTGTTGGTGGGACATCATCTGGGATGGTCTCCAGAGTGTTTGAGTGCATATTTCCACTGTCCACTGCATTGTATTTCAACAGGTTTGCAGGGCTGACTCAATCAATGGCTGCCATCTCACTGAGATATTTTCAGAAAGAGGGATAAAAAAAATTCGACATACATAAAATATTAAATATTTTAATCTTAAAATAAAATATTTCGACATACAACAACATTAAAAATTTTTCCTTATGCATTGTAACTTTACAATTCTCTTACTTGCCTGTTACAAATAGTCGTGATCAATTGGCACCTCCTCCAGGGCAGACACCTCTGCAGACAGCTGGTCACGCCAGGGAGCACCACTGACCGTCTCCAAACCGTGCTCCCCCTCATCCTCCTCATGCTCATCCTCCTCATGCTCATCCTCCAGGACCATGATGTCACCGACCCCAAGGCAGATGTTATGGAGGATGGCACAGGCTGTTATGACCTGAAATGGAATTAATTAATTAAATTTATATTTTTTAACAGATCGCGTTTATTATTTTGCAGTATTTTTAATTCACTTACATGAGGTACAAAGGTGTGGTGCACCTCCAGCGCTTTCAGGAAGATGGATCTGAACCTGGTCTTCATCATCCCAAAAGCTCGCTCTATAATGGAGCGTGCCCTGGAATGATGAAGATTAAAGCGCTGGGCTCCCACACCTCGTACTGGCCTCTTGTAGGGAGTGATGAGGGGGAGTGGGTGTTGGAGACATGGGTACCCTCCGTCTGCGAGGATGAAGTGCCCTGGAGGAGGGTACACTGACCTCCTGAACAGTGGGCTGTGGCGGAGCACCCGTGCGTCATGCACTGACCCGGGCCAGCCCGCGTAGGTGTCAATAAAGCGGCCCTGATGGTCACCAACAGCCTGGAGGATGATGGACGGGAACAGTTTCCTGTTCCTGTAGCATTGACCATCAGGACCGCTTGGAGGCTTGATGCGGACATGGCAGCCGTCGATTGCTCCTGCAGCTTTCAAGAAAGCTCTGTGTCTTGCCAGCCCTGCAAACCCACGGCAAACTGCCTCCAGGTCTTCTGGGGTGTTTGGGAGGTGAATGACTTGGTGGCGGATGGCCACCACCTCCTCAGCGACCCGGTGGACAATGCGGTGGACAGTGGAACGAGGCATATCAAATGCTCTGGAGACGACCCTGTATGATGTACCACACGCCAGCCAGAAAAGAAATATCAGGGTCTCTATTGTGGAACCCCATCCGTGTCGCCGGTCACTTCTCAACAGGTCCAGTAGCACTCTCAGGGCCTCCCTGCTCAGCCGAAAATCAGGTCGAGTGTCTTCCATCTCATTAAAAAACCTGTCCAGCACTGGAACGACCAGGTTTATTCTGCAGTACAGGGGTCTGTTCTTAATTAGGGAAAGAAGGAAAAGAGAAATGGTGTACCACATTGGGGAAAAACTTATATCATATTTAAAACCTTACTTAAGTAAATGTGTAATTTTGCATACTCTAATGCATCAAGAGTAAAAGTAAAAGAGTAAAAGTAAATAAGTAAAATGCAACATAGCAGTAATATTGATGCAAAACCATATATATACACACACACACACACACACATACATATATATATATATATATATATATATATATATATATATATATATATATATATATATATATGCTTTTGCATCAATATTACTGCTATGTTGCATTTTACTTCTGAATAGGTTGAATGTTGTTACATTAAGTACTTTATAGCCTACTGTTGGGTAGTCTAATTTACAAAATTACATCATATTGTAAACGACCATGTTTTTTTGTAGTATTGCTGTCCTGTGAGGGGAAAAAAGTACTTCAGTACTAACAAATGTAGTTCCTTACAGTCCACCATCACATTTACAAATTGTTGCTAACTAACTTATGGAGGTCTTGTTGCCTAGCAACTGTGACAGCTGCAAATGACTAGTTGCAGTAATGTGTTTCCTACATTTTTTTTGTATTGTTTTTTTTTTTTATGTTTAAACTGTGTAAAATAAAACAGGGTTCAAAATATGTTCACCATGGTCAAGAGAATAAACTATATAAAATTGAATCTTGGTAAGATTCAAGTCAACATTCAAACCGTTTTGTGTATTTTGTATTTTCATATGTATCATCAGATTATTCAAGTAAGTTGAACCAATAATTAGCTACATTTAAAAGTGTAATCCGTCAATTAAGGACGCAGCAAACCAGTTAAATTTACCTGCCCATGGTCTTGGCAAAGCCTTAGATACATCACCCGGCGGCGCCGGGGATGAATCCCTAACACCATCTCCTCCAGTAACATATAAAAAATAAAAATAAAAATGAGCAATTCTGGCTCCATATTTAATTGTTTGAATTTGGAATTTTTGAAATTTCACAAATGTCATGTAGGACGGCACCTCTCCTCTCGCACCGTTTAAAATGCGGCAATTGGGGACACCTGGTGGCTCAATTAGATATCCAATGAAGGCTACATTCGTAGCCTCCTTCGAAGGCCATGTAGGCTGCATCCTTCGAAGTCTGCATCCTTCGAAGGATGCAGCCTTCAAATTGGGACACAGCTTCTGTCACCTTTGGCCTTGTATCCTCCGGGGGTTGGAAATGACCTATGAATGTTGATGAATTGGTTAATGGGATTATTTATGACCTCGTGAGTATAAGGGGATCCACTGATGAAAATGGGTTAATTTATGACAATCAATTAATCAATCAATCCTTTATTTATAGAGCACATTTAAGACTCAACCGAGGTTGACCAAAGTGCTTTACAAAGAATAAAAGACACACGTTTAAGCATGCATTTATAAATACAAACAAAAATAAGTAATCAAAAAATAAAATAAAAAGCAGGAGGTAGCTATATAGTGTTAAAAGCCAAAGAGAAAAAATAAGTCTTAAGCTGAGTTTTAAAAGTGCAGATAGATGGGGCATGCCTGATAGACAGAGGAAGGCTGTTCCACAGCTTCGGACCAGCGGCGGCAAAAGCGCGATCACCACCTTTTTTGAGTTTTACTTTAGGGACTGTTAAAAGGCCATGATCACTGGATCTCAGGTTTCTAGATGGGGTATACGGAACCAAGAGATCAGTTAAGTATTGTGGTGCCAGATTGTTAAAAGCTTTGTAGACAAATAATACAATTTTAAACTCAAACCTATACTTAACCGGAAGCCAGTGTAGGGACATTAAGGTAGGTGTTATATGATCGAACTTACGCTTCCCTTCAAGCAATCTAGCAGCTGCGTTTTCAACCAACTGCAGACGGGAGATGGATGCCTGAGAAATGCCATAATACAAAGAATTACAGTAGTCCAGCGTAGAAATAACGAACGCATGAATTGCTATTTCTAAGTTACTTCTTGATAAAATGGACTTTACTTTACTGAGAAGGCGGAGTTGATAAAAGCATGACTTAACAACAGCAGAAATCTATTTATCAAATTTTAAACTAGAGTCGAATAGGAAGCCCAGATTCCTGACACACTTAGAGTTGTACGGGGTGAGAAGGCCAAGATCTAGGTCAAAAACACAGTTTTCCTTGGGACCAAACAGAATAAACTCAGATTTGTTTTCATTTAAGTGTAAAAAATTACTTGACAGCCATGACTTAAGATCATTCAGGCAGTCTAACAGCGGCTGAAGAGAAGATTTGTTATTGCGTTGCAAGGGAAGGTAAAGTTGGGTATCATCAGCATAAAAATGAAAAGAAACACCATGCTTTTTGAAAATAGCAGCCAGAGGGAGCAAATATAAAGAAAATAACACAGGCCCAAGGATTGATCCCTGAGGGACACCGCATCCAAGCGGTTTGTTAGAGGATGAATATTGTCCTAACTGAACAGTAAAACATCTATCTGACAGGTAAGAGTGAAACGACTGTAAAACAGAACCACGAAGCCCAACACAAGACTCCAGACGAGACAGAAGGATGTTATGGTCTACTAAGTCAAAAGCAGCACTTAGATCTAAGAGCACCAGAGCCAATGGTTTGCCAGAATCAGTGATGAGATATATATCATTTAGGACTCTTAAAAGAGCAGATTCGGTGCTATGTAAAGCTTTGAAACCAGATTGAAAAACTTCATTGATTGAATTGTTTGACAGGAAAG
Source organism: Abramis brama (assembly GCF_963993115.1). NCBI lineage: Eukaryota > Metazoa > Chordata > Actinopteri > Cypriniformes > Leuciscidae > Abramis > Abramis brama. The sequence continues at coordinate 4,669,072 of NC_139966.1, forward strand.
TTTGTAATTGAGCCAATACAGCTTTCTCCATGATCTTTGAGATAAAAGGAAGATTTGAAATGGGTCGAAAACTGGAGAGAGATGAGGGATCTAGGTTAGGTTTTTTAATATATGGTGTTATCACAGCCTGTTTAAGGAACAGTGCCCATATATAAGCACTTATTAATGACTGACAACAGACCTGAACCAATTGCACCCATATTTTGTTTGAAGAAATGTGAAGGAACAATATCATGTTGGCATGATGTAGGCTTAGATCCACGATTTCCTTACAGGCGTGTAAGCAGAGTGGCTCAAACACAGACCATGTGGCAGAATATAAAGGAATCTCTGACAAAGTATATCCAGTCTGAGTCATATTTGATCTAATAGCCAATACCTTATTTGTGAAAAAGTTTCCAAAACTTTCACAAAGCGAGACAGAAGGCTTAGGGAAAAGATTACCAGGTGGATTTAACACAGAGTCAATAGTGGAAAAAAGGACATGAGGGTTATTTCTATTTTGCGTAATCAAATGAGCAAAATATTTGCTCTTAGCAGCCCTCTGAAATGAGGAAAGGGTGTTTCTCATAATTTCGAATGAGACATGCAATTTGTCCTTTTTCCACTTGCGCTCAGCCCGACGGCAAGCCTGTCTAAGACAATGCACTGATTCATTGAACCATGGAATTGGTACTGATTTACGGAATTTAAGCTTTAAAGGTGCAATACTGTTCAGGATAGAAGCGCAGGTGGAGTTGAAATAACTAAGATGTTCATCATTCAAGATGTTAAGTAGAGTAGATTCCGTTTCAGAAGAAGTCCACGATCCAAGAAATGCTGCAGTGAACTCCTCACTGTGCACTGAAGGTACGACACATACGCCCCATGGGCTGAGTTTTTAGTGTTTGACCAAAATATGGAACAGAGAAAAGTACAGGCATATGATCAGAGAAGGTTGCATTGCTAATTGTGATATCTGAAACAGATAGTCCATGAGTTAAAATCAAGTCCAAGGTATGACCCTGTAAATGCGTAGGGCCAGATACCCACTGAACAAGGTCAAAAGACTCAATAAGATTTAAAAACTCCATGGACAGAGTTATAGATGCACAACAAACATGAATATTAAAATCACCAAGCAGCAGTATTTTATCATAAGCAATAACGAGATCCCCCACAAATGCAGCAAATTCATTAATAAATTCTGAGTTATGCTTGGGAGGACGATATAACAATGCAATAGTGACAGGGGTTGCTAATAGTATTTGAAATAGTTGTACCTCAAAACTGCTATATGAAGATGTAGATAAGAATTGACAAGAAAAAGTATTTTTAAAAACAGTCACTAACCCCCCACCGTGGCCAGATGAGCGCGGGGTATTTAAAAAGTCACAACCCTGCGGTAGTAATTCAGCAAGCGAGCTTGATTCACAAGGTTTAACCCATGTCTCGGTGACACAAAGGAAGTCCAGCGCTTGTGCAGTGAAAAGTTCGTTTAAAATGAAAGTTTTATCTACCAGGCATCGTGCATTGATGAGGGCCATCTTCAGTACAAATGAGTCACTATCCAACTGTGATGCTCGACACAGTGGCCGGAGGTTACGGAGATTAACTCTGCCATGGTAAATATGAAGATACATCCCAAGACGATGCGTGGAAATAATAACAGGTATAACCGCTGGAACTGAGCCTCAGGAGAAAACCTTCCAGTGTCGCATCCATAAACCTAAACTCCCAACGAGTAGAGTGGGTGCTGAGCGCCGTTCTCTCGAGTCAATGCAGTTTTCCGGCGAACAGCGACACCACCCCGTTTGCCGCGCCTCCTCCGGCGCGTTCTTTTGGGTAAATCCGTAGGACACCTACGCAGGTGCACAGGGAGATTGAACACAAAAGACGATGCGAACACTCTGTCCATTAACATCACCATTTGCAGAGTCCATGACCACACTACGAATGTTAAGCAGTGTTAGGCGGTTGTACAAGAGGGTGGAATTACAATTTGCGATAATAATGGAGATAAGAAAAAAAATAACACATGCCAACAGCAACGACGAAGCAGACAACAGACAGCCAGCCAACACAGGCGCCATCTTGCCCTTGTGAGTATAGGGCTCCCATTGGTATTTGAACTTTGATATAATGGAGGTTATGAGGGTTATTTTTTAAGCTTTGACATCAGGATGTGACATCAGCATGTGTGTCACATGCAAGCATCAGCATGGAGCTCCCTCCCCTAACCCATGCATATAAATGGGACAGTTGAAGTGAGAAAAAGAGGTTTTCTATTAATGCTGTATATATCACACTAACAACAGTTGAAAAACATATATACCACGCAAAGTACAAACCTACACCCACCCTACAAACACCATTCTAAAGTTCGCAGATGATACAACTGTGGTTGGACTTATTTCAGGAGAGGATGAGACTGCTTATAGGGATGAAGTCCAAAGATTGGCAGTGTGGTGTTCAGATAATAATCTCAAATTGAACTCTTCCAAAACAAAAGAACTCATAATAAATTTCAAATGAAGCCTTTATACATTAATGGGGACCATATGGAAATTGTCCCTGTTTTCAAGTTCCTGGGCACATACATTGCTGCAGATTTTTCATTGGCGTACAACACCACCGAAATAGTAAAAAAGGCTCAGAAGAGACTTCATTTCCTGAGAATACTTTGGCAAAATCAACAAATGGAAATTTCTGGTATCCTTTTACCATAGCTCCATAGAGAGTGTACTAACATACTGAATTTCGGTGTGGTTTGCCAGCTGCTCAGCAGCAGACAGGAAAGCCATCCAGAGGGCCATCAGAACAGCCCAGAAGATCATTGGCGACTCTACGCCATCACTAGAGGAATTATTCAACTTGCGTTGTCTGAGTAGAGCAGCTAACATTCTCAAGGATCCATCCCACCCTGGACATCATCTGTGTATCCAGTTGCCCTCTGGTAGGCGCTTTAGATCTATTGCATCACAGACTAATAGATTTAAGAATAGCTTCTACCCCAGAGCTGTAAGAGAACTTAACAACACTGCAAAGAACTGAACTTTTGACAATACTTTGGTAAATCATGATTCAATTATACAGATTATAATTAAAGTTAAGGTCACTTTGTTTGTGACAACAATGTGTAATTACATGAATCTATCAAGTTTCTGTAATGTAGTGTTTTACATTTATGGTGTCTTAATTATTAATATATGGAGTCCCAAGAGCTGGAGTATCCCCTTTCAGATACCTCCAGGAAGACCTATCGTCTCCGATTGTAATAGTGAAACTTACTATATTGCTGAGTATCTAGAGCACTTTCTTAACCCTCTTTCTATCAGACACCCCAGCTATCTAAAAGACACATATGATTTATTTTCCAAAATTGGAAGATTAAAAATTCTCCAAGTGCCATTCTCTTTACAGTTGATATCGACAGCCTATATACTAACATTACATTGAGACAGAAGTTGGCCTTGAGGCAGTTAAATTCATGAAGAAATTTCCTGATTCTAAAAGACCAGGGGCCTCATTTATAACCTTTGCGTACGCACAAAACAGGCCCTGAAAGAGGCGTAGGCCACTTCCAAGCCTGTCACTTGAAGCAAATATCCATCCCTTCTTAAATGTCCGCGCCAGCGAGCGCGTTGGCCGTTTAGTGAAACTGACGCAAATAACAGTTTAAATAAATAAAATAATTATTTAAACTATGTTTTACTTATGATATAAACATTTAGAATAAATATGCCATTCAAATTAATGGAGTTAAACACTTGAAATCATTATCTGAGAAGTTACAAATTTTTTTTTATATTCAATCATTAGAAATATTTGTTGTGGATGCAATGCTTTTGAACACTTTTCCTGTGGCGTGCTGTGTTTTTAACCACAGAGATAATTGCTTATCATGATAATACCAGATTGTCTGAGAAAATAGTTTTGTGCAAATAATGCCCAAGGCCTATCTGTTTCCATTAAAAATATAAATCAATTAAAAATACAATTCGGCCAGTGGAAAAGATTGAGAAAAACTTTCTCTGAAATGTATTTTACACTATTTGATTTATGTATTCAAAAACAAGGCAAGGATAGGCAACTACTTTATTTTTATTAATGTAATGTGTAATTAATGTACCATTATCACGTGGATGAATAATCATATGCAAATGATATGCAGATGAGGATCTGCATAGTAAAACTAGGCGTTGTAAGCTCCATGTATGGTTATTTTGGGGTGGAGACGCATGTGCGCACAATCTTCCGCTGACTGGGATTTATAAAGGGAATTCTGTGCAGGTTCTGGCGTACGAACGGTTTTATAAGTAAGGAATAATTGACGACAGGCCGCTGAATTATTAGAAAAATAATGCACACCCGAGGTGGTAATGCGGTCACGACGCGAAGCGGATATGCCGTTACACCTCGGGTGTGCATTATTTTTCTAATAATTCAACGGCCTGAAGTCAATTATTCCGCTTATACTACAGTTACCACACCTCGAAACATTGCTCAGATTATGTATTTCAAGACGTTTGTAAAGTTGTTGTCATTAAAATGCTCTTGTGTGTAGCACTAATTTCTTACGCATCTAATCCAATGCCTCCGTTACTAAATCCAAAACGTCATTTTAGAGTTCGTAACGGAGGTTTGAGCCACTGATAGCAGACTAATGCTGGGACACACGACTAGCGGACACATTCTCTGACTGTTTTCATCGACTGCAGCAGATTTTAAACACCGACTTTGAACACAGACTGAACGCGCTGAACACGCGTTTGGGCATGATCAGTCATAAGTATCAAATTCATAACCGGCCTTAAAGTGTGTCCTCGGCTCGGCTTTATGCAGTTATTAGAGAGAGATGTTGCAATAATGAGACAGAAAAGCATATGCGTCAATATTATTATTTATTTATTTATTAATTCAATTCGTATTAATTCGTTCATTCTTTTTTTTCTATTATTGACAGATGACAGTACTAGCCAAATAAATGAAAAAAAGAGAGCCTTTTAACAAGTAAGGCCTATCAGTAATTATTTATTTGTTATATTGTCTGCAATAAAAATCCGTGCTGCAGGACTATCCATTTATTTAGCCTATATTCAGTTTAATTTTCTATTGATTATAGATAGGAATATACTTTATTTATTAAAATTAAACTGCATGTTTCTATTGATTGTGAAGCTAGACATTGAAAATTGCAGATCAAGCGCATGCGGCTAGGGTTGCCAACCGTTCCGTATAATACGGAATCGTTCCGTATTTGACACATAAAAGTCTTGTTCCGTATTGAACTGATACGGAACGCACTTTGTTCCGTATTTTTGAGAATCAATTCAGTCACTGTGCAAATCCATGACAGACACATATAGCTTCTAATATATGTCAGACTATGAACGAAGACATTTGTAGGCTATGATAAGAAAAGAAAAAAACCCGACGGTGCGGTAGATACTAATTTCTCCCTCTGTTTGTCTATGATCGTTTTTAACATCTTGGAACATCATCAGAGAATGCCCTTTTAATTGGTCGTTTCAGTCATTGTGAGTCACGTATCGTAGCAACGATGACGACAAGTAACAACAGCGGGAAATGTAAAAATGACTACCTCCGAGCAGCCGGCGAAAAAGAAATTCCCCCCCATCCCCCCCATCCCCCCCAAAGAAAAAAGAAATTCCCCCCCCATTCCTTATTTCCATTTCAGAAAGTTGGCAACCCTACATGCGGCTAAATGTTTTTTCTTGTTATGAATTGTATCCTATTTTCCGTTATTACAGTTAACTACGCGAAGTGATATGGAACTGTAATGCGGTCAAGACCTGCCTGGAACTACTTTAGCTGTGCGTTTCCCTGAAAATAATGCACACCTAGAACGTTCTTCAACCAATCAGATTCAAGCATTCAACGGCCCTGTAGTATAAGTCTGAATATTTTTTTGCGTACGCCATTTTTGGCTTTCGGGCGCACGTACACTTTTAGTAAGGTTCCTACGCACAGTTTTATAAATGAGACCCCTGATGATTACATTCTATGTAATCATCCTGATGATTTTGTCACCTTTACAGAACACTTGAATGCACACCAAGCCTCAATAAAGATTACATTTACGAGGCGTTTCTCAATGTCAAGGAAGGATCCTTGGAAGCCAGAATTTCGAGGATGCTATGTCATCGACATCCGTCTGTTCCAATGTCGAGGATCCTCGGAATTTCAACCAAGGACCAACCAAGTCCTTCGTTCAGAAAATATCCCATATACAGGAAAGGATGCATTTGTGTATCTTTCACGCTCTCAATTCACCCACAATCCTTCAATTAAATTGAACTGGTTTTGTCTTTGCCCCTTAATTATTTAATATAAACTGTATATCCATTTAAAAAAAATTTTTTTATTAAATATTTCTATATTTGACAACTATATACAACTAAAACAACAACTATATACAATTTAAACAACAACTACTATATACAACAACTAACTACAACAATTTTAACAACTATATACAACAATTTAAACATTTACAACTATATACAAGAACATCAACAGTGAGTGGGGTGGAGTGGGGTGGGGTGGGGTGGAGTGGAGTGGGAGGTCTCCCCAACACATGCCTCTCCTGCCAAACCACTGGACCTGGGAAGCCACTCCAAGATTGGTGCCCATGGTCTCTCTTGCTCGCTGTTGGCCACGTCTAATGTAACTGTCACCAATAATCCAGACTCTGTGCACACCTGATAAAAAGATTACAATACAAATGATTAACTCATTCAGTAGCTGCATCACAATAAACTTTATACATTTCAAGGCCTTTCTTTAACATGGACAGCCAAAGCTCACAATCTTAAAATCTAGGGCTGGTCCATGATTTAAACATCTACAATTTTCCAACAAACATACAATAACATTTAAACATTTGTGCATTTTGAAATGAGATTGCCACTACATTAATTATTTGTGTGTTACACGAAAGTGTTAAAATATTTAAATAAAATATTTCAGAATAGGTTGAGCAGAAACATACCTTTCTTTGAGTAGTGGATTTTCTGCTAGGTTGAATGTGAACTGTTGACTTTGCTAAAAAAAAATAAAATAAAAAAAATAAAATAAAAATAATAAGTACAATAATAATGTTTAACAGTTGCAACATCTGTAGAATAACTGGTAAAACATTGTTTTTCATGTTTGTTAAATTGATCATTATGAGTTTAAATATACACAATAATTGTTGGTACTACAAGTCTTAAATAAGAATTATGAATTTCGCTCTTGTCTCTGCATAGAAGATATTTTAACTGTCAGTTAAATGGAGTATCAAAAAGAAAAAAAATATTAAGATACTTAAATTACTAGAGTAACCAATTTGGAAATTCTGAATTGTAACGGTGTAATTATTTAATTTCTTTATAAATAGACCAATCAAAATGCTGAACTTACCTCATGTTAAATCCAAATGTGGTTTTATTTAGAAGGGAAATCCAAACACGTAATCCAATTCACAGGCAAAAATCAACCACAGGAAGGCAGTCTAATCTATCAGGCAAACAAAACAGGTGAGGGTCAGAGGCAAAAAGGGTAATCCAGTGAACCGAGCATTAAATCCAAACACAGAGAGACGAGAAAACAGACCGCTCAGAAATGCAGTATGAATAAAGCAAGACTTCACAGTGAGTGAGTGTGTAAACCAGGCTATTATAGTGTGAGTTAAACAAGGTAATGACACACAGGTGAATGCGCTGATGAGTCCGGGCAGTGAGTTATGGGAAATGTAGTTTGTGAGGGTTAAAAAATCACTTGTAATGAGAGATGTTTTATGTAGTTTAGTTTATTTTAAAGTTAAGACGAGGTTAAAATTCTGCCCAGGGGAAACATTGTTACCCTGTTTTCAAAATTTTAAATTGTAAAAGGGACACCTTTTATTTTATTTTGAAAGGGACAATGCACATTTTCTTAATTAGCGTTCAAAAGAATTAGTATAATCTATTCGGTTTCTCGGGGCCCGAAGCGTTTACTTTGAAAAATTAGAGTGTTCAAAGCAGGCCGCACGTCGCCGCTGAATACCGCAGCTAGGACAAATGGACTAGGACTCCGGTTCTATTTTGTGGGTTTCTGGAAGCCGGGGCCATGATTGAGAGGGACGGCCGGGGGCATTCGTATTGCGCCGCTAGAGGTGAAATCCTTGGACTGGCGCAAGACGGACGAGAGCGAAAGCGCAGTTTATGGTGTTTATATGTTTAAAGCACTGCCCTTACATTTTTTGGTTGAGACCACAATAAAAATCTCAACCAAATCTCAAAAAATGCATTTTTACCCTGGTCTCACCAAAGAGGGCAGATTTGCTGCTGACTCATAGGCCTGGCTCTCTTTTCAACATGATCACATTTACTTCAGTGATAGGGTAATATATAGCCTAGATTCAGGCCTTTCACTGAAGACATGATGGATCCACACTTTTATGGCTTTTACACAAAACTCTGACCCACAATCAGAATGTAACTAGAGAAAGCGAGAGTCATTAGACAAGGCATCATTTGGCCAATCTTTTATTGACCAATTTTGCTGAGCCTATGCAAATTTTACCCTCAGTGTCCTTGTTTAAGCTTGCAGGAGTGACATCTAGTACGATCTACTGTTGTAGTGGCCCATCTTCTTCAATGTAGATGTGTTGTACATTCAGAGATGCTTTTTAACGCACCTAGGCTATAACAAGTGGTTATTTGAGTTACTGTTGGCTTGCTATCAGCTCAAACTAGACTACCCATTCACCCCTGAGAACTGTTCCTTGCCAGATATTACTCATTGTCAAAGTGTAATGCCAAAGGTATACACATAATAAAAGAGACATATCCCCCTCTCTCAAGTGAAGACTCATTGGGTCTCATTCATGAAACATTCGTAAATATACGAGTAAATATGTGAGTGATTTGCGAGTAAAGAGACATTCCCGAAAATTCTTCTCCTGATTCACAAATACTTCGTAAACGTCAGATTTGATAGTGAAATGTGTGTGTGGGTTAATGAATTCCAATCAGTCGTAAATGGGACGCGCGTGCACGCTCATTCTTAATTACCATAAATCCCGCCCATTAAAACCGACTGACAACTATATATGGGCATCATATTATGACACCAATCGAAGGATTTCAACATGTCTTCTCAAAAGCGAATGAAGAAGAGACATTTCTCAGATTGAAATTGAAGTTTTATTATCAGAAGTTCATTCAAAACGCCACATTTTATTTTCAAGCGTGTATCAGGTCCTAAAAAAAAGGATTTTTTAGGTAATACCTAAATGCTTTAGGTAAAAATGCTTGGCAGCATATTACAGATGCAGTTATTGGAGTTTCATCTTTTAATCGAACAGTCCCAGAAGTGAAAAGAAAATGGTTCGACATGAAGCTTGACTGCAACACTTGTAACTTGCGGACTTGTAAAAAATAAATAAATAAATAAATAAATAAACAGCTTGAATATAAAAAATAAAATAAAATAAAATAAAAAAAATATATATAATATATTAATATAATTATAATATATATATAAATAAATAAATAAAAAAAGACTTGCGGACTTGTGTTCCGTTTGCAGATGCTATTACTGGCTCTCGTAATAAAAGTAAAAAGAAAAACCGTATGTAATTACTATATGTGACCAGTCACGGAAAGTAAGGACACAAGTCGGTTCTGGGGCATTTTGAGTTATTCACATATTCTGAAAGTGTAGTATTCAAGCTTTCCAACGATGTGTAACACATGGAAATCTGATAATATTTGGAGAAGTTGTGGCCATTTGAAGGTAGGCACTCAACAAAACTGAAATGGTAGAAATCTGCTTCTAAAGATTGGCAAGTTCTCACCTCTCTGTCCGGCTGGGAGTGACAATAGAGGCTCATTTACATCTCATTTAGATAAGTCATACCCCCCTGTAAAGCTCCCCCGTCTCCCCCTCCCCCCTAAATGTACCAATTCTACAAATTCTCTAAATAAAACATCTGCCGTTAACTGGCAGAGCATTCATTTCGTTCGTTTTTTAAATAAGATACTAGCGCTGTAATGTGTTTTTTTTTTTAATCAAGTGACGTGCTCGTTGCCGCGGCGATCAGTGGCGCAGATACAGTGTTTACTTGTATGGTTCACGCGCACACTGCATTGTCTTCACTCAACGCGCGCTTCTATCCGTTGCTTTGCGGATACGCTCTATTCGTTCTGTTGAAATAACAAAATAATTCAAACGTTTGCGTGTCCCTGCCTGATATACAACCACTGATGAACATAATCGTTTTGATGAGAGAAAAAAAACTATACGAAAAAAAAAAACTTATACAGGGGCGGATTCGAACTCTCAACCTCTGACACGGCTGGCGAATGCTCTACCACTGTACCATTCATACACACTTTAATTATATAGTCGGATCTACATTAGATCTGTATTAGGCTACATCTCATTAAACGACAAATTAAACCCTATGTAAGCTACTATTTAAATCGATTGCTGGACATCATTATGTTATTGGCATCCATCTTCATTGAATTTTGAAATCAGATAGAGCCGGCCAGAGCGCTGCATAATAAGTAGCCACGCCGGCTTATTCAGTATGGACATACACACCGACAATGACACGCCCCTACTGCGTGCTAGAATCTCCGAAAAACAAGCCGATTTCAACATCAAAATGTACGCTTTTAAATATACCAATACTGCTGTCTCAAACATGGAGAGGCTTCTTCGTGATCTCAACTAACAGATTCTGCAAAAAAACGAAAATCACCAATTTTGAAAAAAAACGCTTCTTTCTCATTTTGCTCGAAAGTTGTGCTGCCGACTTGTGTCCCTGGTTTCCGTGACGGGTCACATATATAATCTTTTTTTCAAAATGCTGTGTAAATATGTAACCGATTACGGTGAATAAAAAGGCAGCCTTATTAATGAGCAAAACGTTCGGATGTTAAACGCACTATTTACGCGTGGCTGGGACCAGGTGTAGATTTCTTTCGTACCAACTAACATTTGGGAAATACAAACATTTTAATGAATCCGAAAATTTACGCCAGAACCACTTTACACACGATTTACACAAAAATTCGTTCTGCTCGTGTTTCATGAATGAGACCCACTGTGTGTGAACCTTTGAGGCCTTTCCTCGGCTCTGTCATTTTCTCAAGGAAACGTCACTTGCCTGTCAATTGAGATATCAATGTATCTCAACATTGTACCCCCCCATTATACATACATTTTTGTTGTCTAGACTCTAGAGAAAGAGCGTGAGGGAACATTATACATGGAACTCCTCCTTTGAAGTTGTGTTTGAGGTCTCGAATATTGGTGAGAGAAGCGGTTGTGTTGTCGAAGGAAGAGAGTAATCCTCCTCAACATCGTCCTCTAAAGTCTGGCCGAGTGTCCTCCTCCATAGTCCCGCTGCAGTGCTGGCACTGATGGCACAGCCGAGCCTGTACAACATGAAGAAGAGAGGAAGGTCTAAGCATAATTTCAGTTTTGCCATTTATTTAATGTTTGTTAAACTATTAAACATATTGGCTCAACTGATTTGCAGAGGGGGGATTTAAAGCTGTTCCCTTTTACTGGTGATTCACCTTGTAGTTTTTACTTCATATAGCCTTGTTTTGTTGATCACATATTTACCATTGCATGTGTTTTAACAGCTAGAATGCTACCAGTCAATAAGCTTAACACTCCTATTATGTTGTGGGTCAATTTGACAATTATTTTTTCTAAATAAAAAGTGTCAATGCGAAAAATGCCAGCTTCACTTGTGTTGAATATAAATACATATGCCGAAAGCACACACATACATTATGTTCAAAATGTGGAGAGAAAGACTGGAAGGGATAATTTTGCTCAATAGGGTAAAAAAAGGCCTAGTTGGGGAAATTAAAAAAATCTTGTTTGTGAGATAGGACAAGTCTTTAACAAATAGTGCTTAAATTATTACATGGCTTGATTGAAATCCGGTGTGTTATTTCTTGATAATAGACGAAGTATAACACACCGTTGCCATGAAAACAGAGCGTTGCCATGGACACAGTTCTGATCACTCAGGCAATATAATTGTTTTTAAATCAATAAACTTTTTTAAATCAATATTTTGTGCCAAATTATTGATTATTGAGCATTCGGAGAACACGTAAATGGAACAGGCTAGCAAGTGCACCTTATTGCATCATTACGTCAGTGAAAAGGTCCGCTTTCGGCGCTGAAAAATGGAAGTGCTGCTGGTTTAGTTGCTGTACAGCATTTTTGCTGATATGGAGATGGAGAGGCAGCATCGGCAACAAACACTCTTTTCAAGGCCTTGCTTTGATACAGCGTGGATATTCACGCTCTTTCCTGAGAAATGCACTTAAATCATGTGACACACCTAAACCTCCCGCCCCGGACACGACGAACAGGAATAAAATTATTCCTTTGGTGGCACATTTTTCGTGTTTTAGTACACCGCTCAACCGGGCCGATAAATCTAATTTATCAAAGTTCTTGACTTCCACGAACTTCCTACAACACCATAAACCCATCGCGGCCTATAGGAGAAACACAAATATTTCAGATGTTTTAGTGCAGAGCAAGCTCTCGACACCTTCACCTAAAGGTGGGCAAGCGCAAGTATTTCACCCCATCAAGATGGGTGAAGAATAGATTTAATGGCCAGGTTTTCAAGATGTTTCATACTCTGTCACATGAGTGTAAACTGTATTTATCTCATATACTGTCTCATATGTCGAAAACAGTATGTAGGCCAGACCAATAATGAACTGAGAGTAAGAGCCTACCAACACGAGCACAACATAGCCCTAAACCTACCCGTTGGTGACCGCGGTGGCGTAACCTCAATAGGCGTACCCCTTACACTGCCCTAAACTTAACCACTCGAACCCTGAGCTAACTAACCCCGGCTCACAGAACCCTTCGGATCATAGCCCGGGTTCTCTTAACCCTTTTCCTGAATTTTATATTCACTCTCTTGTAATATTGTTCTATATTTTGAATTTTGCAAACTTTACGGTTCTCCCCAGACTCATACAAGCCCGCCGTTGGGTTCCCCGGGTCATCTTACCCCCTTTTGAGTGGTGTAATGTAATTTAATTATTAAATTAATTAATTAATTAAGAAAACACAATTCATGTAGTTTAAAAATCCTGAGAACATAATTCATGTTATTTAAAATCCTGAGAACATAATTCATGTGGTTAAAAACTAATTTTGTGTTCTTTGATCATATAATAAAAAGATTGCATTTAAAAGCTTAAAAAGTCTCGTTTTTCATTTTCTGGACACTTATATTTGATCCTTACATTAAAATATTTTACAGAATGAATCCTTACATAAAAAATACTACAAGGATTCTCTTTCTTATAAAATTGTATTTATTTTACTCCTTCTACATGTCTTATGGTTTTGCAATATTTTCTACGCTGTTTTCAAGTAGTATCTTCACAGATGAAGGAACTTTAAGTGCTCTTCAATCTTACATTTTCATATAATCTTCATTTTCCTTTAAAAAGGACTAGGATTGTTGTGGGAAATAAACATTTCACACGACGAACGATTGTTATGACGTCATACGATATCGTCCCCATCAGAGCTTTGCATATCTCATCTTTGAACAATCAAAAACCACATTTAAAGTTAAAAATATAACTCATCCCATCTGAATATCAGTTAAATACAACATTGCCTACACATACAAGCCGTTTTTGGCATGAACATTCATTTGGTTGATTTTAAATTAACTATTTTCCTTCTGAGGAACACATTAAAAATTAAAAACTACATCCAGAATTAAAAATATGATCCATCTTACCCGAGTATTAATTGATTGAGATGTTAAGGATATGTATAGCATGATTTGAGGCATTAAAACTCGATATTTTGATCTAAAATAAATATTTTCCCTCATGACGAGGAAAACCACATTCGACACGACGAACGATGGTCGTGACGTCATCCGATGTCGTCGCCATGAGTTGAGTACTTTAAAAATGAATAACAACATGCACAACACAGATACAAAAATATGTTCACACCAGCATGATTAGGCACAACCCTGGCTACATGTACATACCATTCCCATGCGAATGTAACAAGAACTCGATTTTATATCGCCATTTTTCCTCGTGGACTCTGTTGTTTCATTGTCTCTCCACTCTTGCTCGACCATGTGCGGAGGAGAGAGTGACCTAATTACACTAAAACATCGTTTAACTCTTTAATTTGAACTTTTTTCACAAAAATCATTGTATACATCTGTCCTTTCACTTATTTACTAACAATTCGCCGACTTGGATTTTTGTTTTGACTGTTTAAAGCTTAGTTTAGCCGGTTTTCGAAAAAAATAAAAAAAATAATTCAACGGCAGTCTATTTAAGGGGCGCGCAATGCGCGCGCTCACTCTCACACACTTCACTTGTTGAATGTGCAGACACGATGATCGCTCTGTAGTATCGAATTTCAAAAAGAACACTATTTAAGACCGATTAATTAGAAAAATATATTGTATATATTATAAAATATATTCTTATTATATAAATATAATATATTTCCCTTTATTTATCTTTTTTGTTTACATTTATTTACAAGCCTGTCTGAAGAAGGTATTACATATACCGAAACAGAGGGGTTACCAGAGCATGTCATGTTTTTAGGGCCTGTATTAGACTATAGGGCTATCACATAAAAATTAGTCAAACCAGGTCAACATTAATAATACTATGATGATGATATATTATTATTATTGACAGATTCATATATCAGATCACGGTGATTGCCTGATGATGAGTGACCGGTGTTTGCTTGTGAGATGACGTACACGAATAAAAAAGAGAACGTTTTAGAAGTGGGATTCAAATGAGGCCATATATCAGTTATACCGTACCACTCCAAAAAGGAGTTAATTGTTTTGGAGGATTGGGACAGGGTAGCTGGTCTGGGGGATGACCTATCTAATGCAGTATTCACGACACAATTTAAGTCACCACCCATAATCAATTGGTAAAGATTCAGGTCTGGAAAATTAGAAAAAAGTTTTACAAAAAAAGTCTGGATTATCCCAATTAGGGGCATAAACACTTGGTAAAGCAACTTGATTACCATAAAGAGTGCCTGAAACGATCACATATCTACCATTGGGGTCTGAAATGACTTTAGAAGGATTAAATGGAGTATTCTTGTTAATTAAAATGGCTGTACCTCTAGCTTTACAATTAAATCCAGAGTGGAACACCTGTCCCACCCATGACCTCATCAAGCTTTTATGGCTGGAGTTCTTAAGGTGGGTTTCCTGCAAAAAGCATATATCTCCCTTCAACTTAAATAAATTTTATATTTTTATACTTTTTAAAAATATATTTAAATATTTTTATACTTTTCACTCGATTTAATCCCTTTACGTTCCAACTAATTAATTTAACACTGCAGGTCAATTGCAGGTCAACTCTTGAAACAGTTTTATAACAAACAAGGAGAGCATCTTTATGACAACATGTGTTGTTTCAACACACAGAGAAGAGTTATAGTTGAGCCTGTTTCAGGTCACGATAACAGGGAATCATTTTGCTAAAGCTGCCTGTAGGAATTTCTTTATTGTTCATTAAAACAACGTCCAATCAAACTGTGTCTTATATCACCGGAAAGCTCGTGTTGTGCAGTTTCACATGAGCCAAAGCTCACTATTGTGCATTGTTCGGGGCCCGAGAGAACAGAGGTCAAATAGGCCTTGTCGAGGTCATTCAAAGCTTTGTTGTGAAATTGTTTTCACCAAAATCTCTGTAAATCAGTCAAATCTGAAGCTATTTTCATTTGTTTTGTATTAAATTAAAGGTGAGTATTTGATAAATGAAAGAGACCTGTATTGTTATTTTTCTTCACTACCTCTCCATGTCGGAAATGGGTAATTTGCGCGCCTGCTGCCTTCCTTGGATGTGGTAGCCGTTTCTCAGGCTCCCTCTCCGGAATCGAACCCTGATTCCCCGTTACCCGTGGTCACCATGGTAGGCGCCGAATGTACCATTGAAAGTTGATAGGGCAGACATTCGAATGAGTCGCCGCCGCCGCGGAGGGCGCGCGATCGGCCCGAGGTTATCTATAGTCACCAAAGTTATGGGTTATGGATCTGATAAATGCACGCGTCCCCGACCCCACGAGGGGGGCCGGGTCAGCGCTCGTTTGCATGTATTAGCTCTGGAATTGTCACAGTTATCCAAGTAGCGGGTGGAGCGATCAAAGGAACCATAACTGATTTAATGAGCCATTCGCAGTTTCACTGTACTGACCGTGTGCACTTGGACCTGCATGGCTTAAAGGTGAACTAAGTAACTTTTTTTACCTTAACTGAACAGCTTCGGAGTCATTGGAATGGTTATATTACTTATTTCGGGTTGAATGGTGGTCGTTTCGCACCCCCTGGTGCCCGTGAGCGGAAAATACGCACTTGCAACTTTGAGCTGGCGGGCCGCCGCGTCCGGAAGTCTCGCGTGATATCAGGTCTCGCGATGTAAACAATTGCTTTACGGCCAAAAGAAATCTGCTAAAATGCTGTCATTATTGCGCTCCCTCAAGCTGTCCGAACCCGAAAGAAGACGTTTTAAATAATGTCCCGTCTGCTTTGATGTCGTTGATCTATAGCCTCTGGTGTCCGAGAATCACCAACGAGTTTTTACAACAGTGTTGTCAAATATCTATTCCGAAGCTGTGGGGGGAGCTCTAGAGAAACCTGCGAGAATACAGCGAAGAAATCCCGAAGCTACTGAGTGCTGCTTTAATCTTTGAGACAAGCATATGCTAGGAAAAGACTTTACTGTGTCTTTTTCATAACTGGAAAGAGAAGAGTTATAGTTGAGCCTGTTTCAGGTCATGAGGCCAGGGAATCATTTTGCTAAAGCTGCCTGTAGGAATTTCTTTATTGTTCATTAAAACAAAGTGCAATCAAACTGTGTCTTATATCACCGGAAAGCTCGTTAGAGCGTACGCTGGCGTGTCTGTCTGCCGCTGCTCTACCAGCTCAGTTTCACGTGCGTGCAGCTTTATTATAATTTTGAGCTATCCGTTTTGGATTCAAGGGAGCGCCTGTTCTACCTGAAGGCTTGTCGTCCGCCAAAATTATATTTCCTCCTATGAGGATTGGCACTTACTGGCTGGTGTAGGATGGACTTCGGCGGGTTGTGATCAACTGCAGCTCTCGGCTTGACGATCAGCTGTTAATCGCGGGGATCGCCCGAACTTCCTGCCAACACTTCATCTCCATCAACATTGGCTTGCAGAGTTTGACTTGTGAGTGCAATATTGAATCAGCCGCCTCCGCCGGATGATCGGCTGTAAATCACGGGATTTCCTGATCCACCTGCATACTCTTCATCTATCTTACCATCGGCCTGTCACGGAAGAGTCACATAGACCCTGCTGCGGACTGGGATGCTACTGCCTTTCGGCTGGAGGATCGGATAGCTGTGGATACCGCTCGATTTACTCGTCGGCCATCTATTACCACAGCGGCCTTACAACAGCGGCCTCACAGACGTGTGTTAGGACATAGACCAGGTGATGGTGGCGCTACAGAGGATGCTGTCCTTCTTGTTCACTGCTCTGGCATGTCACAGCTGTTTTAATGTACTTTTCTACACTGCTGTTTCGACTCTTGGTTATCATATCTGCACAAGTATGGCTATCTTCTACTCAATCTCTGGATCTGCATAAACTGAACTCAACATATCATCTTCCTGTGGACATTTATAATTACTGTGCTCACTTGAAAATTGAGTGCCGTCCTCGATTATGTCCACTAAGGATCCCGGCGCAGTTTCTATAAAGACGCACAGTTCACTTCTCTGTTCAATGACGTCATTCCAGTAATTTCATCCTGTCGGTCTTCCTCCAAGTCAGTCGCAAAGTTACGGTCAGTAAACCCGCTAAATCTCTGTTCTATCAAGATTTCATCTCCAAATGATGAAAAACTAGAATCTCAGACACTGAGGATGGCCTTGATAAACACGAGGTCATTATATAATAAATCGTTCATTTTAAATGACTTCACTACAAACTCACTGGACTTCCTATTTGTGACTGAAACCGGATGATTTCTCATCTTTTGGTGAACTTTCTCCCCCGGATTGTGCCTTTTTTATCACTCCAAGACTTTCCGGTCAGGGTGGGGGTGTTGCTACTGTTTTTAAAAATCATTTTAAAAACAATCAACTGCAAACGGATGTGTATTCAAGCTTTGAAGTACAGTTAATGAGAATCAACATACGGAGTCCTGTATTATGTGCATTGATTTACAGGCCTCCTAAATTTAACAAAGATTTCATCCAACAATTCTCTGAGCTTGACTCTGGTACTTGAGCCAGTACCGATGGGTCTCGGGGGGCCTCGAATGCGTTCTGACCCCCTGATGTCACGCCTGTGACCCCACTCGATCACCCAATGAGCTTTTTTACGCACTTTTCGCCTTTTTCACAACTTTTGCAGCACCTTTTTCACACAACTTTTGTACCAGTGGGTACGCACGGGAATCCCAAAAGAGTGAGAGAGAGTTCCAAAAATCTGTCAAATACCAACAATTTAAGTGCTAAGGTGCATACCTAACTGGAAGAATGTCACCCCAGCTGAAACAATTCCACAGGTTTCAGCATCAATTGTTGATGGCGTGGCTATCATCAACAAACTGAAATGTGACAACAAAACCTTTGGGGAACTTGCAGAATATTTGCTAACAGTGGTTCTGCTTCATTGTCCCAACAGTCACAGAATTCACTGCATGAAAAGTGGGATTTTCGTCAGTAAGCGGTACTGTAGATTGTCGTGGAAGTTTAGGTTAAGTTTAGGTCACAGCAATTTGCAGGCAACACCGAAAACTGACGTGAATTGTCGGAAATTGACGTGGGCCTTACTTGGCAGTCGCCCCCCCCCCCCCCCCCGTGGCCCCCCCCTGTGCCCCCCCCCCCCCCTGTGGCCCCCCCCGTGCCCCCCCCCCCCCCCCCCCATGTCCCCCCTCCCCCTAATTCTAGGGGAGGCTTTAACATGTAAATGAAAATGCTGTGAGCTATACAAATGCAAATCAGGGTAGCAGGGGGAGTTTTACCCATTTTTCTAAAAGGTATTAACTTCATTTTAAGAAAATCTCAGGTATAAATAGATCAGGCTCAGTATAGACTTAAATTTTAGCTTAAAGGTGCCATAGAATGGATTATTTTATTATTTTATAATGTTTCCTGGGGTGCCCTTATAATGTTAGTATGCTTTTTAGATCAAAATTTGTTATAATTTAGAAATAAAAGGCATATTTCCTAGCCTGATTTCATCCATTGATTTGAACACTCTGTTTGAAGGGGCGTGTCTGCTGTGAGACTTCAGTGTTGTTGCCCACTGCTGTGATTGGCTGACATGCTTGCATATGAAATATCTGGCATTACATGTAGAGCTATCTGGAAAACTTTTACTATTACAGCTTTTATATGTTTTTACTATTACAGCTATCGGGATTAACGAATCATGAGAAGTTTTTTTTAAAGTATTTAGATCTATTCCCATCACATAAAAGGTTTCAGTGATGAGCACTGAGCAGATGACAGCCTGTTGATCGCGTGAATGAAGATCTTATCACTGCAACGCGATATACTGATGCATAAACAGTGTTGAACGACTTTGAAAGAAAGATTATCTGTCTGAATATGAACAATTACACATCAGAAATTCACATAACCCACTGGTTCTCCAGAGGCTCGGATGAAGGAGCAAAAAAATATTTTTGTGTTCATTTGTACAACCAAACACTGAGCAACTGCCATGCTTCGTTCGCTCGTTTGCAAGCCATGATGTCTCTCGAGGAAAAAACAATATCGCGCTGGATCTAGATAACACAATGTAAATTATCGTTAATAAAATCCCTACTTGCCGCTTGCGGGAATATAACGTTAGTTGAAATTGCCCCCTTCGTCCGTTTGAGACGCCGAGAGAAGCCTGGCTGCTTGATATTGTTGTAACAGTCCGTGGTGAAATGGGCAGAGCAACTAAACAACTTCGAATTAAACTGTAGCGGTATCCGATTATAGATAGATAGATTATAGATAGATCTGCCATTTTCCCTATGATCCTCCTCCTGCTTGTTTCTTCACCTGCAGAACTTCTGATGATTCGGCTGTGCAGTTTCGCCTGGCACTGAGCATGGGCTGGCATATGCAAATTTTTAGAGGCGTACATATTAATGATCCCATCGGTTTCGTCACAGTTGGTGTTATGTGGAGATTCGCCCGTTTTTCAGGGGTGTTTTTCAAAAACGAGATTTAAATAAGAAAGAGAAAACTATGGTGTTTGAGACTCACTGTATGTCATGTCCATGTACTGAACTCTTGTTATTTAACTATGCCAAGATAAATTCAATTTCACATTCTATGGCACCTTTAAATTGATATATTTAATGAAAGTAGCTAGATTAGTTACTGTGTGTCATTAGCAATGGCCAATGTTATGTAAAAAAGATACACAAAACAATTTATTTCAACAATTAATTTTAATCAGGCTTTACCACAAAAGTAAAATGTGCATTCCATGCAAACAACATCACAATCTTCTAGAGCTCAACCACTGTGCATAATATAACAGAAGATCATATTTGACTCATGCTGCATATACGCAATGACAATTATACCTACTGTAAATATAGAGTTACAACTACGATTAGAGTTGTTTGCATAAAATGCACCGTGAACATTCACATGTTTGCCCTGTGATAGACTACAACTGATCTCCATAAATACTATTTTCTCAATTCTGCGCATATATTTTCACTTACTTACATCAATTGCTCGATCAATATTATCATAAAATATTTTACATTTACATTTTTGTGTAGTATTTTACATGTAGTACAGTACTGTATGTGCTGCTTATAAACAGCCTGCATCATAAAAGACTCATCCTGTAAGTCGTCTGGCCAGTGATCACTGTCTAGGCCAATGTTCTCAGGCAGATCTATGTGTTCACCTGTAAAAATTTTTTTTAAAGTTCCATTCTTTAAAAAATACTCATGTTCAAATAAGATTGCAGATTGGCTTACTTACCTATCAATTAAAATCCTTATCTTGTAGAAGCTGTGAAACTGGCACTTGGTCTGCTCTAGTCATACTTTCAATGACACCCAAGGTGCTGGCCACTGGGATTGCAGGATTTGTTTCCCTCAGCCTAGTAAGCTAGTGAGGTCTTGTACCATTTGTGTAACCACTGAAACCTAAAGAAAAAAACAGTTTTGTATAAAAAACAAACAAACACATTGTAAGGACATTGTAATATTAGTGTAATAAAGTAGTAACACATTAACAATGTGTTACAATAAATGTTTACATTACACAACTATTAGAATATCTTTCTTAAACCAACAAACAAGCTTTTGAATTGGGCTAGGGGGACAGTTGTGAGATTACTCACTGTTAGATCTGAGTGTCTTTTGATTAAGTGTTTCTCAATGAAGATGATCTTCGTGGAACACACAGGACAGCTCAAATTCCTCAATTTCACCCGTCCTCTGGCCCATTTGAGCAGTATCTGACGCTCCTTCAGGTTAGAAATCTTGTGTGCAGACCTCAAATGATGCCTCAAATGAGCTACATTTGAGGTGCACAAGGGGAATTCCAACTCCATCTATGAATGTGTCAATTAAGTTATTACATTAAAAATGTCTTAAAGAACCATGCACAACTGTGATATAAAGATGAAATATTCAACTTGCATTTAAAAACCAAATGTAGGGGGGCCTGGAGCTGCTGCATCTGTGAGATCTGTCCTATAATGACCTTACCTGGGCCTTCTGATGGCCTATTAACCTTGGTCATTAGCATATGTATAGGGGATCGAGGCTGGGGGATGGCAAACATATTAGTACATGCAATCTTCATTCACCATTTGAACAATTAATAAAAATTTGGTAAAAAATTAAACATAACACATACTACCACCATAAAAAAAGAAGAACTATATTTACTTATACAAAAAATGGACTGGGGCCTACTCGTCCAGCCAATCGAGGTCTAAGCCTTCACCGCGGAATGAGTTTTTACTCACCCCATAATCAAACTTAATTTCCTCGTCAACGGGGATGTCCTTCAATGCCTTGAAAAAGACAACTTCCCGCTCTTCCCCATCAAATCTGATTGTGCAGCACATTGGTTTCACATTGGGCATCTTGCTAGAGTGGTTTGTACGTTGCCCAAATGTGTCAGCATGGGGTGACAGCGGCACGGAAAGGTCTGTGCATTCAGACAGAGGCTTTTATTTCCTGATCTGAAAAAACACAAGTAGCCTGGCTCATCTCTAAGGCCCTCCATCATTGCCCTCCCTTCAGATGCTGTTATGATATGGCCGTGATAATCACTATATCATTTTTGGAAAGATTTTGGGTTGCCACCACTCCTGTAATTAGGAAAACATTACATTTTGAGTTATTGAACATACTTTACATGCAGACAAAAAAAAAAATCAGGATTTAATTCTACTTCTTGGTGCAGTAAATGCCCTTAAAAATTAGTAAAAGGTTTTCTTACCGAAACCTTTTGGTGGACCAAAGTCCTTGATTGCAAGGTCTGTTCAGCAACACAACGCTGGATGAAAGGGTCAGTTTCAATCCTCTGTTTAGAGAACGGCCTCCACAGCTTGGCTATCTCGTATGGTTTTGGGCAATTGGTCGTCCACCCCTCCTGTTCAATCACCCTTGCCACTTTAGCTGCCGTAGGCAAGACCATTCTTATTGTTAAATAAGACAAGGTAATGTATAATTTATACATACCATAAACAGGAGTGGGTGTTTGCTTTTGGCAGGCCACCCACTGGTGTTCTTTACGGGTGGCCTGCAGCTCCTCCAAAAGTTTTACTCTTCTTTTAATTGATTTGATTTTGTTTTTTTGTTTAATTAATTAATTGCCTAATATTTTGCACTGGCTGCAATATTTTTTTGTTGCTGCAACTGGCAAACCCTCATCATGTGCACTCTCCTGGCCTTCACTATCTGAGTGAAGGTCCAGGGTAGATTGCACAGGTATTTCTGGGTTTCTCTGACGTAATGTAGACAGTTCTTTAATGATTTCATATCTTTTCGATCTTTTAATGGTGCCAGCCCGTTCCTTTTCCTAAAAACAAGAAAAAAGCCATTGTTATTCACTGTGCAGACAGAGGCTTTTATTTCCTGATCTGAAAAACAAACAAACAAGTATCATGCCTCATCTCTAAGGCTGCCTTCTGATGCTGTTATGATATGGCCATGATAATCACAGACTATATCATTTTTGGAAAAATATTGGGTTGCCACCACTCCTGTAATTAGGAAAACATTACATTTTGAGTTATTGAACATACTTTACATGCAGACAAAAAAATCAGGATTTAATTCTACTACTTATTGAAATAACCTGAAAGACAGAATGACAAGACTTTACTCATGCAAGTCATTTGTCACTGTGAATCTGTCAAATTAATGGGTGCCAATGCTGTATTGATGGATTTGGAGACTTACCAAGTAGATATTCTTTCCTTTGCCCATACTGAGTGAGGCGCCACTTATCATAATATGCCTTGTCTCCTGCAAACCCATGGTCCCTCCGCTGCCTCTTAGTTGGAGGCTGGCCCTCCAGTGACAGGAAAGTTTTCCAGAAAATCAGAAAAAGATGCTGGTTCCAGCAACTGCTTGCTCTTCATCTGAACATGTCCTGTATAAATGAGGAATATAAAGTTTATAGACAAGTTGCTAATCTGCTGTTCAAATAGTTTGTGTTAAGTCTTTGATACATGAAGATGATTAATGAAGAAGATACACGAAGAAGATTAATACCTGGCTTGTAGAAATGGCCACTTTGTAGAAATCAAATATAAAAGGAAATGTTAATTGTGGGATGACTGACTGACAAGATGTAACTGAGTGTATACATTCACACACATGCACATTGATCTGTGTAGGCATGTACATTGACTGTAGGAGGTTCATGTCCTGGGAGATGTTGTGCATCGCAGAACCAGAAGAGGACACAAAGAACCTGTTGCAAATGTAAAACACTAATGGTAAGCAATCTACTGTTTGTCTTGTGTCTGACACTTACAGCTTCCTCAGCCTGGCTCAAAGCGATGGTCAGACGGTGTATCTGTACCACCACTCTACTGCCGTGGTTAGTACGGCCCACCCCCTCCGCATCCTGAAAAACATTAAAAAGGTGTCATTAAAAAGGAGTGAGTGACTGTGAAGGGTCGGGTCTGCATTTGATAATTTCCGGCCCAACTGCAGGTCCTTTTGGATCCTATGTATGTCCATTTTTGCGATCTTCAAAATCTTCTGACATTTTGCAATGTCCGAAGCAGAATATGCAATAGACTGTCTGTTTGAATTAAACATGAAAAAAACCACAGGATACTTAAAACACAACCTTTAAGATTATGTGAGAGAAGACAGGTGAATGTGGATGATAACAGTGTTATTACAAACTTTTATACTGAGATTATCAAGTCGCACTGCAAACAATCCTTGCAAACTACACTGCACTTACTTTTCCTTATTCGAAGGGCTGACAACATTCTGTATGCTTCATCAGCATCTGACTACCCGTCCTCTGCTGGTTTGAGTTTCTTCGCTGGAGTCCATGTCGGGCTGGATATGGACCAAAAAACCCAGACGAAGAAGCTCCTTCAGCATCGCCACCTGACATCCTCTGTCTGGCAGCAGCACACAGAGATGCTGGAAATCCCAGGCCCTTGCGTTTCTGGCCCAATCACTGGCTGAAGCCTTGGCTTTGAGGACCTCAGCCTCTCTTTCAGCCTGTGTGCTCTCTATCATGCACACAGTGGCCAGATGAGAGACGATGTCCTCCTGCGGCTTGTGGCACATGAGGCAGTGGACAATCATTTTGTCATCAGATCTTCAAGACAAAAAAAACCCATGATATAATATATAATCAAATTAAATAGATTAAATTACATTTGATAGCATTATTAAACAGTTAATTCATTATTTATACAACATTAATAGACATTTATAAGCAGTTTTTAAATACAGTTATACATGCTTTATTATTGATTTATAAGCATATCTATAATTTGTTTAATAATTGTATTTTCATTATTATTATGATAAATGTATAGTTTCTAAATGAAGTATAGCACTATTTAAAAACCAGTTATTTGGGAGTTGTCAATGGTTCGTAAGATTACTTAAAAAGTGTAAGTAGATTTAATAAATTCAGGTGGTTATAAAGCATTTATAAAAACAAACAAACAAAAAAACAGTAATTTTGGTCAATAAAAATAGCTTGCAATATTAATTAACAACTATGTTGTTAAAAAACGCTATTGCACATACAATAATAATACTTTTGGTCCCTAACATACAATGCCAACAACAATGTTGTTCAAACTACACTATTAAACATTCAAAATAAAAGAAAACGAGTCATTTGGGACATTACAACACACATACAACATGAACTAACAAGTAAGCTCTTCAAAATTCTTCAAAATTGCACATAATCAAACACTAACCTTTCCATTCTTTAAAAGAATCAACTTTAAAGGATTGATTGTGTTGATTGTTTCACTTTCGTTGTTTTTTTTTTCCGACTAGCTAGATCAGGGGTCGGGAACCTTTTTTGACCAAAGAACCATTTTTTCATTTTTGAATAATGCATTTTTCCAAAAGAGCCACAGTGTAAAAAAAAAAAAAAAACAAATAAAATTATATATATACAGTGCTATGCATAAGTTTAGACACCCATGCTAAAGTTGACTAAAAAGAGGAATAAAAAAATCATCTTTTGGAAATTGAACTTAAAGGTGCCTTATGCAACTTGTTCCATAATAAAATATCCAATAACCCTTATATGTCATCCGCTAACGTTAAAACATAGTATCTGGCAGAGTGTCAGAACTGACATTCCCCCCACTGCCTTGGCAGCCAACATATATTGGAGTCGGGACGTTTTGGGGAGTGTACATTTGTAAGGGTGTGTGTGAGGTGATAGCCAATGACAGGCTTTGAGGGCAGGTACACTGACAGTTACAAACACGCCCAATATTTTGTTGAAGTAATGGCGGACGCAAGCCCTACTAGCAACATGACATCATGACTTTGCGTAAACATACACGCCACTTTTAAATCAAGTGACGTGTTATCTATACGCATTTTGAGC
Source organism: Abramis brama (assembly GCF_963993115.1). Classification (NCBI taxonomy): domain Eukaryota; kingdom Metazoa; phylum Chordata; class Actinopteri; order Cypriniformes; family Leuciscidae; genus Abramis; species Abramis brama. Next base: position 4,695,204 of record NC_139966.1, read on the forward strand.
TATCCACGTGTATGTCCACGCCGTCATCTTCCGCGTGTATGTCTACGCCGTTAAATGTCAGAGTGATTCCGCGTGTATATCTACGCCGTTAAATGTCCGAGCAAAACGAAGCAAAATGTATATCTACATCTGGGGAGCGATATTTTTTCACTAGGATGGTAGGGTTAGACTCATAAATGGCATTAACCCCAGTGACGGGTAGGTTTAGGGACGGGGTTGGGGCAGGTCATATATATTTATATAGAGTAATGTAACGTTAAGTCAACGGCGTTGATAAACACGCTGAAAAGCGATTATGCGTGTTGATAGCACGCCAAAAATGGAAATACGAATTGGCGTGTCATACATACGCCATTTCATGAGATCAGTCTGCTACTAGCGACGCAAAGAGAGCATCGGATAAAGCCCGGAGTAAAACCAGAGTAAATCTGGGTTTGGCGTTTGTCAGATGGCGGCAGATGAAGTTTGAATTTGGATTGAAGAGCGATGCAGAGTTGGCCACGTTTCTATTGGACAGGTAAGTTACAGTAATGTAATACCTCAGTTAGCTAGTTGGTCAATGAGTGCTCTAGCTATGTACTGCTGCTAGATTGTTATTTTGCTAGATATCGAAATTATTTCTTCTTGTTAGCCGATTCTAACATTGATTTAGGAGTAGGATTTTTTCCTGTGAGTAACGTTAGGTCAACATGAGAACTAACGTTATGCAAACGTTAGCTATCTAAATTACGTCCAAGCAGACGTTCCTTTATTCCATGTGGAAAATATTGTAACAACCTAATGTTCGCAAACATTCATTGTGATCTCTGCAAAAGAGAAAGTAAAAAATATGCTTTGTGTGTTCAGGTTGGTCGACCAAACGTAATAAATTGCACGTAATTTGTAGCTATATTTTGCCTTGTGCAAGTTGGTCAAAAGACGCATATTGTTTATCCCCTATGCCTGGTACAGTACTGGATAGTCCAGATGACGTCGTGATTAGTTGAGCTGTTTATGTTTATTCTGTTTTCCATAGTTATGAGAAGGGCCCATCTACTTCTACCCCATCCAAACGAATGTCGGTGTTCATTGCACCAGGCTCAACTATTGGAGGTGGCTCGGCTTCGGACAGGTTAGTATTCTTAATTTGTAACGAGTTTCAAATCCTAGTGATTCATACTTCTATCTATCTACACACTTGCTCGGGGTAGGACGGAAAACATACGGAATGGCACAGGAATGATTATCGGTGGTTTATTTGACCAAAGAGCTCATTGAAAAATACCCTAGTTTTGACACAGTAATCTAGTCGATGTATTATTATCCATGTCCAAAACGCGTGTAACATACGACTAGTTTTGGATGAGTAGCCTAGTTAATTGACGGATATCACTACCAAGTCTGATACGTGTAGCAACGATACTCATCCTGTTCTCGTGAGGTGCCATTCTGTAAGCAGGAGTGAGTGTCACTGCTATTGCAGGTTACTGCTCTTATCCATGTTAGGCTGTTTCCTGTTGATTTCCTGTTTCGAATGCGCATGCGTCGCGTCTGAACGCGTTGTTGTCTTTGGAGCTCCATCGATTGATTTATAATTCTTGATTTCTCTTTAAACTCACTTACAACGAACATTTTCTATTTTTCCTCACCTCATAGTTACAACGCGGACTGTTGAGCAGACGTGTCTCAAGCCTAGTGATCCAACGCTGGATACTCTTATAGGTTACGTCCGTGGATCACGGCTGAACGCGTCTTCTCCGCACTCATTTATAAACAAACATTTTTTTTTCGCCTATCGTGCGTCTACTCCACACCCGTACCACTAAAAAGACGGATTATATCCAAGACTTAAGCCATAAATTAGTATTAATATTGATAGCATCACTGGTAGCGTCGTTGCTAACTTAACTTACTGTCCATCTGTTAAAATGGCGAATATATCAGATGTAAGTAGTCTACCTTTTGGTGCAGGTGAGGATACATTTGAGCTACACGCGTTGCAGTCTGAGCTGGAAGCTGTTGAAAAACAGATCCACGACCTTTTAGTGAGAAAAGCCGAGCTGATAGACCGGCGGTTAGCTCTTGAAACATCACGAGCCGATGAACACAAATCAACACAAACTCCGACCTCGTCTACTCCGTGCGTTACTCAGCATCGGTCACGAGCGTCGAGGCCGCGATCAGCTATGGTCTCGTTTACGCCGGCTCCAACATGCCACCACGAAGCCTGGATATTTCCGCAGCGGAAGACGCGAGTCAGGTCTAGACCAAGAAAACTCTCTCCGACCCTCCCGGTTTTCGAGATATCCACACAAAACCGCTTCTCCCCTCTTCGCGAAACAGAACGCGATGCTGTGATCATCGGTGATTCCATCGTTCGACACGTACAAGCTACGTTAAATAAAAGTAAGGTGCATAGTCACTGCTTTCCTGGTGCTCGTGTTTCTGAAATCGCTGCTCACGTTCCCGAGATTCTGAACGAGCGCGTCGGAACTGTGGTCCTGCACGCGGGAGGGGCCGACATCAGGCTGCGACAGACAGAGGTTCTGAAGAAAGACTTCAGGAATCTGATCGATACGGTACGCAGCACATCGCCTGATATAACGATCATTGTGTCAGGACCGCTTCCCACGTACCGACTAGGTCATGAAAAGTTTAGTAGATTATTCGCGCTAAATGAATGGTTAATATCATGGTGCAATGAGCAGAAACTGCTCTTTGTAAATAATTGGAATCTGTTTTGGGAGCGTCCTAGGCTTTACCGTGCTGATGGCTTACACCCAAGCAGATTCGGATCGGATCTTCTGTCAGATAACATCTCTAAAATGTTAAATAACTTTTGACTAGTAACCAAAAGTTCAAATCATAGTCTCTGCTGCACCAAATTAACTGATATAAATAGTGTAGAATATTGCATAGAAACTGTGTCTATTCCTCGTTTAGTGAGATCAAATAATAAATCTACTGCAGGATCTAGAAAAAATCTAATTGTTATTAACCTGTTAAGCTGTAACCCCACTTTTGAAAAATCCCAAGAAACGACATACCCAAACTGAAACAGATACAGTTCATGAACCCTTTGTACTAAAAGCACAAGTATGATCTCATTTGAAAGCTGACACCTGGCAGTTTATTGTAAATGTAGAATTAATTATTGTCATAATGACAAAAATTGTTATAAATAGCTTCAAAGTTTTGTAAAGTTATTAGAAATTATTTTTTATGAAACATCCTCATGAAAAAAAAATTGAAGTTGGCACTGGAGCAATCTAGAAATGCACTACAGCTAATGCCACATGTCTAAACATTTTATGTTTAAAATCTTAAGATAATAAGTCCAAAACTCTGTATTTAGTGAAATGTTTTTCAAGACCATGTCATGTGACTTTATTTTGATTTGACGCTAAAATGCTACTGATGTTTATTGTCATCTTCTAACCATCTATCCAGTATATTGTCTTTATTGTTTTGTGGTGCAAACGAGCCCCATTCAGTCTCAGTCTCCCCCTGCACACATTCACACCTCTCCAGCCTAGTTATGGCTCTAAATATGCATTTCTTTTGTCTGCATTATAGTTACTAACGACTGGCTATTCACAGGCTATTCATAGGGTTTCAGTCACTAATTTCTTTTCTTAAAGTTCACCCTTACATTTTAAACTGTATCAAATGCATTTCTTGAATAAAGAAACATTTCAGTAAGCATTCAAAAAATAATAAAAATATAACTTCTAGGTGGCAGGTGCACCTAGGGCTAGCTAGCATGTTAGCTTAGCACACCATCAATACACGACAATTTATGAGATTAAAACCATGTTTGTGCTTATAAACTTACTTTATAAAGCAAATCGAGTATTTTAAATAATTTTTTGTGATCTAATTTGGCTTCAGATAAAAAATCAGACAGAAAATATACTATTGGATAGTGTTCTGCACAACGATTCTATATAGATTAGCATTACATTATAAATATAATCTATTATTATGGAAATACCTGGCATGGATTGAAAAACACAGGTAACTCAAATATCATAGCAAACATGTTTATTGTCTTCAAAACTGCATGTTACAGCCATAGTTACAGCGCGATCTCGTTAGCTATGTGTGTGTTCGAGGCTTCCTGGATTGTCACATGATTATGGCACTTCTTCATGTTCTAATACTGTGCACAGGGCGGCGAGGGCGCCCTCAGGCTATTGGTATGAATTGAAAACACAGTATCAGAGTTATGCAAACGCTCATAATGATTACATCGACGCATTTGGGTATAAATTCAATAAATATTATTCCTGTCTATAGAAATCTGATGTAAACCTATGAGAATATATCAATATTTCTCCAAATCTGCACATTTTTGAGCTAAAGCCCTGAGGCACGTTGTTTTGTGTATCGCTGTCATGACGACGGCACGGGAGTTTTTTTATGAATGAAAGCGGCTGACGCGCATAATTCATATCAAAGGTATCGACTAATTTTTTCATTTCATAACTCCTGAAACAAATTAAGAAATAACTGTCGCTATAAGTTTCTCAGAATACAATAGTGGTCAAATTCTGAAACTTGAGTCTTATATCTTTTTAATGATGTATAGTTTGTCAAGGTATAACATTAAATCTGATAGTAACTTTGAACTATATATAAATAAAACCGCTTCAGTGCGTCCGCGCTCTGGCAACGGTTAACAGGTTAAACCAGAAAATGTTGCTATTAGTAACCAAAAACAATTTCTAAAGCTAGGTCTTCTAAACATTAGATCACTCACACCTAAGGCAGTTATTGTAAATGAAATAGTCACGGATAATAGCTTCGATGTACTTTGCCTTACTGAAACTTGGCTTAAACCTAATGATTATTTCGGTCTAAATGAGTCTACTCCATTAGGATACTCCTATAAGCACGAACCCCGTCTGATTGGTCGTGGCGGCGGTGTTGCAGCGGTCTATAGAGATATTCTCAATGTTACTCAGAAAACGGGTTATAAGTTTATTTCGTTTGAAATACTTGTACTAAATGTTACGCTCTTAGATGTTAGAAAAAAATCCATATTATCTCTAGCCTTGGCTACTGTATATAGACCGCCTGGGCCTTACGCTAATTTCCTAAAAGAGTTTGCAGATTTTCTCTCAGATCTATTGGTCAATGTAGATAAAGCATTAATTGTTGGAGATTTTAACATACACGTAGATAATCCAAATGATGCGTTAGGGGCTGCGTTTATAGATTTATTAAATTCCTTTGGGGTCAAGCAAAACGTCATCGGACCAACTCATCGTCTTAATCACACACTCGATTTAATTATATCATATGGAACCGATCCAACCGATATAGATATCATTCCACAAAGTGATGATGTCACTGACCATTACTTGGTAACTTGCATATTACGTACTGCTGTAATATGTCATGCGGCGCCGCGTTTTCGACCAGGCAGAACAATCCTTCCATCCACCATAGATAATTTCTCGAGTTGCTTGTCTGATCTGTCTCAGCTGCTGCCTGAACCCAAACAAACAGATGAACTAGAAGAACTAACTAGCACTATGAGCACCATTCTCTCTAGAACATTGGATGTTGTTGCACCCGTTAGATTAAAAAAGGTTACAGAGAAAATTAAAGCACCATGGTACAATAATACTACGCATGTTCTAAAGAGAGAAACCCGTAATTTAGAGCGTAAATGGAAACAAACTAATTTAGAGGTCTTTAGAATCGCGTGGAAAGACAGTATGTCACGTTATAAAAAGGCCCTAAAAGCGGCCAGGGCTGAGCATCTCCGCAAACTAATAGAAAACAACCAAAACAATCCTAGGTTTTTATTTAACACCGTGGCTAGACTAACAAATAAACAGACGTCACCCGAACAAAATATCCCGTTACAGTTTAGTAGTAATGATTTCATGAACTTCTTCACTGAGAAAATAGAAAACATCAGAACCACAATTGTAAATGTTCAATCCTCAATCGCGCCTTATAATTCAGCCTCAATTTCCCCCCCGCAAGAACAATTACAGTGCTTTACAACTATAGAACAAAAAGAGTTAAATAAACTTATCACTTCATCTAAAACAACAACATGTTTATTAGATCCTATACCAACTAAACTACTGAAGGAAGTGTTACCTGTAGTGGAAGGTGGTCTCCTCAATATTATTAACTCGTCTTTATCTTTAGGTCATGTTCCAAGAACATTTAAACTGGCAGTTATAAAACCTCTCATTAAGAAACCACAATTAGATCATAATAATCCAGCAAATTATAGACCCATTTCAAATCTACCTTTTATGTCTAAAATACTAGAAAAAGTTGTGTCCGCTCAACTGGGCTCTTTCTTGCAAGAAAATGATATCTATGAAAAGTTTCAGTCTGGATTCAGGCCGCATCATAGCACTGAAACTGCGCTCGTTAAAATCACAAATGATTTACTCTTAGCTTCTGACCAAGGCTGTATCTCAATACTAGTTTTACTTGATCTAAGTGCTGCGTTCGATACTATAGATCATACAATACTCTTAGATCGACTTCAAAATTATACTGGTGTTCAAGGACAAGCATTAAGCTGGTTTAGATCATACTTATCTGACCGCTACCATTTTGTCTATTTAAATGGAGAAAAATCGATCATAACTCCAGTAAACTATGGAGTGCCGCAGGGATCTGTGTTAGGCCCTCTGTTATTCTCAATATATATGATGCCACTTGGAAATATTATAAGGAAACATGGAATTAGTTTCCATTGTTATGCTGATGACACTCAAATATATATTTCATCACGGCCGGATGAAAACGCTAATTTATCCAAATTGACAGAGTGTGTTAAAGATATAAAAGATTGGATGACGCGTAATTTTCTTTTATTAAATCCAGACAAGACAGAGGTAATACTTATCGGTTCAAAAAACCGCCCACAGAACCTCTCACAATACAACTTTGACATTGTAGGATGTCCTGTTACTTTATCCTCTACAGTAAAAGACCTGGGTGTTATACTCGATTGTAACCTGTCTTTTGAAAATCATATTTCGTATGTTACAAAAACTGCCTTTTTCCACCTTAGAAACATTGCTAAGCTACGTAATATGCTATCAGTTTCTGATGCAGAAAAGTTAGTTCATGCATTCATGACCTCGAGACTAGATTACTGTAATGCTTTATTAGCCGGTTGTCCTGCATCCTCAATAAACAAGCTACAGTTAGTCCAAAATGCAGCCGCTAGAGTTCTTACTAGATCAAGAAAATATGATCATATAACACCGATTTTATCATCACTACATTGGCTACCTATAAAGTTCCGTATTAATTATAAGGTATTGCTACTGACTTATAAAGCCCTAAACGGCTTAGCTCCAGTCTATTTAACGGATCTTCTATCACCCTATAATCCATCGCGCTCTTTAAGATCAATAAATTCGAGGCTTTTGGTCATACCTAGGATATCCAGATCAACCAAAGGAGGGAGAGCATTTTCACATTTGGCTCCAAAACTCTGGAATAGCCTTCCTGATACTGTTCGTTACTCGGACTCACTCTCCCAGTTTAAAACTAGATTAAAGACGCATCTTTTCAGCCAGGCATTCATATAATATTGTTAATCTCACAGTTTCAAACTACAATCCGGCCTCTAGTTCATAAATGCCAGAGGAGAACTGGCCCCCGACTGAGCCTGGGTTCTCCCAAGGTTTTTTTTTTCTCCATTAGGTCACCTGATGGAGTTTTAGGACACCATTAGGTCACTTGATGGAGTTTTTCGGTTCCTTGCCACTGTTGCCTTTGGCTTGCTCAGTTGGGGATATTTGGGGATATTTAATTTTATTCTATCAATCAATAAATTCCACTAGAAACAAACTTTGTTGTATTATTTTATTTTAATACTGTGAAGCTGCTTTGATACAATCTGTATTGTAAAAAGCGCTATACAAATATACTTGATTTGATTTGATTTGATTTACTATCATTGTTTATCATAAATATTTTGTTCCTGTAGTTTGACATCCATGAGCCTGGTGGAAGATGAACCCAATGTGAATGAGGACCAGTTCAATGATTTAATCAACAGTGTGTAAGTGACTTTTTTTTTTTCTTGTTCTTGGTATAAAAAAAAATCTGCGAATATTTAATGTAATTAGTCTTTCTTGTTTCTAGAATTGATTGGGCAAATGGAACTCCACCAGATATTGTTGAAAAGGATCCAGAATCTGAGGTAGAAGGTCAAGATGACTCTGATGAAGATTATGTTCCCAATATTTGTTTGAGGTTGGTTTCCAAAAGTTCATATGGAGTTTAATTGACTTTCTGTCAAGTCCTGTATAATATGTGAATTGGTAATAGTTTTTATATCATGGATGACACTGCTTTTTACATTTTCCATTATGGCTAAGTAGAATGGGAGGAACTATTCCCACCAATCAAAATATTGAAAAACTGCCAATCATTGGAATTGATGAGACTGTCCATGACTGCCCGGACGAGGAACCAGAAACAGATGACATGCCTGACCGATGTGAGGTACTCTGTGATGATGATCTAATTGGCCATCGTGGTTACATTGCCTAGGAAGACTGCCTAAAGAGCCTTGCCACCTTCATGACTCTACCAGTAGACAGGTGCCTCCATTGGAACGCACAGACATCTAAGGAGTGTAGGGCCCTTCCCCCTTTTGACATCAAGGTCAATCGAAGAGGCACAGCATGCATCATTGAGTCGGTGAGTTGCTAACGTCTTAAGAGCCAAAGCATCAATCCTTGGATGTTTTGACTATAAATATTTATTCTGAATTATTATTTACAGGTTTGTCCAACTGGCCATACAGTATGGCAGTGGAACTCACAACCAAAATTTAAGTTTGGCATGCAGGCCGGAGCCTTTATGTTAGCTGTGAACATTTTGCTCTCGGGGAACAACTATGTCAAAATTTCTCTTTTGTTTAAATACATGAATATGGGCATGGTTGCCTTGGGCACCTTTTTTAGGATTCACGAACATTACTGCATTGACAGCATCAAACAGTTTTGGCAAGAGAAAAGAGCAAAAATAATCCAGCGACTGAGTTCCAAGGATGGGGTAGTTGCCCTTGGTGAGACCCAGTTTATTAATTATTGATTGCTTTGTCCATGTATCATACACTAACCAACTTCCTTAATCACTTATCTAATTTATTTCTCAGACTAAGCTATTTTGTTTTTGTAAAATTCACAGCTGATGGTAGGATGGACAGCCCGGGTCATTGTGCACAATACTGCACATATACCACAATGGATAATGACATCAAAGAGATCATTTCAATCGTCACTGTGGACAAGAGAGAAACTATGAGGAATTCAGTGATAATGGAGAAAGAAGCCTTCATACGCACTGTTGACCAACTCCTGACAGAAGTGAACCTAAAAGAGATTTGCATAGATGCACATGTGCAGATTTCCGCACTGATGAGTATGTGGTCTTATAACGTGCATTTGTATTTGTGTGTGTATGTCTGCTATATATGTATATATTTTTTGAAGACCAAGATCGAGGAAAATACAAGGACACAGGGATTCGCCACACTCTAGACATGTGGCATGGAGCCAAAGGATTGGCCAAGAGAATCAATGCTGTATGTTGTACTGTAAAAAATCAGATTGATGAAACTAGTATTTGATATAAAGTAAACCCCTTACATTGCAAACAATGTAAAAAAAAAAATTATATTAATCAATTTACTGTCTTTCAGGCTGGCCAACAACCTGGACATGGCATTCTACTACTCTGGTCCAAAGACATTGTGAATCACTTCTGGTGGTGCTGTTAGCAAGCTGAAACACATAGGCAGTTCCTGGTAAGTGTGAAAGACAGGTCATTCTGTCCATTTTATTTCTGTTCTGTTGTGACTTTGAAATGTTTAGATATGTACTCCTTTTTTATTTCATCCTTATTTTAACCAGGTAAATCGATTGAGAACACATTTGGGGAGGTAGAGAAAGTAGTGTGTTAGGGTGCTACTCTTTTAATATCTTTCAGGAACTATGGTGTGGAATACTCCATGTCTCCAACGAACATGTTTGGGCCTTGAGGAGATGCCAACACGACTGCCTTTGGGAAGGACGGTCCAAAGCCTGGATAGAACAGCGGTCCTCAGCTCACAGTGCCCTGTCAGACATCATTTACAGTAAGCGGTGGCTGAAGGATATTCCCAAGTATCTAAACTTCAGGTAAGTAAACCAGGCCATAGTTAAAAAAATAAAGGTATGATGACATGGCAAGTACAAAAATGTAATCTGGAGGCAGCGTAAAGCAAATGGTTCAAGGACCAACTATACATTACTTTGTGCTGGCTTGTCAGAACCTACCTTGTTGTTTTTGCACATTTTTTTTTTATTCTTTCAAAATTCTAGATCAACATCAGATCTGGAGTCCTTTCAAAACAAGTTCCTAATGTATGCTGGAAAGAGATTTGCATTCTCACCCCCTGTGTATGAGGCGAGGACCATTCTGGCAGCTTTAGATTACAACCACCACAGAGATCGGCCAGTCAAAGAACGTACAGATGGCACAAAGATGTAAGTGCACTTCTAATTTTTATTTCATTAAAGACATCCTTTTTATTTCTAAAATTCTTAAAAGATGCAGGGGACAAGGATAACATTAGCACTTTAGATAACTTTTGTTATTATAGGTTATTCTTAGTCTGGGTGATGATAGAAAATGAAACCGATAATACAGTAAAGAAATACGAACACCCATACAACAGGTACAGAAGACTCTACAAGAAGAAGTCAAGGAGCTGGAGTGTGTATGCTGTGAAGAAGGAGAAGACATACGACTACATTCCTGACCTCCAGCGAAAAATCTTGGAGAGAAGGCTTTCCTCAGGAACAGGGTTGAAGAGAACCGCCAGCCATCGCCCTGAAGACCCACGAAGGCTCGGAAATCTAACTGATGTTCCGCCTCCTTCAATCCAACAGTTGGTGCAGACTCAAGTCAGCAGGGGACGGGGTACTGTTTCTCACTTATGTTCTATGTTATCATCACCCTAGGGCAGGATACTCAAATCATGCCCTATGTGGGCTAGAACCTGGTGGTTTTCTGTTCAACCTCATTAGTTGCACCCACCTGGTGTCCCAGGTCTAAATTAATGCTGGATTAGAGGGTTTTAATACAAAATTGGCCAATTCCACTATATTTCACTATAATTCCACTGCCCTAGGATATGCATAAATGAGGTGTGTGGGGAGGGAAGACAGACAAGCCATCCTTGAAAACTTTATCCATTTGACATATTGTCCATTAGTGTCCCACGTGCTTTTATTGCTTAGGGGTCCTGATCAATACATTTATGGATTAATCTGTGTTGTTTTTTGTGTGTATTTCAGAGACCGTATAATCTCACAGTGCCAAGGTTGAATGCTGAGAGACTTGGAAGCCTAGAAGAAAATCAATCACTACCAACCGCTAACAAATTTCCAAACATTGACTAACAATGATTCAAGATTGACTCTGTACATATGCCTTGTAAAGAATAAGACAAATACACCAATTTTATCAAATATTTGCATATTTTACCTTTATTTTCAAACACTTGTATAGCATATAAAAAAAATCAGTGAAGTACAAATGAAAATAATTTGCAGAATTGCCATCAAAGGCTGTAGATTTTTATAGACAATTCAAACTGTATTTACACAGTTGTTGTTCATTGACAGTGAGAAATGGAAAATCTTGTGCTGAAAATGATATTACAAAATTACAGGAGAGACAATTTGAATACAATGTTTGTTTATACATTAGCTATAGCCCATGTGGGAGAAATCCAACATAATGTCCTTGTGGATCTGGGTACTTGTCACGGATGCGCCACACACAACAACTTGGTATAACAACCCTATTTCTATTTCCCAATGAACCATATTGCCACATTGTAAACTGACTTTGTTGTCATCACCTGGGCCTTGTGTGTCAGAGAGAGCAAAAACATCATTCCAGGCCATTCTAGCAAGCCGCGATACACCCTCTTCTATAATGTATTGGTCCATGTGTGGAAGCATACTGACACACCTTTCTGGGACCTGCCTACAACATGTCCTTTCGACATCATTCGGCATCTCCCTTCATCTGCCACATGAGCACCAAGGAATTTCTGGTACTGGTCCCATCTGAGAGTCCGGTGTCATATTTGAATTAGGTATATTCAAAACATCAAAAATGATACTGGGTGCTCTAACCACAATGGCATTTAGGAGCTCTTGTGCCTCCTCAAAAGACATGGCCCCTATCAGTGTCTAAACAGAAAAAAATAGTCTGCTGAAGAATACTGAGATTGAATACATTTTCATGATATTTTATAAGGTCTCTACCACGACCAGCTCCACTACCACTTCTGGCTGCTCTTCCCCGTCCTCTCTGCTGGCCAACCTGCCTGCCTCTACTCCTACCCATAGAGGATCTGCCCCTGCCTGAGGGGAGTAGGTTCTGTCTTCCTGTCTTACTGTCTTCCACCTCACTGTCCTGTATATTAGATTCAAAGAAAAGGTATCATAATTAATTTCAGAAACCCATACTGCTGTTTTTGTAAGATGCTTAGAGCTAGCACAATAAACAATGAATGTTTCAATCAATACCATATATATATATATATGCATAAAGATATATACATATGTATGCATAAAGATATATATATAGATATATACATATATAAATTCTACAAGGTCAGTGTAGGACTTTGATATTTTCTTCTCCTGATAAATATAGTAAAAGGCTGTCTGTAACTTGGACAGCATCAATTATTAGTCCAGATCTGGTAGGAATTGCAGTCCGTGATAGTCTTGAGGTTTACTCAGGTTACTTAGAATGCTCTTCTGGAATTCAGAGAGGTCTGGCTCTGCACTTCTCCTCCTTTTCCCCATTGAGGGACATCTAGAGACCTGGGTGACAGGTGTAGGACACATAGACTGGATGTTTGTTGGCTGACTGCTGCTGCTGGTCGGTGCCAGGGGCTATGGCTCTACAGGAAGTAGGGCCAAGGTAATGAGGCCCTCACTTTGACTGTCCTAGGAGAATAAAAGAAAGGTATTTTAGCAGAAAAACAAATCATGACTTAAGATTGATAAAGTATTGATATTGTACGTTCGGTTTGGGCGTGGGGCCCTGTTAAATTTAGGTCAAAAAATGTCAAACCATGTGCCATCCACAGAAGAATGAGCCAGAGGTTGATGTACAATATTTATTAATTTATTAATTTTATTTATTTATCATGTCAGGTCATTTATAATATTTTTTAATATTTATTTATTTAATTAATTGTGATGGTTAATAAACATTAAATATTAATAAACTATTCAAATGTACATTCATTCATCTTATTATTCAGACACATAGTAATATTGTTATTTCCCATTGATTAATGTTGTAATTCACTAGAACTAGTTTAACTTTATTATTAGTTTTTAATTCATGTTGCAAGTGAGAGTGAATATAGCACCCGTTTTAAATGGTGTGTAAAGTAATGGAAATGTGAGAATGTTATTTCAGTGGTATTATTATTATTTTTTTTTTTTGATTACCAGAGCCTCATCGTGTGCTTCACTGCAGGGCTTAAAGTATTCCGGCACCGTGCCGGATCTCCGGCGTGCGGCCGTGAGGAAGAAAAAAAAAAATTGGAACTTGCATGCGGTTTAATATTTTCGAGTCAATTGATTTCACCTACCAATCATATGAAAGTAACGCAGCTCTTACTAACGTTACAAGCCTATCAGAAGCAGAGCAGGGCGGGGCCTGGCAACACAGTGTGATTGAGATTTATACGTCATGTTAGCGTTGTCGGTGGAAGGAGCGCTAGTTCATGAAGCTTGGGGATGATGTCCTAACCACGGGCGTAATTTCCTATGGGGACACTTTCAAAATCCCGTTGTCCCCCCCACCCGCACTCAAATTCGTTTGTTATGATGTTTAACCGCACGCCGTCATTGCCATTGCCACGGAGGAGCAGGACCGAGCCTGTGTAAAATAGCTCACTGAATGTTCTAATGAGCAAGTAGCGGTTGCGGCACAGCCAGCGATGAAACGCCAGAAACAACAACAGGTGACTTTAATGTCATCATGGATGAAAAGAAAGAAAGGAGATGTGAGTTGGTTGATTCATTAAATTAGCTCAGGTCAGGATAATCACTGTCTAAGTTACACCTGTTGATAACTGAGCTAACGTTAACATACACTGCTGCTTGGTAACTTCAGACTTGGCTAAATATTTAATTTTAATATTTAATTAAATATTCTGTGTAGTTTAAAAAAAAAACATTCTGTGTAGGCCTACCATGAAAACGAGTCCACTTTAAATCGCAGCATTTTCTGTCAGCAATGTATGACAAGTAGCCTAACGTTAGTGCTGTGCATGCGATTAATGTTTGTCCAGCTTTAACGTGTTAAAATATTTATCGCAGCGTCCGTTCTTTCTGTCATCCTTTGGGTTATATGATCATGCTCTCCTTCACGCAAATGTTTTAAACTATCAATGCGCGAGAAGACAAAAGAGAACGCGCTGTCAGTGAATACCTCCTGAAACACACACACACACACGCACGCACGCACAGAAAGACGCACGCCAGTATCGCAGTCGACAGCACGCCATGTTCTCTTTCGCGCTTGAACGAACCATAACACACACACATTTATGCCAAAAAATGTCAGTTTTATCGAGTATCTTCACAAGAACAGTCAAATGAGTTAATGAGTTAAATACAATCTTAAATGGAAGTAAAGAGTAGAGAATGAGATGCGTGAGATCCTGTCAGCAACGGCAGCTATTAAAGTGACAGCAATTCTCTCTGTTAGTAAAGTTAACCAAAGAACAATGGGAACAGAGAAAATTAACAACTGCTCAACGCTTAAGGATTAAAGGGATAGTTCACTTTGAAATTAAATTTTGGTATGTTTTAGCTTACCTGAAGGGCATCCAAGATGTAGGTGTCTTTTTTTCCTCAGTAGTTTCAATTTTGATATTTTAGGTCAAACCGTTCTTGTCTGTCAGTCATATAATGCAGGTCTGCGGTCACTGTCTCAAAACAGCATGCACAAGTCCAAATTAAAACAATTCCCCACCATCCAAATTAAACAATTCCCCATCGTAAGTACACTTTGATGGCCTAAGACACGAAACGAGCGGTTTGTGTGAGAAAACGAACCGTATTTATATAGTTTTTGCCTCTTGAACAAAGCCGCGTCCAACTGATCTGACGGCGCGGGCGGGTATAGATATATACACTGATGTCGCCTTGGCTAATGAACTGCAATAGCGAAGGCGACATCTAGTGTTTCTATATCTATATCCGCCCGCGTGCGGGTATAGAAACACTAGCACTAGATGTCGCCTTCGCTATTGCAGTTCATTAGCCAAGGCGACGTCAGTGTATATATCTATACCCGCCCGCGCCGTCAGATCAGTTGGACGCGGCTTTGTTCAAGAGGCAAAAACTATATAAATACGGTTCGTTTTCTCACACAAACCGCTCGTTTCGTGTCTTAGGCCATCAAAGTGTACTTACGATGGGGAATTGTTTAATTTGGATGGTGGGGAATTGTTTTAATTTGGAATTGTGCATGCTCTTTGAGACAGTGACCATAGACCTGCATTATATGACTGACAGACAAGAACGGTTTGACCTAAAAATATCAAATTTGAAACTACTGCGGAAAAAAAGACACCTACATCTTGGATGCCCTTCAGGTAAGCTAAAACATACCAAAATTTAATTTCAAAGTGAACTATCCCTTTAATCTATTTTTCATTTATAATTTATGCAGTGCGGACTGTTTTATAAACGTATTCAATTTCTATATAATTCACATTGGTTAGACAGGTAAGGTACAGGTAAATATGACATTTATTATGGGTTTTCACAAAGTGATGATTGTTTTTAAGTTCACTTAAATTAAAAGTTATGTTTTTTTAAGCCTAATAAATGTTTCAAATTTTGGCAAAATACATTTTCATTGAGACACAAGTAGCTTAGCTATATCAGTGATACTGGTCTTGACTTCATTCATAAAAATATGCCATTAACATGCTTGAAAATAAATGGTGCCAATGCCCCCCCCCAACACACAAAAAATTTTCAGGCTCAGGATTTTTTTTCACTTTAACCCCTGTTCACTTCAGTAAGTGAGGTTTGGCATAAAGTTTTTCTTCTGTGTGCTTCAGGGTTTGATGAGTACCGGCGCCACCCTGTGGAAAATGTAAGTCACTGCACTTGTTTCCGCTATTAGCACCTAGGAGCTGTCCTGTGCAAACATGTGCTCAACGTGTCCGTCCCCCACAAAACCCAACCCAACACCACACCCACCACGCTCTCTCACTCACAACACACACACACACACACACACACACACACACACACACACACACACACACTCACTCACTCACTCACTCACTCACTCACAAACACCCTGAGACAATGGAGTGACAAACGGAGGTACTTTTTCCACATTTTTAATATTTTCATAAATATGCCAATGTACACAAATAGATGGTAAAAAAAAAAAAAGTTTCTTCCTCCCACAAAGAAATGCTCCATATCTCCGGAAACCGGCTGCGAGAGATAAATAGAGTGTGAGCACAAACACGTACAAAAAAGAATGAGATCAAGAGAGAAATGTAGTTCGATGAATACATACTTTGAGCATTTTTGATGTGTCCAGGCAGGTTTTCTTTCTCTTATGGGCAGCAGTCCTTCACACTGTGAGAGATAAAGAGACAAGTGTCATATCATATGGACATTGAAACAAATGCTGATAAGTGAAGAATAAAATGAATTGAACATGCTTTTTAGCACTACCTGATGTGGTTCCACTGAAAGAAAGTAATAGCAGAGAATGTCTAATAGGAAGAGAATTGGCACTCTCTGCTTACTTCCGGTTTCTGGACTGGCTGCAGTAACACGTCTCTGTCCATGCGGGGGCGCTCGCAGGCGAGTGCAGAATTAATGGAGGTCTATGGCGAAAAACCCTCAAAATCCTCTGGGTGTTAGATTTTTTATTGTCACTTATTTGCTTTAAAAAGTCTTTTAAAATGTCAGTGACGTCAGAATGCTAGCGTGTTATGGGCAACAACAACTCAACCTGTAAGAAATCGAAAAGAAATAAGTACTCGTTCATTCAACTTTCGACCTATAACCCATGTTGAACTTGCAAAACCTACAATAAAATCTGAGATTTCTCAACAGCAATCGGGTGAAAGAGACACATTTAGCCGTCTAGCCCCATAGACTCCCATTCAGTCTGCACTCGCCCGCGATCACCTCCAGTGGAATTCTAATGGAACTGCAACCAAGATCGATACAATGGGGCTAATAGGAAGTGCCAAGGCTCTCCGTAGACGGGCTCTGGTAATATGTTGTTGCTCCATCAGTTCTTTAAGGCAGATGCTCAGCCTGTGAGGCCCAAAAAGTTGCAGGTCCGGGTCAGCCAAGCCTAATCGTCCAGCCAGGCCAGGTCCAGGCCTTCTCATAGAAAGAGGTCCTCTTGACTCCGTAGTCAAATTTAAGTTGAATGTCGACCTTGATGTCTGTCATCGCCCTGAATATGATGACGTCCTTTTCCTGACCGTCGACAGACATGGCACAGTGGAATGGCTTGATGTTGGCGCTCTTGGAAGAGTGGTTAATTCTTCGGCCCACCGTGTCTGCCTCCGGGTGACGTTCGCAGGGGAAGGTCTGAGCGTCGACACACATTTCCCTGTTTCCAGTCTTGAAGAAAAACATGTACCCAGGCTCCCCATGAAGCTCCTCTATCATGGCCCTTCCCTCTGCAGCTGTAATTATTTTCCTGTGATAGTCGCACACAATGTCTCCTTTTGCAAAGGTCCGTGTTGCAACCACTCCTATGACCAAGACAACATTACAACTGTTAATTACTCAGTGATAGTTGCAACAAATAACTTATTGAAAACTTTTAGAAATTTTATTAGACATTAAGGAAATTTTATGGAAATGAGGACATTTTTAGGAATTTTAGTTTTGTGGTGCAGTTAATTTATTTTAGAAATTTGTTGGCATCAAGGATATTTGAGGGAATTCATTTTAGTTTGAGGCGGCTGCTGAAGTGTAATGTTTTCTTCTTTTTATGGCCTTACAAGCCAAATTAAAGGTGCTCTCACCTAGACCTTGCTCCGGACCAAAGTCTTTGACTGCCAGGCCCGACCAGGACTGCTCAGAAACACAACGAATGAAAAGCGGGTCCGTTTCAATGGTGAGCTTGGCCGCTGGTTTCCATTGCTCCACGACCTCTTGGGTGTGTTGACCTGGGCTGGGGAAGTGTCATCTTCCAAAGGAGGGCTGTTAAAGAAGGGGAAAGAACACGAGGTATGACAAAAATGAGCACAACTTGCTAATCTGATGTACAAGCTGCTTGTGGTGTGTTGTTTTTTGTCCTTTATTTTCTTTTTCCTTTAGATGAACAGACACACCTGGCCAAGGATTCCAGCAGCGTAGCCGCTTCCACCACATCCTGAGGCAGAAACACGAGAGGATGCATGTATTGCCTTATGGCCTCCTGTTGTTGCGCTGTCAGCTTCTTGGCGGCCATCCTTAAAACCACCGCCCGCACATCCTGGCTCGTGAAAGGGGACAGTTGGTACCTGCAGGAGAAAAAGGTAATATGAAACGTTCATTGCGTTTTGACTGCAAATAACTGTATCATGTGGTCTTTAGGTACGTATGCTTCGAGGAAACGAAGTCACTTTACATCTTGACAAAGTCCGGCCTTGCCACTCTCAGTACCTGCTGGCAGTCTTGAGAGTACACAACAGCATGGCAACACCTGGAAGTGGGTATCATGGCCGGCTGCACCATCTCCCCACTGGCCTTCACCCTGGCCATGGAGATCATCATCAGGGCCTCATGATGGACAGTTGGCGGACAGCGTATAAGACCAGGGCTGAGGCTGCCACCGCTCAGAGCCTACATGGATGACCTCACAACTCTCACCACGACTAAGGTTTGCACCGTGCGGCTACTAAGAAAGCTCCAGGAAAACATTGAGCGGGCTCGCATGAAGATCAAGCCGAGCAAGTCTAGAAGCATCTCCATTATTAAGGGGAAGCTGTCAGACCACCGTTTTCACATTGGCGAGGAACCCATTCCAACGGTTTCCAAGAAGCCAGTGAAGAGCCTAGGTCGTTGGTATGATGCCTCACTCAAAGACAAAGAGCAAGTAGAGCAGCTCAGGAGGGAGGTACCCAGCGGCCTGGAGAACATCGACAAAACTATGCTTCCTGGCAAGCTGAAGCTCTGGTGCATGCAGTATGGACTACTTCCACGTCTCATGTGGCCGCTAACCCTCTACGAAGTCCCACTCTCAAAGGTGGAGAAGCTGGAGAGACTGGTCAGCTCATACATAAGGAAGTGGCTTGGCCTTCCCAGGTGCCTCAGCAGGATCGGGCTCTACGGCAAAGGCATGTTACACCTGCCCATTTCCAGTTTGACAGAGGAGTACAAGTGTGCCAAAGTCAGACTGGAGATGATGCTGCTGGATTCGTGCGATCCATTCGTAGCCCAAACTGCCCCCATCCTGGCCACCGGGAGGAAGTGGACCCCATTGGCTGCTACTGAGCAGGCAAAGGCAGCACTCAGACATAAGGACATCGTGGGCCGAGTGCAGGAGGGGAGGAGTGGTCTTGGCCTTGGGGCGAGTACACCAGCGTGGAGCAAGGCCTCTACACCTCAGAGGCGCAAGCTGGTGGTCCAGGAGATACGTCGGGAGGAGGAAGCAGGAAGGTGCGCCCAAGCTGTGGCGCAGGCAAAGCAAGGACAGTGGATGGCATGGAAAGGAGTGGAGAAGAGGAAGATCTCCTGGAACGAGTTGTGGGAGATGGAGGCATTCAGGGCAAGTTTTACCATCAGGGCTGCCTACGATGTCCTGCCTTCCCCCGCAAACCTTACCCAGTGGTATGCCGAAGACCCCACGTGCCCTCTATGCCCAAGTCTAGCAACACTGAAGCACATCTTAGTGGGATGCAAGACCAGCCTCACCCAAGGCTGTTATACCTGGCGGCACAACCAGGTGTTAAAGAGTCTTGCAGCAGTACTAGAAAGTCGACGGACAAGTGTGAATGCCCTTCCTCTCCCGTCATCCCGGTGGCAGCCGACACCATTTGTTCGGGAAGGCGAGGGTCAAGCCAGCTTCACCACCACAAGACCAGACACTGGCCAGCTGGGCAGAGCACGGGACTGGAAGCTGCTGGCAGACTTGGACAAGAAACTCGTCTTCCCAGCTGAGGTCACAACTACAAACCAGCGACCAGACCTTGTTTTGTGGTCAGCCACACTCAAGCTTGTTTACATCATCGAGCTCACCGTGCCCTGGGAAGGTGCAGTGGAGGAGGCTTATGAACGGAAAAGGATGAGGTACGCTGAACTTGCAGCCGATGCCCAAGAACAAGGCTGGAAAGTGAACATACGCCCAGTGGAAGTAGGTTGCAGAGGGTTCGTAGCCACCTCAACATCCAGGCTACTCAGGGAGATGGGAGTGCGAGGAAAGGCCCATCGGCAGGCAGTCAAAGACCTCTCCAGGGCTGCTGAAAAGGGGAGCCAGTGGCTGTGGATTAAGAGAAAGGACTCCACCTGGGCCTTCAAGTGAGTAGATGGCACTTAGGGAGTGAACCTGGGACGCTGGGATTCACTGCTGAACCCTCTGGAGGTGTCGTGGGTATATCAGCGAAACACTGATGAAGGAGGGCGCCCACTTGATAACCCAAAGGGTGCCCTCACTCATTTGACCATCCCACAGAGTTCCATCGGTGCCCCAAGTACTTATCGAGGGATATCAACATCTAGTCCTATACAACAGACCTTGAATGCTGGGATGGTCATCAGCGGATGGTCTGTGTTTGGATTAAAAACATGGCAAACAAGACGAGTCACCTTGTGATCATGTGGGGCAAGATGCATGCACGTGCATCGTTACATTATTGAAACTAAAACAAAAAAAATACAATGCAAACTGAATGTGAAAATCATCAACTTGAGTATATTAAATGTTCTGCTGTACAATTAATAATAGTCATTATTACATGGCTTGGCTGAATTCCAATGTAGAATGCGGTCTGTTATTTCTTGATAACAGACCGCTGCGAAGTATAACAGACCGTTGCCATGAAAAACAGCGCATTGCTATGGACGCGGAACGGACTATTTTCTTTAGCGGAAGCAATACAATCGTTTTTAAATCAATAAACCCCTTTTTAAATAAATAATTTGTGTCAAATTATTTATTTATTTTGTAGGTAGCCATGTAATAAGTGGGATAATGTATAGTGAGCCGGTTGTTATAGTGAATAACAACCCCTTCAGGCTGATTCAAGATCCCTCCGCTTCGCGTCGGGATCCCGTTCAGCCTGTCGGGGTTGTTATTCACTATAACAACCGGCTCACTATACATGATCTCTTACATAATATATACAGTGAGGAAAATAAGTATTTGAACACCCTGCTATTTTGCAAGTTCTCCCACTTGGAAATCATGGAGGGGTCTGAAATTCATCGTAGGTGCATGTCCACTGTGAGAGACATAATCAAAAAAAAAAATCCAGAAATCACAATGTATGATTTTTTAACTATTTATTTGTATGATACAGCTGCAAATAAGTATTTGAACACCTGAGAAAATCAATGTTAATATTTGGTACAGTAGCCTTTGTTTGCAATTACAGAGGTCAAACGTTTCCTGTAGTTTTTCACCAGGTTTGCACACACTGCAGGAGGGATTTTGGCCCACTCCTCCACACAGATATTCTCTAGATCAGTCAGGTTTCTGGGCTGTCGCTGAGAAACACGGAGTTTGAGCTCCCTCCAAAGATTCTCTATTGGGTTTAGGTCTGGAGACTGGCTAGGCCACGCCAGAACCTTGATATGCTTCTTACAGAGCCACTCCTTGGTTATCCTGGCTGTGTGCTTCGGGTCATTGTCATGTTGGAAGACCCAGCCTCGACCCATCTTCAATGCTCTAACTGAGGGAAGGAGGTTGTTCCCCAAAATCTCGCAATACATGGCCCAGGTCATCCTCTCCTTAATACAGTGCAGTCGCCCTGTCCCATGTGCAGAAAAACACCCCCAAAGCATGATGCTACCACCCCCATGCTTCACAGTAGGGATGGTGTTCTTGGGATGGTACTCATCATTCTTCTTCCTCCAAACACGTTTAGTGGAATTATGACCAAAAAGTTCTATTTTGGTCTCATCTGACCACATGACTTTCTCCCATGACTCCTCTGGATCATCCAAATGGTCATTGGCAAACTTAAGACGGGCCTTGACATTTGCTGGTTTAAGTAGGGGAACCTTCCGTGCCATGCATGATTTCAAACCATGACGTCTTAGTGTATTACCAACAGTAACCTTGGAAACGGTGGTCCCAGCTCTTTTCAGGTCATTGACCAGCTCCTCCCGTGTAGTTCTGGGCTGATTTCTCACCTTTCTTAGGATCATTGAGACCCCACGAGGTGAGATCTTGCATGGAGCCCCAGTCCGAGGGAGATTGACAGTCATGTTTAGCTTCTTCCATTTTCTAATGATTGCTCCAACAGTGGACCTTTTTTCACCAAACTGCTTGGCAATTTCCCCGTAGCCCTTTCCAGCCTTGTGGAGGTGTACAATTTTGTCTCTAGTGTCTTTGGACAGCTCTTTGGTCTTGGCCATGTTAGTAGTTGGATTCTTACTGATTGTATGGGGTGGACAGGTGTCTTTATGCAGCTAACGACCTCAAACAGGTGCATCTAATTTAGGATAATAAATGGAGTGGAGGTGGACATTTTAAAGGCAGACTAACAGGTCTTTGAGGGTCAGAATTCTAGCTGATAGACAGGTGTTCAAATACTTATTTGCAGCTGTATCATACAAATAAATAGTTAAAAAATCATATATTGTGATTTCTGGATTTTTTTTTTTAGATTATGTCTCTCACAGTGGACATGCACCTACGATGACAATTTCAGACCCCTCCATGATTTCCAAGTGGGAGAACTTGCAAAATAGCAGGGTGTTCAAATACTTATTTTCCTCACTGTATATATATATGGTACTTTATATATAAATACTGTATATAAAATTTTTCCTTTTTTTTCTTTCACTATGATGCACGACAGTCAGAGCACACTTACTTTATATCAAGACCAGACAGGTTGTCAGCCTCCTCTACCGAAGCTCCTATGTCCACGCCGGACTCCTGGGGCAGGTTGTTCACAAAGAACCCAAGGCTGAGCAGCTCTTTAACTAGGTTCTGTTTAGAGTGTGGGTCTGGCAAGAGGGCACTAATGCGGTCATAGTCCCATGTCCTACTTCTTGAAGTCCATTTCTTGGTTGAATCTTTTGCACTCTGAACCTCCAATAGTATGTCTTGGTGCGTGCTGTTCTTTAGGCACTTTCTGGCAAGATGGACAGGTAGGTTCTCTTGTGGCGTTTTGCAAATCACACAGTGAACTATGCGCTGATCAGCTTTTCTAAAAGGTCACTGGAGCAGAGCCAATAAGCTTTGGCCACACTACCATAGCAGCAAAGTCAGACCCAAGCGCACACACACACACAGACACACACACACACACACAAATACTTTTCAAAGTTTTTTCCCCACTCCCCCAGAGCCCTATAGTATCACAGCAAATGAATACCTCAGAGATCATCCAGCAACTAATGTAACAGCATGTCTAATCTGTAAACCAACAGTGATCTGTACTTAATAGATGACTGTATTGTGTAATGATAGGCATGCAAATTCGGCCATTATCCTGCTCATCAAGGATCAGTTTGTAAGTGTAAATTTGCATAAGTGTGACTAACTATACCAAAAATTACATTATTTAGAGTTACAATAAAGAAAAGAAAGAAATCTTACTTTAAGTTTGGGGTCAGTAAGATTTTTAATGTTTTTAAAAGAATTATCTTCTGCTCACCAAGGCTGCATTTATTTGATTAAAAAAAAAAAAAACAGTAATATTGTGTTAATTATTCCAATGTAAATCCTCTGTTCTCTATGTGAATATACAGTAAAGTGTCATTTATTCCTGTGATCAAAGCTGAATGTTCAGCATCATTACTCCAGTCTTCAGTGTCACATGGTCCTTCAGAAATCACTCTAATATGATGATTTGATGCTCAAGAAACATTCATTATTATTATTATCAATGTTGAAAACAGTTCTCTCTATAGAGCTGATTAACCCTGAAAATGGTTTAATTTCTTTATAGAGCTGCTGAGTTTTTGTAAATTAATTTATATTTATATTATTTTGGGGCCCCGGTGAATTTT
Source organism: Abramis brama (assembly GCF_963993115.1). Taxonomy (NCBI): domain Eukaryota; kingdom Metazoa; phylum Chordata; class Actinopteri; order Cypriniformes; family Leuciscidae; genus Abramis; species Abramis brama. The sequence goes on from NC_139966.1 coordinate 4,719,443, forward strand.
GGCATAATGTCCGAGTTGATAGAATCACGTGTCATACAGTACCAAATTTGATGCCGTATCACTTGTGATAGCACATCACTGTCACATGTCTGATTTCAGCCAATCACTATCACACATGACACTTCACAGGAGGTTCAGTAGAGCAGACACTATAGGTACTGAATAACACCAGTCTGAGATCCAGTCTAGACTCCACCTGAACCATTAACACCAGTCTGATTTCAGTCCATCACTATCATACATGACACTTCACAGGAGGTTCAGTAGAGCAGACACTATAGGTACTGAATAACACCAGTCTGAGATCAGCCTAGACTCCACCTGAACCACTGACACCAGTCTGATTTCAGCCAATCACTATCACACATGACACTTCACAGGAGGTTCAGTAAAGCGGACACTATAGGTACTGAATAACACCAGTCTGAGATCCAGCCTAGACTCCACCTGAACCATTAACACCAGTCTGATTTCAGTCCATCACTATCATACATGACACTTCACAGGAGGTTCAGTAGAGCAGACACTATTTGACATTTGATATACATTGTTTTGATGTTTCTTCAATAAAAGAAGAAGAAGAGGAGAAGAAAACAAGCATCAGCACTCTTAATAGGTGAGTCATGTTGTACAATATACATGCACTAGATATAACAGCTTGTTAAGAATTTAAAGGAGGCTTAAATCATCACTTAAACCATTTAGAAGACCAGCCTCGAGGCTCGCAACCTCACAGTTCCGTTCTCGTCCACTTGAGTTGTGGTGGCGCTAATGCGCCTAAAGCTGGTTTCCCAGCCGTCAATAAACAAGAGAAGAAGAAGAAATCGAAACTGAAAGCTTGCGTTCATTTTTAGATAAGACTACCGTAAACCAAAGCAGTTCCATCATAAATGATAAGTTCAGTGATGTCCTTCTCTTAATAACTTCCATGAAGTTGTAATGTATTTTCGTGATGTTGTGTCGGCATTAGATGAGATTATATCCACGCTGTTTCCTAATGAGTCGACTCCGTGTTAGATCAGGGGAGGCACTTCTGGTTTGGGGAAGTTCCACTCACAGAAACTGAAACAAATCATGAGTTTGCGCTACAAATAATCCATCAGTTCGTCTGAATGATCTGTATAATTCCCCTCATGTTCAGACTGATAGAGAATAACACACACGTGGTGTTTTAATGGGACGTCAGTCGCTCCGTTCTCTTCTTCCCGATTATTTTCTTTTCCCCTGAAATATCTTCATTGTGTTTGGAAGTTGAACAAAAGTCTTATTAGTATGAAACGACATGAGGGTGAGTACATGATGACAGAATTTACATTTCTGGGTGAAACACTAAGCAAAATGATTTCGATGATAGCGAGAACTCAGATGCTGTTATTACAGTGTTATTACTGTATTTGGGTTAGGTGGCTTAGGTTTTATTGTGAATTTGTCATGTAAATGTGTTGTTTTGTATTTAGACTACTTATATTTGTATGTTTACTTTAACATTTGAATACATTAAATTTTAAGAATGTTTTGTTTGATTTTTTCAATAAAAAAGACGTTCTTTAATGTCATTCACCCTCGTTTTGAGGCTTTCTTTTTTAAAGTATCGGTTCAGGTATTAGTACCGTTGTAAAAGTATTGGGTAACACTTCACTGTTTCTTACTTCCTGCATAACTAATAAGGAATTACTGAGGAACTAATAGGTAATTATTTATTAACACCTAAGTCACTACTGTTAACTAATATAATCCGATTTAGTACACAAATCAAGTACTTGAGTAAAAGTACAAATACCCCAATAAAACATTACTCCAGTAAAATTATAATGAGGCCTATTCATTTTCAAAATTACCTTAGTAAAAGAACTTAAAAAGTAGAGCCCAGCTCCAGCAAGAGATCCAGCAGCACTACTTTGGAAACGGGAGAACAGAGACCGGATGATCACACTTGAATTGCTTTTAAAGGTTTAACTTTTGATTCTAAAATGTTTGTTTAACGAGTTTAAATGTAGGCAGTATTGTACATGTTAAAACAAAATTAAATATATGCTGTATTAAGAAATGTTCTCACCTGAAATAAAGATATCATGTAGCCTAAACGAGTCATTGTTGTGTATTTTACAAAGGTTGAGATGATTACGTTAATAGTGTTTTTTTTTACAGTAAGTTTGATTTCAGTCAGAATTATGTGGTAATTCTTTATTCATTACTAATGGGTTCCTTATATTTTCACTTTAGAAGACTGTTTCAGGTGTAATAATATATTAGCTCAAAGGGGAAATATTAATAATAATACATAATTACCAATTATGATTAATTATTAATGTTTGGGTCAGTTAATTGGATTAACTTTGAGGTAAGGCTTTAACATTTCAAAGCCGCGATGTACAGAAAATCACACAAAGATATAGAAGAAAATGTATAAAAACATTTTGGATCAATAAATATAAGAAATAACATAAATAACTCCAGAAAGGCCAGACTGCAGACAGGATTTGCATTTCACATGCACATCAAATTAAATCGGCTAAATTACCTGTGCGAGCAGGCTCTAAGTACAGCACAACATCGATGCACCGAAAAAATTAACAATTAATTTACTAAATTAAATTAGAACAGAATATACCTTTCTAATAAATAAAAATATAAATCAGAATCAAGTCACAAGAGGAGCAAATGTGTGCAAAATGCCTTAAGTGCAGGGGAACATATATTCAAAACACAAGCCACAAATAGTTAGATTAGATAACCCTGACAGATCAATAAATAAAATAAAAATAAAGAAATGATTAAAATAACGATAGTAGCCAGAATTTTCAACTTTGTCTTTTTAACTGCAGAAACAACAATAAATGCTAAACTGGAGAGGCAGTCTTTTTAGCTAAAAATGTTCACAGCATCCAAAAATCACATTAGAACCGGCTGAAAAGTTTCGAAATCACTTGGACCCTACCTGATCGAGAGAAAAAATCCAGCCTTTCACTCTGTCTGTGTCCGTTGGAGTCTTTTGTGCGCGCGGATAAAATACATTCTAAAACACTTAACGTGAAAAACGTTTAACGACTTATCAAATTATGTAAAGAAAACGCTTTACTATAGGAGGAATGCATTGCATTCATATTGTGGTTTTCCTGATGCTAAATCCAGCCTTGGAGAATATCCTTTCTGATGGTGTACATTCGCACTTTAGATTTTCTTATCCCAGACATTGTTAAAGATTTAAATCCTTGCCGCCAAGACGCTCCTCTGTCGATCACGGATTGAAAGTGAAACTTAAATCTGTCACAGGGTGTTTATTCACGCACGTTAAAAAATAGGCTAAAAAATAGCCAAAATAGCCATTAATCATAACATGTTGTACACCATTGACTATAAAATCAAGAGGATTCTTTTGATACCAAGAATGAGGGGATTTGAAGATGTTACTGCAGTGATACATCATCTTTGGATATCAACATTTGAAGTCACTCTAACATAACTAAAGAATCATAACTAGGCTAATAAAACAGGGAAATGCATAAAACACAGGAGAAATACTATAAACATTTGGGAACTTTTGTGGGTAAGAATGGAGTAAGTGTCCTTGTGTATTGGAAGTTTGTCTCTATAGTGTTTGACCAAATGGCTTGTGCCGTCGGGACTCTCTTTGAGGGTGGCAGACACAGTCTCTTGCTGAGATCATTCAGGAGAGCAGAGGTGATAACGGCCTTTGAAGAGAACTGAGGGCTGATGACATAAGGGGAGAGAGGGGAGGTTTTATGATGCCTAGAGCATTTTGATTAAGTCCATTCGTTACACCTTGTTGTATTACAAATTTATTAAATGTTTAATTTAGTTTAACATTAAAAGTTAAGACTTTGATTTTAAGGTCAGTTTCTGGCTAGAGACTCCGGCCAGTCCTGTTTTCTCTATTGTGTTTTAAATGAGTCACCTTTCGGAGCCCAAATGACTTTCTGGCCGAGACGGTGAATCGTTAGGTTGATTGGATTAGCTGTTGGGGAGACTTTCACCTTTTGTCTTTAATGGCTCTGGGATGGCTCTTGGAACCGGAGTTCCTGGCCAGTATCAGCATTTAAATAGTTACGCTGATTCAATTGGACTGGTAGCGATCTCAGAGTATGCATTGTAGTTATATACATTCCAAGGGGGAGGGATTACATAGAGGCGGAGACTCTGAACAAAGTCAAGTCAAGTCAAGTCAACTTTATTTATATAGCACTTTTCACAATACAGATTGTATCAAAGCAGCTTCACAGTATTAAATAAAATAGTACATCAGTGTTTGTTTCTAGTGTAAAACATCCATGTTTGATAATGCTGATCAATAGTATTGTTGATTGATTAATTAAATTAAGTAACCCCAACTGAGCAAGCCAAAGGCAACAGTGGCAAGGAACCGAAAAACTCCATCAGGTGACCTAATGGAGAAAAAAAAAAACCTTGGGAGAACCCAGGCTCAGTCGGGGGCCAGTTCTCCTCTGGCGTTTAAGAAGTAGAGACCGGAAAAAAGCATGCAAATGAAGTAGGAACACACCCGTATTAGATTTAGATTTTTGTTGGATGACTGCAGCCACGCTCAGCGAAGTCCTCAATAAAGAATAACTTCTGTTTGAACGTGATCCCAACATCTCCTGGTCTTGCTTTGATGAAGGAAAAGAAGTTTCCAACAACCTGAATACTCTTTTCTGGATGGAAGATGAGAAGCCACTCAGTTTGATTTCGGTGATCACTGACCGTTTCGTGCTGTCCAGTATTGTGGTCAAAAGAATCTCAACTCAGTGATCTGGATTTGGGACTATGGGAATGCTTTTGTGCGTGACCAGCTGTGAATATATGTGTGCAACATGTCAATGAAGTTGAATTTGAACTTTTATAGCCTCGGGCAGTGACGTCATTGGAGTGCGCATGCAGGTTATAATTAGATGTGCCACAGGTGCAACGGCAGGTATAAGTTTGTCTGAAGAGCAGTCCTGGGACATCAGAAAACCAGAGGCGGTGGGGATGGTACAGAGGCGGGTAGATTTACGCACCCCGTCCCGAGGCTGGGCAGAAGACCATCAAGACTTTTTCTTTTTGGAGATAATGGTCCTGAGGTTTTGTTTTTTTTGAGGCTGCTGAGCGCTACGAGCCGGTCCCCAGTCTTGATGAGGGGGATCGCGACTCACTGTTTTGTGCCTCACGTTTAGACGCATGTGCACCTGAGACGCGTCTCTCTGTAGGCAAGGGCGTGGTGAGCTGGTTCCCTCTGACGTCACAGGCCACCATGACGTCCAATAGGAGAGTTCAACTGCAGTAGCCACCGTTCAACCTGAAGAGGGCAGCACTTTTTACACCATATATTGTAGAATTAAAACACTTTATACCCAAATGTCAAAAAAATGTACTTGAATCAATGAACAGCATTAATAAAGCCCCATTCTTACAGATCTTTAACTAAAAAAAGTTGTTTTAGGGTTTAATTACCCTTTAATAAAACTAAAAGGCAATGATTTAATATTTTAAAAGTAATAATAGCTGTTAAACACAAAACAGATGACTTTGTGTATCTTCTTGTCCTGCAGAAGTGAATCAGTGAAGGATGATGGCGTCTGTTCCAGAACTGCTTCTGGGTGTTCTGGATGATCTAAGCACAGAGGAACTGAAGAGGTTTAGATGGCATTTAAATGATCATTACCGTGTTCCAAGTGCTGCTCTGGAAAACGCAGACCCTCTTGACACAGTGGATCTGATGAAGAAGCGTTTTGGACCAGAAGAAGCTGTGAAGGTCATGGTGGAGATCCTGAGGAAGATGAACCAGAACCATGTGGCTGAACAGTTAGAGAACAAACACAAGCAAGGTAACAGGTTAAAACAGTGGTTCAGCATAAAGGGAAAAAAGGCCATTTCTATGGCGTTCAAGTGCATGAATAGCTGTTGGCACTCTTCCTTTGTAAAGTGGCACCGAAAGCCAATTCCACTGAATCTTTCTGCTTCACCCCCAATTTCCACCAACTGCGGAACGGCTGCGGATCCGCTCCGGAACGGCGGCGGAGTCAATAGGTTTCCATTAAAGTCAATGTGTGTATTTTCACTGACTGCGGAACGGCTGCGTTCCGACTCCGGCGATCCGCAGCCCTCCGGAGCAGATACGCAGAGCTTCTATTTTTGCCGGATGCCGGAGAGCTCCGCAGCACTACAGGGGAGAGTGCGCAGGACAGGAAGTCGAGCAAAAAAACAGAACAAACCAAAATAAAAGATCCGGTTAATTTTCTAAATAAAATACACCGTGATAATGGCGGATCATATTTCCCTACACTACACCTTGAAAACGTCATAATATACCATTCCTCATAATGTTCTGTTTATAGAAACTATATATCGCGCGATCATACGTGAATTAGCGAGATCTCGTGGGTCCTCGTGACTTCAGCTATCAGTCATGGATGCAGCCGTTCCGCAACAAATCCGGACCTGGTGGGTATTGAAGGACGACAGAGCACGGAGCCGACACGCAGCGGAGCCGATCCGCAGCCGATCCGCAGTTGGTGGAAATCCGGGGTCAGACCATTGGCTTATCACCGTCTGAACAAGCCAGACATAGAAGTTTCTTCTGATTATATATTGCTCACAAAAATATTTACATTTGAAAACGCCAGATGTTTTTAAAGGGAGGGTGTGACGCACTTGCAAAAATAATCTTGTTTTCTGTTTGAATTAAGATCATTTTTCTTATTTTCCATTTGAATTCAGTTTTTTCCCTACCCCATTGGCAGATAATTTAGCTCGATTTAAGCAAAAAACTCACTTAATTTAGACTGACAGAAAACAAGATATAATTTCTTATGTCATTTTACACATCTAGTAAATGCTTCTTGATTTAATTATTTTTAGATATTTGGACTGGAAGCAAGGCTAAAATACTGCGTAAGAAAAGCATCAATTGTTAAAATGTATAACTTATTGTAACGGAGCAGGCTCCTGTACCGCTTCCTCTCCACCACCGGAGGGATCCGGGTCATGGCATGTTTTTTTTGCTACATGCCCTGGGATTACTCAATGCATGCTGATGAATAAATGTATAATAATAATAATTAATCTGCATACCCTAGTTTTGCACTGATGTAAAAAGACTGACAGTGACACAATAAGACCTCATAGCAAAATGTTTTCATCGTTTAACTCTTAAAAAAAAAAACTATTAAAAAACATGTATGTTCTTTAATGTTTGATTATAATTTTACTGTCTTCACATAGGGATGGGAATTGATAAGATTTTATCAATAATAATGCCACTGATGATTCTGATTATCGATCCGATTCTCTTATCGATTCTTGATAGCACTGTGTGGAAAAATGTAGTCATATGTTTTTTTTTTGTTTTTTTTTAAGTGGTTTTATTTATTTTAAAGTTTAAGCAAACTGTTAGCAAACTGTACTTTTTTATATATAATTTATGTAATAAATAGAACCTTATTGTAAAGTGTTACTGATTAGTTACACCGATTCACCTGAGTTCACTGTTGGAAAGATCAGTTGTTTAAAACCATTCATTAAAATGAATCGGTTCAAAGGAGTCATTAGTTCGCGAATTGGACGTGTCATGCACGTTGTGTGATTATCCCCGCAGTTAGGACATGGACATCCAAGATTTGTGTCAACATAGAAAACATTTCATCACTGTATAGTTTTATTTCGTTTAATTAAAGTGTTGTTTATGTCAGCTGACTGTCCGGAACGCTTTTCAGAGAAGATAAAGAAACTTATTTAGCACAATTCACACCCAGCAGTAATTCAGAAAAAAAAAAAAAATCTCCGAATGCTCCACATGAAACTTTGGTATTTCGACCTTTTACCACTGTGTCGATTTATTTTGATTAATATGTGCGTGCGAGGGAGAGAGAGCAACACAGCGCCTAGTTTGGAGACGATGAAGTCGTTTACACAGAGAGTGCGCGCGCGACCGTCTCTCTCTCTCTCTGCTCGTTCTTTCAGTTAAACATACGCCCTGTCACAAACGCAGCCGTTCATCTACATTACTCACCGATCAAATAAGACTTTGGCGGGACAAAAATTCACTTTGGTGGGCGCTAAAACAAGTTCAATGCAGGAAAATTCATGCGTGAGTTTCCATTAGACTCGCACGGTAGTCAGGCGTCTCATCAAATGGCGAGCTCAGCCTCAGTTCAGTTGACGCTGTGTGCTTCAAGATTCTGACGCAAGTGCTAAGATTCCAATTGGCCAAGAGAAAAAGTGCTAAGATTCCGATTGGCCCAGAGAAATGTCAATTATAAGAATTATCCAATAATGTTTCGCAATTCTAGCCTGCATGGCAGTTACTGGGTGTTTCTCAAAACCAAGAATGCAAAGAACGGACTTGTGTTCTTGGGGAGAACGCTCTTGCTAGTTGTTCTTGGAAGAATGAACTCACAAGGTGACGAGCACACAAGAACGCCGCTGACAGTTTGAGACGATGTGTTCTTGCTGGTATTGCGCAATAATACCCCCGCACAGACGCCGTCTGCAGTGCCCAAACATAACGAGAATTATTGACGATAACAGCCAGGCTTTATCGCCCACCCCTCAGCTCAAGGGATTACTCTACAACTATACACTATGTAATGTATATTCATAACAATAAAGCTATACCTACGCTGGAGATTCTAACTTCCGAAAACGTTTGAGCGCATTTTCGAAAAATGCCAATATTTGAAATCTACACAGTTGATTTCTCGCATCAAATGTTCTCAGAAATGAATTTAGTGATGAAATAGCGTCCGAAATTGTAAAAAAACGACTTGCTGTATTGACCTCTCGTTCATCGAATGCCGAAATGAATGCTGGGATATTTCTGCCGTCAAGTTCACACAAGTTACCAACCTATGCATCCTCGGTAAAATGGGCGTGTCAAGAACACTTCCGGGATTTTTAACCGTTCTTGCCAAAATGCAAACTTGTGTATTGGGACGGTACTTGGGCAGCGACTGATGACGTTTCACAAGTCCACAAGAACGCAAGTACAGACAAGAACGCATATTGAGAAACGGCCACTGTGAGAAAAAATTCACATTAATTAGGCTGGTAGTTTTTGTTGGATCAAAATTGGATTAAATAATTGATATTTCACTGGTATCTCAACATCTGAACTGCTGACCCGATCCTGAGCACTGAGCCCTGCTGGAGCTGCTATAAACATGCACTATTAAATGACAGATAAAATATGATAGAGCAATGAACAGTGACAGTAACAGAAGCTCAGACAATGCATTTTAGCAGGCTTAATTAAGCATGAAAATAACTGAAAGAAATATATAATTGATTGAGCCAACTAATATGATTTATATTCTTTTGGTTTATCTACTAATACATTTAAAAATGACAAATGCAGTGACAATTCAGGGATCGGTTACGTACGAGTTATCGTGAGTACCAAAAATTAAAGTATGGGAACGGACTTGTTCTGCAAAAAGTGGTATCGGTGCATCCCTAATTAAAAAAATGTTGTTGTTGAAAAATTACAATCGTTTCACGCTAAATTAACGCTGCAGCCCGTCTCAGATATAGAGCTATTTCGCATGGCTATGAGCTTGATACTAAGTATACGATAAGTATATAATACAACTTTTATTCTTCAGGTCAATCATATATTCATAGGAAAAAAATCTGTTTCAATATCCTTTCAATGGTTAAGGGGATTTCCCATGTCTGACAGCGCTGGTCAATGGATTGATCTCTATGACGTGAAAAATTAGATATCATATTTATGTAATTTGAGTAAAAAAATAAAATAAAATAAAGACATTGTTTGATAAGTGCTGATTGAAATCCTTGAAATCCTAAAAAGTAGTGCTTAAAGTCCTGCAATTTCATTTGACAGAATCTGTACGAACCCTGTGAACAGTATCTGGGCAGTGTGTCCCTTCAGCCAGGACCATCTCCATAAAACTCAGGTGTTCCTGTAGGATTTCCTTGGGACGTTTGTAGTTGTATTGTAATAGGATTATCAATGTCTGTAAGGAGCCAGAAAATCATCTACTAGCTTTATTATTATTTATCATTATCTGTTTATTTTCTTTTCAAGATTTAGATTATCTCGAAATTAGAAATGTCTGGCATTTTTTGGAAAACAGCTAAATATCCAAACTGTGTAACATCCATTTGAAACATGTCATGACAGCATGTGTAAAGATTAGGCTGTTCACACAAGACATCAGATTTTACAGGACAGCCTTACACAGTGTGAACACTGAGTAATTATACTGTATTGATGACTGGATGTTCACACTATTGTATTGTTTCTCTGTAAGCAGCACGAGTGGAAACAGATCAGGAGAAGACAAATAGACTGAGCCAGTCTACTGTTAATGACACACTTAAGACATCAAGAGAAAACACAAGCAGCAGCGCCATGGGAAAAGACCACAGCGATGGAAAGAGTTTAAGGGTTGCACATGATATCAAGAACAGCTGGAGCAGAAAAATAGCCGATGGGAGCAATGAAAACCTGCCCAAGTTTAAACTCCACCTGTCTGAAGCGTGGCAGAACCGTGATGGATTCTGCAGAAGAAGATCGTTTGGGAAAAACGTCAGAAAAGAGAACAAGACCATCATGATGATCGGAGCCACGGGTTCAGGAAAATCCACTCTAATTAACAGCATGATCAACTACATCCTGGGAGTGCAATGGAAAGATGGCTTCCGGTTTGTGCTGATAGATGAAGGGAAGCAGAAATCCCAGGCTGAAAGTCAGACTTCAGAGATCACGGCGTATCAAATCAATCACATGGATGGTTTCCGGGTCCCATATTCTCTGACCATTGTGGACACACCAGGCTTCAGTGATAACAGAGGAATTTCACATGACCAGAAAATCACAAAGCAGTTTCAGGAGTTCTTTTCTAATCCAGGAGGGATCGACCGCATTGATGCTGTGTGTTTTGTAGTACAGGCTTCACTTGCCCGTCTGAGGCACACACAGAAATACATCTTTGACTCCATTCTTTCCATATTTGGGAAAGATATTGCTGAAAACATCCTTATGATGGTAACCTTTGCAGATGGGAAAAAACCTCCTGTTCTCGAGGCCATCAAAGAGTCTGCGGTTCCCTGTTCTACCAATGAGTCTGGAGAGCCACTTCACTTCAAGTTCAACAACTCTGCTCTGTTTACTACCAATAACACTTCTGCAGACGATGAGGAGTCTGATTTTGATCAGATGTTCTGGAAGCTGGGATTTTCTAGCATGAGATTGTTCTTCACATCCCTTAGAATGATGCAAACCCAGAGCTTGTCTCTGACACGGGAAGTCCTGAAAGAGCGTCAGCATCTAGAAGTGCTTGTGGAAGGCCTTCAGCCCCAAATCAATGCTGGTCTGACGAAACTGGATGAACTCAAGAAGACAAGAGCAGCTCTGGAGCAACACAAGGCGGAAATGGATGCGAATACGGATTATGAATATGAATTAGAAATAACTGTCCCAAAACAGATCGAAAACAAATCTGGCCACTACTCAATGAACTGCCAGAAGTGTCACTTCACATGTCATGACAGTGAAAGACATGGGTGCAGTGTCATGAAAGATGGAGTGTGTACGGTGTGTCCAGGAAAGTGTGCCTGGAATGTGCATTTTCATCAGAAATGCAAATGGGCTTATGTCCCAGAAAAGAGAAAGGAAACCTATTGGGATTTAAGAAAGCGATATGAGGATGCACATGGACAGTTCATGCCAAAAGAAAAGAGCTTTGAAGAGCTTGAAAAGGAGTTTGAGGTTGTCCAGGATATTGTGACCGAACTAATTGATAGTTCTCAAAAGTCTTTTGAGTGTCTGGAGGAAATCGCCCTCAAGCCCAATCCTCTTTCTGTCTCTGACTACATTGATCTGATGATCCAGTCTGAGAAACAAGAAGCCAAGCCTGGATTTCAAGATCGCATTAAGGCTTTAATGGACGTCAGGAAGAGGGCAGAGATCATCAGTAAGGTGTCCACTGGAGGAGTGCTTCCAGAAGACTGGAAAACATACAAACCTGCAACAAGAGAAAAAGGATCATCCTATGATTCAAGAGTCCTGTTCAGTAAAGGGATCAGTAATGTAAAGAAGTATCTGTTCAAGTGAAACTTTGACCCTTTATCTACAATTACTACTACTATAAACTAAAACAATTGGCTCTGTCTTAACCCCCTGGGGTCGACAATCGCGCCGGCGCGATAGGCTCGCTTTTTTTCAGTTCAGTTCAAAAGAAATTAATTTTGCTCTGTGGACTTTGATATTCCAAGCAAGTTTCATACATCAATCGATTCTGTTAAATGTGTATTATTTTTGTGTATACTCACAATAAAAACAGAGTGTTGTGCTTTTTGCCAAATAAAGAAAAATAAACGTGATGCGAGTTCTGCCTTCTCTCTGTCAGTGAAGACCATTCTGAAACGCGTCTGAAAATGAACTGTAGCTCAGCGAATACTCAGTCAAACAGGCATACAGTCAAACAGGCATACAGTCAAACAGGCATACAGACACACAGGCATGAAGCTTGAATGATCTTCTTTTAAATGAGGTAATTTATATAAAAAACAAATATTCTCATCTTGTGAAATCTGTATTAAAAGAGAGCGATTCCAGTCGAGCTCATTAGAGCTAATTCAAATGTAATGTGACTCCGCCCACGGAGAGCGCGTGCTATTCAAACGCAAATTACTGAGGCAAACCTGTGAACGCCCCCCATATCAGCTCGAGAAAACACAAGTTTAATCATATGTTGTTTACACCATCTGGCAGCGCTGTGAGGAATAATAATAATGGCAAATCTACCTCAGAGTGCGGGTATTGCGAGGAGAGAGGATCCGAATACTGTAGTAAGTTTTTTTTCCTTCTCAAGTTAATCGCGTTTCTGTGAATGAATGAACGGCAGCCGCAGAGATGCGTGCTGTTTACCACAGCTCGCAAAAAGAGAGTTTAAATTTAAATTGCGTCTCTGTGTGAATGAATGATGTTTTAGCAAACTGTATTGCTATACTGAGTTGAGTAAAAATCGACAGAAATATGTTGAAATAAAATGTAGGCTATTTGTATAAGCAACGTATTAAACTGAAAATTAACATTTATATGCCCTAATATTTCATAAAAACAACGTTACAGTCAGGCGTTTCTGTTTGTGAATGAATGTTTCGGTTTTAGCAAACTGTATTGCTATACAGAGTAAAAATCGACTGAAATATGTTGAAATAAAATGTATTTGTATAAGCAACGTATTAAACTGCAAATTAACATTTATATTTCTTATTATAAAAATGAAAGACCTATGTTACAGACATATGAAAGACAACATTTCGTTGATTAGTTTTGGATAGATTATACATTTTTACTGTAAAATATCTGCCACCTCAAATAAGCTTTTTTTTGCCAATTTTTGCTCATGTTAAATATAGTATGTTTTGTCAAAAATAAAGTAATCAAATAATCAATCAAATCCTTAACTTTGAAATATGTATGATAAAATGTATACTTTAGTTTTTACAAAGAAAGATTACACTTGAATTGTTGTTGTAATTGTAACCTTTTTAATAAAAAAAATATATTTACAAGGTATGAATGAATGAATGATTTTATTTGGTCACATACCCACAAGTCATATCAACAAATAAACACAATCTACACAATTCACACAATGTATTTTGTGACCAAAAAGGCATAGGCTGAAGCCAAAGGCTTATTTTTTGCCTATCCTAGAGAAAAAACAGAAAAAGAAAAAAAAAGAAGAAATTAAATGATAAAATTAAGTATACATTAAATAAATATTAAATAAACACTTCAACCACGTTATATCTCATGAACAAAAACTCTTTAAACATTTTTTAAAATTGTACCAATTGTGATGATTCCTTAATAAACCTCGGTAGACTATTCCACAATTTTACACCACATACAGAGACACAATAACTTTTCCGTGTAGTTCGGGCACAAGCGGGTCTGAATTCAAATTTCTGTCTTAAACTGTACACATCTTCTTTTATATTAAACAACTGTTGTATGTTTCTTGGAAGTAATTTGTTTTTCGCTTTAAATAATATCTGCGCGGTCTGAAAATCAATTAACTCTTTGTGTTTCATTATTTTAGATCTACAGAAAAGTGTGTTTGTGTGCTCCCTAAACCCTACTTTATGAATTATTCGTATTGCCCTCTTTTGTAATAGGAATAGTGAATGTATTGAACTTTTGTAATTATTTCCCCATATCTCAGAGCAATAACTTAAATATGGCAAGACCAATGCAAAATATAAAATTTTCATTGAATCATAATCTACTAAATATTTTGCCTTGCTCAATACACCCACACTTCTTGATACTTTAGAGTGTACATATCTTATGTGAGGCTTCCAGTTGAGTTTGTCGTCTATAATTACCCCTAAAAACTTGTTTTCTCCCACCCGTTCAATAACAACCCCCTGAACTTCTATCTGTATATGTTCATTATCCCCACGGCACCCAAATAACATTAATTTTGTTTTACTTAAGTTCAAGGATAATTTGTTTTCATTAAACCAAGTAACTAATTTATTTATTTCATGTTTCATCATAGATAATAGCATTTCTATGTTATCCCCAGAAGAAAATAAACTAGTATCGTCAGCAAAAAGGACCGGTTTGAACACTGTCGATACATCACATATATCATTAATATATAAAATAAATAATTTTGGCCCCAACACTGACCCTTGAGGCAGATGTAAAGGTAGATGTAAACAAACTATTAAAAGGTAAATATAAGCCTTTTCCTTAAATAATTTTTATTGGGTTTTATTAGTGACAAATTTGGGGAGAGGATAAATATTCCAAAACTGAAAATACAGTATGAGAATTAACTGCACAATTACTAGACATGTTTTCCTTGGATATTATAGGCCAAATTGCAAGCACAATATGTGGAAAAATAAAAAAGCATTGAGATGCTTCCAACTGTTGCTCTTGCATTCTTGTGGCTCAGTGACTCACCTGAATGATTGGCTAATTACGTATGCAGGCCCCATTGTCTCCTCAGGTGTGAACCACTAAATATGCATGATCGTTGACACCCACTCGAATATTGCCTTTCCAAACAGAAAGTGCTTTGCAAAATTCAAATCAATGTATTGTGTTATGTGAATGATTAGGCAGGATGATTTTCACAAACCGTGAATTGGCGCAAACCTTTTTACCATAGCCGTCCCTTTAATCTGTAAATAGAAGTCACCTTCGAACTCGAAATCATTACGAATCAGACTTAGCTCTAAAAGTTCCAAAATCGCCTCATCTGGTCGAGAGGCATCGGGAAACCTGGCAAAACAATCCCGTACTGCCCTTAATCCCAAAGGAGTTTCAATATTAGTATAAAGACTTTCCACGTCTAGTGAAAACAGGAACGCATCTGGCGGCACTTTCAGACTCTTGGCCTTCTCCATAAAGTCATAAGTATCCCTGATGTAACTAAAGTGCTTAGTGGATAAGGGATTAAGATAAAAGTCAATAAACTCTGCCACTCTATGGCTCTCACTCCCACTATCCGAGACAATCGGACGACCCGGAGGCATGAAGGGATTGGACCATTTATCCCGAGGCTTGTGGACCTTAGGAAGTAAGTAAAACCGCCTGGGCCTAGGCCTCACTTCCCCCAAAAAATAATTCGCCTGTATCTTACAGATAAAACCTGTTCTCAGCAAGGTGTTTACTACTCTTTCAATGCGGGGTAATGACTCCATAAAAATGGGAGCCTCTAACTTAGAATAAAAGGACTGGTCCGTTAATTGTCTCAGCCCTTCCTGCACATAGCGTGCCCTATCCATAATTACCACCGCACTTCCCTTATCTGCAGGTTTAATCACAATGTCACTTCTGCGAGTTAAATCTTCCAACGCTTTTATCTCTTCCGGGGGCAGGTTGGATATCGGAGCCTGTGCTCCCAATAAAGCTACCTGGACACCTTCCAAGTTCCTCTTGAAAAAATCCCATACCTCCCCAGGAAGTCTCTGGGGTGGTGGCACCCACCCCGAACTCTCACAAAATGGAAGGCCTTGGGCGTCACTATCGGTGTTTGGACCAAAATAAACCGCCCTTTTTACCTTGTCATGAAATTGACCCAGGTCTGCTAGCAACGGGCTTCTGTCAACCTTTTTCACTAAATGAGAAGGGATAAATGATAAACCCCTATCCAGTAAACTAACCTATGCCGATGTGAAATGAAAACACTGCGACAAGTTAATGACAGAGCCCGTTATATTGTTTAGAACATCATCGGGACCCTGATTGAAAGGCCCCTTTAACAGTTTAAATGGATGAGCCAGTGCTGCAACATGCCGTCTCCGCCGTCCAGAGAATCTTATCTGACTCCACTCGGAAACGACCACCCGGCAGGAGGGGAACACAACATCCGGTCCTAAAGATGATATCATTCAAGGCCCGCAGATTCCCAACCTGCTGCTCTGGCAAGGTAGGTTCGTAGTTGATAAGTGGGATGTGGAGAGCCGCGTTCGGAAAGGTTGCGGCCGCCGCCTCTCAACACACTTTCTCAAAGCCGGGACATTGCTCCGGCCTCGATCATTTAGACCAAAACACACCACCACCTGTCTGACCTTATCCGACACCGGGGTCTTGTATTTAATGAGGCTGAAGGCCTGCGCCAGTGGACCTACACCGCTCCATTATTAGCCTCAGGTAACCAGCTCAAATTAGAGTCCCCAATGATGAGAATAGGTCTTCCAGGGTCCAACTTCCACAAGCTATATTTATCTCCGCCCACCACCTCGTGTCTGAAGTGGCGGCTTTTCCCTCCTGGCGTAGGGGCTTCCCTGGTCGCTGGACCTTCCGGCACCTTCCTAACAACTTCTGGTACCCTCCTGACGACCACCTCCTCCTGAGGAACCACCGGCACCTTCTTAGTGATCACTTCCCCAGAGGCCACTGGCACCAACCCCTGGGGGACCCCTGCTTCCACCTGGCTCCCCTCTTGGAGCCACTCTGAGTCCAGACTGTCCCCCACCTCCATGGGTTCCTCTGGCTGCGGCACCCCCGGACGCTGTACTGGAGTCAAGGACGGCAAGATAGGAAAAAATCCAGCCGCCCTGCCCCTACTAGGGCCCAGACCCTTCTTAGCCTTCCCTGACCTCGGGGGCTCCACCCTGAGGCAGACCTGGCCTTGTTCCACCTCCAGACTATATCTTGGGGACTCTCCCAGACCTCAAGCTCCCTGCGGAGGGTTCTCCTCCCTAGATGCAGGCACTGGGGACTCTTGGGCCGGCTGGCTTTCCACGGCCAGTTTTGGTGCACGAACCGGAGCTCCCTGGGCCGGTCGACTTTCCACGGCCGGCTTTGGCGTAGGAATGGAAGATTGGCTCGATTGGCTCTCCACAGTCGGCTGGGGCCACTTGATTGCCGGCTTGCGGGCACTTTTCTTAGGGACTTTTACTGCCTTCCTCACCACCGCCTGACTTCCCTGTGCCTCTTCCTGCCTCGCCCTAGCCTCTCTAGGGCTAGACACAGGAACATATCCCGAGGCCTCTCCCCCGTCATCCCCCTCCTCTCGAGTCAGCAGACAGGTGACCTCAACCAAAGCCCGACGGACTGTAGACTCCCTAAGACTCTTGAGCCCCCGGCGGGCCCACTTGACCGCGATCTCCCACGCCTCCCTCCAGCGCACCCTGAAGGCATGGGAGACCGCCCGGCCGGCTTCCTGAAGGGCCTTCTTGTGATGTTCTACCAGGATATCTGTCCCAGTATTCAGCCAATTCTTGGCGTTTCCAAAGATCAGCCATTCAGTGCTGACCTTCGGAAACACCGGCTGGATCCCCGCCGAGATCTGGATTGCCATCTTCTGCAATTTGGCTGGTGGCCCATCCTCATCTCCGGCCTCCACCATCCCAAGGTGATGGTGGTACGCTTTAAGATACCTGAACAGGACCCTAATGAGGGCCTTGAATTCTCGATCCTCTCTCTCCTCCCTTTTCTTCCTATTCTCCATAACCTGAGAGTAGGTACTGAGAGTAGGTTAACTCCCTTCACTTTCAATCTGCCTACGAAAAGAAGAAAGAGTCGATTACTACCTAGGGCTTACCCCCTCATAAATCCACCCTCTATCTAGGTCAAACAGAGACGAACCAGGAGCCGTTCAACCGGTCTGGGCCGAACAACTCCCTAAGGGCCTGTCTGGGCCCGTATTCGTCCTCCCATCCCGCCCCCTCCCCGACTTCATAAGCCGAGGAAGGAGACGGAGGGAGCTCTCTGTAATACCACCCCCCACACACACACACAAATTTTTTTTAGAAAAGGTGAACCTAATCTTAGGACATTACCCTAAACAAACACCAATAATTAGGAGCCATCATCCTAAATACGACGTGAGGCAGAACAGCCCGAATCAATAGAACGATATAGCTCTCCAAACTAAAAATGAAAAAGATCTAGCCTCCAGTATCCAATACTTGGACCATCCCTGGTACGTCAAGTCCAATGGCTCTGGCTGGGTTAGGTTTTTTGTAAATATTACAACAGCTCCCCCCTCCCTGGCACAAGTCCAGAGAAGAAAGGAGACTGAGGAAGGCACGGGCCGACGCATGTTAGATAGTCTAACATGCGTCGGCCTGTGCCTTGGCTTACCATGGCTCTTCCTTGGAGCACGCTCCTACTTAGAGTTCTGGGGCTAGGAAAACGAAGATTAAACTTATCTTCCCACTGGGTGTGTAACCATAAGGGCTCTTATGGGTAGGGTTAGAGCAGGAACTCATTTTTTCGAGAAAAGAACGGCCATGGTGTGTAAAGCAGAAGCAGCCTGGCCAGCGGCGGAGTATGCCTGATCCGCGAGTGTTTTAGACGTTCTGCGCGGTGCGCGGCCTTTGCTCTCATTTGCTCTCCAACTGCCAGCATGGCAGCAGCGGGAGGACACAAATGGGCGGCGACCGCTTCTTCCAGTGGCTGGAGCTTCACATATTTTTCCTCAGCGTCGTCAACAGATGAGAGCGTTTAAGAGACAGAAGAGCGCATGCGTGCTTAATATTTCATATTTTGGTATGAACATTCACCCGCCAGTGTGGCGGATAGCCTTTTGAGATTTACTCACCAAACGGAAAATCTACCCGCATTTGGCGCTTGGCGGGTGTTTATTTCGGACCCTGCTTCCGTAGAATAGACCCAGCTCCCAACCCTACTTTGAGAATAGATTAACGGCGATATTTTTTTTCTTCCCTCCCCCCTCGAAACGACCTCTCTTCTCTCTCGGTCACGTGCCTTGGCGAAAGGGTGTGGCCAGAGCCGATGAGGGTGCAGCTATCGGTGTCTGTCTCGTTTCTGCACCGCCTCTCAGAGAAACCTGTCAATAACTAGATTTAGATAAGATAAATAGCCTACCATTCGGACACGTCGAGATGCTCTCGAGGGTGAACTTGACTGATAACTTGACTTGACTCATCTTGGTTCGCGGGAGGCTCATATAAATATGGGCTGATTCCTGCCTGAAAATGTAGCTGCTCGTCCTCATTCTCGTGGCCGGGCTCCTCAATAAAAAATCCTTCATGGGAGGGTAACGGTGGGGAGTCCGGTGGAGAGAAATCCTCCACAACTGAATGTAAACTGGGATTCAAATCTGCCTCCATTTTGTTTGCAACACCCAACCTCCAACGATCCAATCAATTCCCGAAGGACGAAATCAAGCCCCACCCTACATTTTTTTCGAATTTCAGAAGCCGTTTCACTCGGATATACATCACAACAAGGAAAAAATTACATTCTCAACTTCCGTTTCATGCAGACTTTAAGTTAAACTAAAAGTACACATTGCAATCTTTCTTTCTAGGGCCGAATTTGACGAAAAATATCAATAATGAAAAGTTTGAGGTTAGGATTAGTGTAGTGTGACAAATGTAGATGTTAATTCGTGTTTAATTTACGTTTTATGGATGAAAATGAGCTGTTAGGGTGTGGCTTGGGTTGATTTAACCCCAAATTGAAAACAAATTTACAATTAAAGGTGCATTAAGCAACTTTTCATGTTAAAAATACCCGTTTTTCTAACCCATACATGCTTAAACAATTGCCTGATGGGCTGAATGAGCCCTTCTATGATCTCTGCGATTGCCTCTATAATACTGTACAGTAAAATAAATAAGAGGGATTCGGGATGGAATCGACTGAGCGTGACGTCATGCGCGTTCACGCTCACCTGGCTATGTCTGGCAGGTTTGTGTATTCGCCGCCATTATCCGCATCAGCGAAGACAACTCAAGCGACTTTGGCAAAAGTAGAAGAGGGATTCAAAGAGACCGGCTTCTAGTTCATCCCAAAATCCAACGCAAACTCCACGTAACCGCGTACACAACTCTGGTTGCAGTTTCGCGTGTCGCCAGAAGGGGGCATAGTTCTGCAAAAACTCAGAGACTTGCTTAATGCACCTTTAAACATATCAGCGATTTTTCAAAGGGTGAATAACATTAAAAATTAAATGTTTAGTGGGTTTTTTGTTGCATTTTGGATGTGTAATAGTGTAGTGCAGGGGTTCTCAACTGGTCCCACCCTGGGACCCACATTTTCCCATGGTCATTAACCTGTTAATCGTTGCCAGTGCGCGGGCGCACTGAAGCGGTTTTTTTTATATATGGTTCAAAGTTACTATCAGATTTAATGTTATACCTTGACAAACTATACATCATTAAAAAGATATAAGACTCAAGTTTCAGTATTTGACCACTATTGTATTCTGAGAAACTTATAGCGACAGTTATTTCTTAATTTGTGTCAGGAGTTATGAAATGAAAAAATGAGTCGATACCTTTAATATGAATTATGCGCGTCAGACGCTTTCATTCATAAAAAAACTCCCGTGCTGTCGTCATGACAGCGATACACAAAACCACGTCCCTCAGGGCTTTAGCTCAAAAATGTAAAGATTTGGAGAAATATTGATAGATTCTCATAGATTTACATCATATTTCTATAGACAGGAATAATATTTATTGAAAATATACCTAAATGCGTCGATGTAATCTTTATGAGCGTTTGGTACTCTACTTTAATGTGTTTTTAATTCATACCAATAGCCTGAGGGCGCTATTATGCACAATAATAGTCCATATATGGAACATGAAGAAGAGCCATAATCATGTGACATTCCAAGAAGCCTCGAACACACACAGCTAACAGAAATCTCGCTGTAATATGCAGATAAAGACGTTTTGAAGACAATAAACATGATTGCAATGATATTTGATTTGCCTGTGTTCTTCAAGCCATGCCAGGTATTTTCATAATAATAGATTATATTTATAATGTAATGCTAATCTATATAGACTTTATCATGCAGTATACAATAAAATAATATATTTTCTGTCTGATTTTTTTTTATCTGAAGCCAAATTAGATCACAGAAGATTATTTAAAACACTCACTTGCGTTAATAAATTAAGTTTGGAGCACAAACATGGTTTTAATCTCATATATTGTCGTGTATTGATGGTGTGCTAAGCTAACATGCTAGCTAGCCCTGGGTGCACCTGCCACCTAACTGTTATTATTATATATATATATTTTTTTTTTTTTTCTAAATAGGAATGCTTATTGAAATGATTCTTTATTCCAGAAGGTCAGTTGATACAGTTTCAAATGTAAGTGAGAACTTTGATAAAAGAAATTAGGGATTGAAACCCTATGAATAGCATGTGAATAGCCAGTCGTTAGTAACTATAATGCAGACAAAAGAAATGCATATTTAGAGCCATAACCAGTCTGGAGAGGTGTGAATGTGTGCAGGGGGAGACTGAGACTGAATGGGGCTCGTTTGCACCACAAAACAATAGAGACAATATACTGGATAGATGGTTAGAAGATGACAATAAACATCAGTTGCATTTTAGAGTCAAATCAAAATAAAGTAATTTGACATGGTCTTGAAAAACATTTAACTAAATACAGAGTTTTGGACTTATAATCTTAAGATTTTAAACATAAAATGTTTAGACATGTGGCTTTAGCTGTAGTGCATTTCTAGATTGATACAGGGCCAACTTCAATTTTATTTTCATGAGGATGTTTCATAAAAATTATTTTCTAATAACTTTACAAAACTTTGAAGCTATTTATAACAATTTTTTTCATTATGACAATAATTAATTCTACATTTACAATAAACTGCCAGGTGTCAGCTTTCAAATGAGATTAGAGTTGTGACGTTCGCGAACGAACCGATTCTTTTGAACGGCTCATAAACATGAACGATGGGAGCCGAGTCGCGGCTGGAGGGGAGCCGTTCTTTCTGTCGTTCTTTTTTTCCTATGCGTGTTTCACACAGATGCACACAAATTAGCTCCTCCGCGAGACAGAACAGTTATGGGGGAGGGGCGCACCCAGCGCAGGGGTGCTACTGCCTAACAGCATGATTAGAAGGGGCTGATGTCCTATTTGCAAAGTTTACAGTAGTAATAGTAGACTGTAGACATTTCCATTTTATTTTAATTTTATCTACAGTATATATTTAAAACTTTAAATATTTTATGTTTTCTATCAAAATGTTCTTGTGTGATAATGCTCTTGTGTGGAAGTGTTTGTAGTAAAAGCTGTTTTGCACAGAAATTCATTGCAGCCGGCTTTGTTTTTGATGTTTATTTGTGAGTAGGTATTGTATGAATAACATAAGTCAATGTAGCTTTACACATACACACACTTTGTACTAAAGGTAAATCCAAAATAGTGATGTCACTGTCTAAGCAGAGGGATGTTGTGCAACCCTATGGAATATAGTCCACACATGACAAATGAAGTAATAATCAATATTTCAGAATAATTCAAACTCAGATATTGGTGTGTGATATCTGAGTTTTAATTATTTGACTACAAATCTCGCCTCATCATTCCTCCCAGTGATTATTTCCAGGATAAACTGAGATGCCCCCAAGCTGGCTTCTTAAAACTGACTAAATATTTAAAAAGAGCCAAAAGAACCGTTCTTTTGAACGGCTCTTTGAAAGGAACGGATCGCCAAGATCCTAACCAGGTCATTTGTGGAAGTTAATGAGACAATTGGGGATGTGCATTACTCTTGATTAGAGTTTCAAAGTCTGGGGTGACAGTAGACAGAGCTACTCTCATATCATGCTCAGTGTCCAACCTGTTTCTCTGCTTTGACTTAAGCTGGACCAAGGTAGAGAAGCCACTTTCACACAAATAGGTCGTGCTGAATGGTAAGATCGTTTTGACTGCTAAAGTGGCGAGGGATGGATACTCAGTCACAGCCACGGCGCTACCATTGGGCCCGGGTGGGCCTGGGCTCACCCATTTTAGGTCCGTGCCCACCCATTTTCTACTATGGTTTTGTACGTTTCTTCATTCGGATCTATTTGCGATCCTTTCCATTCTAAACAAACAATGCAGTTTACATGCTTCATCCTTGTTACATTATTCATTAAGATAATAATTATTAAATGCACGCATAATTATCAGTGAACTTGATAAATGTTGCAGATATGTTTTACATGCATGCACAAACAAATGCCTTTCAACTTAGTGTGCAAAATTCAGAATAAAATGAATGTGCAGCAATTTGTACAAATAGAGAGTCTGTATGCCTACTATACTGTTGTAGCCATTAAATAAGCTCATTTAGTTTCATAATTGTTAAAATATTATGTTATTTTTTAATTTATGTTGATTATGAAAAGTGAACCGCACGAGTAAGATAGGATGCGCAATATCAAGAGACTTGGAGTGGGTCAGACATGATTTTGACCACTTAAGTTTTGTTTTGTAGAAAGCATTTTTTAAGTGAATTTCGTTTTGTATAAATTGTATCTTAATTTTAATATTTTTTTTTTATCAACCAATTGCCTGGATTTAATAAATAAGAAGCAAAGGGAGGGGTGGGGGGTTATTTTAACTGGCCCATCCAGTTTTCTTGGGGCCCACCTACAATCAAAACCCTGGCGCCGCTAGTGCTCAGTCATCACATCGCTGCACCAGAAGTGGGAAAGGCTTACCTCGCCAAATCTCTTTTTCAGCGTCAGGTCACATGACAGGTCCACCAGCTGATGCTCTTCGTTGCTTGGCAACGTGATGTTTTCCACATTGATACCGAAGGGGTCGCGTATCCAGTCCATGGTTGTTTGTTTCTCTCGGAAGTAGTCGTCAAACCGAGCTTGAAGTTTAGTGAGATGCGCCCTTAAAGTTTGTTTCAAGTGATTTTTGGCCGCACTGTCCAGCTGCTGTGCTTCATGGCAAGAGTTGGGAAACATGTCCAGTCTGTCTTTGGATAAATGATTTAGCCACAGTGAGATCTTTTTCTTGAATGCAGCAATTTTGTCTGACTGTTCAAATATATTGTGTCGTCTCCCTTGCATCGAGACATTTAATGTGTTGAGGTGCTCAAAAATATCAGCAAGATATGCAACTCGTGCGAGCCACATTTCGTTGTCAAACCGTTCTGCATACGGGGAGTTAGTCTCTGAGAGGAATGTGGCGATTTCTGTTTTAAGTTCGTAAAAGCGTGACAGCACCTTGCCCCTCGACAGCCAGCGGACTTCTGAGTGATACAGCACCTGCATGTGCTCAGAGCCCAGGTCTTTACACAGATGTGAAAAGCAACGGCTACTTTTTGCACTCCATTTTATGTGGTTCACCACTTTTGATGACATTTGTTAAAGCTTCATCAAGTAAAGGTACCATATTCTTAGCCGCCAGCGCTTCTCGGTGCAAAAAGCAGTGGTTCCACGTCGTGTTAGGTGCCCTCTCCAGAATTCGCTTCACCACACCAGAATGTTTCCCGGTCATAGAGGCAGCTCCATCAGTGGTGATTCCCACACAATATTCCCAACTGAGGCCCAGTGAGCTCAAATACAAGTCCAGGTTGTTAAAAATGTCCTCTGCTTTTGAAGTGGTAGGGAGGTCTCTGCTGCAGAGAAATTGTTCTTGCAAATCACCGTCCCACACATGCCTCACATAAACCAATAAAATGGCATGGTTAGCGATATCTGTCGATTCGTCCATCTGTAAGGCGTAGTAAGGGCTTGCCTGGATGCGGGCTGTGGTCTGTTGTTTTATGTTACCAGACATGTCTTTAATCCGCCGAGCTATGGTATCATTGGAAAGTGGTATGGTTTTCAGTTTATCCGCCGCTGACTGATCCAGCACCTCTCTTACCATATCCATTGCAGCAGGTAAAATGAGCTCTTCGGCTACTGTGTGGGGTTTCTTGGCCTTTGCAATGCGGTGAGCTACTAGGTAAGATGCCCGAAGAGCTTGTTCTTGTTTGGAGCAAGACGCTGTCAGACACATTTGTGATGCCCTCAGCTCCTGGAGACGTCTTTGAAAAAACTCCACCGGCTTGTCTTTCGATGTTTATTTTGTTTATTTATTTGGATCCCCATTAGCTTCCACAATGTGGTTGCTAGTCTTCCTGGGGCCCATAAAAGTGCTGAAACGTGTGTACAGTTAAAATACACAAATATAACATACACAAATATATATACATATAACAATCACACATATACATTTATCCACATATACACATTCACGTACATACAGCATTTAAAATGTCAATACCTATAACAGTCACAAATTAACTGGTGTAATACTATTAATTGTCATCTGTTTTAGAGTCTTTTTAAAATTACATATGTTGGATATATGCCTTGTTCTTAAGTCCAATTTATTCCAAGCAGATGACGATCTAACAAACTGTTCTTGTCATACAATTGGACCTTGCAGATGGAACCACTAACACACCTGAGCTCACCTGACGCGTAACATGTCCGTGACAATACCCACTAAAAACCAATTTATCTACAAAAGATTTTGGATTGTTTTTAAATAGAGCATTGTGCATATAACAGAGAAGACTTATATTAAGTTTGTCCTCCACCTTTAGCCAGCCCAAACAGGTATGCATTTTATCCACACTGGAGCGAAAAGAGCAACCAAGGGCTACTTTTGCGGCTCTGTTCTGAACGATTTGTAATTTTTTTCAGATGTCCCTTTGCAGCACTGGACCAAATTACTGGGCAGTACCCCAGATGTGACAGAACTAAAGACTGGACAACTGTTTTCATAACTAAGGGTGGACAATATACTGAACATCTCCGGGTAAAAGCAATGCCTTTGGCCATTTTAGACACAATGTGGTCAATCTGATCAGCCCAAGAGAGCTGACTATCCAGCTTCACACCCAAGAGTTTAGTCTGACTCACCTGCTCTAACACAGATGTATCAATAATTAGATTTAAGTTACAAGGCTTGGCAAGCATACGTTTAGTACCAAAGACTATACATTTAGTTTTAGATATATTGAAAGCTAATTTATTAAGTTTCACCCAATTTGTAATGGCATTAAGTTCATTCTGCAAGGTGCAACTTATGTCAGTTATTGTAGGTGATGCATAAAACATTGTAGCATCACCTGCATAAAGTACAACATCTGCTCTTGAAACAGCATGTGACAAGTCATTAACAAACACAGAAAACAACAATGGACCCAAACAGCTGCCCTGAGGAATACCACATGACAACTGTTTACAATCAGAAAAGCTCCCATTAAAAAATACCTGCTGACTTCTACCAGAGAGATAACTGCATATCAAGGACACGGACTGATGTGAAAACCCATAGCACTTAAGCTTAGACAGTAAAATGTCATGGTCAATAATATCAAAAGCTGCTGTGAAATCCAGCACCAAAAAGCTTTTTGTCATCCATAAAAGTTAGCCACTGGTCTACCATTTGTACCAATGCAGTGTTAGTGGAGTGTCCTGGCTTATAAGCATGCTGTGAATTGGAGAGCAAATTATTTGATACAAAATACTGCATCATTTGATTAAAAAGTAACTTTTCAAATATTTTGCTCAATATAGGAAGAATGTTAATTGGTCTACAATTTGATTCGGTGAGACCTAATCTATCATCTTTCACTAAAGGTATAATTTTAGACTGCTTCCAAATTTCTGGAAACACCCCACTTAGCACAGATCTATTAAAAATGTGACTGATAGGCTTGCACAAGATATTAGCAACAGTTTTAAAAATTTTGCCATCCAAATGTTCTATACCTGCAGTTTTTTCCTCTGGGAGAGAGAGCAACATCTTTTCAACAATTTCCTCTTTAACTGTACCAAATGTCAATGAACAAGATTTATTCCACATAATGTTCTTCACATTACTACAAGGTGAATCTTTAGGGTATGATAACATACTAGATCTTAAATTTGCAGTTTTCTTTATAAAAAAGTCATTCAAATGATTTGCTATATCCAAAGGTTTAGTAATTATTTCTGCTGCTGTTTCCAAGTACATATTAGAACACTTTGGTTTTTTTACACAATATTTCATTTATAACTTTTCACAATTGCTTACTATTATTTGATGAGTTACTAATCTTCTGGCTAAAATATATTTTCTTTTTTAATTTATTTAACTTTGTCACTTTATTTCTTAACTTACAATAATACCTTTCATTCATATCACTTTTAGATTTTAGAGTTTCAGATTTGGCATTATCCCTTTCCCTCATTATAGATTTTAACTCGGCATCTAACCAAGGAGCATTATTGCCTTTTATCAACCTTTTTCTAATCGGTGCATGTTTGTCAACTATTTTCACAAACCTATCCATAAAAATACGTAAAGAAGCATTAACATCCTCCTCGTCACAAACCGCCGACCAAGTGGACCAATCAACATCTTCCACAAACGCATTAGGATCGAACGTTTTATAAGACCTTTGATAGACAATCCTTGCACCAGATTTAGGCAATTTAGTTTTCTTTGTTGTGATGATTAAATTATGATCACTGCATCCTACTCCAACTGAGATGACATGTGAACACAACTCATTCACATTTGTAAAAATGTGGTCAATGCATGTTGATTTAAATTTACCATTCAAAGAAATTCTTGTGGGTTGTGTAACAATCTGCTTAAGGTTAGAAGCATTAGTTATAGTAATCATCTTTCTACGTAAATAACACTTCTTTGAAAACCAATCAATGTTGAAATCCCCAAAAAGAAAGATATCTTTGGTTTGAGCAGATGCCTTCTCAATGTTATCACATATCTTTTCCAAGTAATCTACATTTGAACTAGGAGGTCGGTAACAGCAGCCCACTAAAATGGGTTTGTTAAACTGAATATTTAACTGTAACCATATCATTTCAATATCGCTGCCCATCAAATCTTCCCTTGGAGTGACTGCAATATTTTCGCTAATATAAAATGCAACACCCCCACCATTTTGATTTCTATCTTTTCTAAATAGTCTATACCCCTCAACAGCTAGCTGTGAATTGACCCTTCGCTAAGCCACGCCCGAAAACCGCCACAGGCCAATCGTGGCTTAGCAACCGTAACTAGGCGCGGAAGGTCTGGCAAGCTTTCGAACGAGGGAAACATGCCGAAGCATTGTGCACAAGGATTGTGCAAATCTGATGCCCGGTATCCTAAAAGTTTGGACGGGGTGGTGGATTTTATTCCCTTCCCGAAACCTAAAACCAAAGGGGAGAAATGCCGGGCGTCATCTTCATTTATATAGCGCTTTTAACAATGTAGATTGTTCCAAAGCAGCTTTACAGTGATAATAGGAAATTAAAAGTGAAGTGTTCTGGCTTTATAGCAGCTCTAGAATAAAGTTATTGTCCAGCTCGTGGTTCAAGCAGTGTGATTAAAGGCAAGACGGAGGCTCACGGACATAACTTAAAGGTCCCATGACATGCTACTTTTTGTAGGCTTTAATATAGGCCAGTGGTCTTCACTATATTTTTCATGCGAGCCGCACTGATAGGACAAAGTCAGTAGGAGAGCCATTTTACGGCAAAGTATAAAAAGTTACATCCAGTCATAAATACCATGTCTGCCTATCAATCTGTCACCCCTGAACAATACAATATGCAATGCAATAAATACAAAAGGGTGGAAAAAAAACATTATTTATGATTTATCAGTCAAATTTGTAACTGAGACAAGATGATTTCCTTTAATGAAAAAAAAAAAGAAAAAAAAGAAAAAAAAAGGGATTTCCAGAAAATATTCATCCCAGAATGACCTTAAGTTATTATTTTTTTTCTACATTAGCCCATCTTGTAGGCCTATCTAACCAACCAAGAGCACATGCAGCATTAAGAGCTGGAAAGACCGCCATATAACTGGCATCTCTGCAGAGACTGGATATTTACATGCACAACTTTTGTTTCAGTCGGACTGAATTCATTCCGATTGATGAATCTGAATGTATTGTAGTTTACATGAACGCTAAACATCGTGATGTGATACATGATCGGGTTGATGTGCGTGTTTATAAGTCAAAAGATTCAAATCGGAATATGAACCGTTGTGCCGTGCTGTTTGTATTTATCACGCAGTAAAAATGCCCAAAACCAGTCGTCTGTATGATAATCTGAAACAAGGACTGGTGAGCCGTTGTCCTGCTTCACTTCACAGATGCTGAGTGAAAGGAGAATTATAGAATGACAGGACACTCATTTATGTGACACTTTATTCATCAGGAGAACAGCTCGTTCGGCGCGTCATATATACGTCGTCCTTTCAGTTTTGGTTTTCAGTCGATCAAGTTTTTTCACGTTCTCTCGATAAACCACCCCTTTCAATCCGATCGAAATTATTTGTAATAGAGCTGACACTTTTAGTTTTTAAAGGGTTATGTTAAAGCCCTACTTGTTATTAATGGTTTTATGAAATATCTCTAGTGAATGCATTATCATATCAACCTATTATATTTACCGCCATGCGAGCCACAAATTAAAGCTTGGCGAGCCGCATGAGGCTCGCGAGCCGCGCAATGAGTAACACTGATATAGGCCTTAGTGGTCCCTAGAACTGTATCTGAAATCTCTTTCCAAAAATTCAGCCTCGGTCCAGAATTATAGCCCCTACAAGCCAGTCCCAGAATGAGCTTCCTTCAGACGGGCCGTTTCGGTGTCTGTAGCCTTAAATACTAATAAGGAGGAGAAAGGCGGCGCAAGGTGGAGGGTGGGTGTGGCCTTGACCATCTTGCGCAACGGTACCGTGGCGTGCATGTTTACGTTGGATATAGCAATGGCACAAAGACGTGCAGTCTTTCAAGCATTTCAGTTTGACCCAGAATCTGATCCGGATGGAGAAGCAACGGATGAAGAAGTTGCAACTCAGCGGCTCCAGCAGGACGTTTCCGAATGGTTAGTTTAAAATATTATGTCTGGATACGGTACTTTATTCGGATGGTTTACAGTTATTATCATGTAGCTAACGCTAACATACTGTTGCCTTTTCATGAGAGATCTGTAACATCTGTATTTATCTTATTAAAATTACATCAAGCTCTGCGATCTTGAAATGCGGATATCGCGCGCGCCATATTAACCAACAGGAGAAAATAACAAAGAAGTGTACAACACTCGTGTTACAGTGTGTGTATTCACACACATAAACTGCATAGCTGCATTGCTAATGTTACAGCCAAATTATACGTGTAACAATCTAGGTAACCATAAACAGTAAAGCAACACACTTATATATCATTAGTTGACTTACTTGTCCGAGGTGTATAGCTGAGCCAAAGAGAGTGATCCAGACTTTAGTTTCAGACGTTCAGCAAGCCCAGCTCTGTATTGACCCTTCGGTGTTCATTTGTACATCCAATTATTGAGCAATTGTTATGCTTCGCTCGCTCAAAAGCCATGATATCTCTCGTGGACAAACTAAGATCTATCGCATTTTCTCATGGGCGGAAAATATTCTCTGGGCGGGCAAAGCACAGACAGAGGAGGTAACATTTCCTCCTTATGACGTCATAAAGAGGAGATTCAAGATCAGCGCGTATGAGCCTCCATTTTCTCAAAGGCAGAGAAAGATGGCAAAAGCTTGATTTACACCGATTGAAATTTCTAGAAACTTGGGGACCATATACAGGCTAGGGGAACTCATATTAATGTTAAAAAACCTCAGAAAGTGAAAATTTCATGTCATGGGACCTTTAACGTTACTTAAAAATATATTTCAGCATTTTGTTAATCGACGGCCAAACTAACGTTACCCCAATCCGATCGCGACTCTCCCGGTGTTTAGTAAAAGTAAAAGGTAGTTAGTAAAAGGAGGGAACATCAGGGGGCTTGCCGGAGATCTCCAAGGAAAAGGTTGGTATGCAAACTTAATCAGTTCATGACAGTAAGTTAGTCACTTATATGACCCACGACGTGTGAGCAGTAACGTTAGCCTGGCGCACTAAAAATATAAGCAGGAGAATGTTATCATTGCAAAGTGGTCAGGCTAATGTCTTGTGTTTATTCCTCAATACTTATGGATAAGCTGTTTGATTTATAAATATTAGAATATTTTCAAATTTCACTTCCCCTGCTGTGCATGCACATAGCTGTTCCTCAATTTGTGTGTTTCCCATTTGAATGGTCAGCGTAACGTTACGCGGCTGCTGCTGCTTGCTCTGGGACCTAACGTTATAGGCTTTAGCTTCAAATTTGATACAATTATTCTCTAATCGTTTGCATATTATGTCGTGGATATAGCCCTCGAATGCATACTGCAGTCTTGCTCTCTCATATTTTCACCTGTTCGCCAAAAATGACTAATTATCTCCTTAAGAATGTCTGAAACCAGTGCATACATACTGTAATAGACCTGCCAGACGCAAAAGCTTGACAGGCGTAGCAACAGTAACTAAGGAGGGCGGGGCTTAGTGAAGGGTCAATTATCAAAACTGCGGTCTAAGTGTGTTTCTGATAAGGCCAATACATGAATCCCATTGGAACAGATGTTTATAATTTCATGAACCTTATTTCTGAGACTACAAATGTTCAAATGAGCTAAAATTAAACCTTTCTTAGGCAAGTTTGAAAGTAAATTTGTCATATTAAAAGATTTAAACATCAAAACAAAAAACATCAGGATAAAAATCTAAATAAAGTTCAAGAGCATTTATTCAGATGCTTGCTTTTGTCCATTTGCCGGCCAAATTATAAGCTTATCATACCTTAAGCTGGCTCTTTCACCTTTCTCTCTTTCCTCTTTCAGTTTTGGCAGCAGTACACGTCTTCTCTGCTGCACCAAATCAGAAAAGTCTTCATTGATATAAATGTTTGTACCCTTTAATTTCTTGGTGGAGGAAAGGATGCGCTGTCGGTCTTTAAGTCTAAGAAGCTTAACAACAATTTTTCTTGGCTTTCTTCCCTCATGGAATTGGCCAATCCGGTGGACCCTTTCCATCTCAATTGTAGAACTATCCAGACCCAAATTATTAGACAGCATTTGTTGAATCTTCATTTCTAATCCACTGATTGTTTCGCCTTTTTCCTCTGCGATCCCATCAATCAGTAGATTAGATCTCCTTAACTGATTTTCAATATGATCCAGCTTCTCAAACAGATCCTCCAATTCCTGCTTTGATTTTGAAATGCTGCTCTCAAATGATCAAATTTTTATGTCAATGTCATTCTTCTTAGCTTTCATCTCATCCATGATACCTTGTGTGAACTGCAGACTAGTTTTTAGTTCTTGTACCTCTCTAAATCACACCATCCAGCCTTTTCGCATTTCCATCCATAATGATTTGAATGAAGCTCTTGAAGTTTTCCTGTTGTTGTTGTAACATTTCCTTGTAAAATTCTCTCTTCTGATCCATCATGTGGGTCAACACACTCATAGTTACAACTGTATCATCCTCTGATGGTTGTTTACTACATTTGGGAGGCATGATTCCACAATCTTACCAAGATGTACTGAGATAGAAGAGGCAGGCCCACCAAGCCCAGAAGCCTCTCAAACAGTTGAAGCGATGAAAACAGTCCAATTCACTCGCCGCACAAGTCCAATATTCAAAATGTGAAGACTAAATGCATATATTGACCAAATGCTGACCTTAAAGTAATGGTCCAATATGTGATTACAATGATTTGTATTAGATTGTAGAGAGCTGGAGAACTCAGAGACAGAGCATGGCAGCCATGTGGGATATTTGATGTTTGGTTTCTAAATGGCGCTTCAGTTTGGACGGTTTCATGCTCTCATTGGCAAGCACTTCACTACAAAGCACACACTGGGGTTTCTGTCCCTTTTTATCCTCAATGTTCGAAAATCCATTTTTTAAATAGTCTGGGTCATATTTGCGCTTCGCCATCTCGAATCTGAATGTCAAAACAACGTAAATTACAGGATGGTTACCATGGCTACCATAGTAAACTACCGCACGTCTCTGACGAATGCCTGTCAAAATAAACCTTTTTTCAAAATAAAAGACCAGTCAAACATGAGACGCACATTAAATATTATTTATTTATTTTTGACCAGCTTACCGAGACCCACCCAAAATAGGTCTGCGACCCACTTTTGGGTCGCGACCCACCAGTTGAGAATCACTGGTGTAGTGTAACAACATTAGTTGTTAATTCATGTTTAATTTGTCCTTTAGCGACGAAAATGAGCCCTTTGATGTGGCTAGAAAGGAAAACACCAAAGGATTGATGACATCATACTTCAGCTTCAGAAACACTGAACAATTTCTAAGGGATGAATCAGTCCAGGTTCCAATTTTTGCGTCCATAGTCGATGATGCTTCTGAGTCACTGCACTCATATGACATTGATGGCATTGTGGTTCAGCTAGCTGATGTTAGCTACATAACAGCTGGACTTCATTACTTGACAGTCGGTAAAGTCGATGGGACCTAAGTCTCCAACCACTGGCACCTGATAAAAAAGCATCTGGACCTTCAAAAGTACAGTGCTGACGGGGTCAGTGCTTTAAGAAAAAGTGTGGGGACTGTCTTGGCCTTTGTTGATGGGGGATACTTCCTTAATCTGACCTGTGTACCCACTTACCCAAATAGTGCTCACCCTTTGTACCGGAGTGGGTTGGTCGTGAAGGCCCATGCCATTGGCCTTATTAATGCCCTCTTCAGTAACTTTTCATTGAGACTGAGAAGTCTTCCTCCAGAAGATCTGCAGCGACCCACAATACAGAAGAATAACATCACAAACTTGGACAGGATGAACATTCTACATGACGACCAGAAATTCATCCTCCGGCTCTTTCACCAGTCTCTATTGTCAGTCAATGAAGACATAGATATGGCAATAATTTTGACCATAACAAAATTTGGTCAGAAGGATGATCGAGGCTTCGATCTTAGCAAACTGGTACATCAAAATAGCATCACCAACGTGTCATATGTTGCCTGCAACATTTTCTCACAGTACGCACTGTTGACCTCTTGTGGTCCATGTGTGGTCTCCAGGAGGTAGTTGGAAACCGTGGATCACTCTTCCCAGTCTACTCCATGACTGTATGTGCCAATTTTCAGTCGAACCTCGACCGCATGCAATGTGATCTCAGTCAAGTTCTGGAGCAGGTTGTGTGGCATGACAGCTGCAAACTAAATTTCCTGCAACTGTACGCAGTCACACCACATTGTCACCAGGCCACCCGCGCTGTGCACCCTGTAAGTAGGGTGATCACTATATGTGATCTACATATCGAGAAGCATCGGCGGATGCTTCTCAAGGATGCCAAATTGTATGTTGACCACATGGATGATCTGACCATCAAAACGAATGCAAGGACCTTTGCGAGGATGGAGGGTGTTTTTCTTGTGTATCCTGGCTTTCCTGAGGTCGTGGATGCCTACAGTTTTTTTGACCAGATGATGCTCGACAATCTGTTTGAGACAATGCCGATGCTGATACCTTTCAAGGTTAACGAAGATGGATTAGGGTTGAGGTATGTGGTAATGCGAATTGCTACATACCTCAGTGGCACACTTTTTGATCTCCTCCAAAACGAGAAGGGGCTCGGGGGATTTGAAAGTTCATGGAAGGCATTCCAGCTGGAACTTGCCCTTTAATGTTTTTTTTTTGGACGGCCCCTTTGTCAAATCAAGGAAGTATGCCTCACCCCTTTGTGTGTGTTCAACTAATTAAAACAGTTTGTCCCGCATGAGGGGAGTTCTCGGCCTCAGTCCAATCGGATCCGCCAGTGTGGGTGAAGGTCCTCCTCCCCTGGATTCTTGGATTAAGGAGGAACTCCAGAGGCTAAGAGTTCAGCGCCTCTTTCCATTGTCCAATTGTCTTCTGGCCGGCCCTCAAGTAGTGGGTGAGGAGCTGGTTAGGATCCTTCTTTCTGACTTATATGAGAGGAATGATCGGATTCCCATGGACTCGTGGAAAGGGCCTGAGCGTCCAATCGGCCGTTTGACCGACTGCCGGGTGGTTAGAGAATTGTCGAGGGAGGTCTGCGAGAGCAACGCATTTGGCTATCCACACACGTTTGGACGGGCCATACAGATGGTGACGTCATTCAGCCTAGATCCAGTCCGTTGCTTGGAGTTGGGTTTGGCAAAGCTGAAGTTCTTCCCCAAAGTCAAGTACTGGGATCAAAATGGAAACAAGATGGTGCGGTGGAACTTCAAGTATTTTGTTGAAGTGTACCATCCAACTCAAGTTCCATCTGCTGCATCGCGAGCAGCAGCTTGCCTTGGAGACGTGTGCGCCAAGATAAAAGCGATGGATCTTTCCTACTCCAGGAACCTAAATAAGTATCGGGAGCATGGGATGCCCTGGTTAGAGACCTGTATCGAGAGGCTACCTAAATGCTTGCCCAAAGATCACCTCATGACGGGGCTGGCCTTCCTTGGGTCATTTGGAATGATTCACAATGGGGACTTTGTTTCATTCCAGAAACTTGGTGAGTTGGAGCGGCAGCTTCCTGTAACACAAAGACACATGAAAGAGCTGCGCATCCTTTCACAACTCCTTTTAGTGCAGTCTCCTGCAATCTGGCGATTTCATGAGTCAGTTCCTACGAAGCTGGTCCTGCCTCCAGTTGTGACACCCAGACCGGCCCATCCACGTCCTCCTGTAGCCCAGGAACAAAGAGTTGAAGTGGCTGACTTTGAGTTTGAGGAGGAACCAGACGAAGAGTTGATTGACAGGATCCAGCCTTCAGCAGTTCCTGCCAGCACAAATGTGAGATGGACAGACCTCGAGACTGCCTACATAAATGTGAGCCATGATATGAGCCACAACATAGCATATGAAGAATACAAGAGGTGATGCAAAGAAAATTCAGTTGCTGTACGCACCTTCAGTGCACTTAAAAAGGAAACGGCTGCGTCTGATGCAAGATGTTTGATTCAGACACATCTTTTTTTTTCATGTTGCAAATGGTTCAGTTTTTGCAACAGAGTTTTTCTACTTCAAAGTGAAGTTTTTTGTTATGTTTTTTAAATGATTGTACTTTTCCTGTTTTGGAGGAAACATCTTCTTCAAAGTGAAGATTTTTTTTGTTGTTTTTTGAAAGTATTTTACTTAATTTTTCCTTTTTTCTAACGCAACTGTTCGATCATGCTGGTCAAGATTTTTTTGTTGTTTTTTGAAAGTATTTTACTTAATTTTTCCTTTTTTCTAACGCAACTGTTCGATCATGCAAAAAAAACAAAAAAAAACTAAATTACAAAAAAAGAAAAATATATATTTTTAACCCAGCCTCTGACATTACACAAAGCAGTGTAATGTCAGTGCCGGTCCCAAGCCCGGATAAAGACCAGCTTGTCACCACCTCCTATACACACTCAGAGACACGCATAGACACTCACACACAATCAGAGACATACACACTCATAGACACACATATATACACACACACACACACACACACACACACACACACACATACTCACAGACACTCAGAGACACACACACACACACTCACAGACACACATACACACTCACAGACACACAGATACTCACTCAAGAGACATGCACAGACACACATACACTCAGTGACATACATACACACTCACAGACACACATACACACTCACAGACACTCACACTCACTGACTCACAGACAGACACACTCACTCAATCACAGACACTCACACTCACTCACAGACACACAGATACACACACTCACTCAGACCACACACACTCACAGATACACATATACACTCACAGACACACACACCCACTCACAGACACACATACACACTCACAGATACATATATACCATATACACTCACAGACACACTCACACACTCAGAGACACACACACACTCAGTGTAGGGCTGCACAATTAATCAAATTTCTAATCGCGATTACGATTACGGATGCCACGATTACGTAATCGTTCAAAGCCTCTATATAATCTCTCAGACACTATACTGCAGTAGCGCGCACTCTTCAGTTGCACGCGCAAATGCGGTGGAGCGCGCTGTATATCGCTTCACTATATAAAGCGCAAAATAAACAAGCATGCAACGTCATTACGTTTTAAATTAGAAAAAAAAAAAAAACGCGTTGTCCAGATTCAGTATCTCAGATGAGATGGTGTCAGGCTATATGTCAGTGTCATTATTCTATCGTTATTTTCATAACTTGTTACGAAAAAAAATCTCATTTCATGTCCTGTCATTGTTATACTGTGCTGGTAGCCTGCACTCTTTAATTGCACGCGCTGTATCACTTCACTAAAGCGCAAAAGAAATACGAGCATGCAGCGTCGTAAATTAGTAAGTAACGAAATAAAAGTAAAATACCAATAAATCAGATTATTGGTACGTCATGTGTTTTGCATGCAGGTATGATGTTCATTCTATTTATCAGCAGTTTCCATGTTTCTTTAACCTGTTAAGCTGCAACCCCACTTTTGAAAAATCCCCAGAAATGACATACCCAAACTGAAACAGATACAGTTCATGAACCCTTTGTACTAAAAGCACAAGTATGATCTCATTTGAAAGCTGACACCTGGCAGTTTATTGTAAATGTAGAATTAATTATTGTCATAATGAAAAAAATTGTTATAAATAGCTTTAAAGTTTTGTAAAGTTATTAGAAATTTATTTTTATGAAACATCTTCATGAAAATAAAATTGAAGTTGACACTGTAGCAATCTAGAAATGCACTGCAGCTAAAGCCACATGTCTGACCATATTATATTTAAAATATGAAGATGATAAGTCTAAAACTCTGTATTTAGTTAAAAAATTTTCAAGATAGAAGCACCTAGAGCTAGCTAGCATGTTAGCTTAGCACACCATCAATACATGACAATTTATGAAATTAAAACCATGTTTGTGCTCCAAACTTACTTTAAAAGCAAGTGAAGTGTTTTAAATAATCTTCTGTGATTAATTTGGCATCAGATAAAAAAAATCAGACAGAAAATATACTATTTGATAGTCTTCTGCACAATGATGGTCTATATAGATTAGCATTACATTAGAAATATAATCTATTATTATGAAAATACCTGGCATGGCTTAAAAAACACAGGTAACTCAAATATCATTGCAATCATGTTTATTGTCTTCAAAACATCTGTATCTGCATGTTACAGCGATCTCTCTGTTAGCTGTGTGTGTATCAGTGACGTCCTGGAATGTCACATGATTATGGCTCTTCTTCATGTTCCATATATGGATTATTATTGTGCATATAGCGCCCTCAGGCTATTGGTATGAATTGAAAACACAGTAAATCAGAGAACCAAACGCTCATAAAGATTACATCGACGCATTTGGGTATAAATTCAATAAATATTATTTCTGTCAATAGAAATCTGATGTAAACCTATGAGAATCTATCAATATTTCTCCAAACCTGCACATTTTTGAGCTAAAAGCCCTGAGGGACATTGTTTTGTGAATCGCTGTCATGACGACAGCACAGAGTTTTTTTATGAATGAAAGCGGCTGACGCGCATAATTCATATTAACCCCCTGGGGTCGACGGTATCGCCGGCTCGCTTTTTTTCAGTTCAGTTCAAAAGAGATTAATTTTGCTCTGTGGACTTTGATATTACAAGCAAGTTTCATACATCAATCGATTCTGATAAATGTGTATTATTTTTGTGTATAATCACAATAAAAACAAAGTGTTGTGCTTTTTGCCAAATAAATAAAAATAAACGTGATGCGAGTTCTGCCTTCTCTCTGTCAGTGAAGTCCATTCTGAAACGCGTCCGAAAATGAACAGTAACTCAGCGAATACTCAGTCAAACAGACATACAGACAGGCATGAAGCTTGAATTATATTCTTTTAAATGAGGTAATTTATATAAAAAACAAATCTTCTCATCTTGTGAAATCTGTATTAAAAGAGAGCGATCCCAGTCGAGCTCATTAGAGCTAATTCAAAGTAGGGGTGGGAATCTTTTACCATCTCACGATTCGATTCGATTCCGATTCTTGAGGCCAGGATTCGATTCAAAATCGATTTTCGATTCAAAAAGATTTTCGATTCAAAACAATTCGATTTTATTCATAATGATTTCTAATCAGGTTTCTGATCATGATCTACTCTCATCAGCTTTGCAATACAGAATTACAAACGGTGTCTTTTTCACATTAAGTTCAATTCTCAGGGAAGTGCCTTTTATCAAAAACATTGAAAAAATATTTGTACTTGGTACTTTTAAAGCAAAGTATTTATGATGACCCATAACGAACTTACTTCCAATACTTCCTATATTAATTGTATTAATAAAACAAATGGAAGTGATTTGGCAAGTCAACTGTAAGGTTACATTTGCCAGCATATGTCCCAACATTGCTGAGAACCAACAGGAAAATAAATGTGTGCCTGTACTAGCAGCATATACTTGTAGTAAATTAATACAAACTTCATCATATTCTGAATCTCTAGCATTTAATAATAGACTTCTAACCAACATCCTCTTGTTATTTCCAATGAGCAATATAATCCTTCAGACAAAAAAAAAACATTTTGCTGTAGCAAATTCACAAACAGTTTTCGTTCAAAAATATAGAATTATGTACCAGAAGCTATCATAACGTATAATGCTTGTGGACTTATGCATATTCTGAATAAGTAACATACAAAGTCGCTCTTGACTTATACACAACTAAATAATAAAGAGTTATGACTTGAAATGTTTGCTGTATACCACAATCAAAAATAGCAAAGAAAGTGAATGAACATTCTGCAGAGAGTAACTTACAGTCAAAATGTAACTTTTTGTGACTGGCATTGCACATATTGCATACAGATCAGATCGGTTTACACAGCATATTGATGTGAAAACTAAACAATACAGAAATTAGCTCTCATACAAAAAAATACTAAATAGATCACAATGAAATTGCCAATGTTCCATATGTTAGCTTTTAACGAAGACATTCTCTGGTGCCGTTCGGATTTGGCGCTCAGCCATCATGCGTCTGTTATGTGCGCGTCTCTGTTATGTGCACGCCACAGACTGTCCGCGCACTGCACGTCCGCTTCAGAGTTCCGCCTTTTGCGTTCCTTCAATGTTACGTTATTAGATTTTTTTTTTTTTTTGAAAATCGATTTTTGACATTTGTGAATCGATTCAGAATCGTCCACGTCCCGAATCGCGATTCATCTAAGAATCGATTTTTTCCCCCACCCCTAATTCAAAGGTAATGTGACTCCGCCCACGGAGAGCGCGTGCTATTCAAACGCAAACTACTGAGGCAATCCAAGCAAACCTGTGAACGCCCCCCATATCAGCTCGAGAAAACAAGTTTATTCAGATCATTGTAGCCTACGTGTTTACACCATCTGGCAGCGCTGTGAGAAATTAATAATGGAAAATCTACCTCAGAGTGCGGGTATTGCAGGAGAGAGGATCCGAATATGTAGTAATTTATTTTTCCTTCTCAAGTTAATCGCGTTTCTGTGAATGAATGAACGGCAGCCGCAGAGATGCGCGCTGTTTATCACAGCTCGCAAAAAGACAGTTTAAATTTAAATTGCGTCTCTGTGTGAATGAATGATGATGTTTTAGCAAACTGTATTGCTATACTGAGTTGAGTAAAAATCGACAGAAATATGTTGAAATAAAATGTAGGCTATTTGTATAAGCAACGTTTTAAACTGAAAATTAACATTTATATGCCCTAATATTTCATAAAAACAACGTTACAGTCAGGCGTTTCTGTTTATGAATGTTTCGGTTTTAGCAAACTGTATTGCTACACTCAGTAAATATCGACTAAAATATGTTGAAATAAAATGTATTTGTATAAGCAACGTATTAAACTGCAAATTAACATTTATATTTCTTATAATAAAAATGAAAGACCTATGTTACAGACATATGAAAGACAACATTTCGTTGATTAGTTTTGGATAGATTATACATTTTTACTGTAAAATATCTGCCACCTCAAATAAGATTTTGTTTGCCAATATTTGCTTATGTTAAATATAATATGTTTTGTCAAAAATAAAGTTTTCAAATAATCAATCAAATCCTTAACTTTGAAATATGTATGATAAAATGTATACTTTAGTTTTTACAAAGAAAGACACTTGAATTGTTGTTGTAATTGTAACCTTTTTAATAAAAAAATATATTTACAAGGTAGATGTAGAACAAACTATTAAAAGGTAAATATAAGCCTTTTCTTTAAATAACTTTTATTGTGTTTTATTATTGACAAATTTGGGGAGAGGATAAATATTCCAAAACTGAAAATACAGTATGAGAATTAACTGCACAATTACTAGACATGTTTTCCTTGGATATTATAGGCCAAATTGCAAGCACAATATGTGGAAGAATAAAAAAAGAATTGAGATGCTTCCAACTGTTGCTCTTGCATTCTTGTGGCTCAGTGACTCACCTGAATGAATGGCTCATTAAGTATGCGGGCCCCATTGTCTCCTCAGGTGTGAACCACTAAATATGCATGATCGTTGACGCCCACTCCACATATTGCCTTTCCAAACAGAAAGTGCTTTGCAAAATTCAAATCAATGTATTGTGTTATGTGAATGATAAGGCAGGGTGATTTTCACTACATTTTGAAGAAAAAACAGTAGGCGATGACATCTTTTAGACAAAAGTCTTATTGGCACATATTTAGTATGTGTTTTATGGCCTTATTTCAGAAACTTTAGTTTTTTGTTTTTTCAATAACCATGCATAAACATTATTCTCTCAAAAATGCAGACATGTACATTCTTGTTGCTCACATTTCATGGTAGCCCTGTTTGTGCTAAATAGTGTGTAATTTTTTTTTGCCATTAATATGTTTAAAAGCAACTGAAAAAAGCAAAAATGTCAGGGCATGTCAGAACATCTCAAGGACCCCAAAAACACCTTCGACCCCAGAGGGTTAACATCTACTCCTAACAAAGTCAAGGGAGGGACACCAATTTTTTATCTCTAGTCTATCACCTTTCTTAAACATCAAGGAGAGAACTCCTCCTCTTAAGGAGGATGGAAGTTTTCCTATGCGTAAACGCTCCATAAACATCATCAACAAGGAGTCTTTTAAAGGAGTCATAACCTAGTATTACATTGGATACCTACTGCTGTATTATAGTCTTTCAGGCCCTTCTAAAAAAGAAAAGTGGAAAAAAAATAAACACAGACCTACTTTTACCCTTATTTCTGAAGGCATTATTGTCTCGCGAGATCAATGCGATGTTTTGGCTGTCGTGGATGCTCATTTTAATAATGCAAATGAGGGGCGCGTTGATTGGTTGAAGGAAGGAGGGGGGTTGACACGCAGGTAACTTCAGCATCATTACAAACTGACATCATGGACCCGGCCGCGACCTACGGGATTCAACCGTACATGTTTGAGCCGGACTCTGAACCAGAGCTGGAAAGGGAAGGTGTAGAGTTGTTGGATGGACGTCTACATCAAGATGTCTCTGAATGGTAAAGACAATCATTTTGACTGAGACATACATTAACATCGGTAACGAGCTAAAACGTTTGTTGCTATTTTCTCCCACATAGGTTTACCTTTTATTTAATGTCGATTACATTAACGGAGATGTAGTCTACTTATTTTATCAGCTTACAGTGGTTATTGAGATGAGACGTTTACTATCATGTGTCGTTTTTGCCTTGTTTCACGTTGTTATTTAGACATTCAATATTTTTCTTCTTTAGACAGGTAACGTGTTGTTTTTCTTTATGTTTATTATTACTTGACTGTTTGTTTTATTTATCTATGTATCGTTATCTATTCTATAAAAAAATCAATACAATGATATGTTGTCATAGTTATATAATACACAATTCTATGAAAATATAGCTGTATCATTTTCTTGTCTGTTTATCACTGAGGGCAAACTTCATAATAACAATGTATCATATTTTAAACTATGTTTGGCACCTTTTCCCAAACGGAGCTTCGAGGCCAACTTCGCCTGATATTACCCCAAATTTGTAAATGATTCAGGTGTAAAATGTTTAGCGCACACACCTAACGATACGCCAGTTGAAAGGGTTGTTGGGACAGCGTCATTAAAAATGAATTTCATCCACTGGTCCCTGATAGTTTCATCCGATTTTGGGAGTTAAAACACATTTACATGTTTTTTATGGCAATCAACCACAGAGCAAGTCCGGTGTGCACTCGGTTTCTCCATCTTTCTCGACTGAACTGAATATGAGGGGGAGAGGGGAAGGGTGGGCTTCCTGCTGCGGTGTCCATATATGGTATATCCTACTACCTCATGACGTCAAGAGGGAGCTGAAATCAAAATCTCGTATTTGAGTGCGCGTGCACGCGCGCTGGTTTATTTACCCTGAGGTAAACAAACGCTTCACTTTTAAATATCGGCTTCCCGGCCAGTGTATAATCGTTAGTCGATCATAACATACATTACATACAACATAGGCTTCCGGTTTTGGAGAGGACGCTGGCGCACGTTAGGCTGCCGCTTCTCCTGCCATATTTTATTTTAATTTTAGTTTATGTTTTTCTGTTCTGGTCTGTTTGCCGCTTGCCGATTACATCTGCTGCCGTATTTCTCCTGCACTGTCCCTGCTACCTGTCCGCTGCCTGCTGTTGTCTCCGTGAACCAACGCTAAGCAGAGGTCTGAACTTTTGGACATCACCATGCTGAGTGTTTGTTCTGGTCTGTCTGCTGCACGACGATCACATCTGCTGCCGTGTATCTCCTGCACTGTCCCTGCTATCTGTCCGCTGCCTGCTGTGGTCTCCGTGTGAGATCGGAGATCGTGATACCACCATGCTGAGGTACTCTTTATCTGAACTTTTATCTCTGGACCACCTTGGCCGCCCAAATCATAGCGCTTTAAAATCTCTGCGCTCCTCGCACCTCCTCCGTCGGCCTTGTTATTCTCATAGAGGCTCACGTCAGAGTCTTTCTGTTGTTGGTGCTGGAGTCTCAGTGTTTTGGTCGAACTGTAGGCGCGTGCTGCGTCGTACTTCTGTACCTCGAGGAATTTGTTATGGAAATTTATGCTATCCAGAGACTTTTTCTCAAAACACTGTGGTGAATGTGCTCTGCAGCAATATGCGAATTGCTCATTTAAACACGAGGTCAATAAACAACAAAACGGCACTTATCACTGATACTATTTTAGATAGGAAAATCGACATTCTGTGTCTCAGTGAAACATGGCACACAGAAAATGACTATCTTAATCTGAATATGTGTGCTCCACCTGGATATAAATATGCTGACATGCCTCGTGCTTGTGGTAAAGGTGGTGGCCTGGCTGTGATATTTGGACCTAATGTCTCAGTTAATGTTATTGATGCACCTACTGTTTCTTCATTTG
The DNA here is from genome assembly GCF_963993115.1 of Abramis brama. Lineage (NCBI taxonomy): Eukaryota > Metazoa > Chordata > Actinopteri > Cypriniformes > Leuciscidae > Abramis > Abramis brama. The sequence goes on from NC_139966.1 coordinate 4,763,928, forward strand.
AATGTCTGGTTTGTAAAATCAATGGTGTTTCACCTGTACTTATGCTGCTCGTTTACCGTCCTCCAAAACCTAATCCTGCATTTTTCTCTGAGTTTACTGAGTTGTTGACACTTCTTAGTCCACTCTGTCCTGCTATGGTGCTGACTGGCGATGCCAATTTTCATACTGATAATCATCCTAACTGTGGAAATACTGCTACTTTTATGGACATTTTGGATGGTTTTGATTTTACACAGCATGTCACTTTTCCGACCCATAAGCTGGGCCATACATTGGATGTAGTATGCTCTGCTGGTGTTGACATTAGATCTCTGAATGGTATAGACATGAGTATAAGTGACCACAGACTCATTACTTTCGATATGAATGTCATGTCTTCACGAGCCACTTCTAAACGCACTATAAAATTTCGTAACCTCAAGCACGTGGACTTCTCGTTCTTTTCTGCCTCTCTCTCTGGGCTTCCTATTACTAACTCCATGGAGCACTATAATTCCATGCTCTCTGCACTTTTGGATGAGTTTGCACCTGTGCGGGAACGGGTTGTTACATTTAGGAAACCATGTCCATGGTATACCCCAGAGTTACGCTTAATGAAAGCTGCTGGAAGGCAATTAGAACGGCAGTATAAGAAATCCGACCTGATGGTACATAGGCTTTGCTATATTCAACAACAGTCTGAGTACCACTCTGCTCTGAACATTGCACGTAAAAATGACTATTCTAACATCATTGGAAATGCTGCAACTAATTCTAAAGCTCTATTTAAGACTGACAATCTTCTTAAACCATCTAAGGCCATCGTTCACTCCTCTGCTGACCAATGTAATTCGTTTCTACATTATTTCACTGGTAAGATTGATGATATATATAGCTCCCTAACCGCCATCACCACAGTTGAGTTAGTTGATACACTGCCTTTACATCCCCCGATCACTACTTTTTCGAACTTTGATATGGTTGGAGTTGATTTTATTACAAGTACAGTTAAGTCCATGAATTCAACCACCAGTATTTTAGATCCGGTTCCTTGCTCGGTTATTAAGAACTGCCTTGCATCAATTTGCCCTCATATGCTTTCTATTCTGAACTTATCATTGAGTTCTGGAATCGTTCCTCCACAATTGAAAATAGCTGCCATTACACCAGTCCCTAAGAAGCCTGGTTGTGATGTCTCTGATCTGTCTAACTATAGGCCTATATCAAATCTTCCATTCTTGGCCAAAGTTCTGGAGCGTGCTGTAGCTATTCAGCTAAATCATCACCTAGCACAAAATAGTCTTCTTGAACCTTTTCAATCTGGGTTCAGAAAGGGGCATAGCACTGAGACCGCCTTAGTGAGGGTTGTAAACGACCTTCTTACCGCAGCAGATTCTGGTGTATGCAGTATTTTGGTCTTACTAGACCTCAGTGCTGCTTTCGACACTCTATGTCATTCTCTCTTGCTGGATAGGATGGAAAATTGGCTTGGTATTTCTGGAGTCGTACTCAGTTGGTTTCAGTCTTATTTAGCACATCGTGCACAGTTCGTAAGCATGGGCATTTTTAAATCGGATACCGTGCCTGTACGACAGGGAGTTCCTCAAGGTTCAGTGCTAGGTCCAATTTTATTTAATATTTACATGCTTCCACTTGGGCAGATCATCAGTAAATATGACCTGGGGTATCACTGTTATGCGGACGATACGCAGATTTATATCACTACAAATGCGGATGCACACTGCTCATTAAATACTTTGCATAGCTGTCTAGCAGAGATTAGTTCATGGATGCAGAACAACTTCCTGAAGCTAAACGGCTCTAAAACCGAACTGATGCTGATTGGTACAGTGGCGGCTATTCGTAAGGCTGATCAGGTTAGTCTGATTGTTGACTCTAGCAGGGTAACCCCCTCTCCACAGGTGAGGAATCTTGGTGTAATTTTTGACCCACAATTGAGTTTTGAAGCACATATAAAACAGGTCTCTAAAACTGCTTTTTACCATCTGAGAAATATTGCTCGACTTAGACCATTTCTCTCCTTTGTTGACACAGAAAGACTCATACATGCCTTCATCACAACTAGGCTAGACTATTGTAATGCCCTGTTCTCTGGCCTTCCAGCAAAATCATTAAACAGGCTACAGTATATACAGAACTCTGCTGCTCGTGTGCTCACTCGCACCTCTCCTCGTGAGCACATCACACCGGTCCTTTCACAGCTGCACTGGCTTCCCGTAAAGGCGAGAATTGATTTTAAAATTCTCATTCTAACATATAAGGCACTACATGGTATCGCTCCAGAGTACCTATGTGATCTTATTAGCCCTTATACTCCATCGCGTTCTCTCCGTTCTGCAAATTCCCTCTTATTACATCAGCCTTTGTGTAAGCTCAAGACCATGGGGGAAAGAGCTTTTTCCTGTAAAGCCCCCAAGCTATGGAATCTACTTCCTTCCACAATCAAAAGTGCGCCAACGTTGGGACAGTTCAAAGGGTTGATTAAGACACATTTGTTCAAGGCTGCTTTTTCTTAATTGTTTTTATTGCTCTTGCTGCATTTGTTTATTTTACTGTATGTGCTTTGGGTCTGAGAAAAGCGCACAATAAATAAAATGTATTATTATTATATTATACATTGATTCTCGTGGAAAGTGAAAATTGCAGGTTATGACTCCTTTAAATCTTCCCAAAAGGTTATGTAAAATTCCTTAGGTAGCCCATCAGCTCCTGACACTTAGTAGCCTATTACTCATACTCTGTGCTGCTCTAGTTAAGTCATCAACACATGTAGGTGTATATCAATCATTATAAGCCCCCTTGAGTGGTGTTAACAGTCTCAGAAAGACTCAGAAAGTCAACAGTGTCATCATTTTCTCTATTTTTGAAACTATATCATTTCTTATAAAAGGAAAAAACATGGGCTATATTGTGCGTTCCCGTTATTACTAGGTCTTCTTGGGACTTTTAAGGAATCCAATCTTTGGGAGCTAATAATTCTCCTAAAAAAATATTTTGTACATTTCTCATTGGATTCAATATGCTAAACTCTACTCCTTATGATGCTCTTGTTCTTAAAAGCCATTATTTTAGCCATTTCTCTCTTAAGTTTTACAATATCATCTGCTACCTTAAATCCAGAGTTCTTAAAACGATAATTATTTTTTGGTGTAAATTTCTTACTATACTTCATAAATATACTACAGAGCGACCGTCGTGTCTGCACATTCAACAAGTGAAGTGTGAGAGAGTGAGCGAGCACGCGCAATGCGCGCCCCGTTAAATAGACTGCCGTTGAAAAAAAAAGATTTTTTTATTTTTTTTTTTGAAAAACGACTAAACTAAGCTTTAAACAGTCAAAACAAAAATCCAAGTCGGCGAATTGTTAGTAAATAAGTGAAAGGACAGATGTATAAAAGGATTTTTGTGAAAAAAGTTCAAATTAAAGAGTTACACGATGTTTTAGTGTAATTAGGTCACTCTCTCCTCCGCACATGGTCGAGCAAGTCCACGAGGGAAAATGGCGATATAAAATCGAATTCTTGTTACATTCGCATGGGAATGGTATGTACATGTAGCCAGGGTTGTGCCTAATCATGCTGGTGTGAACATGTTTTTGTATCTGTGTTGTGCATGTTGTTCATCATTTTTAAAGTACTCAACTCATGGCGACGACATCGGATGACGTCACGACCATCGTTCGTCGTGTGGAATGTGGTTTTCCTCTTCATGAGGGAAAATATTTATTTTAGATCAAAATATCGAGTTTTAATGCCTCATATCATGCTATACATATCCTTAACATCTCAATCAACTAATATTCGAGTAAGATTTATCATGTTTTTAATTCTGGATGTTGTTTTTAATATTTAATGTGTTTCTCTGAAGAAAAATAATTAATTTAAAATAAACCAAATTAATTTTCATGCCAAAAACGGCTAATATGTGTAGTCAATGTTGTATTTAATTGATATTCAGATAGGATGAGTTATATTTTTAACTATAAATGTGGTTTTTAACTGTTCAAAGATGAGATCCCTACTGGAGAATCCAGCTAATACCAGCTCAAGCTGGTAGCTGGTCCAAGCTGGTCATTAGCTGGTCCAAGCTGGTCATTAGCTGGTCCAAGCTGGTCATTAGCTGGTCCATGCTGGTGGGGACCTGGATGAGCTGGTGGACCAGCTGGTGGGGACCTGGATGAGCTGGTGGACCAGCTGGTGGGGACCTAGATGAGCTGGTGGACCAGCTGGTGGGGACCTGGATGAGCTGGTGGACCAGCTGGTGGGGACCTGGATGAGCTGGTGGACCAGCTGGTGGGGACCTGGATGAGCTGGTGGACCAGCTGGTGGGGACCTAGATGAGCTGGTGGACCAGCTGGTGGGGATCTAGATGAGCTGGTGGACCAGCTTGGACCAGCTGGTGGGGACCTAGATGAGCTGGTGGACCAGCTTGGACCAGCTGGTAGGGACCATATGAGCTGGTGGACCAGTTTGGCTAAGCTGGTGGGGACCTGGATTATGGGGCGCCGTTTGTAAAGCGGCTCACTCTGAAAATAACAGCAACATTTTGTCACATTTAGCTTCAAACAATGTTTAAAAAACTGGTATGAATTTTTGACGGTCACTTTTTAGCACATTTACAACAATATTTATCAACTTAGAGATATTTTAAATAGTTAAATATAAATATTAAATGTTACACCTAAATGTTAAATGTTAAATCTAAATGTTAAATCTAAATGTTAAATCTAAATGTTAAATCTAAATGTTAAATCTAAATCTAAATCTAAATGCTAAATCTAAATCTAAATGTTAAATCTAAATCTAAACCTAAATGTTAAATCTAAATGTTAAATCTAAATCTAAATGTTAAATCTAAATCTAAATATTAAATCTAAATGTTAAATCTAAATGTTGAATCTAAATGTTAAATCTAAATCTAAATCTAAATGTTCAATCTAAATGTTTCGGGTGAAACTAAATATATAACTAATATGCAAATTCAAAATGCCGGTAACCGGAAGTGCCAAAATAAAAGCGCGAGGAGGTCAGTGTGTGTTTATAGCACGGTTTAGTGTCAAATAACGAATAAAAACCATTTCATCCGAGGAAATGGTCTCTTGGACATGGATTATCGTGATAATAACTACATAAAATAATAATCACGTTTGGAGAAACTGTATTTGTATATGATGACAGAGTGATGACATGACATTCAATCAAAGTGAGCCCCCTCGTGGCTGACTATTATAGCTACAGGTCATAAGTCCCGCACCTTTCATAAAAGTGACACTAGCCTACTCAAATACAGTTTCTCCAAACGTGTTGATTATTTTAGGTACTTATTACGATAATCCATGTCCAAGAGAGACCATTTCCTCGGATGAGATGGTTTTTATTCGTTATTTGACACTAAACCATGCTATAAACACACACTGACTTCCTCACGCTTTTATTTTGGCACTTCCGGTTACCGGCATTTTGAATTTGCATATTAGCTAAATATTTAGTTTCACCCGAAACATTTAGATTCAACATTTAGATTTAGATTTAGATTTAACATTTAGATTCAACATTTAGATTTAGATTTAACATTTAGATTTAGATTTAGATTTAACATTTAGATTTAGATTTAACATTTAGATTTAGATTTAACATTTAGATTTAGATTTAACATTTAGATTTAACATTTAGATTTAGCATTTAGATTTAGATTTAACATTTAGATTTAGATTTAGCATTTAGATTTAGATTTAGCATTTAGATTTAACATTTAACATTTAGGTTTAACATTTAATATTTAGATTTAACTATTTAAAATATCTGTAAGTTGACAAATATTGTTGTAAATGTGCTAAAAAGTGACCGTCAAAAATTCATACCAGTTTTTTAAACATTGTTTGAAGCTAAATGTGACAAAATGTTGCTGTTATTTTCAGCGTGAGCCACTTTACAAACGGCGCCCCATACTGGATGAGCTGGTGGAACCATTTCTGATAGCACACGTACATCTCTGTGATGTCTATTTGATGTGCGTTACATCTGGGAGTATTTTTTAGTTAGTGCATGCTCTTCTGTAATACGTCTATGAAATGTGAGTATTTGCAGTGTGTTGTCAAACTGATGAAGAAGTTTTCTTAATTTTCTGGTGTTTTTCTAATTTGCATGTGTTTTCTTCAGTTGCAGCGCGTTGAGCTCTCGCCACCGTACATTTAATGTAAAATATGCTTTGAGTAATTTGTGAAATTGCTATATTAAAGACAATAAAAATTATCATACTTCATACACACGATGAAAATAAATACAGATCAAATGCCTATTGTGAATATGCAATTTTTTAATACTAAGTTAAATATGTAAACAGATATTAAAAAAATTTAACATAAAATGAAACAAATGTAAAAAATAATTATAATTCATACTAGATAAGAATACAAAGCAAAGCAATACAGCGTAAATATGCCATTTTAAATATTAAGTTAAATAGGTAAACAGATATTTAAAAAATATAATTCATACATAGTTAAGACAAAAAATACAGAGTATGCACATTTAAATGCTAAATATCATAGGTAAAATGTAATAAAATACTGTAGTTGAAATAAAATGCTAAAATACTATAATTATTTAAAATAATTGTTTTTGCATCTAGCTACTGTTTAGTAAAGTTTTACTGTTTAAAAAATATCATAACACATGTGACACATTATCATATGTGTAAGCTAACTTTTTACAGTAATATTGTGGTGCTGTTATAGAGCATCTTATTTATATTTTCAATTAGATTAAATGTCCCTTTCAATAGTGTTTGGAAACATGCAGATGTATTTTTCGTTGGTGAAGTTAATGTGCAAGCATTTGTTCACTATTTCGGTTGGTGAAACTGCCCGTAACTGACCAAAATTAGAAGAGCATACTAAAATGTGAGGAAGAAAAACCTTTGATCTTCCATTCTGCAAAAGGGGCACATCAACGGGACATATTTCTTTTATCAGCACAATGCATCTCTCTGACTCTTAAATTCTCAGTTAAGATCTTGCTGACAATGCCAAATGTTCCATCCTTCAAGACCACTACATTATCATTTGACCTGACTGGTTTTAGGTAATCTGTGGAGTGAATGACCTCAGTGTTCACTATTAGTCGGCAGTAAACGTTACACACTATACCGATAGGCATGTTTTGAACAATTTGCCTCACAGCAACTTCCTCCTCAAAACTGAGTGTCAAAACTGCAGCAGAGCCAAGTAAACAGACATCACCAACTGAGTCAGAATGCTTAAGTCTGTTTGTTTCAGTCACATCTTTACAAAACTCGAGTACGCTCTCGCTGATTGTGTCTGTGCTAGCTAACATGGGAAGAGTTTTACTCATTATAAACTTCCGGCCACAATCCGGGTCACGGCACCAAAGATGTAACCCTCTTTCTCTCTCTCCGCACGCTCACTGGACTCTAGCACCTCCGCTGCTCTGCGTTGTGTTATATGTTCGTGGGTGGTGGTAGAAAGCGGGGACTCAGACACAGAGTGGTTCGGGATTGTGGCTTGACCGTTTATTCCACAGCACGGCATCTATAGCGTTGACAACATGAACTGAGCTTAAGTTTTAAACCAACAAAGTATTTCAATGCATATGCAATTCAATAGTAAGCTTGTGCTGCTTGTTTTATCATACATTAGCCACCATGCATTAATCACTTTTTAAAGGAAAAACAAACCATTTCAACTCTCTATTAATATGCATTTGGGTCTTATACAGTTTAAAACACAAAATATCTTAATTAACTGATCTTTAGTGCGAAAACAACAACTATAATTTGCATAGATTTTCCCCTCTACCATTAACATGGCTTACCTATAGCGTTGACAACATGAACTGAGGAAAAGATGACGCAATACTCCCGTATCAATGCTACGGTACATGACGAGGCCCAAACAACGCTAAAGGCACTTGAATCTGTTTTAATTCAATAGCGTTATGGGGACACCTTGTGGACAACACAGATATATATACCGCCTTACATCCACCCCTTCTTTAATTGATGGCGTCCCAGCCATCTAATTAACCAAAACTCCAATGTGGTGTAATCTATGACAACAATAATAAAACAAAATAAAAAAAAACATGTTGTGAATGTATGAATAGCACCTGATGCGTGTGATAGGCATGGGTAGCTAACTGTTATCAGGGTGCATGCAGTATGGTTCTACGTGTTCTCTGCTGCTCCTCTTACTTCTGGCCTTCAACCACAACTTTCTCCCTCTTTCTATCTTTTGGTGGTCACTCTCCAATTTCACCACTTGGGTCTCAAGTGAGAGTTTAGTTGGGGGATGCCGTTTCCTTCTCGGGTTTCTTCTTGGGGGGTTGGGCCCTTGAGTGGGGGCAGCATCACTACCAGTCACAAGCACTCCTTCTCCATTACTTGATTCCTCTGTCCACAAGTCAGCCTCCTCTTTGCCCATTTGCTCTTCCTCTTTACCTTGGGTTCCAATTAGGGCTCTGTCCAGCATCTCCTCTGAATCGTCACTCCTTGTTTCCTCTTCACCCTCTGATTCGCTCCCTTCTATGATCACTCCTTCCTCTCGTTCCACTGGGAGAAACATACACTGCGTCAAAAGGTTCCTATGAACCACTCTCTCCGCTCCCCCATCCTCTCGTCGTACCACGTACACAGGCAAACCAGGTTGCTTCTTTACCACAACATATGGCTGTCTCTCCCATCGATCTCCCAGCTTCTGCATCCCCTCCACATGACAGACCTTGACTAAGACCCTATCCCCAGAACTAAAGTCTTCACTCTTAGCCTTTTTGTCATAATACTTTTTCTGCTGTCTTTTTGCCAGCATAGAGGTCTGATTAGCCAGGGCATAGGCCTGCGACAGGGTGTCATGCAGGGCCTGGACATACTCGCTGTATTCACATGGCGGGGTTGTTGTGGTGAACCCGAAGATGAGGTCCACTGGGAGCCTGGGGTGTCTACCAAACATAAGGTAGTATGGGCTATATCCAGTGGAGTCATGTTGCGAGCAGTTATATGCATGTGTCATTGAATCTACATGCTCATGCCACCGGGGCTTTAGATGCAGATCCAGTGTTCCCAGCATGTTCATTAGGGTACGGTTGAATCTTTCGGTGGTCCCGTTGCCCTGGGGGTGGTAAGGTGTGGTGTGGGTTTTAGTGGTCCCAATACACTTGCATAGCTCCTTCACTATTGCACTTTCAAAGTTACGGCCTTGATCTGTGTGTAATTTAGCAGGGAAACCGAAACGGCAGAAGAAATTCCTCCACAAGACCCTGGCCACTGTGACTGCCTTTTGGTCCCTGGTGGGGTAGGCCTGTGCGTAACGAGAAAAGTGATCCGTAACAATGAGCACATTCTCCATACCACCCTTGGACTTCTCCAGCTTTAAGAAGTCAACACAAACCAGTTCCATGGGGGCACTGGTATGGATACTGACAAGGGGAGCCCTGACATTGACCGTGGGAGTTTTCCTAAGACAGCATCTCTCACACTGTTCGCACCAAGCCTTGATCTCCTGAAACATTCTTGGCCAGTAAAATCTTTCCCTTATCATCTGTAGTGTCCTCTCAAATCCCAGATGCCCTGAGTCATTGTGAAGGGCTGTTTTGACAGTTTCACGCAGCCTCTCTGGCAGTATTAGTTGCTCCACCACCCCTTTATGGCAGTCTCTGATGCTGCGATACAGGATCCCTTTTTTTACCACTAACCTCCTCCACTCTTTTAAGAGGAGGCCCCCAGTGGTGCCTACTTTCATCCTCTCGCTGTGGCTTGGTTTGTGGTTCTTGCTCTTAAAGTGGAGGATGGGACCGATAACTGTGTCTTCCTTCTGTCCCACTCGAAGCTCCTGTGTGGTCATAGCAGGTAGAGCCTCCATCCCCACATCCACATACGCCTCACTGGGCTCCAGTGACTGACCGCTTTCAGGCTCCTCTGTGACTGCTGCTATGTCCTTTCCTGAGCCCTCCCCAGGCTCCTGGGTGGTATGTGCCTCCTCATGTCTCTGTTCACCCACCCTCACCTGTTGCGGGCATGACTGCAGGGTCTCCGCCACTTCCTGATTGGACATACGTGAGAGGGCGTCAGCGTTAGAGTTGTCCTGTCCCCTCCGATACTGGATGTCAAAGTCAAATATGGAGAGATGAGAAACCCATCGCTGACCTGTGGCGTCGAGCTTGGCTGAGGTCATTACATATTTCAGAGGGTTATTGTCGGTCAGAACAGAGAACTTGCGCCCGTAGAGGTGGTCATGGAACTTATCTGTCACGGCCCACTTGAGCGCGAGGAACTCAAGCTTGTGTGCTGGATACCTCGTCTCAGGTGGGCTTAGGCCTCTGCTCGCATACGAAATGACCCTTTCCGCTCCATCTTGTACCTGCGCTAGCACAGCACCAAGCCCCATTCCTGAGGCATCAATCTGCAGCAGAAAGGGTTGACTGTAGTCTGGATAGCCAAGCACTGGTGCATTTATCAGCTTATCTTTTAAAGACTGAAAGGCCTCCTCACAGTCAGCAGTCCACAGAAATGGCAGGTCAGGGCCTGGGCTTTTCTGGATCCCTCTTTTCTTCTTTCTAGGGTCACCGGAGGTAAGGCGGTATAATGGAGCAGCCAGGTTAGAGTAGCCCTTAACATACCTCTTATAGTACCCCGCAAACCCCAAAAACCGGAGCACTTCCATACGATTAGTGGGCCTCACCCATTCCTTGACCTTACTGATCTTCTCTGGGTCTGTCCTGATGCCCTCTGCCGACACCCAGTGACCCAAGTACTGCACTTCCTTCCTTACAAGCTGGCACTTTGAGGGTTTCAATTTTAAACCATGCTCCCTAAGTCTATCAAACGCCAGCTGGAGCCTCTCTAGATGCTCATTAAAGGACTTCGAGAAAATTATAATATCGTCAAGGTAGATAAGTAGATGGGTGAAATTTAAGTCCCCAAAACAGGATGTCATCAGCCTTTGAAAGGTGGAGGGTGCGTTTTGCAGCCCAAAAGGCATTCTATTGGCCTCAAACAGACCCATGGGAGTGCTGAATGCTGTCTTGTACTTATCATGTTCTGCGACCTCTACCTGCCAGTAGCCCGATGTAAGGTCTAGGGTGGAAAAGTACTTTGCTTGCCCTAAAGCCTCCAGAGCTTCCTCTATCCTTGGCAAAGGGAATGCGTCTCGGGTGCTGCAGGCGTTGAGCTTCCGGTAGTCGATACATAATCGAAGTGATCCATCCTTCTTGGTCACCACCACCACAGGGGATGCATACGGACTTTTACTGGGGCGAACGACTCCTGCTGTCTTCATGTCCATCAATAACCGCCTCACATCTTGCCACTGGGAGGGGGGTATTTTGCGGTACGGCAGTCGGAAAGGCCTCGGGTCAACCAGCGGAATCTCATGCTGTACAGTTGTGGTGTGACCATAGTCCATGGGATGCTGGGAGAACACATCCGCATTTTTGTCCAGCAGATCCTTGAGTAGAGCACGTTGGTCCTCACTTTCAACCGCTGCTTCACCTAGGGTCAACCCAGCAGCTAGCCACCACCTGGTCCAGACTGAGACATGCCCCTCTATTCCCAGCTTCACCGTGCTTTTCATCTGGGAACTCCACCACCTTGTCCACAAGGACTGCTCTGGCCAGATTTGTGTGTCATTTGATTGTAATGACTCGTTGGGAAAGATTCATCACTCTAACTGGAGCACAACCTCTTTTCACATTTGCAAGCACTTTGGCCACCAGGATATCCTGGGGGAGCTGCAAGGAGGGATGGCCTTCTATCAGGGCTGTATAAATCTTCCTTTGGGGGCCAGCTTTAATCCTACACATTAAATCCATCTCTTTCCCACCAGGGATGTTTATTGTACGACCAGTGTAAACAGCAGGACCTACAACGTCATGCATTTCACTTTGCTCGGCACTCCCCACCTTCAGTAAAGCTGTGTACCACTCTGGATGCTTCTCTTTGACCTGGTACAGAAACTACGGGCCATAAGCTGCTTGAAGATGGCTTCGGGAGGCTCGAATGACATTGGTTCCCACCAACAGAGGGACTGAAGAGCAATAGTCGGAATCAGGAACAACAAAGGTAGGTACAGCCCTGAGCTCTTTCCCCAGCACCTTCAGGTCAATGTGTAGGACACCATGATAGGGCACGGTCTGACCTGCAGCCCTCTCTATTGGAATTTTAGAAGGCTGTAGCTTCTTCTTCTGCAGCACTGGGTGGCTCTGCCAGTAGTTGTGTGTAATACTGGTGATCTGTGAGCCAGAGTCAATTAGAGCCCTGCATGCCTTTCCGTTGACTTCTACATCACCTTCGTTCCTGGGTCCCACTAGGGGTGTTTCCTCTCCTTCAGTGCAAATCCTCTTGACAGGTGGGTGGGGCCCTTGCTGTGTACCCATGGATGCCCCAGCTGCCATGGGTACTAAGCGTTTAAATGTTGAGCGGAGTGCATGTGTCCGTCAGCAGGAACCTTAGGCTGCTGGGCTTCAGCTAGGCTCGGATCCGGAAGCACTGCTCGGCACACTCTGGCCGTGTGGCCTGGCTCTCCACAACGGTAACAGACAAAGCTTGGACTCTGGCTTGCTTTTCCCTTTGCTGGCTGGACAGCTATTGGGGAGGAGAGGGGAGAAGAGGTCATTCTCAACTCTAGTTGTGACAGCTTAGCCATTTGTTCTTCCTGAATGAGAGCTAACTTCTTAACCATTTCCGTCAGCTCTGATAATTCAGATGTGTGTTTTGGCCTATCTATCTTGGTGTTTCCACCCCCTCCTGATGTTACATGCACCTGAGCATATGTTTTCTTTGCTGCACTACGCATCTGAAACTTCTTAGTTTCTCTAGTTAGACTTCGGAGCTCTGCCTGCAGCTCTCGGAAACTGAAGAGCCTGGGTGCCATTGGTGCGATTCTGGTGTACACCTCCTCGTCGGAGAGGCCTCTCATGAACTGCCGTGTTAGTTTGCTATCTCGATCAAGGAAGGGCTTACCTCCTCTTTGCTTCTCCTCTACTGTTCTCAACTTTGCCTCCAATGCTATAGCATAAGAACAGGCAGACTCCCCTGAAATCTGGCTCCGCTCGTAGAAGTCAGCCAGAGGATCTAGGGATCCTCGAGTGTCACTGTATTCGGCCCGCAGTTCCTCCAGCGCTTTCTCAGGGGTCTGATCATGTGGAGGTAAGTTAAGGATGAGATTTCGTGCTTCACCCCCCAGGTGTCGCACAACAGTGGAGAAGCGGAGGTGCAGTGGGAGCTCTATTGCCTCCAAGAGATATTGCATGTCGCGAATCCAGTCTTCCACCAGTATCTTACAGTCTGGATTTCCTGTGAAGACTTGAACATTTTTCACCTGATGAGTTTGCATGAAACCTCCATAGGCTGTCATAGGAAGGCACTGGTTGGCGACTGCTCGAGCAGGAGGCATGAATTGTGTCACGTGTGGATGGGCATACTGGCTGGCAGATGCAGGCACAGGGGGGGCTGGAGAAGGGTGGTATGGAGAATGAGCGTCAACATGCATGTTGAGGTGGGAAGCTGGAATCAGTGTCCGTTGAGGAGATAGCTCAGGAGGGGCATCAGTGGCTGCCTGGTCTAACGCTACCCGAGGGCTTTGATGAGCTATGTTGGGAGCCCATGCATTTGCAGATGGGGCTGGTGGGGTGGCTCCACTATAGCCTGGAACTGGAGTTGTGAGAAATGTGGCCGCAGGGGAATGCACTTGAAAGGCCTGCTCAGCAGCTACGTGCTTAACCGTAGTATTCGTCACTGGTGGGCTCTGAAGACTCTGCGCGGGCACAGACGGGGGATATGAATCACTTGGGTAAACCTGGGGGCCAGGCCTAATAGGCTGGGCTGGATGTGGCACAGCAACTGGGTTGGGTTGGAGCGACTGCTGCACAACTGGTCTCTCAACAATGACATGATGTAGGGAATCTTGCCAAGGCATAGCTTCTGAGGGCCCATGTCTACTGCGTTTGCGAACAGAGGCATCAATCATCATATCTATCTGGCCACCTGGTCTTGCATCTGGGCTGTTGTCGAAACAAAGTGGCGGTACCTGCCCTGAGGCCCCAGGGCCTGTCAGCCTTCGTGCATGGGCTGGCGTCACATACTGGTCAGCATAGGGCGAGTTCATAGGGGCTGGTGGGCCAATGGTGACATGCCCCGCTGGCGTCGGGAGACTAGATGCACTGGTGGAGGAGCACTGTATGTCTTGTGGGGAGTTTGCATAGGTCTGCGACATCTTAAAATCACAATGTGTTTACTATGTGCAAGCAGGTTATGTAATGTAATGCAATGTAATTAGGTTCTATGAGATGTTGAATTTATGTTAAAAGAATGCAATCCCATATAAATAAATTTGTTCTAAAGTAAGCTATATGTTTCAGTGCGGTGAGCCCAATGAAAAATGTAACCAGCTTATCCAAGAAAGTTAACTGCTCCTCAACTAAAATGAAAAGTTTAAACTTAAACGGTTTAAACTAAAGTCTCACTGAGTATTAAGCAGATGCACAGTAACCTTTTTCAGTAGTTTCACAAATCTCAATAGAAAAAAAAAAAAAAAACTCAATTTTCAATAAAACTATCAAATAAGTTTTACATCACAGCAAATTGCTGATATTTAAAACAGTTAAATAACAGTTAAGTTACCCAGCAGACTGTAAAGGATATAGCTGTGAGGGCAGATTTGTAACCCCAAAATCACCAGTCTTGTTATGAATTTCAGTTTGTTAATATAGTTCAGTATTCAAACCACTGGCTGTAGAATTCTCTTTCTCTTCAGTCTAGAAGTGCCACAATCCGGGTCACGGCACCAAAGATGTAACCCTCTTTCTCTCTCTCCGCACGCTCACTGGACTCTAGCACCTCCGCTGCTCTGCGTTGTGTTATATGTTCGTGGGTGGTGGTAGAAAGCGGGGACTCAGACACAGAGTGGTTCGGGATTGTGGCTTGACCGTTTATTCCACAGCACGGCATCTATAGCGTTGACAACATGAACTGAGCTTAAGTTTTAAACCAACAAAGTATTTCAATGCATATGCAATTCAATAGTAAGCTTGTGCTGCTTGTTTTATCATACATTAGCCACCATGCATTAATCACTTTTTAAAGGAAAAACAAACCATTTCAACTCTCTATTAATATGCATTTGGGTCTTATACAGTTTAAAACACAAAATATCTTAATTAACTGATCTTTAGTGCGAAAACAACAACTATAATTTACATTGATTTTCCCCTCTACCATTAACATGGCTTACCTATAGCGTTGACAACATGAACTGAGGAAAAGATGACGCAATACTCCCGTATCAACGCTACGGTACATGACGAGGCCCAAACAACGCTAAAGGCACTTGAATCTGTTTTAATTCAATAGCGTTATGGGGACACCTTGTGGACAACACAGATATATATACACCGCCTTACATTAACAATTTGAAGTGGTGCTCCCCTGGCATTTTTAACAAGTCTTACAAGCTTTCCATTGCCATTTTCAAAATTAAAGGCTGAATGCGCCCAAAGAGATCCCCAATTTTTCACACTCGCTGACAAATGATGTAGTAAGTGGACATTAAATGTCATAGACTTTTCTCCATACAGCATCTGAAAGCGAAATGCAAACTCAAGGAGTAGTAGGTCTGCTGCATTTACATCATCTTTTGAAATGCTGTCACTCAGAAGCAGGTATACAGCTTGCACTAATAGCGCAAAATGGCAAAGATATTTTGATGGGAGAATATCTTTCAAGCAAGGCAATGCATAAAAAAGAAGCCAAGCTCTCCACTCAGCAGCCTTCCAGTACTTTCTTTCACTGAGATCCCTGGGGAGTCTGCGAATATACTGAGGGGGTTTTATTTTAGACAAGCGTCCATTTATAACACGTTGATTGTCCGGAGAGCCAATGTAGAACTCGCTACCATATTCCTCCAGCCACAACTTTGACAATTGTTTAGCCACACCAAGTAAAACACAATGCATATAATCTGGCACAAATCCATGAACCACATCAAAATATGGTAAATTGACCAATGGTGATAGGCCCTTAACCCCTCTGATAGGATGTCCACCTCTAACAGCCTCCTCCATGTCATGGATCATTTCTGATGCATTTCTGTCAGCATGTTGCTCTTCACTAACAGGGTACCTGACTGCTCCGCAGATATATTTTCCTGGATGGTAACAGAACCCACAACCATAGTAGCCATTAAACTGAGTGAGGTTTTGCATCAAGGGTCTAGCAACAGAGTCCACACAACAGCATAACCCTACCAGTTTACTTTTATCCATGAATTTGTGATTTTGTTCCACCACATTACCCCATCTACAACCAATTTTTTTGCGTGCTCTACAAATTTGTCAAGAAATATATCCATCCTTGGTTCCCCTTTCCCATGCCACAAACCAGCAAGTATCATGTTTTTTCTACGTTCGGCAGGTGGAATTTCATTAATAGCCAGCTGTATTGGCCAGATTGATGTAACTGAGGCTTTGTACAAGGGACTTCCGTCTGAATTGAACACATATGAAAGGTTATCCTTATTGTGCAGAATTCCACCTGGGCGCGAGAGCTCTTTGTATATATCGCCATCATAAATGTCCCTGAGTACGTTCTCTGATGTTGCTCTTGTAAATCTCAAATTGAGTTGTCATTTTCAAGGAATGACTTAACCTGTAAATCAACTGGTAAAGTAACAAAGTAACTCTGGCTTTTCAGATCTTGGGTACTGTTTGTCTTGTTACAGTGTGAACACACATAAGCTGTGTCCCAAAGTGAAGGCTGCGTCCTTCGAAGGCCGGATTTGAAGGCCGGATGGCCGTATTTGAAGGCCGATTGCGTCACCGCGGCGCGACGAAACGTCACAGCGGCGCGACGAAGGACGTCCCAATTCAAAGACTGCATCCTTTGAAGGGCGCATTTGAAGGCCGATTGCGTCACCGCGGGCGCGATGAAGGCTGTCCCAATTCAGTTCTGCATCCTCCGAAGGCCATATTCGAAGGCCGGTTGCGTCATCGCGGCGCGACGAAGGCTAAAAGCGACGCCAAATGCACCCTTCGTTTCCCAGTGAGAGGAAGGATACAAAAACGGATCCTTAGTGGCCTATCCTACCTTATCCTACCCCATAAGTCATTGCGCGCCTGTGACGACAGGATTTTCATTTGAAAAAATGGCGTCCTCGAGTTCGGTGGTGGAGGGAAAATTCACTTTTAAATGTAAGTATTATGTTTTCATTTACTTAAATAACTAGCGAAACCACAGTCAAAAGCCACACGTTTTTCTTTCTTATAAACTTCATCTTAACTCCTTTGTTACCATTGGGTGGTTTATTTGTCAGGTGGTTAGACGCAAAAGTTGTGCTAATTACTTTAATAATTTTCAGGGAGCAAGGAGCAGACCGCTCAATTTATTAAATTGCGGTCTGAAAATGACCATCTATTTACTGGGGCAAAAAACTCCGCCAGCATGGCTTGGAGGTAAGACAACACTTTTGTATTACAATAAATATGACTCACCCTAGAAAACCCATAACATTTAGAAAAGCAGTAGATGATGCAATGGGTTTCACTTTTATGTGTTTTTGTAGTGCTGTCATGCAAGTTATGTCTACAAAGGTTTTAACCACATTTAAGTATCCAGAAAAACGATTTCTAAACTATTTTCAATGCATGTCCTGATGTGTAAGTTTTCAATGTTAACAATGCACTAATGTTAATATTTCATTTGCACCCCTGTGTTATAATGTTTCATAAGTACCCTTTTATGCTTTTTTAGAGCAATTCTGGAGAAAATGAGGCTGCAGGGGAAGGTAACACCCATGCAGGCAAAGAAAAAGTGGGACAACTTAAAAACAAAATATAAAGTAAGAAAGTGAATACACACATCTTTGCTGAAATTAATTGTGCTGTGTTGTTAACAAGCCATGGTTAATTTGCTCTGCCTTAGGATTGCAAGTGTCCTGGGACAGGAGAGGGAGTGGATGGGAAACCCACTGCTGAAACTTGGCCCTGGTTTGTCCTCATGGATGAGGTGTTGGGACAGAGGCATTCTGTCAATCCCCCTGTCCTCATCGCCTCAATCCCTGAGGACACACCAGGGTCAAGTTCAGCAGTGGGTGGCCACAGTGAGGAGGAGCCAGCACCCGCAGCACCACCAGCAGGAGCACCCGCAGCACCACCACCAGCAGGGGCACCCGCAGCACCACCACCAGCAGGAGCACCCGCAGCACCACCACCAGCAGGAGCACCCGCAGCACCACCACCAGAAGGAGCACCCGCAGCATCCCCACCAGCAGGAGCACCCGCAGCACCACCAGCAGAAGCACCCGCAACACCACCAGCAGGAGCACCCGCAGCACCACCAGCAGGAGCACCCGCAGCACCACCAGCAGGAGCACCCGCAGCACCACCACCAGCAGGAGCACCCGCAGCACCACCACCAGCAGGAGCACCCGCAACACCACCAGCAGGAGCACCCTCAGCACCACCAGCAGGAGCACCCGCAGCACCATCAGCAGGAGCACCCGCAGCACCACCACCAGCAGGAGCACCCGCAGCACCACCAGCAGGAGCACCCGCAGCACCACCACCAGCAGGAGCACCCGCAGCACCACCACCAGCAGGAGCACCCGCAACACCACCAGCAGGAGCACCCTCAGCACCACCAGCAGGAGCACCCGCAGCACCATCAGCAGGAGCACCTGCAGCACCACCACCAGCAGGAGCACCCGCAGCACCACCAGCAGGAGCACCCGCAGCACCACCACCAGCAGGAGCACCCGCAGCACCACCAGCAGGAGCACCCGCAGCACCACCACCAGCAGGAGCACCCGCAGCACCACCAGCAGGAGCACCCGCAGCACCACCACCAGCAGGAGCACCCGCAGCACCACCAGCAGGAGCACCCGCAGCACCACCACCAGCAGGAGCACCCGCAGCACCACCACCAGCAGGAGCACCCGCAGCACCACCACCAGCAGGAGCACCCGCAGCACCACCAGCAGGAGCACCCGCAACACCACCAGCAGGAGCACCCGCAGCACCACCAACCACCAGTAGGAGCACCCGCAGCACCACCAGCAGGAGCACCCGCAGCACCACCAGCAGGAGCACCCGCAACACCACCAGCAGGAGCACCCGCAACACCACCAGCAGGAGCACCCGCAGCACCATCAGCAGGAGCACCCGCAGCACCACCAGCAGGAGCACCCGCAACACCACCAGCAGGAGCATCCGCAGCACCACCAGCAGGAGCACCCGCAGCACCACCAGCAGGAGCACCCGCAGCACCACCACCAGCAGGAGCACCCGCAGCACCACCAGCAGGAGCACCCGCAGCACCACCACGGAGAAAGCGGGACTTTGAGGAGGATATGCTGAACCTCATTAGAGAGGACATGCAACTACAGAGGGATGCAGAGGAGAGGAGAGCTCGAGAGAGCAGGGAGAGGATGGACAGGCTGTTTGCTCTTCTTGAGCGTATTGTTGAGAAATAGTTTTTTTTTTTTTTTTTTTTATGTATATAAAAGAGAAAACTTTCCTCCTTTACAGTTTATTTTTTTATTTACATTAAATAAGGCAATATATATATATATATTTAAAAGAGGAAATTTAAGTTGTGAACCGTTTATTTTTGTAATCCAAGTTATATTAAAGGGTTTGTTCACCCAAAAATGAAAATTCTGTCAGTAATTACTCACCCTCATGTTGTTCCAACCGCGTAAGACCTTCGTTCATCTTCGGAACACAAATTAAGATATTTTTGATGAAATCTGAGCCATATCTGAATCCTCCATAGGCTTCTATGTGACCAAAACTTGCTGGCCCAGAAAAGTTATTAAAGAGATCGTTAATATAGTCCAAGTTGACTCCAGTGGCTCAATCTTATGTATATCAAGCGACGAGAATACTTTTTGTGCGCAAAAACAAACAAAAATAACGACTTTATTCCACTATTCATTTCCTTCTCTCTGGGCCAAAAAGAGGGAAGAATAAAATTAATTAACTTACATCCTCAAATCAAAGCATCAAAAATTTCAACATGTAAACCCATTCTATGGACATTAATTTTTGGTTTTGGCCAAAAACTATATAGCTATTATAGCTAACTATTATAGCTTTAAAGTTCTCTGACTTGCCTGTTGCAAAGTAATCATGGTCAATGGGAACCTCCTCCAGGGTAGACACCTCTGCAGACAGCTGGTCACGCCAGGGAGCCCCACTGACTGTCTCCAAACCGTGCTCCCCCTCATCCTCCGCATCATCCTCCTCATGCTCATCCTCCTCATGCTCATCCTCCGGGGCCATGATGTCACCGACCCCAAGGCAGATGTTGTGGAGGATGGCACAGGCTGTGATGACCTGAAATGAAAAAAACAAAACAAAAATGTATATGGTCTGGAAGAAAAGAAGTTAATTATGTTTTTTGCAAATGTATTTTTCATTTAACTTACATGAGGTACAAAGGTGTGGTGCACCTCCAGCGCTTTCAGGAAGATGGCCCTGAACCTGGTCTTCATCATCCCAAAAGCTCGCTCTATAATGGAACGTGCCCTGGAATGATGAAGATTAAAGCGCTGGGCTCCCACACCTCGTACTGGCCTCTTGTAGGGAGTGATGAGGGGGAGTGGGTGTTGGAGACATGGGTACCCTCCGTCTGCGAGGATGAAGTGCCCTGGAGGAGGGTACACTGACCTCCTGTACAGTGGGCTGTACCGGAGCACTCATGCGTCATGCACTGACCCTGGCCAGCCCACATAGGTGTCAATGAAGCGGCCCTGATGGTCACCAACAGTCTGCAGGATGATGGACGGGAACAGTTTCCTGTTCCTGTAGCATTGACCATCAGGGCCGCTTGGAGGCTTGATGCGGACATGGCAGCCGTCGATTGCTCCTGCAGCTTTCAAGAAAGCTCTGTGTCTGGCCAGCCCTGCAAACCCACGGCAAACTGCCTCCAGGTCTTCTGGGGTGTTGGGGAACCGAATGACCTGGTGGCAGATGGCCACCACCTCCTCAGCGACCCGGTGGACAGTGGAACGAGGCATATCAAATTCACAATGAGTACAAATAGCAATGCAGATTAAGACTAGGCGATTTCCTAGGCAGATATTGACATGGGACTATATTGGGGGGAAGCACAGGCGAAGCACTGCTACTTGGGCACAGAGATATCATGCATGCACCCAAGTAGCAGTGCTTCGCCTATTCTAACGATCAACAGTAATAATGCTCATACTGTCAAATTTAGCCTTATTCAAGAACAGCATCTATAGATATTTGTGGTAGTCAAGGCTTAAAGGATTTCTCTTGTATATGTATTTTTTTCCTAGGTTGCTTTCAAAAGTGGCTGGAGGGCAAACATTTGGAGGAAGCAGAGCTGAAGGCCAGAACAGTGAAGCTTGGGCACTACTTGACAGAAAAAATTCAAGACGTCAACAAAAAAGTCAAAAGCGCCAAATAAGTAGATTGCTTGCTTCACTTCATAAACTACATTTATTTTTCTCCTAAGTAGTTACAATGAAATGTTTTATTGATTTAAGCTTACAAATAATTAATAATTTCATACAAATTCATAAAAAAAAAAAAAAAACACCCGCATCTTTGTATTTATTATTTCATCTTTTTAGTTGGTTGTTTGATTTAATAAAGATGTTGGAATGAAATTCACATAAATAAATGTAATTCTTGAATGTGTATATTTGTGTCTGTGTGCTCCATTCCTAAAGCATAGGTTTGGTTTTATCATAAGCCTAGGGTAGGTGTTGTAACTAGCAGCTAAATTAAATCAGTGACCAGCAACATAAAACAGCTTCAAACCCTAGCTGGTTACAATTCTCAGCAAAAGAAAATCCCCCCAAAAAAACAACGCTACCAGCATAAGCTGGTATTAGGTGGTCTAACCAGCATAAGCTGGTATTGGGTGGTCTAACCAGCATAAGCTGGTATTGGGTGGTCTAACCAGCATAAGCTGGCATTGGGTGGTCTAACCAGCATAAGCTGGCATTGGGTGGTCTAACCAGCTACCAGCATAAGATGGTATTGGGTGGTCTAACGAGCATAAGCTGGTATTGGGTGGTCTAACCAGCATAAGCTGGTATTGGGTGGTCTAACCAGCATAAGCTAGCATTGGGTGGTCTGACCAGCTACCAGCATAAGCTGGTATTAGGTGGTCTAACCAGCATAAGCTGGTATTGGGTGGTCTAACCAGCATAAGCTGGTATTGGGTGGTCTAACCAGCATAAGCTGGTATTGGGTGGTCTAACCAGCATAAGCTGGTATTGGGTGGTCTAACCAGCATAAGCTGGTATTGGGTGGTCTAACCAGCTACCATGTTCCAAAACACAGCTTGAACTGGTCTAGCTGGTTTTTCCACAAGGGATATGCAAAGCTCTGATGGGGACGATATTGTATGACGTCATAACCATCGTTCGTCGTGTGAATGTATGTTTCTTAGAAACAGTTGTTTTGTTTAATACTGTATGAAATCCCAGACAAAAAGAGGGAGATGTCCCGTGAACCAGTTACGATCTGTGTTTGAGCATACGGCAGTACGTATGCGTATGACAATGGCGGAAGTAAACATTGAGCAGATTCACATGTGTGAGGTTACATCATGTTGGAATAAAGTCGAGTTAAAGACAATCTACAGTCTCCTCATAAATATATATTATACTAAGATAGCAACACTTCACAACACCATTGGGAGCATTATAAGGAAGTTTAAAATGTATAGAGCAGCAGCAAACCTGCCTGGCCATGGAAGAAAGGCCAACATTTCATCAAGGGCTCGTACCAACTTTGTCAACTAAGTACTGAAGCTGAGTTGAATAATACTGCACAAGTTCATTTAATTTTTCATTTGAACTTCAAAGTGAAATAACTCATCAATAAATATCTTTTGTTGTTTAATGAGTTTTTTTGTCATTTATTGTCATCATCATTCATCAACATCACTATAATGACTTTTCAGGTGGACGGGTTAAATATTTCTGATTGCAACTGTGTGTGTGTGTATATATATATATATATATATATATATATATATATATATATATATATATATATATATACACAACAGGTATGAAGATATGTTTGGTTTTTAACTTTTTATTCGAACTTTTAAAGATAGATTATCCTTTAAAAAGTGTAATACAGCATTTGATTTTGGATGAAAATGTGGAAAACTGCCTTAGGCCTGGTTCACATGGCAGGATAATTAGGCCGATTTTCACCCCTTCCAACAATCTTAAGGATGCTCCGATTATCGTAATAATATAAGATATTCCTGCCGTGTGTGGTGTGTTAAGACTGCTCTCGTCTGCTCGGAAGGACGTCGGGACCGCTCAAATCGGGGATATCCAACATGTTGGATTTTTTTGGCCCGATTTCTCCTCGTGTGTGGTGTCCCCCGGAGACAAACGAGCACGCAGCCTGTCGACTGTAGCGTGTAGATTTTATCTTTCATCCTTTGGCTGCTCTATAGTATTTTATCACGCTATCATTCATTCAAGTGCTAAGAAACAATTCAAGCGCGATAAAACGCAAAAATAAGAACTTAAATCTGTACTGGCGGCGCGCTGTCTGTAAATCTCCTCTCTGTGTGATACACACACACACACACACAGACACACACACACACACACACACACACACACACAGGGTGTTCGTGCGGTAGTAAAAAGAATCTACCAAAATTAAAGGAGAACTCCGGTCAATTTTAACATTGAGCTCATTTTTTGGTAAATTTGGAGTGCTGTCAGTACAGAGAACAACGACAAAAATCGTTGTTGCCTACACCGTGTTATCCTCTTTTTAAAATTTGCACCCTGTTGACTTCAACGAGGCAGGTTTTAAGCCTGCTTTTAGCCTCTTAACATCCTTGATGTGTCATTACAAGTGCACAGGTCATGTGAGTGATTCCTTCGGAGTGATCACGGGTGAATCTGACTGCAGTAGATGTGAAAGATATTAATAAAAATGATGTTTATTAAGCCAGCGCAAATACCTGTATTTTCTTCCTGTTTTCGGTCAAAGTCCATAGTAATCGATTGTCGAGTTCACGCGCAATAGGTTTAGTACCTATGATCACGCGCGTGAACTCGACAATCGACTACTGTGGCCTTCGACCGAAAACAGGAAGAAAATACAGTTCTGCCGCATTGAGTTCTCTTTCACGCTTGAACGGACAAAAACACACAAAAGTATGCCAAAATGTTCACTTTGTCGAGTATCCTTGTAAGCACAGTATTAAATTACGTTTGATCTCGAGGGTTTTCGCGAGATTTCCCGTCTGACCTGGGAATGCTCGGGAGTCAAATAGGTTCGTGTGTGATGTGTTGATTTTGCCGTGTGGCTGCACACCACACACTGTACGATCAAAACTGTTAGACCCGTGATTTTTTATCGCCGTGTGTGGGGTCTCTCAGGTTTGGAAAATCGGCCGACAATTTTAAAATCGTCCGGTGTGAACCAGGCCTAACACATGCAGTGTTTTCACCAACTGACCTATGAAGGCCTCTCATGTGCAGATTCACTCGGTTGAAAAATGGTATTTTGTAATTTAAACATCTGAAAATAAAGGTACAGTCGTTTTGTATGTATTTTATTAGCTAAAATCATAGTCTTTATTCATAAATATGTCCTCATTGGTGTAAAATGACCTCTGCCTATGATCTGACTGATCCTTGCAAGCGAAGAATTTCTTATCTTAATTACATGGGTCGGGTAAGTCCATGGAGAGAAAACTATAATGGCAGAGAGGGACAAAAAGCACTAGTCCAACCTCGACACGTTTCATCAACACGTGTTCGTTCAGAGCCGGCTGCGGGCGAGGAGATCAGTGAGAGGCGCTGGTCACGGCCCCGGCACATCTGAAAGACTGCACTGCACGGCACAATATAATGCAGGATCATACTTGTGCCGAGCCACAGGAGAAGGAGTACTCGTAGTCATAAAGCAAAAAATTAATTTAAAAGGAAATGTAACCAGCGAATTCAAAACCAGGGTAAATATCGGGATAGCTTTTCCCAGGTGGAAAGAGCTAATGAATGAGAAAGACTATGAAAGGGAAGTTTCCTGCTTTCTTCTCATCAGTTAAGTCAAAGTTACGGTCTAAATTACAAGCTTTGTTTTCATTGGTTGTGTAAATCATTACATAGGCAGCATAACAGTAGAACATGTAGTTAAACTCGATGAAGTGCTATTGGAAGACATGTTGACATAGCTTCTTGTTCTTGATTCACGCTCAGCGTGTTCATTTTGTTCAGAGGAAGGAGGAGATCTAATTTGTGGTTTTGCCCCACGTCTCTTTTTATGATGTCTTCGCCCCTTTCTTCTAATGCGAGGCCTGTTTGGGCCGGCAACCATCTCGTGACGTTCAGAGTTACTGGGAAATCTATCTGGACCTCTTAACCAGTCTGAGCTCTTCTTCATGATAAGCATCATCAAGTCTATGAGAGGACCCAGGCCTGGTCCTCTAGCTGTATTTCTGAATTCCCTATCATTGCGACCATTTCTGTGATCAAACATTTGAGAATTTCTGACTTTATTTCTTCCCCTTTGTCTAGGAGTGAAATCTGTCTCGCTCGCACGGAAAGGTGCATTTGGAGGAAAATGATGACTGTTTGTTCTGTTCAGAGCTGGAGAACTGCTGGAGAGTCTGAGTCTGTAACGTGGAGCACTTCTGTGTCTCACACGGCCTCTAAAGACATCCATCCTACACACTAAAAAATGCTGGGTTATGGGTTATGAAATGCTTTACCATTATGGGTTATTTATATGGAATTTGGGTTATTTTGTGCAACTCATGTGTTGAGTCAACATTATATCGTTTGACCCAGCACGTGGGTTGTTTGTGCTTCGAACGTCATCATATCATCACCAGAGTCCACACTCCGAGAGCTCATCACAGCAGAGAGACTGACTGATCATCCAGCGAGGCAAACAAATAATAAAAGGTATGTGTACACTACATGTCTAATTCACATTGTCTGTGTTGCGTTACCTATTAAAATTACCTATTTTTATCCACGCTGTATCAAAGCAAGGCCTTGAAAAGAGTGTGTGTTGCCGATGCTGCCTCTCCATCTCCATATCAGCAAAAATGCTGTACAGCAACCAAACCAGCAGCACTTCCATTTCTCAGCGCCGAAACCTTTTCACTGGCGTAATGACGTGCACTTGCTAGCCTGCTCCAGTTACGTGTTCTCCGAATGCTCAAGAATCAATCATTTGACACAAAATATTGATTTACAAAGGAGTTTATTGATATAAAAACGATTATATTGCCTGAGTGAACAGAACTGCGTCCATGGCAACGCTCTGTTTTTCATGGCAACGGTGTGTTATACCAAAGTCCTTTTAGGCAAGTCGTGCCACTCGGCCGCCATCTTGGCAACGCCTCCGGGCAGCTATTTCGGACTAACAAGACCAGGCTCCTATCTAAATGAATGGGCAGAGAGTCAGAACTGCACTTTCATTGGTCACCGGGACATAAAAACTGCATGTATAGAAACAGCAGTAAAATATGATAAAAATCGCTGAAAAAGTTTGATGACTTTGCCCCAAAATAAGGTTTAGGGTTTAGGGGCAAAATAAGCTTTTCCCCCACAGGTTATACTTTTACTACGCATGCGCAAGGGTTCACGTTCACGACACTAACTTCATTTAGGCTACGTCTCTATCCAGAATGCCGGTGTTGTGCCAAGCACTTAAACAATTATATGTATTTAAATGTCTGAAGCCTAAAATAAACATTATGTGGTTAAAAACACTGAACAGTTGTGATATAGCCTATGACAAATGCTGAGCGCGTCTGTCTTTGGCTCAGCGAAAGCACAGGTTGAATATGGCAGTTATGTCACGTCACTGTACATTCGCTCCTTAGTGGTCAGCTGCTGACTGTTAAAAGCAGATGATTGGCTTTCCAGCGGGAGGGGCGGGACATGTGCATACAGCCGCCATCTTTGCCGTTACGGGTTTTCCTTATATAGTTGTATTGAGGATTGAGGAAGTGGCATGTCTCATATAAATTGTCTCTGGTTATACTTCACAGCGGTCTATTATGTAAGGGTTAATGCCCGACGAGGTGTCCATTATCAGGTTTTAATGGACGACGGCGAGGCGTGAACCTCTGCCTCCGCCGAAGTCCATTAAAACCTGATAATGGACACCTCGAAGGGCATTAACCCGCTTATACCATGGTTACTTACGAAAGAAAGAAATATTTAATCAATTAATAATACTTTAATGTGTTTTAGAGTAAAAATCGTGAGGGTTTTTACTTATTAAGCCGAGCGCACTATTTAATATCTCCCGTATACAGGCGTTGCCAAGCAACGTGGCCACAGCGACCCGACCGCAGCAGTTGATCAGTGAGTTTGAGCCAGCGCAGTCATTTAGAACTGTCATCAGGCAAATTGACGGGACGCCTTTCCTAGGTGTCCATTATCACTTTTTAACGGACACCCTGCAGCCAATCAGAATCGAGTATTCACCCAGACCATGGTATAACAAGAAATAACACACCGCAATTCAACCAAGCCATGTAATAATATTTGATATTTAAAAATGTATATAATTTAAGAACTATTTGTTAAAGACTTGTCCTATCTCACAAACAAGATTTTTAATTTCCTCAACTAGGCTTTTTTTACCCTATTGAGCAAAATGATCCCTTCAGTCTTTCTCTCCACATTTTGAACATAATGTATGTGTGTGCTTTCTGCATATGCATTTATTGCATTCAACACAAGTGAAGCTGGCATCTTTTCCATTGACACTTTTTATTTAAAAAAATAAATTGTCAAATTGACCCACAACATAATAGGAGTGTTAAGCTTATTGACTAGTAACATTCTAGCTGTTAAAACACATGCAATGGTAAAATATGTGATCAACAAAACAAGGCTGTAAAAGCTACAAGGTGAATCACCAGTAAAAGGGAACAGCTTTAAATTCCCCCTCTGCAAATCAGTTGAGCCGGTATGTTTAATAGTTTAACAAACATTAAATAATTGGCAAAACTGAAATTATACTTAAACCTTCCTCTCTTCTTCATGTTGTACAGGCTTGGCTGTGCCATCAGTGCCCCAGTGCCAGCACTGCAGCGGGTTTTGAACACTGGCTGGTTATGTACTTGCTCATATATTTATTTTGGATATTTTTAACCCAAAAAGCTATGGACTGCAGCTTTAAGTAATGTGTAATATTAATATGTACTTACTGTAGTATTTGGGTAGGGTTAAGATTTAGTTGAGGTTTATTTGCATTTAATTCTGAATAATGTACTGGTATTAAATGTTAAATAAAGTGTTACCAAAATGTAGTTTGGTTCCTATACATAAAATGTGTGTTGTGGTCACATGTTAACCTGTTTTACATTCAGCCCTGCAGATTTTAGTGTGTAATGCAGGGGCGTAGCCAGAATTAAATTTTTGAGGGGGCCCATCTTAAAATGAGAGGGCAACTAATAAATATCTATTTATTTATTTATTTATCTTTTACATGAAGTACAAAGACGATTATAAAAAGTGTCAATCATGTCATCTTACTCAGCAAATATATGAAGAGTTTGGTTCCAAAACGCGATAAACGTTAAATATATATATATATATATATATATATATATATATATATATATATATATATATATATATATATATAACCTATGTATATTTATAGGCCTATATATATATATATATATATATATATATATATATATATAGTTCCCGCAAAAATCTGTATTGTATCTGGTCGGTGTTGAAAAGTCCATTTTTAATTTTACGTAAAATGCGATATCCGCGCAGTCAGCGCACCATTCTAAGCTTTGTAAACCGTAACGGCGGCGCTTTGAATAAACCCGGCAACCTAGTTTTCCTTCTACTTTGTGATCCACAAAAAAAAAAACACTTTAACCCCAGGGGATCTTTTGAAAAACTTTCAATTGTTTTACTCAGTCAACGAAAACCAAGCAGGACCAAGCCATTTTGATTCAATGGATTAATTGCATTTTGGGGAAAAAAAAGTGTCATGAATTTATTGCATTTTGGGGGGAAACTAATCCTTTATTATATTTTATAATATCTGAAAATCGAAATATGCTAAGTGAAAGTTTGAAACAAAAAATTGTGGTTTTAATCTTTCCACTCTCTTGGTAAAGAAAACACATTATTACTCAAATTAATCATAATGAATTTATCGCGTTTTGAAACCAAACTCTTCATATACAACAGATATAGGCTACAGGAAATGTGGTCATCACTGGTTGTGAAGGCGGTTCATCAATTGCAAACAAGTCATTGCGCATTGTGCCGATCTGAGTCGAAGTCTCACCGCTGTTCCTGTGATGAAATATGTGCGTTTCTGTCTCCTAGCCGCTTCACTCGGCCCACCCAGGCCCCCTCGTGGCTACGCCACTGGTGTAATGTATAGTTACAGGTGGAAAACATATCCCGGTTCATGCACTACATGGACCCCAATGAGCCGAGCCTGTCTTTTGTTCGGGAGGTGGAGAAGGTGCGAGAGTACTGTAATGTACTCACCCAGACCCAACTCTCCCAAGCAGACGGTGCTCAACTACTGGAGGAGTCTTAAAAGATGTCAGGACTGTTTAACGTAACAAACACATCATGTAACTGTCAACTGATAGGCTGTCTTCTGGCTAAAACAATCATTTCTTTCTCTCTCTTTAAGGTTCATGAAGTACACCGTCACTTCTACTAGCCTTCACTGCAAGGACAAAAGTCTCTTCAGTGATTGTAGAGACTTTATCGATCCTCTGGATTTTTTTTTTTTTTAAAATCAGTAAAAAAAAAAAAACTTTTTTGTGTCAATTCTTTGTTCACCTTCTTGGACATAGAATTGACACAAAAAGGTATTTTTTTAAAGATTTTTTCACTCTTTTTTATTTTTTATCTATTAAACAGAAATCGCAGGTGAGCTCAACATTACTATTTTATTTCTCAGGTACCAGGGTTACGGAAAGGAGAAGCTGCCGGCAGACTGTGTGGCGATCCTCGATTTGGCTCTTGTGGATTTCCTGGCGGTTCTGGGGAAACTCCAGGGTCCAGAAGCCGTTTCCGGGATGAGCTCGACAAGAACGACCGCCTGCTGGTCCTCTACTATGTGGAGGTGAAAGTCATCATCAAGCTTTTCCAGCAGCCCGGTGTCGTAACCAACATGAACGTAAGTCTATTTTAGTAACTTTTTACATTTTTTTTTATTTTATCAATGCCTCATGATTTTATCAATGCCTCTTTTGGTTCACAGATGTGTGTATATTTTGATTATTAGTGAGACCTGACAGCTGTGACGTGTCGTTTATCAGCTGTTATTTCACACAGCTGTCAGATGACGCTTCTGAGGAAGACTGCAGGGTGCAGTCGAAACATGTCAAGGTAAAGAAAAGAAGGTTTTTTCTCCACCTGAACACTTTGTCTTTCTAGAAGAATATTATCAAAAATGTAATCATTAAGAAGACAATATGAACATTTTTGAACTAGCCAAATTATTAACATTTTGCCCACCAGCAGTTTATACACTGTACAAAGAATGTTTTTTTTTTTTTTTTTCTTAAAGGACTTTCATTCAAGTCCTTTTCCATTCAATTAAGGTTTAAGCTATTGCTCTGTTGTAAAGGGAACACACTAAATACTTGCTACTTTGACTCACTAGCTTAGGACTTAGTACTCAACACAAAACGTCAGTAAATAAAAGTCTTGCATCCAAAGTTCTTCGTTTGACTGTTTAATTATGAATTTCAAAACATAAACAATAAAAAAACTTAGGATCTTTACTTTTCTTACAAATTAACTGTGCAGTTCCGTGTAGGTCAAAAGACTGTGTTGCTCCAAAGTCCAGTATTGTTTATTTCTTTCATACTAAATCTAACAGCCAATCAAACTACATTATGCTAGATCACTGGTTCCTTTCACTGGAAATTTCTACGTTCCTTTTGCAACACAGGTTTCTCAGGCTTTACAAAATAAACTCAAAATATTATTATTTCTATAGAATTGGCTTTAACAATTTGTATTACTGTTAATGTCTACTTAAGTTTGAAAATAATAATATTGATAAATAGAATAAGAGAAATTATGCTTACTTGATACATTGGTTTCTTAAAAGGAAGAATACGGAAAATACTGTGTTTTCATACTAAAGGTAATTTCAGAGTATGTTTCTTAGAAACAGTTGTTTTGTTTAATACTGTATGAAACCCCAGACAAAAGAGGGAGATGTCCCGTGAACCAGTTATGATCTGTGATTGAGCATACGTCAGTACCTACGTATGCTTCGCATGCGCTGGTTAAAAGGGGATATGTATCGATAGTAGAAACATTGATCAGCAACGCTGCTATTGGCTGCTCAGTGTGGCTCAGACACACTCACAAATACACATATACCATATACACTCACAGACACACACACACACACTCAGAGACACACACAGACACACACACTCAGTGACACACATACGCACTCAGTCAGTCACTCACAAACACACACACTCACTCACTCACTCACTGACACACATATACCACATACACTCACAGACACACATACACTCAGTGACACACATACACACAGACACTCACTCACTCACTCACTCACACACACACACACACTCACTCACTCACTCACTTACAGACACACTCACAGATACACATATACACATATACACTCAGACACACTCACTCACTCACTCACTCACTCACTCACAGACACACACACACACACACACACACACACACACACACACACACTCACAGACACACATACACACATATACCATATACACTCACAGACACACACTCAGAGACACACACAGACACACATACACTCAGTGACACACATACACACTCACAGACTCACAGACTCACTCACTCACTCACTCACTCACTCACTCATAGACACACATACACACATATACCATATACTCCTGTTTATAGTTAGAGTCTGGCCAAATCCAACCTTGGAAAAGATGTGTGTCGGTGTGTGTGTTAGTCTTCTTGGTTACAGGTTAAGGAACCACTGGCATTGTAGGAGATTGACTGAGTTGTTGTTCAGGACATGCTGGCACCCAGCAACCCAAATCTGAGAACTGGAAGGTCACGACGTGCCTAACTTCAGGGTCCGAGTGTCAGTGGCATAATCTATGGAGATATGCGTCTGTCTATCTGTATATGTGTGGAAAATTTAGGGCTGTTTTCGACTAAGGATTTTCATAGTCGAATCTGATTCGTTAGATTTTGCCGTAGTCGACTGATAGTCGAACCTTTTTTTTTTTTTTTTTTTGATAGCAGCTAGATTGTTTCCATTTCAAACAAAAGAGCTAAAAAAAAAAAAACTAAAAGAGAAACATATACGTTACAAATACCTTTTATTCATTTAAAGCCAGATGAACAAAACATATACACATAACATTTCATAAACATGAGGAGCAATATGAGAGAGAAATTTGGTGATCGTTGTTTAGGTACATTAAACCACGTAAAGCTTTTTCATGCTCATGAGAACCGTGTGGAGTCAACTCACAGCCGCTCCGCTGCCCTGCTGAAAATGTGAAGCAGAAACGCTTAATATCAGATAACGTCCATAATAATTGGACTCCGGGTTCGATTTTTTTTTTACCATTTTCAGTGGTTATGAGGAGCAATATGAGAGGGAAATTTGGTAATCGTTGTTTAGGTACATTAAACCACGTAAAGCTTTTTAACGCACATGAGAACCGCGTGGAGTCAACCCACAGCCGCTCCGCAGCCCTGCTGAAAATGTGAAGCAGATTTTTGAATACATTTTTATTTATTTACATTAGTAAGCTACAGGACATTGTCTTTCAAAACATGACCTGCGCGAAAGCGAAAAAAAATTTTTGTACCCAGCCCTTCTGAAAATGCGAATGCGTCTCTGTCCCCAGCACATTTCAATCCAAACTGACGCCCATGTAAATTCGACTATGAGGTTCATAGTCGAATCAGACCTCTCCGAATCGAATCGTCGAATCCTCGACTATTAGAAGTCAGCCCTAGGAAAATTACTATGTTTATCTATTTCTTGGCCAATCAGAATCATTCAACCTGTAAGCAATGACGTAGCTTAGACCTTGGAAAGGGTATAACTGCTGTGATCTTTGTAACTGTAAGAGGGGCGGCCTACGAACTCCTGTGTGAGTCTTGAAGCTGACTTCTGCTGATGAAACTGCAAACTATCTTCAGTAAAACTTTTCTTCAATTTTTTGACACGAGACGTGAGCACCAGGTGGAGTTTCAAGTGGAGCAGGGGATTGGATTAGAGCAGTTAACCAATGTAAGCTGTCCGGCCGGACAGCTTACATTGGTCAACTTCTCTGCACCTGTACACCCAATAGAGTGAATGGATTTTCTTCATTCTTTTTTCTCTTCATATTGTTAGGATTGTACTGTAGAACCATAACCAGCATCTAAACGAGGTTATTAATAATGAACAATCTTTGAAATCGTAGACCATAGCTTTAACCTGCTCGGGAGCAGGCTTATTTCATGTTAACAGAATTAGACTGCGGCTTCATAAGCGGAGCTGATACGTGAAGTCCAGCGCAGCGCGATAGTGCACTTTCTGAGATATGTATTTTTTCTCGTGACTCGTGAGATTGTCGTTTACATTATTAATTTGTTGGAAACGCACATTTATTTTCGACTTGTCGGAGTCGGGCTTTAACTACAGCACAAACTGTTTGCATTGCCCTAAGATTATTTGCGAGTGATTTCAAAAAACTTTCATAGGTGATTATGACATGTTCCTGCAGACAGGTGTTTTATGACCCCATTCCCTGACCCAAACCAGTTACAATGCAGCTCTAGCCAGGACAAGGGCACACAATGAAATGAACTTTGGCTAACTAAAGGGAAGATGTCAGTGTCTGAAAAGTCTGAGGGTTGCACACCTGACAGGGCCTGTGACATTGTTGCATGTGCCATATTACACAACACTGCCAAAAAAACAAACACTTTTCATTAAATGTTTAATAAAAGACAAATATGCTAAGTTCCTTGAGTTTTATTTCAGTTGTTGTTTGTAAAGAAAAGCCAGTGGTCAAGTGCCTGCAACAAGAGATATTAGACACATGCCTCATGCAACAAATAAAAAGGAAAAGTTGGCTATCCACTGCCCACCTGTAGGCCTATGTCTCTCTGTCTGTGCAGACTCTTCTGTAGGCCTTTCTGTAGATGTGCAATCCTGCAACTTATATTGCAGCCATAAAGCATACAAGTGTAAATGAAGTAAAGTTATTTATGCACCTGCAGGTAGGCTAGTTCCTCCATATGACAGTTATCTGAGAGGGTTTATTCACTGTCCAGTGCAATGGAAACAAATGGACATTACAAAGTCTTATACTTTCTTTCCTTTGGAAAGTTAGAAAATGTCCACTTACTGCACATATTTCAGCCACCACTTTCTTGGGAACAGATACAAGTGTTGGTGTATTGTGTAAAAGTGCACAAAAGAGGAAAACACAATGTCATTACAATGAACTACACTGGGGAAAAATGTGATCAATAACTCATAGCAAAATATTTTTACATTAACATAAGTTTATCAGTTTTCACTTTCACAAGTCAAAGCAATTCATCATTACTCAAGATTTAACAGCTGAAATGACTATTCAGACTTAATTTAATGCAGCGTAAAAGATTTATTACGATTAATACCGTTCCAAATTATCTTACATCCTATCCAGGATATATGGATAATCCCACGGTAACTAAGGAGCCTATCCCTTAGTCGTTCTTTTAAGAGTTAGGTGAATAGTCTCTACAAATTCGTATTTTATTATAAAGATAATAAGAATTATAAATAGGGGGGGGGGGGGGGGGGGGGTTGTAATGCATAGATTTAAATATTGGGGGGGGGTTATCTCCCCCCAACCCCCTCACAAATTACGCTCCTGAGGTACATTCAGTATTATATTGAGAGCACGTTTTGTTTTTCCACTATAGTAGTGATAATATTTTAATATTTAAGTTAATAGGTGTCTCTCACATTGTCCCACAGCAACGTTAAATAGAATATGTTCTATTTAGTGTCCATTTAATTCATTTAACATTTCATATTCGTATCCAAGAAATTTCTTATATTTAAACTTGTTTCTTTTTTTTTTACTTTTCTTTTTTAAGTAACGCAATAGTTACTTCCCCTGGTAATTAGTTACTTTTGTAATGATGTAATTCAGTTACTAACGCAGTTACTTTTTGTGAGAAGTAACTAGTAACTATAACTAATTACTTTTTTAAAGTAACTTACCCAACACTGGGCTACAATGAACAAAGTAATTATGCAATTATTAAAATACAAAAATATAGGCTAATAAGTGATAAAAACATCTAACATGGCCACTTCTAACGGATTTAAACTGTCTGCTACTTTTTGCCAGCCCTCTCTCCTGGCTTTTGCAGACTTTGAGGTGTTCTCTGGCGTTTTGATTAAACATTAAAATGCCGAATA
Source organism: Abramis brama (assembly GCF_963993115.1). NCBI lineage: Eukaryota > Metazoa > Chordata > Actinopteri > Cypriniformes > Leuciscidae > Abramis > Abramis brama. Next base: position 4,799,387 of record NC_139966.1, read on the forward strand.
AACTTTGACTATTAGTCCTTGCTCTGCTGAGGAGAAAAACTGTGCACGCTCTTTGGCCACACTGAACAGCCAATAGCAGCGTTACTGATCAATGTTTCTACTATCGATACATATCCCCTTTTAACCAGCGCATGCGAAGCATACGTAGGTACTGACGTATGCTCAATCACAGATCATAACTGGTTCACGGGACATCTCCCTCTTTTGTCTGGGGTTTCATACAGTATTAAACAAAACAACTGTTTCTAAGAAACATACTCTGAAATTACCTTTTGTATGAAAACAGAGTATTTTCCGTATTCTTCCTTTTAAGAAACCAATGTATCAAGTAAGTATAATTTCTCTTATTCTATTTATCAATATTATTATTTTTAAACTTAAGTAGACATTAACAGTAATACAAATTGTTAAAGCCAATTCTATGGAAATAATAATATTTTGAGTTTATTTTGTAAAGCCTGAGAAACCTGTGTTGCAAAAGGAACGTAGAAATTTCCAGTGAAAGGAACCAGTGATCTAGCATAATGTAGTTTGATTGGCTGTTAGATTTAGTATGAAAGAAATAAACAATACTGGACTTTGGAGCAACACAGTCTTTTGACCTACACGGAACTGCACAGTTAATTTGTAAGAAAAGTAAAGATCCTAATTTTTTTTATTGTTTATGTTTTGAAATTCATAATTAAACAGTCAAACGAAGAACTTTGGATGCAAGACTTTTATTTACTGACGTTTTGTGTTGAGTACTAAGTCCTAAGCTAGTGAGTCAAAGTAGCAAGTATTTAGTGTGTTCCCTTTACAACAGAGCAATAGCTTAAACCTTAATTGAATGGAAAAGGACTTGAATGAAAGTCCTTTAAGAAAAGAAAAAAAAAAACATTCTTTGTACAGTGTATAAACTGCTGGTGGGCAAAATGTTAATAATTTGGCTAGTTCAAAAATGTTCATATTGTCTTCTTAATGATTACATTTTTGATAATATTCTTCTAGAAAGACAAAGTGTTCAGGTGGAGAAAAAAACGTTTTCTTTACCTTGACATGTTTCGACTGCACCCTGCAGTCTTCCTCAGAAGCGTCATCTGACAGCTGTGTGAAATAACAGCTGATAAACGACACGTCACAGCTGTCAGGTCTCACTAATAATCAAAATATACACACATCTGTGAACCAAAAGAGGCATTGATAAAATCATGAGGCATTGATAAAATAAAATTTTTTTTCAAAAGTTACTAAAATAGACTTACGTTCAAGTTGGTTACGACACCGGGCTGCTGGAGAAGCTTGATGATGACTTTCACCTCCACATAGTAGAGGACCAGCAGGCGGTCGTTCTTGTCGAGCTCATCCCGGAAACGGCTTCTGGACCCTGGAGTTTCCCCAGAACCGCCAGGAAATCCACAAGAGCCAAATCGAGGATCGCCACACAGTCTGCCGGCAGCTTCTCCTTTCCGTAACCCTGGTACCTGAGAAATAAAATAGTAATGTTGAGCTCACCTGCGATTTCTGTTTAATAGATAAAAAATAAAAAAGAGTGAAAAAATCTTTAAAAAAATACCTTTTTGTGTCAATTCTATGTCCAAGAAGGTGAACAAAGAATTGACACAAAAAAGTTTTTTTTTTTTACTGATTTAAAAAAAAAAAAAAATCCAGAGGATCGATAAAGTCTCTACAATCACTGAAGAGACTTTTGTCCTTGCAGTGAAGGCTAGTAGAAGTGACGGTGTACTTCATGAACCTTAAAGAGAGAGAAAGAAATGATTGTTTTAGCCAGAAGACAGCCTATCAGTTGACAGTTACATGATGTGTTTGTTACGTTAAACAGTCCTGACATCTTTTAAGACTCCTCCAGTAGTTGAGCACCGTCTGCTTGGGAGAGTTGGGTCTGGGTGAGTACATTACAGTACTCTCGCACCTTCTCCACCTCCCGAACAAAAGACAGGCTCGGCTCATTGGGGTCCATGTAGTGCATGAACCGGGATATGTTTTCCACCTGTAACTATACATTACACCAGTGGCGTAGCCACGAGGGGGCCTGGGTGGGCCGAGTGAAGCGGCTAGGAGACAGAAACGCACATATTTCATCACAGGAACAGCGGTGAGACTTCGACTCAGATCGGCACAATGCGCAATGACTTGTTTGCAATTGATGAACCGCCTTCACAACCAGTGATGACCACATTTCCTGTAGCCTATATCTGTTGTATATGAAGAGTTTGGTTTCAAAACGCGATAAATTCATTATGATTAATTTGAGTAATAATGTGTTTTCTTTACCAAGAGAGTAGAAAGATTAAAACCACAATTTTTTGTTTCAAACTTTCACATAGCATATTTCGATTTTCAGATATTATAAAATATAATAAAGGATTAGTTTCCCCCCAAAATGCAATAAATTCATGACACTTTTTTTCTCCCCAAAATGCAATTAATCCATTGAATCAAAATGGCTTGGTCCTGCTTGGTTTTCGTTGACTGAGTAAAACAATTGAAAGTTTTTCAAAAGATCCCCTGGGGTTAAAGTGTTTTTTTTTTTTTGTGGATCACAAAGTAGAAGGAAAACTAGGTTGCCGGGTTTATTCAAAGCGCCGCCGTTACGGTTTACAAAGCTTAGAATGGTGCGCTGACTGCGCGGATATCGCATTTTACGTAAAATTAAAAATTGACTTTTCAACACCGACCAGATACAATACAGATTTTTGCGGGAACTATATATATATATATATATATATATATATATATATATATATATATATATATATATATATATATATATAGGCCTATAAATATACATAGGTTATATATATATATATATATATATATATATATATATATATATATATATTTAACGTTTATCGCGTTTTGGAACCAAACTCTTCATATATTTGCTGAGTAAGATGACATGATTGACACTTTTTATAATCGTCTTTGTACTTCATGTAAAAGATAAATAAATAAATAAATAAATATTTATTAGTTGCCCTCTCATTTTAAGATGGGCCCCCTCAAAAATTTAATTCTGGCTACGCCCCTGCATTACACACTAAAATCTGCAGGGCTGAATGTAAAACAGGTTAACATGTGACCACAACACACATTTTATGTATAGGAACCAAACTACATTTTGGTAACACTTTATTTAACATTTAATACCAGTACATTATTCAGAATTAAATGCAAATAAACCTCAACTAAATCTTAACCCTACCCAAATACTACAGTAAGTACATATTAATATTACACATTACTTAAAGCTGCAGTCCATAGCTTTTTTGGGTTAAAAATTATCCAAAATAAATATATGAGCAAGTACATAACCAGCCAGTGTTCAAAACCCGCTGCAGTGCTGGCACTGGGGCACTGATGGCACAGCCAAGCCTGTACAACATGAAGAAGAGAGGAAGGTTTAAGTATAATTTCAGTTTTGCCAATTATTTAATGTTTGTTAAACTATTAAACATACCGGCTCAACTGATTTGCAGAGGGGGGATTTAAAGCTGTTCCCTTTTACTGGTGATTCACCTTGTAGCTTTTACAGCCTTGTTTTGTTGATCACATATTTTACCATTGCATGTGTTTTAACAGCTAGAATGTTACTAGTCAATAAGCTTAACACTCCTATTATGTTGTGGGTCAATTTGACAATTTATTTTTTTAAATAAAAAGTGTCAATGGAAAAGATGCCAGCTTCACTTGTGTTGAATGCAATAAATACATATGCAGAAAGCACACACATACATTATGTTCAAAATGTGGAGAGAAAGACTGAAGGGATCATTTTGCTCAATAGGGTAAAAAAAGCCTAGTTGAGGAAATTAAAAATCTTGTTTGTGAGATAGGACAAGTCTTTAACAAATAGTTCTTAAATTATATACATTTTTAAATATCAAATATTATTACATGGCTTGGTTGAATTGCGGTGTGTTATTTCTTGTTATACCATGGTCTGGGTGAATACTCGATTCTGATTGGCTGCAGGGTGTCTGTTAAAAAGTGATAATGTACACCTAGGAAAGGCGTCCCGTCAATTTGCCTGATGACAGTTCTAAATGATTGCGCTGGCTCAAACTCACTGATCAACTGCTGCGGTCGGGTCGCTGTGGCCACGTTGCTTGGCAACGCCTGTATACGGGAGATATTAAATAGTGCGCTCGACTTAATAAGTAAAAACCCTCACGATTTTTACTCTAAAACACATTAAAGTATTATTAATTGATTAAATATTTCTTTCTTTCGTAAGTAACCATGGTATAAGCGGGTTAATGCCCTTCGAGGTGTCCATTATCAGGTTTTAATGGACTTCGGCGGAGGCGGAGGTTCACGCCTCGCCGTCGTCCATTAAAACCTGATAATGGACAACTCGTCGGGCATTAACCCTTACATAATAGACCGCTGTGAAGTATAACACACCGTTGCCATGAAAAACAGAGCGTTGCCATGGACGCAGTTCTGTTCACTCAGGCAATATAATCGTTTTTATATCAATAAACTCCTTTGTAAATCAATATTTTGTGTCAAATGATTGATTATTGAGCATTCGGAGAACACGTAACTGGAGCAGGCTAGCAAGTGCACGTCATTACGCCAGTGAAAAGGTTTCGGCGCTGAGAAATGGAAGTGCTGCTGGTTCGGTTGCTGTACAGCATTTTTGCTGATATGGAGATGGAGAGGCAGCATCGGCAACACACACTCTTTTCAAGGCCTTGCTTTGAGACAGCGTGGATAAAAATAGGTAATTTTAATAGGTAACGCAACACAGACAATGTGAATTAGACATGTAGTGTACACATACCTTTTATTATTTGTTTGCCTCGCTGGATGATCAGTCAGTCTCTCTGCTGTGATGAGCTCTCGGAGTGTGGACTCTGGTGATGATATGATGACGTTCGAAGCACAAACAACCCACGTGCTGGGTCAAACGATATAATGTTGACTCAACACATGAGTTGCACAAAATAACCCAAATTCCATATAAATAACCCATAATGGTAAAGCATTTCATAACCCATAACCCAGCATTTTTTAGTGTGTAGGATGGATGTCTTTAGAGGCCGTGTGAGACACAGAAGCGCTCCACGTTACAGACTCAGACTCTCCAGCAGTTCTCCAGCTCTGAACAGAACAAACAGTCATTTTCCTCCAAATGCACCTTTCCGTGCGAGCGAGACAGATTTCACTCCTAGACAAAGGGGAAGAAATAAAGTCAGTAATTCTCAAATGTTTGATCACAGAAATGGTCGCAATGATAGGGAATTCAGAAATACAGCTAGAGGACCAGGCCTGGGTCCTCTCATAGACTTGATGATGCTTATCATGAAGAAGAGCTTAGACTGGTTAGAGGTCCAGATAGATTTCCCAGTAACTCTGAACGTCACGAGATGGTTGCCGGCCCAAACAGGCCTCGCATTAGAAGAAAGGGGCGAAGACATCATAAAAAGAGACGTGGGGCAAAACCACAAATTAGATCTCCTCCTTCCTCTGAACAAAATGAACACGCTGAGCGCGAATCAAGAAGAACAAGAAGCTATGTCAACATGTCTTCCAATAGCACTTCATCGAGTTTAACTACATGTTCTACTGTTATGCTGCCTATGTAATGATTTACACAACCAATAAAAACAAAGCTTGTAATTTAGACCGTAACTTTGACTTAACTGATGAGAAGAAAGCAGGAAACTTCCCTTTCAAAGTCTTTCTCATTCATTAGCTCTATCCACCTGGGAAAAGCTATCCCGATATTTACCCTGGTTTTGAATTCGCTGGTTACATTTACTTTTAAATACATTTTTTGCTTTATGACTACGAGGATTCCTTCTCCTGTGGCTCGGCACAAGTATGATCCTGCATTATATTGTGCCGTGCAGTGCAGTCTTTCAGATGTGCCGGGGCCGTGACCAGCGCCTCTCACTGATCTCCTCGCCCGCTTCAGCTGGTTTCAGCCGGCTCTGTACAAACACGTGTTGATGAAACGTGTCGAGGTAGGCTAGTGCTTTTTGTCCCTCTCTGCCATTATAGTTTTCTCTCCATGGACTTACCCGACCCATGTAATTAAGATAAGAAATTCTTCGCTTGCAAGGATCAGTCAGATCATTGGCAGAGGTCATTTTACACCAATGAGGACATATTTATGAATAAAGACTATGATTTTAGCTAATAAAATACATACAAAAAGACTGTACCTTTATTTTCAGATGTTTAAATTACAAAATACCATTTTTCAACCGAGTGAATCTGCACATGAGAGGCCTTCATAGGTCAGTTGGTGAAAACACTGCATGTGTTAGGCCTGGTTCACACCGGACGATTTTAAAATTGTCGGCCGATTTTCCAAACCTGAGAGACCCCACACACGGCGATAAAAAATCACGGGTCTAACAGTTTTGATCGTACAGTGTGTGGTGTGCAGCCACACGGCAAAATCAACACATCACACACAAACCTATTTGACTCCCGAGCATTCCCAGGTCAGACGGGAAATCTCGCAAAATCCCTCGAGATCAAACGTAATTTAATACTGTGCTTACAAGGATACTCGACAAAGTGAACATTTTGGCATACTTTTGTGTGTTTTTGTCCGTTCAAGCGTGAAAGAGAACTCAATGCGGCAGAACTGTATTTTCTTCCTGTTTTCGGTCGAAGGCCACAGTAGTCGATTGTCGAGTTCACGCGCGTGATCATAGGTACTAAACCTATTGCGCGTGAACTCGACAATCGATTACTATGGCCTTCGACCGAAAACAGGAAGAAAATACAGTTATGTGCGCTGGCTTAATAAACATCATTTTTATTCATTTCTTTCACATCTACTGCAGTCAGATTCACCCGTGATCACTCCGAAGGAATCACTCACATGACCTGTGCACTTGTAATGACACATCAAGGATGTTAAGAGGCTAAAAGCAGGCTTAAAACCTGCCTCGTTGAAGTCAACAGGGTGCAAATTTTAAAAAGAGGATAACACGGTGTAGGCAACACCGATTTTTGTCGTTGTTCTCTGTATTGACAGCACTCCAAATTTACCAAAAAATGAGCTCAATGTTAAAATTGACCGGAGTTCTCCTTTAATTTTGGTAGATTCTTTTTACTACCGCACGAACACCCTGTGTGTGTGTGTGTGTGTGTCTGTGTGTGTGTGTGTATCACACAGAGAGGAGATTTACAGACAGCGCGCCGCCAGTACAGATTTAAGTTCTTATTTTTGCGTTTTATCGCGCTTGAATTGTTTCTTAGCACTTGAATGAATGATAGCGTGATAAAATACTATAGAGCAGCCAAAGGATGAAAGAAAAAATCTACACGCTACAGTCGACAGGCTGCGTGCTCGTTTGTCTCCGGGGGACACCACACACGAGGAGAAATCGGGCCAAAAAAATCCAACATGTTGGATATCCCCGATTTGAGCGGTCCCGACGTCCTTCCGAGCAGACGAGAGCAGTCTTAACACACCACACACGGCAGGAATATCTTATATTATTACGATAATCGGAGCATCCTTAAGATTGTTGGAAGGGGTGAAAATCGGCCTAATTATCCTGCCATGTGAACCAGGCCTAAGGCAGTTTTCCACATTTTCATCCAAAATCAAATGCTGTATTACACTTTTTAAAGGATAATCTATCTATAAAAGTTTGAATAAAAAGTTAAAAACCAAACATATCTTCATACCCGTTGTGTATATATATATATATATATATATATATTTATATACACACACACACACAGTTGCAATCAGAAATATTTAACCCGTCCACCTGAAAAGTCATTATAATGATGTTGATGAATGATGATGACAATAAATGACAAAAAACCTCATTAAACAACAAAAGATATTTATTGGTGAGTTATTTCACTTTGAAGTTCAAATGAAAAATTAAATGAACTTGTGCAGTATTATTCAACTCAGCTTCAGTACTTAGTTGACAAAGTTGGTACGAGCCCTTGATGAAATGTTGGCCTTTCTTCCATGGCCAGGCAGGTTTGCTGCTACTCTATACATTTTAAACTTCCTTATAATGCTCCCAATGGTGTTGTGAAGTGTTGCTATCTTAGTATAATATATATTTATGAGGAGACTGTAGATTGTCTTTAACTCGACTTTATTCCAACATGATGTAACCTCACACATGTGAATCTGCTCAATGTTTACTTCCGCCATTGTCATACGCATATGTAGGTACTGACGTATGCTCAAACACAGATCGTAACTGGTTCACGGGACATCTCCCTCTTTTTGTCTGGGATTTCATACAGTATTAAACAAAACAACTGTTTCTAAGAAACATACATTCACACGACGAACGATGGTTATGACGTCATACGATATCGTCCCTATCAGAGCTTTGCATATCTCATCTTTGAACAGTTAAAAACCACATTTATAGTTAAAAATATAACTCATCCTATCTGAATATCAATTAAATACAACATTGACTACACATATTAGCCGTTTTTGGCATGAAAATTAATTTGGTTTATTTTAAATTAATTATTTTCCTTCTGAGAAACACATTAAATATTAAAAACAACATCCAGAATTAAAAACATGTTCCATCTTACCCGAATATTAGTTGATTGAGATGTTAAGGATATGTATAGCATGATTTGAGGCATTAAAACTCGATATTTTGATCTAAAATAAATATTTTCCCTCATGACGAGGAAAACCACATTCCACACGACGAACGATGGTCGTGACGTCATCCGATGTCGTCGCCATGAGTTGAGTACTTTAAAAATGAATAACAACATGCACAACACAGATACAAAAACATGTTCACACCAGCATGATTAGGCACAACCCTGGCTACATGTACATACCATTCCCATGCGATTGTAACAAGAACTCGATTTTTATATCGCCATTTTCCCTCGTGGACTCTGTTGTTTCATTGTCTCTCTACTCTTGCTCGACCATGTGCGGAGGAGAGAGTGACCTAATTACACTAAAACATCGTGTAACTCCTTAATTTGAAATTTTTTCACAAAAATCCTTTTATACATCTGTCCTTTCACTTATTTACTAACAATTCGCCGACTTGGATTTTTGTTTCGACTGTTTAAAGCTTAGTTTAGTCGTTTTTCGAAAAAAAAAAAAAAAAACTTTTCAACGGCAGTCTATTTAAGGGGGGCGCGCAATGCGCGTGCTCGCTCACTCTCTCACACTTCACTTATTGAATGTGCAGACACGACGGTCGCTCTGTAGTATATTTATGAAGTATAGTAAGAAATTTACACCAAAAAATAATTATCGTTTTAAGAACTCTGGATTTAAGGTAGCAGATGATATTGTAAAACTTAAGAGAGAAATGGCTAAAATAATGGCTTTTAAGAACAAGAGTTGCATCATAAGGAGTAGAGTTTAGCATATTGAATCCAATGAGAAATGTACAAAATATTTTTTTTAGGAGACTTATTAGCTCCCAAAGATTGGATTCCTTAAAAGTCCAAGAAGACCAAGTAATAACGGGAACGCACAATATAGCCCATGTTTTTTCCTTTTATAAGAAATGATATAGTTCCAAAAATAGAGAAAATGATGACACTGTTGACTTTCTGAGTCTTTCTGAGACTGTTAACACCACTCAAGGGGACTTATAATGATTGATATACACCTACATGTGTTGATGACTTAACTAGAGCAGCACAGAGTATGAGTAATCCTAAGTGTCAGGAGCTGATGGGCTACCTAAGGAATTTTACATAACCTTTTGGGAAGATTTAAAAGACTCCTTGTTGATGATGTTTATGGAGCGTTTACGCATAGGAAAACTTCCATCCTCCTTAAGAGGAGGAGTTCTCTCCTTGATGTTTAAGAAAGGTGATAGACTAGAGATAAAAAATTGGTGTCCCTCCCTTGACTTTGTTAGGAGTAGATGTTAATATTCTTTCCAAGGCGCTTTTTTTAAACTCCAGCCAGGGCTGGACTGGGACAAAACATTGGCCCTGGCATTTTGGCCCAGACTGGCCCACTATATGATCATAAACCACCCATCTTTGCACACCCTTAAATATATGCATACCAACTCCTATTCCTTAAAACCATGTAATGAGGGGGTATAGGAACAAGTGAGAGTTAACAGATGAAAGAAGTACAATATTGACATTTATTAATACAGTTGAACTATACTCCACAGTGATCAATCCTAAAACAAGATATAAGCTGCATTGGCATAACAATACCAGTGTTTCCCACAGGACTTGTGTTAAATCTGTGGTGCACTTTGAGAGTTCAAAATTAAAAGCTCCAACCCATATTCAGTGTGCAAATTAAACAAATAAAAATTCTAACCTCTTTTAGTTAGTGTCTATTTACACCTACTACATAATAATAGTTATAATATTAATCCAGTGACAGTAATAGCCATATTTTGTAAAACAAATGCAAAAAAAAAAGGAAACTTTCAGAATTAGTTTTGTACCAATTTCTGTACTTGAAAGAGATAAGCACATGATCTTTTATTTTGACGGAAAACATGGTTTTCAAACGCCTCATTAAAGATGCTGTGTGTAGCTTTTCTGCTAAAACGATTGACCTAAGTGTACATAAGTGTCCACATAGTAGACTTGTAGTCAAGACCGCCGAAACCGAGACCAAGACACTACCAAGACCAGAGGGTATCGAGACCAAGACAAGACCAAGACCAAGACAGAATAAGTCAAGACCAAGACCAAGTCGAGACCAAGACCGAGACCAAGTCGAGACCGGAGGAAAAAAAACAGACTAGTGTTGAAGCTAAGCTATAACTTGTATGAATTCAAGAACAGCAGCATACTAGGGTTCAGCCGCAGTTGGCAGAACAATACAGAGACAGACCATGTCATGTGTGTGACTGTGAGCTCACTGTAAATGTTTTTGCAGACTGGGTGAGATCAACTATGTGAGCAATTATTGCATGACGGCTGTTACTGCACTATTAGAGGATTGAGACTCCCTTAACTTATTGTGTATACTGTTGAAGACTGACATGACTGGTTCTGACTGGTTCATCTGACAAAACATCAAACACCTCCAACACCATCTTGCTCCTCCAACAAGTGTCTAAAGAATGAGAAATATTTAACCAATTGAAATTATACTTAATGTGTAGATGAAATCGTAACAGCAAATTAAAGATGCACAATTATAAACTTGGATTGGGCCTAATGTTTAGTCAACACAACAGAGATATGCAGATGATATTTTAAAGATCATTTATTTAGTCTAACACCATCTTAAATACAATATACTGTAATCAAACAACAGACACACACACACACACACACACACACACACACACACACACACACACACACAGATATCAAAGACACAAATTCATCTAAGCAAATGCTATCTCTATCTGTCTAAATGTCCATCTCTGACGATTTCGGAGTCTCAGACTCCAAATGAATCCATTCTGCAACTTTTAAATACATAATTACATTTTTAAAAACAAAATTATAGGCTTAAGTGCAGGATCCGAAAGTTTGTCGTTTTGTCGCTATGGTTACACACACACACACACACACACACACACACGCCGTTTGGCGGTGCGCTCAAAGTCATCTGTCAGTTGTGCAGTTACCCAAAATCTCCTGAATGAAGTTAAAACCCATCATGTCACTGATATGTGTTTTTTAAACCGAGTGATCAAAGTGCTCGTTGCCGCTGCGATCAGTGCCGCGGATAGTGTTCTCTCGTGTGGCTCGAGCACACAGTGCACTGTCATCAATCGGGCGCGCGCTTCAATCCGTTCCGTTGCGGATAATAATGTTGCATTATCTAACCGTTGTGTCGTCGTGGATATTGTAGTATTGTATTTCTAAATCCCCCGACCACTATGTCGGTCTGAGACATCGAGACCTAGACAAGACCGAGAGATCCGAGACCAAGACAAGACCAAGACCAAAGACCGTCGAGGCCGTGACAAGACCGAGACCACGTAAAAGTGGTCTCGAGACATACATCACTACCACATAGCCTAAGTGTTTTGAAAGTAGTTCTGCTTACCACGGACTCTACACTCTCCCTCATCTCTCTCCTGATCCTCCTCACTATCATCACCATCATCACAGGAGCTGATGAAGGGCAGGATCCGTATATTTTGACACATTTTACAGCGTCTGCTTTAAGGGCCTGTTTCTATTGTTTCACGCTATTTCTCTGCACATTCCTTGCGTTTCTGCTCCATCTCGCTGACTATTTTGACAGATGCACACTGACACTGCTGCGCGCTCGCTCACTCGTTTAAAGTTGTGATTGGGCCAGCCCAGTGTCAATCAAGAAAAGAGCCAATGGGCCGCTGATCTACGCGTTTCATGAGCCGGTCTGTCAGTGGAAAAAACTAACGCTGACTTTTTTTGACGCCAATTAAGCAAAACAAAACGAATGGGCCGCCGATGTATAAGCTTTATGGGCTGTTAAAAAAAAAAAATAAAAAAAAATAAAATTATGTTTGAGTATGAGATGCGTCGGCCCACCGGGAAAGTGCCGGTATGCCCGATGGCCAGTCCAGCCCTGACTCCAGCCTGATATGCCTATGTTTATTGGTAATGACCAAACATGTGGCATTAAGGGGCAATCTCTACAAGATAATTTGGCATTAGCAAGAGATATCTATCTGATTGCACAAGATCGTAACCTATCTCTGGCTATTTTGGGACTTGATCTCGAAAAAGCCTTTGACCGTATAGACCATCGTTATTTACACATACTGCTGGGACGTTTGGGCTTTAGTCCATCCATTTGTGCATGGATCCACCTCCTACCAAAGTAGAGCATTGGTAAATAACTATCTGTCAGACCCCTTTGATATCTGTTCAGGTATACGACAGGGCTGTAGCTTGTCTCCATTATTATTTGTTTTAGCAATTGAGCCATTAGCTAGGGCACTCAGGCAGAATCCTGGAATTAAAGGTTTTCCAATTCCAGCTAGCTCAGGCAGAGAAGCTAAGGTTTCACTTTATATGGATGACCTTACTCTCTTCCTTACTGATAACAGCTCTATAAAGAAAACACTGCAAATTTGTGATAGGTTTACCTTGGCTACTGGGGCTAGAATCAATAAGACAAAGACAGAAGTTTTGTATTCTTTCTGGAAAGAACCCAAATTAAAACTGGGGTTTAAAAATCAGGAAGAATCTATTAAGATTTTGGGACTGTTCTTTGGGAAAGACGTGCGTCACAGTGTCTGATTTGTGTTCCCTGGGTAACCACTAGAGGTCCTTTTCCCCCACGGTGTTATTCACGTTAGGAACTGCATTCCCCACAATCCTTGTCTGCACTCATCACTGTTCATTGCACCCAGCTGTTCCCCATCATGATTGTTAGTTTCTGTGTGTATAAATACCCTGCCTGTTTAATGTTTGTTACAGAGTTCTTGTTATTCGTCACACCACTTCTGTGTGACTGTTTCTTGCCTGTTCCGGTGTTGTTCTTGTTTATTGGATTGCTTATATGGTTTTGACTCTTGCCTGGACTGGTTAACGATTTACGGATTACCCATTAAACTGCTTTTGGATCTTACCTGTTTCCCGTGTGTGGATCGTGACAACATGGATGAGAAATTGGGATTTGAGTAGGGATGTGCAGATCGAGGCTTCGTAGGGATGGGGAAATGAAGCCTCATCAATCACTGAGGCTTTCCCCTGACTGTTCCGGGAAAAGATTCAAAGCTTCGAGAGTGTCGAGAACAGCACTGAGAACAGCGCCATCTGGTGCTTATTTAAAATAAAGCAGCCAGAAGCTTGTGTTAGAAGCTCTGGCAGATGAAGCAACCACAACACACGCCATAGTTTCAATGTGTACAAATAAAAGCCTTACATGTTTGTTTGTTTGTTTGTTTGTTTGTTTGTTTGTTTGTGTTTTGATTTGTTCATTAAATAAATTCATTTTCCCATTAAAGTGTGACAAAATATAATAGCTTGCATGATTCAACAAGATTTAATTGTAGGCCCTCTCTCTATCTCTATCTCTCTCTCTCTCTCTCTCTCTCTCTCTCTATATATATATATATATATATATATATATATATATATATATATATATATATATATATACACACACACACAATGAATAAGGACATTGTCTGATAGGATCATCTGTTATTAAATGTCAATATCAATAATTGTAAATATGAACCAGACTGAGGCAACAATGACTCATTAAATACGATCTGAAGTTCGAGCCTTCTGACACCCAAAGCGAAACGCGCACGTGACTGGACAGAAAGTGAGGCTTCGTTTGTCATCGATCACGTGACTCTAGTAAACCAATACACGCCTCGATACGGGGCTTCACTACAAATTGTGTCACTTATGTGATACGCGCATCGAAGCTTCAGTGTCATATGTAACATCACTAAGGCTTTGTGAAGCAATGAAACAGTTGAACCAAATGGGCCATATTGTTTCGAGGCTTCGAATCAATCCGACACCCGTCTCAACGGTGACACCTAGTGGTCACTTGCAGGTGTTGATCTGAAACAACCTTGACGAGCCATTAAAAAAATGTGGTGTTTTAATTATTGTATTTTTCTAATATGTGAAGCTTGTAATCTATAGGCTCCTCACTGTGCATAATGTTATTTTGGTCCTGCAAAATGAAAATTAATAAAAAAAATCAAGCCACAATGTATCACTTTTTTAGAGCTTTTTATTCAAAAATATTTCTTTCTCTGCCGTGGAAGGACTTAGCCTACTACTTTTTTACAGATAATTTCTCCAGCCTTTGAAAAAATCCTCTCACAAGGGACACTTGTTGCTGGCATGCAAAGATATTTTTTAGCTAGGACACAAATGAGGAAAGATTACTGCTCTCTCTTTCCAGTAAGTTAGTGGATCATGAGTTCTGGGCAAATACGCATCGTTGATGTATTTTTTCACTTCCACTGTGGCATCAGCTGTAGCATTGTGTATCATCTGGGTTTGATGGATATGAGTATCAAAAAGTTCCCATAAACTGTCCTGTGTTTCTACTGGTGTTGATGATGATGATGGGTCTGATGTTGATGATAAATGAACCCTACCTGAGATAATGCTAACAAGGTAATTCCCAGCAAACACATTTACGTGGCAATGTTGCATTTCTTCAATCCGCCTTCGTTGCTTCTGGACAGTCTTTAGCCCAGTGGTCGGCCTTTTTTGCACAGTCTGCACTTTGTACACAGTCTCATTATGTGATCATCCGACGAGCACAAACCAAACTTCCAGAGTTTTTTGTTACTGTTCTTCTTTGAATTATTGTTGCTTTTACCAGACGAATATTGCATCTTCACCAGCTGCATTCCGTCAGTGCTTTTTATCAGCTGCGCGGTCTCTTCCGCGTGCAGCGCGTGCGCCAGTGCGTTTGAAAGTCTGCTGTGTTTCCACTTGATGTAGCCCTGGAAATTTCTGGTCTCAATCCAGTCAGAAAACAGCCCAAGAGATGAGATTCCCATGTAGATGGGCGATCTCCCCTGTTGGCCGGCTCGACAAGGCCACTGTTTTGTCGAAATGTCTCAAACAGTCTGGTATAATACTCACTGACCTGTTCGTCTGGCCTTTGACAGCAGCAACTTATCTTTTCAGTGTCCACTCGTGCTGGAAACAGATCTCTTATCACCCGTGCAAGGTCCAGAACAGTCCCCCTGTCGTCGCCGTTAGCCCTGTCCGTCCAATCGGGGTGCATGCGCCGGTGTTCTTCTATGTCTATCCGACCGTTCACCAGCTGCCACTTAGCGGCCCCCAGCTTCATGCCTAGCAGCCTCCTCAGCTCTTGTGAAGTGGGGCTGAATTCTTGACAGAATTTGATCAGTTCTTCAGCTAATCTGTCCCCCTCGTCTTCAGGGTTCGGGAGGACCGTCATGCACTCTTTCAGGTCTGTCCCGTTCCAAGGTCTGTGCACAAGCATAGGGCTGTCGGTTCCAGCCACTTCCACCATTGGCGCTGTGAAACTTTCTGGCTCACTCTTCACCTAAGATCTTGTGACCATCTGTTTCTTTTGTTTGCTGACCCTCGTGTCTTTGTTTGGGGTGTCGTAGATGGTGTCATCTTCCTCGTCCTCCGTGTCTTATTCATCAGTTTCTGCTGGTCGTGCTCGCTTGACTGGCTTTTTTGCAGTCTTTACTTCCTTCTTTGGTTCTGGCTCTGATTCTGGCTCTGATTCAGCTGCCGTCTCTGTCTTTGGCTGTTTGGGCGGAGAGCGGTGAAGGTCCTGGTCCAGCTTCAGGGCCGCCAGCTCCCGCTCAGGGAAGTGTGTCAATCCTGCATAAGCCGGCGGAGCATCGGCGCGCTCAGCGCACTCGATGCCGGGTTTACATGTGGGAAAACACAAACACAAACATTCCGTTCATTAGGAGGTGCAGGTGTTGCATGTTTCTCACATTCATTAATTTTTCCCTCATTCCCACATTTACTCGCGCGCACACACTTTCAGGTGCTGTGGGCACAGACTTTTCACATACTTCACTCTGCTTTTCATTCACTCTCATTTTTTGCTTTTTCCACATTCTGCGTTCTCTCATTTCCGCTTCCTCAAACCAACATTCAACCAATGCTTCACAGTTTTTACACGCATGTTTTGCACAGGCGCAACAGCCATGTGATTTGTTGCTTTGCCGCTCGACTGACTCTTTTACCACCTTTAATCTCGTGGCACTTAGTGTTCCTTCCTTCGGAAAATCATGATACTTTATCAACTTCCCTATGTCTTTCAAGCCCTTTTTTCCATAATTTTTCTTCACTGCACAGTACCCTGGTGTGCAATATTTACTGTTAGATGTTCCCACAATGGCTGTCTTTCCTGTCACTATTGCCTGTGGCTTTTCAAAATTCAGCGCGCTCTAACTGACTTTTCACCCAAAATCAGAAGGGGTCGAAAATTAATTTCCGCTTACTCTCAATGTCTTTCTCTGGAAATTCGTTCCAGTGATCAATTATTTCAGCTCCTTGAATTAATTTCCCAATAACAAGTACTCAGCTTCAGTCTGGACAATATCTTGACCTGCTCTGAGGTCTCAATTTCCGTGCCCTTTTTAAAAGCCTCCTCTTCCTCGTACCACAGCTCCAGTTTCAATTCCCAAATATGCCATTATGGTTCACCCATACATTTTCTTAAAATCCCCAAAAGAAAATATTTTACTGTCTCTTACCAGAGATTTACTGTTGCCACTGAGTTCCTTTCCGAATTCCAATGGAAGTCCTCCTTACGAGGTGAGACTGAAGTCTGTTGCTTTCAGGCCGTTTTCCCTACACCGTTGGCTGATCAGGTCCAGAAGGCCCTCCAAGGAATTTCGTCCCATTATCTGACACCAATTGTTGTAGCAAATTTTCATTAAACAATTATCACCTGCGTAAGAGACAGTCTGGAATCAAATGAACATTCAAAAGTACTTTATTTCTTATAATAAAAGCCCAGTTGGAACACAGAGGTAGAAAGTATAGTCTGTGCTTCAAATGTGACAAGGAGAGAGAGACGGACCACACTTTTTATACTGTTGTCTCTTCAAGGTTTTCTTCCTACCCATAGATGGATGCGAAACACAACACAATCAGTGATCTTATTACACACTGAACTTTAGCTCGGCTTGCAGCCTGCAAGTCCCAAATGGGACCCCCCTCTGACCTTAGGGGTCAGGGGTCAAGTCAAAACCCATGTCTCCCCCTTCCTCCTTGCCCCACAGAAGTCCACATCAGTCATTATATTGCGAAGTCAGCAGCACACATAGACATCAATCTTGTGTAAGTAAGAAAATCAAAATTTGCCATTACAGTGTGTTAATCTTTTATTTGATTTTTGATCATTTGATGCACTACAGTATGGCACCTGTGTCAAGAGAAGTCCAATATTTCAAAACATTATTATAGCACAGTCAATGTGATATATGATTACAGTTGTTTTTTAGGGCAAAAACCTCTACAGAAAACGAATATGTTTGTGAAGTGCAACCCGCTGGAGTGCGGAGCAAGAAATATGCCCATGTGAACAGGTGGAGGTGAACTTTCAGCGGCCGATCAGCAGCAGCAGCAACGTGCCCAACTGCTTCAACAAAAGCAGTCCAACCAAAATATTATGCAAGGCTCTAGCTCGGAGGATTGATCACATATTCCTAACTTGATTTCGAATGACCAAAATGGATTTGTTCTTGGCCGCCAAGCTTTTCACAATATCCTCTGATTATTGAATATGTTATACGAAAGACTATTTGCCATGGATCACGCCTCTCTGTTATTAGATGCCGAAAAGGCGTTTGACAGGATCGAATGGTGTTATCTTTTCAGGACACTCAAAAGATTTGGCTTGGGAGAAAAATATTTGAAATGGGTTCAATTACTATATACAAAGCCCATAGCCAAAGTTATAACTAACAGCCAGTTATCAAGACCTTTTAGCCTATGTAGATCGAAATGACAAGGATGCCCATTATCGCCCCTTCTTGTTTGCTATTGAGCCACTCGTTATGACAATACGTAATTCCCTAACTGATCTAGGGAGGTCTGTCCAGGCTGTTGGCCAAATTCTGAAGATGCTTGGTGAATTCTCAGGATATAAAATTAACCAAAAGAAAAGCTCCCTATTAATGCTGAACAAAAATAACCCTACAATACAAACACAATTCACATGTACCTATGAAGGCTTCAGTTACCTGGGAATTAAAATAACATCCTGACATAGAAAATTGTATCTATTAATTATGATCCCTTAGTAAAAAAGGTATTGGACTCCTTAGAAAGATGGGTGGGATGCCAATTTCTATGATAGGTTGCATTAATATTAAAATGTCCATTCTCCCAAAATTCTTATATCTTTTCCAGTCTCCTTCTTTTCC